>NC_083427.1:5069571-5703852 GCF_020745735.1 Hemiscyllium ocellatum
TAATATCCTTATTAACTATCAAGTATAAACTTTATATTTGTGCCTTTTGTTTCTCGACCAACTTGAGTATTTCCTTTTCAGCAAATCAACCTCAACTACTCCTAATGCTGAACACTTCTATTTAATCTCTCAAAAGTTTATTCCCTTAGTCAAACAACCTCAAATTCTCCAAAACCTCTTCTGAACCATATCAGTCAGCACCGGAATAACCTTGGTAAACCATTTCTGCATACACCTGAAATGGTGTTAGCAGGTATTTAAACGTCCAGTCAATCTTAAGTTGCGTTTATTGTTCAAACAAACATATATATGTAGCGTTCTGTATCCCAGAAATCTATCCAGCCACCTTCAAGTATTTTTAGACATAAGCCTCTTGGTATCACTGTCCACTCAGCAATATGAGATGATCAGCTCCTCTTTACGCCACTCTGCTGCATTCAAAACGTTGCTTCTGCATATTGGCGTTTTTCATTCTTGTAATGTAGCTGTGGAACTCTAGAGAAGCAAGGACAGAACAGGTAGAGGCACATGAACAAACAAGCTACAGGATTCCAAAAGAATAGATAAAGAAAGTTGCCTAGCAATCTAACAAGATGCTGAGATGGCGGGGTTCATCAGTTATGGATCTGTTGGTCAAAATGTGTTCCTAATGAATATGTGATGCTCAGATCTCAGCCCTGGCTTACGTTCCATGAGCATCAAGATAGAACGGGCATCTGCAGTATTTTTGTCTCTTACAACCGATAAAAGAATGGTTGTTTGAAATGTTTCTTTCACTTAACCACGTTTATGGCAAGCCTTTAAATACTGAAACTAGCTCAGTCCATAAGTCAGCTTCATATGAATGGCGAATTATATGGAGAGTGTGAATTCAAGTTTGGATAAGAACAGCATTTACTGATATGGATCAGCGAGTATTTGAGCGTCAGCTGTATTACAAGATTACAAACAATTTTGAAAAATAGCAATCTTAATTTGATGAGACCAATTTATGTGGATGGATGAGTGATATGTCCCAAGGAAGTGATGCAGGTATTCTGCACAAGACCAATTCTGAAGAAAAAAAGATTATTTAACTTTTTTCTAATTTTCAGTTTCCTGCAAGACTAGAAAGGAGATTAAAACATCGAAATATTCGAAATTTAAATGACATAAAAATGCTATGAACGCAAATTGTAAGAACAGAAATCTTACAAGAAGCGCCAACAATTGTTACAATATTTTCAATCATGTGTGAACTGATCTATTTCCTGATGAAAATCGAAGGAGATATGCCCCTTGATATGTAGGATGGACGACAAAGTAATCTCACAGTGCGGGTGCACAGCAAGAAGAAACACGGCTATCACAATAAAGAAAATGAAGCACCGAGTTAATTCTAATTGGATTGAACTGAAAAGTTGTGATATTACATTACTCTTATATTGGAAGTTAATAGGATATATTGCTGCTTGCTGACTGTCTGAGTTACCATTTTGAGGCCCATGAATTGCTTGTACTAACAGGACTGTAAGTCGACATCTTTCAGACATAATGAGTCAGAGCCTAAGCTCTTCTTTTGCCTGATGAAATGCTTCGTCTGACACAGTTTTACAAAACCAACATGTCAGAGGATGAGAACTACAGGTGCTGCAAATCAGCAACAAACACTGAAATAGCTGGAAAAGCTCAGTAGGTCTAGCAGCATTCGCACAGAGAAATTACAGCTAACATTTCTGAGGAAGTGTCAATCGAACAAAGATGTTAATTTTGATTTCTCTCTACAAATTCTGCTGCTCCGGCAACGTCGAAATAGTATTATCAATATTAGATAGCTGAAGAGGTGTGAGAGCACATTCCCCACTCATCATAATCAGCCCCACGTGTCATTTGGGGCGAAATACCCTGATTCTGCCATTAAATCCGGTATTATTTCAGAATTGTTGGTACACAGTTTAATGAGCTCAATGAAGTACTGCCGACACATAACTTTATATTGCTGCATTTTAACTCTCACGAACTGGTATCTCTAAATTCGAACTTCAGAACCTCGGACTGTAAATTCGGAATTCGTTTATCACTGGTTAGAAATTCAACGTGAGTACCTGCATATTTACCAAAAGTTCCATTTAATCTGCCTAATTTTCAATCCGTCAATTTTACCTATAATGTTTGCCTTTCTGCGGTTCTTACGGTCGTTCCTCTTTTTTAGATTAGATTAGACTTACAGTGTCTTACATTCTGTTTATCCTAAAGCAATGAAATGCACCGAATTCGATGTACACTTCTTGGTTCCTTACTCCAAGTTATTGATAGATTTCATAACAAGATATGTTTACTCAATGAGAAACTTAACAGGTACGTGCCAATCTAATAATAAATTTTAAACAGTTACATAGTCATAGTGACAGAGTCTTAGAGTCACGCAATATGGAAACAGACATTTTGGCCCAATCAGTCCATGCCGACCATAACCCAAAACAATCCACTTTCACCTACCCACCTTTGACCCATTTCCTTCCAAACATTGCTTATTCATGTAAATGCCTTTTAGAAGTTGTAACTATTTACCACCTCCTATGAAAGCTCAGTACCATACCAAACAAATGCCTGTGTAAATAAAAAATCTGCTCCCATTTTTTTTATCTGCCTCTTCTCACCTTGAAAAACGAGCCCCAGTCTTGAATTCCTTCGCCCTACGGAAAAGTCACTTGCCATTCACTTTATTTCATCCACCTTTCAGCCTGGCAATCTCCAGTGAAAAAAAGTCCCCATGTATCCAACCTCTCATTATAACTGATATCCTTCATTCCTGGCAACATCCTGGCAAATAATTTCTGAACCCTGGAGAGCATATTAATATGTTTTCTATGACATGGAGACTAGAACTGGATAGAGTACCATAGATGAGATATCAAAAACGTCCTGCACATAATCAACATGACGTCCCAACTCCTATACCTAAAAGTATGAAAAATGAAGGCAAGAGTACTAAACGTGTTCTTAACCACTATAACCACCTACCTAAATGTGATACAAACTTAAAAGAATTATGTCTGTGAATCCCTCGGTCTCTCTGTTTTACAACGCTACTCGAAGCCCTCCTTCCAATTGCATAGACTTATTTTAGCAAAAAGCAACTCATCACATTTATCCAAATGAAACTCTATTGGCCATTCCAGCCCTTCTCACAAAGATGACGGGAACGGTAAAAAAAAAACTAATATCCATTTGAAATGTAATTCCATCTTGTGATTTGCTGCCCTTTACAAGACAAACTTAAATTTTACGACAGGGTTACTGAACAAGATATCTGGCAAATCGACACAACAGAGAACTGCTTCCCAATTCACTGATATAAGGTAAAATGTGTGTCAATTTCTTCACTAAAGAAAATGGGGAAAGCATCAACTTTGATAAAATATAAGAACTTCAGAGGTTACTGATCGCACTTTTACAGTCAAAGCTTAACTCGTTTTCAGGTATATGTAACACGTAGAAATTAGTGCTTGTTGAATATCTCTGTTAAAATCAATAATTACGAACATTGGATTCGATGTTTCGATGAAAACATGTTCACTAATCTCGAAACATTGCAGTAGCAATGACTCAGGATTTTTATTCGATTGCTCTGGTTTCCTCCCATTGTGCAAAAATGTGCAGGTTAGGTGAAATGTCCGGAGATGCATAATCTAAGTGGTATGGAGAGGTAACGGAGAGGTTGTGGGGATAAGTTGGGGGCTGGGTAGCTGGGATGCGCTTCAGAGGGTTTTAATGGGCCGAATGACCTTCTAACTTTCTAATTGGCTTTGTCCGATAAATGTTTGCAAAGTTATTGAAGGAAAACTATCTAATACTTTACATTTTATTCGATCATATTCATTACTTGTGTAAATAAAGTTCGAGATTAATTGATTAACTTTTGTGCAAAATGAGAATAGGAACCACTATGTGTGTGATTACGCCTGAACAGGATGAACGCACATGCATCCCTCACCTTTTTTGAATGTTCGCTTGAAATGACTTCGCTTTTAACAAGATATAAGTTATTACCTGTTTTCACAAATCAAAAGAAATCCAAAGAGGATTTTTTTTACAAAAAGGTGAAAATTTCCCTTACTTTATGCCATTTTGGTTTTTGAAAAGTTTCACAGGAACGCTCTACTTCGGATAATGGGGGATATCTGTATTTCCAACTATTTCACGTTAGGCTCAGGCTTTATAGACTTGTATGGGGGGGACGGGTGGATTTTCTGTGGAACGTATGTAACTCTGACAACTTCTCACAGCCCATACATTAGAATATCAATGAGGTTGCAGGCCAAAATATAGAAGTATGCCGAGTTTCTAAAATGTGGTAATAATTTAGACAACAACAGACTTCAGAAATTAATTGCCAAAGTATGTTGCTTTCGGTAGACAAACGGCTGGAAGGATTTCTCTGGAAGTGTTTGAAAGTTGCATTTTGCTGAGCAGTATGAATAAAGTTTGCAATTTTAAAATGTGATAAGGGCAACTGTGTCAATGTTAACATAAACACTTGAAAGTGGCATCATACGTTCAGAAGGCTGCTAAGAACACTGCAGAATAACGACATCCGACATAGATGGATAATGTACAGGATTGAAGGGAATACGGTAAACATTGAAAAATTATCTGCTGGCTTCTAATTGACATTATTGTTGAAAGCATACAGAATTATTGACTGCCCATTTAGAGCAGAAAAAAACAAAAATGGTTACAGTCTGGAGAATTATTAATCAAAGTTTGTGCGAAGATTTGTAGCTCGGGTGCTTGTTGTAGTGGTTCTGTTCGCCGAGCTGGAAGTTTTTGTTGTAAACGTTTCGTCCCCTGGCTAGGAGGCATCATCAGTGCTCTGGAGCCTCCTGAGAAGCGCTTCTTTGATGTTTCTTCCGGTATTTATAGTGGTCTGTCCTTGCCGCTTCCGGGTGTCAGTTTCAGCTGTCCGCTGTAGTGGTTGGTATATTGGGTCCAGGTCGATGTGTTTGTTGATGGAGTTTGTGGATGAATGCCATGCCTCTAGGAATTCCCTGACTGTTCTCTGTCTGGCTTGCCCTATGATAGTAGTGTTTTCCCAGTCGAATTCATGTTGCTTGTTGTCTGATTGTGTGGCTACTAGGGATAGCTGGTCGTGTCGTTTCGTGGCCAGTTGGTGTTCATGTATGCGGATTGTTAGCTGTCTTCCTGTTTGTCCTATATAGTGTTTTGTGCAGTCCTTGCATGATATTTTATAAACTACATTAGTTTTGCTCATGTTGGGTATTGGCTCCTTTGTTCTAGTAAGTTGTTGTCAGAGCGTGGCTGTTGGTTTGTGTGCCGTTATGAGTCCTAAGAGTCGCAGTAGTCTGGCTGTCAGTTCTGAAACGCTCCTGATGTATGGTAGTGTGGCTAGTCCTTTTGGTTGTGGCATGTCCTCGTTCCGTGGTCTATCTCTTAGGCATCTGTTGATAAAGTTGCGTGGGCATCGTTTTTGGTGAATACCTTGTATAGGTGTTCCTCTTCCTCTTTTCGCAGTTCTGGTGTACTGCAGTGTGTTGTAGCTCTTTTGAATAGTGTCCTGATGCAGCTTCGTTTGTGTGTGTTGGGGTGGTTACTTTCATAGTTTAGGACTTGGTCTGTGTGTGTTGTTTTCCTGTGTACCCTTGTGGTGAATTCTCCGTTCGGTGTTCTCTGTACTATCACGTCTAGGAATGGGAGTTGGCTATCCTTTTCTACTTCTCTCGTGAATCGGATTCCTGTGAGTGTGGCGTTGATGATCCGGTGTGTTTTTTTCTATTTCCGTGTTTTTGATGATTACGAACGTGTCATCGACATATCTGACCCAGAGTTTGGGTTGAATTTGTGGTAGGGCTGTTTGTTCTAAATCACGTTCGTCAAAAAGTGGCAACATAATGCAAGTCAGCAGTTTCGAGACAACTTTAATGTTACTGAATGACTCAGCAGTTTTCAGGGACCGAATGACTTTATCTTGCTCATTTTTTTTTATTTCTCATGCCTTTATGGTTGGACATAAATGATATCATACTTTTGTTTTCATCATTTAGATTAGAATCGTATTCCGCATTTTAGTGTGAAAGATTTTGTAAAACATGTGATTGATGTGACATATCGATGTGAGTTCAAAGTCTTTTTATTGATAATTTTGAAATTGTGGCACAAATGCATGGAGCACAAACCATTTTAGTCATACTCACAGATGCTTCTCATATATCGAAAAAAATGATTGTAATAAATGGAAGCAAACCTTTTTAAATTCATAAAGTCATTAGTCACGTTTAATGTATGATAGTCTCCGATGCAGAACGATAGATACTGAAATTTTTTAAGTTCTTTTCACAGCATTTAGAACTCTTTCCTTTCAGAAACCACACTTATGTATGGCACTATTCACAAGTTTCACTGCCAGTAACAAATCATACCGACTGCAAACATAGAAGTGCAGAAAGACGAAGCAATTCATTCAAATGAGGATATGTTTTTTATGATATCTTCATTCTTTTAGAAAGCACGTGGTTCAATCAGAAAATAACTGTGAAATTATCATGATTACCACCACTTCTTTAAATTACACATGCTGTTACGTTCAAAAGGGTTCCCTGTAGTGTCTTGTGTTTCATAGTGTGTATATGTATTGAGCAGAAATTGATAAATTACAGAATGCATTTTATGTGTAGCAAGCTTTTGTTTTATGGTATAAGTTCCAGTTGAGCATTAAGGATTTTTTGACAATCTGGATAATTTAAAAATAAACAACGGCGAATCATTGTAAAGGTTCCAATGAGGATATTTAGTGACCTGCTCCAGCGAGCATATCTTTTGTTTTTCTCTGTTGAACGATCATGAAATATTATTCGCATAATGATCAAAACTGACTAAGTTGTCACATTTAGCAGAAGACAGATGCCTTGAGAATAAAATAAAAATGTAGTTCCTACTGTTTTAACTGTGAATGATCACTTGATGAGAGCAGTGCACTGTTCCGTAACCTGTCAGTGACAGTTATGGTGCAAACGTGTCAGCAGGAGACAGGTGCACTTGCGTTACTAACGGTAGTTTTTCTTCTAAAACTGATTCCAAACTTGAAAGACAAAAGACACTGATAAAGAGATTTTGTGGAAGATATTTCAGCACCTGCGCACACTGCTGACAAAGTATATTCACTCCCACGTTACATTTCATGCTGAAATCATTAAAATGATAACTTAAGTAAGATCGAAATTGACAAGGAATTAATTTAATATGATACATGAAATGCTAAGGTGGTTACTTGCGCGTCCAAGTAACTTACGCTGACATACAACTACGAAGCAAACATTTAGGGAAAGCCTTTATGAGGTTTAAATCTTTACAAAATGCTGTGTTAATGTAACCGTTGTGTAGAATTTCGAACCTGCAAAAACCCTTTTTAACCGGATCACGGCGGGAAGGCCTTTTCAGCAAAACCTTTCTTTAGTCACCGCTGTAATGCAAAAGGAAACATTAACACAGTAAGCTGTCAAAAGTACAAAATGAGTGAGAACTGATATTCTCTTGGTCATGGGGCCAGTATTGGTTAGGACACAGGGTCCTCCTACTCTGAAAATGTCATTTTGGAATATTCAATCTCGTCCTACAGAATATGCTTGGTCCTCCGTTTGATATCGTATTCAACACAGAACACTGAACATTTCATCCACCATCTATTGATCTTTTAGCTTTATTTCCACGTGTGAGTCTGGGAATGGGAGTTCATCCAGTGTGTAGTTGTCGCATTGTGCCACTCTCTGACAGATCAACAATTCATATAATGCAGGTGGCAACATTCTTCTTCATCTGGGTGCGTTTAGAAGAAGTGTTTTAAAAGGGATAGATAAATGTGAAGACCGCAGAATTTTTGGGGTGAATCCAAAGGTTATGAGCGCAATAGCTGAAAACATCACTGGAACTGATGTAATGATTTAATTCATGAAGAGCAGGAATCTTGGAATATTTTTGAAGCGGGATAAAATGCAGACTTAGAGGCGAGCTCATGTGATTTGATTGAAATAAATAAATGAATGAGTTTTCTGAAATAATGGCGCTTCTTAATTTGAATAAACCAGGATTGAGAGCGCGGAGCTCAAAGTGAACTACGATGTTGAAAACTGACAGAAGATCACTAGTGTGCTCGAGTTGCTGGATTTCAGTAAATGGAATGGAGATCAGGTCTAGGCCTGGTGAACACAATGGCAATGGTTTTAGGAGTGAAAAATTATTGAGAACACTGTTACACTGGTGAAGCATATATTGAAAGTAAAAAAAAGATTATAGCATTCCCATAATTCGAATAATGTCTCCTCGTTTCCATTCAGTTTCATCATCAACTTATACCATTAGATTAAATGTATTCAGTTTGAAATTTTATTAAAACAGGGATACTGGATGGAACAGATTTTCACTCAGAAACTGAGTGCGTTGACAAGGCGCAGATATGTGGCACGGGTTGAAACAGTCGAATACTGTGTGGCGATGGTCTCTTAGCCTCGGCTATGATATTCTGCAATTTACATCAAAATTGGAAGCAAACTGAAATTGCCAGATGAACATGTCTATTCCATGTATTCTTTATCGTCTGTCTTCCATCCTCCCTACAGCACCATTTTTCATTCCATGCCTTCTGTCCAACAGTCTGACTTGCATCATTGCGATCTCATTATCATCCTGCACACTTTACCCTATTGTTCTGCATTTCTTAAATACACATCGTGGAGTTTCTGTGTGACTATTCCCGTGCACATACACATGCTGCGGGGTCCCCGAAATGTACTCTAGTGTTTGTCAGTTGACATTTCCATTTCACTCAGTATATGGGATATTGGATCTTTTCACCAGTGTCAAATGCTGGGGTCAGCCAAATTGAGTTTCCTTGCTTATTGGATGAACAACTGCATGAATGTTTTTCCTGATTTCGTTATTGTTTGACTCCATATTTATAGACTGTATGAATAAAAGAGTTGAAGACCTGTGCTTACATAGCAACCTGCGTGATTTCGGGATTTCACAGAGCCGAGATGACATTTCACCATTAAAGCTGTTTTTGGATGGAATACGTTACTAAAAATTGTTTCAGGGCGTTGGAAGAATAGTGCCCCATTTCTAAAAGACAACACGAATCTTGAACGTGCACCAGAGGAAACAAATGATATCCATTTCTACACTTCATTCAAATAATCTCTCAGTACTTCATTGAAACACCATCGGACGTTTCTAGTGCAAATCTCAGCATATGAATTCTAGTTTTTTTTATTGAATGGAAAAATTGATCCCTCTGATCTACAATAATAAGGGACTGACAGAATTACTACGAATAGATGAAGCAGAGAATTCATAAAGTGCACCTCACTTGCAACTGATCGTTTTTGTATCAGTACCAAGGATATATGTACCATGGTGCTTCACAGCTGCACAATAATACATGGCTGAGTCAGATAGTTGGGTGTCTCTGATTGTTAAAGGTATACTTGTATTTAATCTGTCCTGTTCAGCAGAAAATCGTTTGGCAAAAGTCGGCGCATTGCGTTGATTACCAGAAGTGTGTGTGACCAGTATATATTGAAGGTTTTTTCCCGAGAACTGCACATACCAGAACAGATCAGCGGCTGTGTATGTCATGGGGTACTTACAGGACAACACCACAGTCTCCCCTTCACTCACTGACACTACTGGTGGTATTTGGGAAAGTTCATCCTGTCGACAAAGTTCTGGAAAATAAAAAGTTATCCATGTATTTTTTTACGGGTAACTTTTTTCCTGTTACTTTGGACGAAATACCTGATGGAATACGTGCACATACAAGTCATATCCATTCCAGTATTCAGCTACACGCCTTTCATTTAGGTCATTCTAGACTATCTACTCTGCAGTTCGACTCTGAATATGTTCTTTAGCCCAGACAGCAGGTCCCGCCAGAGCATACCTTATTCCAAGTCTCTCATTGTGACAGTAACAGGTCTGCTACTTTAAATAGCAGGCGACACTGGCTGTGATAAAAGCCACAGTAACCAAGTGTCAATGATGGATAGAAATATAAATGAAACATAATGAGCAACGAAAATAACAAGAACGCTAATATTACAATCTCACAAAATACTTACTTGGCAGAAACATTATCAGGAAATATAACACTTTCCCAGATACTGTTTGGGTCCAGAAGACATACTGGGGATGGTAGGAAACGTTCATGCTGTTTTCTTAGTCAATACTCTATCTTCGATGGAAGTATGTGCTGCATGCTGCATTAGCTTTTACAAGCTCATGAATCTGCAACTTATAGAGTATGAAAAACACACAATCTATCTGATAATTACCAAGAAAAAAAGGGGTGGGAAAAGCAAACAACGTGAACAAATCAGAAGAAACTTCATCATTCCAACTGCTTGTGAGCCTCTGCGGTGACTTTCACGAACGGTTGCAATTGTAATAAATTGAAGTATAGACAGTTTTGCATATACTTTTTAATTGTTAGTCATCTAGTAGAAATCGGTGGCCATCTCTATGGAAGCATTTATAGATGCTTCCTGATTGCCCTTCAAAGGTGGAGGTAAGCTGATTTCTTGATATTATTCTGTCTTTGACACACTGTTAGGACTGGAATTCCATTAGGCTAACTTAGGGAGAAGCAGAGACAGGGTCTGCGACCTTTTTCTGTCCAAATGGTAGACGTCATGGTTCTGGAAGCAGCTTGGAGTTCTACTTGAGTTGTTACAAATATTTTATCGTTGGTTTGTATGGGAACAAGGAATGATGACGTTTATGGATCTTCTGCTGATCAAGCAGCTTGCTTTGCCTTAGGTTGCATCGATCCTTATGAGTGTTGATGGAAACACGTTCTTCCAAGCAAATGGAGAGTAGTTCATCACACTTTTCACTGACACCTTGATGATTTTAAAGAGGCTGTCAGGAGTCTAAGGTGTGATCAGCTGTCGTTGTCAGGTAGGTAAAAACAAGGACTGCAAACCAGAGGTTTGATTAGAGTGGTGATGAAAAAGCACAACAGGTCAGGCAGCATCCGAGGAGCAGGAAAATCGACGTTTCGGGCAAAAGCCCTTCATCAGGAATAGAGGCAGGGTGCCTGCAGAGTGGAGAGATAAATGAGAGGATGTAGGGGTGGGGGGAAAGTCGCATAGAGTACAATAGGTGAATGGGGGTGGGGATGGAGGTGATAGGTCAGAAAGGAGGGTGGGGAAAGGTAGCAAAGAGTACACCCCCACCCCCTCTCATTTATCTCTCCACTCTGCAGGCACCTTGCCTCTATTCCTGATGAAGGGCTTTTGCCCGAAACGTCGATTTTCCTGCTCCTCGATGCTGCCTGACCTGTTGTGTTTTTCCAGCACCACTTTAATCTAAACTCTCATTATCACTCGTGGCTGCTGACACATTCCACTTGTTACAATATTAAAATGCATAATCCACTTCAGGCTCTGGCTATTGTCACGTACAGGACGTTGATTGTGGGAGATGGAGTGATGACAATGCTACTGATCATCAAGAAAATAGAGAAAGGTTCTGTCATTTTGGAGATGGCCATTGACAGACCTTTTTGTGGTATGAAAATTGCTGCCATTTTATAAGGCCAACATTGGCATTTTCCAATACTTACGGTCTTCACTTATCAGAAGCTTCATTCCATGAAGAGTCACAAGAGAAAGTTATGATAGCTGCCGATTTCAGTAGGGATGGCGTGGTTCTCCAACATGTTCTAATTAATGATGTGGAGGCATTATGTTTTTTTTAGGGGGTATAAACTTCACAAATCCACAAGATCTGATGCTGCGTACTCCAGGCTGCTTTGTGAAGCAAAGGGGGTGGATTACTGGGCTTTCGTAGAGATATTTGATCATCCTTTTGCTCAAGATGAGCAGCAGAGATAGGCTAGGTAATTACAGTTTAGTTATTCTGAGGTAAATGGTCAGGAATGTATTGGAAGAAGTTATGGGGGTCAGGATTAATCAACACATGGAAAACCATGTGTTGATCATGGATAGTCAGCACGGATTTATTACAGGGAGATCCTGTCTAACTAATTTCATTGAGTCTTAATTTGAAAATGTGGCAAAATATATTGAACAGTATCGTTCAGGTATTGTGTCTACATGAATAATGTCCTACAAAGAAGGTAAGGCCCCACATATTTAAGGCCAGTTGACAAATTGATTCCAAAATTGCCTTGCCAGCTGGATACAAGTTTGATGGTGAACAGTTGCTTTTTTGATTGGACAAGTAGTATGCGACAGAAATCAATGTTGGGGCCCCTGTTATTATTTTACGCATTAGCAATATGGATGTCAGTGTAGCTTGTATAATATATAAACTTGCAGATTACGCGAAAATTGGTGTTGATGATGAAAGTGAGGAGGATGATCTCAGGCTACAATCTGATATTGAGCTTCTGATCAACTGAACATGACACAGAAATAAAATCGCCTGCAAAGATTATTTGGAATTGAGAATGCAGAACCTAATAGCATGGCCGAAGCAAATTCAATGATTTAGGAGAGAAAGTGGATAGAAGTGGAAGGACTCTAAATTGTAAGAACGTCTTGAAAGATCAGAACCATAGTGTCCTCCATACGAATTAGTGCAAATACATCACGTTGAATAACTCCTGTGTTGTGCAACTCCGTGAATCTATAAAAGGAATAATGTTAACTTGAAAAAATTTGATTGCGTTGTGGGTAGACAAGCATCTCAATCGGCAATCATTGAAGACTCTTTTCACCAGTATGATATTAAACCATGATAAACATTTTTACCATGTCAGCAATACCAATTAACTATCGGAGTTTAGATCATGGGAAAATGGGGCTCCCACTTTGCATCCCACACTATTATCGCATTATTATGTTGACCAAGTCATTAGCATAATGTGACAAATGAATTATGTTCTGATGTTTTCTTTTCCGCAGGGATTATCTAAACATTTGTAGATTTTTTTTAGATGAGTAGTTCAAGTTGCCCATTCTGGTCATTGTTATCTTCAAATAAAATTACAAAGCATGTAATAGCCACACTCTCCATTTTCAATCTACCATACTCATGTGTTTTTACTTTCCATCACAGAACGAGTCATTTTGTTAGAAACGTTATTTCCCTTAAATCCATATTTAACAATTCCAAGTACATTTCTTATCTAGCGTCACTTCCTTTATGTTGTCCTTCTATGAATGTTTTTCACAACTCTTCTATCTCTACCATATATCTATGAAAACCACCTGCGTTTTACTTTTTAGCCATCCGAGCTTTGTAGATTTCAAAAATGATTTCTCAGAGTGAATTACTAGTTTACCAGTACCAATGATTGCTGAAAATGCATCTCCAACTCGACCTAGGCAAATTCAATAAAATAAATTAGCGTGTTTTCCTACTGGTGCAGTCACTCTGATAATTATAATCCAATTAAAAACAAAACAGATTACTTGCAGATGAATCAATCGACGATAAATTATTCAATAATGTTCAACTTTCAACACGATATTAATAATGTGCTCAATTGGTAAGTGGCCCATACTTCACTATGTTTGCAGACTTTTTTCCCTGACCTTCGAGGTGTTCCATGCAAGCATGCACTATTACATTCTATTTCAGTTTGTTTACTCCTGCCACCAAATGGCTTCATTTATTGGTCCATGTTTCAAGAATGCATCAGCCATTACGCTTTCTCGTCCTGCTCCACGTATAATTTTCAAATTTAATGGGTGTAATAATAAGTTCCATCTGAACAGTATGGAATTGTTGTTCTTAACTTCCTCCAAAAAAAACTTTAATGGATTATGATCAGTATATATGATTGTCACAGGTATATTACAGGCAACATAAATGTTGAAATGTTGTAACGCCAACACCAGGCTCAAAGTTTCCTTCTCAATTATTGAATATTTCTATTGATGAATGTTCAGTTTTCTGGAGAAGTGACCGTTAGGTCTTTCTATCTTCTCGTCGCCCTCTTGTAATCGATTGCTATTGCATCAATAGCAATCTTGATTGGTTTTGCGTAATTAGATGTGGCTAATACGAGGGCAGTGGTTAACATAACTTTCTGTGTGTTAAATACTTTCTTGCAGTCTACCGTCTATTGAAATTCCTTGCATTTAATTAGTAATTCATTGAATGGAGCAGTGGCACTAATAATTCTGTACGAATTTCTGATGAACTCCTGTTAATCCCAACAGCTGTAGTACTGCTCCCTCTGTCGAAGATATGGGGAACTCGCCATAAACATTTGTTTTCACATTTCATGTGCCATCTGTCCATATCTGATAACATGACCCAGGAACGAGACTTTGGCTTTGGCAAATTCAGTTTTAGCTAAGTGTAACATCAAGATTCCCTCAGGAAGTCGATTAAATAGTTCTTATAAATGCAGCAAATATTCCTTCTGTATGTGACTAAAAATCATCAGGTCATGGACGCATACCATACAACCCGGTAATTCAGAAATGACGTTATTGGTTAGTCTCTGAAATGTGGTTGGCGCATTTTTCATACCAAATGGCATGACTTTAAACTAATGCAGTCCATTACAGTCCGTTACAAAAGCTGAAACTACCTTGGCGGTTTTGTATGAAGATACCTACAAATATCTTCTGAGTAAGTCCAACATAGAAACATACGTTGCTTGTCCCACCTTCACATACTGTCTTCGAAACGTGGAATTGGATACGAACCAAACATTGTAACTGCATTATCTTTATGATGAATAACATTAACATTGAGTACCGTCTAATTTCGGCACCATTACTGTGGGTGAACTCCAGTCACTGCTATTCACTTTTGTTGTGTTATCTTGCAGAAAGCCTTCAATCTCTTTTTGAACCTGTGCTAACTTCAGAGGGTTAAGTCGATAAAGATTTGCTTACAAATGGAGAATGTGAAGATAAAACCCAATTCCATGGTGCCGAGCTTGAACAAGGGGGACTCCAACAGAATGGGTGAGCCCTTAACTAGAGTAGACCGGAAACAATGATTTTATAATGGGACTGTTGACGAGCCGTGGAGGACTTACAACATTTTCTTTTTCAAAGGGCTCAGCAAACGCATATTCCAGTGAAAAGGAAGGACTGCAAGAAAAGAAGTAATCTGTCATCAGTATCGAAGGAAATAAGGGAGGCTAACAAATTGAAAGAGAAGGCATAAAAAATTGCCAAAAACAACTTAAACCTAGAAGATTGGGAAAACTTCAAAGGTTAACAGAAAGCCACAAGACCTATAAAGAAAAGGAAGATAGAACATAAAACAAAACTAACACAGAATATAAAGGCACATAACAAACGTTTCTATAAGTACATTAAACGAAAAAGATTGGCTGAAGTAAACGTTAGCCCGTTACAGGATGTGAAGGAGAACTTAGTTATTGGATATGATGAAATCGCAGAGGCATTGAACAGGCTTTTTTTATATATAGGACTTCACAGTGAATGACACTAATAACATGCCAACAATTGACAAATAGGCGAAGGCAGATGAGGACCTGGAAGCAATAATTTTTGCAGAGTAGGTAGGTGGGCAGCTAATGGAGCTAAGGATTGATAAGTCTCCTGGTATGATGGAATGAGTGCATCACAGGGTACTGAAAGAGATGGGGAAAGAAATTGTAGATACACGGGCAGTAATTTCCCAAAATTCGCTGGATTCTTAGGCTGTCCCACCAAATTGGAAAACAGCAAATGTCACACTACTGTTTAAAAAGAGAGGTAGACAAAAGATGGGGAATTATAGATCAGTTAGCTTAACCTCTGTAGTGGGGGAGATGCTTGATGATATTATCAAGGAAGAAATAACAAGGCACCTCGATAGAAATTGCTCGGTTGGACAGACACAGTATGGTTTTATGAAGGGTAGATCATGCTTGACAAATCTTTTGAAATTCTACGAAAACGTTACGAGCAAGGTGGACAATGGGGAAACAGTGGATGTGGTGCACCTAGATTTCCAAAAGGCCTTCGACAAGTTGCCACACAAGAGGCTACTGCATAAGATAAGGATGCTTTGCATTAGGTGTAACGTTTTAACATTGATACAAGATTGGTTGACTAACAAGGAAGCAAAGATTGGGGAATAAATTATTGCTATCCTGGTTGGCAATCAGTGACTAGTGGTGTGCCTCAGGGATCAGTGTTGGGAAAGCAATTGTTTATAATTCATACAGATAATTTTGAATTGATGTGTCAAAGATTGCCGATGACACTAAGATGAGTGGCAGAGAAGTGTGTCCAGAGGACTGTGAAACATTCCAGAGGAATATAGATACAGTGAGTCTTGCAGATGGGATACAATGTAAATGAATGAGAAGTCAAAAATTTTAGTAGGTGTAGTGGTAAAAAGGGATATTACTTTAATTGTAAAAAAAAAGTTGCAGCATACTGCTATGCAGAGAGACCTGCGTTCCTTGTACATGAATCACAAGGTCTGCAGCTACAACAACTAATTAAGAAAGCAAATGGTATGTTGTCCTTCATTGCTAAAAGGGTTGGGGTTAAAAGCAGAGACTTTATGTTGCAGCTGTACAAGGTACTGCTGGGGCCACACCGCTGGTACTGGCACTGAAGGGGGTGCAGAGGAGGCTCACTAGGTGAAATCTGGAGTTAAAGGGGTTGGTCTATGAGGAGTGACTGAGTAGATTGGAATTATATGTATTGGAACTCAGAAAATTGAGAGGATGTTTACACTGGCAGATAAAGCTGGGTCAAGAGGCTATAGCCTCAAGATTAGAGGGATCAGATTTAAAATGAATTGAGAAGGAAGTTCATCAGCCAGAGGATTGTTGATCTGTGGGATTCTTTGCCCAGTAAAGTAGTTGACGTTACTTCAGTAAACGTTTTTAAAGCTCGATACCTTTTGAACAATAAAGGAATTAACGATTACGATGAGAGTGTGGGTAAGTGGATCTGAGTCCACAAAAAAGCATCACCCATGATCTTATTGAATGCTGTTGCTGGCTCGAAGGGCCAGTTGGCCTACTGCTGCTCCTAGTTCTTGTGTTCCTACATTCTTAAGCTTTCGGGTCAGGTAGCACTTTCCTGAGCCTTCGTGGCATTTTTTTTCAAAACGGAATATGAGGTGCTACGCTCACAGTTCAGAATGTTTGAATGCTTACTTCAATCTTTTGCACCTGTATAATGTTATGCAGAATTAACGATTAAATATTACTCACCAAAAGATAACTGAATGCTTCAATTCTATTGAATTACTGCCACAAGTTGCCATAGGTTACGCTAGCACTGACAGAATATAACCATTCAGCTGATGTGAAAACAACACTTGCATCCTTTCAGATAAACAGGCCAAAACTGATCTAATTCAATCTCAGCCGATCCATGTCCAACGAGCAAGAAAATGATGCATGGAAAGACAATGTTAAGAAATAAAACTACATCAATAATAAGCTGCATTACATGTTATTCTCCTCGAAGCACTCAGCTTCATCTAAAGTCCAAACCCTAACCACCTGACGCCTGGAGGAAGAACGTGTCATCTTCTGCATTGGAACCCTCCAACTACACGGAATCAACCTGGATTTCACTAGTTTCTTCATTTACTCTCCTCCATCTTATTACAGATACAGTCTTCCAACTTGGCACCACCCTCTTGAACTGTCCTACCAATCCATTTTCCTTTCCGTCTATCTGCTCCACACCCATCTCCAGCCTACCAACTTAAGCCCCACCTTCCCATCATTTTCCAAGCTACCTTCCCTCCAGCTCCATTCCCTCCTATTTATCTTTTAGTACCCTTCGGTCACAAGCCTCTTTCCTGATGAAGGACTTATGCTCGAAACTTTGATTCTCTTACATCTCAGATGCTGCATGAGCGGCTGTGCTTTTTCAGCACCAGACGTCTCGACTCTGTTCGCCCAAATCTGAAAAGCAGAAGTTAAATTTCAATACTGGACAAAATAAAACTTAAATGCTAACTGTAATGGCACCAAAGCAAATGTGTAACTGAACGTGGAACTAATTAAGAATAGAAAGCTTTGCATTTTATAAAATTGATGTCCTAATGTATTTTACTGACGATTAAACTATTCTGAGATATGGCTTATGGAGCAATGTAAGAAACAGTATGAAGAAAAAAAAAAATAGGAAATTGGGATGAGGATGTATTGTTCAGAGGCTGTTGTCATATAATAATAGGAAAAGAGAAATTTGCAACATGGAATGATATCTTCCTCAGTTCTTTGAAAGATGCATTTCATTTAATTACAATCATGACCTGTTCACAATTTTTTTCTCAAAGACAGTGGAATAAGTTCAAGTAACTGGAAACTTTCTCTAAAACAATTGCTAAAATAGAAATCTAGGTTTTATCTCAAAATTAGTTTCAAATTTCTTCATATTTCTTGATAAAATTTGATTCTGCTTTGCAGTACATTAACAATTCAGAAATGTCCAATTTCTCTCTGAAATCTGTATTATTTTGCAACATTTAAAGTGACTTCTTTCGGTTTACAGTCCAGACATTTACTACTTTTGCGATTGAAGGATCATCAATCACTTGTTGAACACGTGACATCCAAATGGTTCTACAAATGTTCGATTGAAAATTAGCCTGTTTCTGTCCAGAAAATGCTAATTGACCTGTCTCCGTACGCTAGGTGTCTAAGACCCTATTGTCTAAAAGCATTCGCTGTGTTTGCTAAACTAATCTACGTTGTTGTGAGATATTTTGTTCTCCTCCAATTTCGTGAACAGGACCACATTTAATTTTGGAAGTTGGTGAGGGTGCTGGTGCCTCAGATGAATGCAGACACAGCCAAGTTTCTGGTATCACAGAGGCTTGGCTGGACAAGCTGGGAGAAAGAAATGAAGAGGAACAGTGATAGGGGATCCTTTGGTAAATAGCGCTCGCCCCCATCAACCTTAAACCTCTTGATCTGGACTGCCCCACTCCAGGGAAAAGGCCTTCACTGCTTACCGTATCCGTAACCTTCATGATTTTTAAAGCTCTGTAACATTTAACCTCATCCTCCGATGTTCCAGATCGATTAGCCCCAACCTATTCAGCAAACCCTCCAAACCTGGCAACATTCTTGAAAATCTTTTCGGAATCCTTTCAGGTTTCACAACATTCTTCTGACAGCAGAGATACCAGAATTGCGTACAATATTCCAAACATGACCTAACCAATGCCCTGTGGAGCTGCAAAATGAACTCCAAACTCCTGCCAAGGAAGAGAAGCATTATAAACGCCTTCTTCACTATCGTCTCTAGCTGGGTTTACACTTTGAAGGAACTACGAACCGGCACTCCAACATATCCTTTTTCAGCAACACTCCCCGGGATATTGCTATTAGGTGTACAAGTCCTGCCCTCATTTGCCTTTACAAAACGCAGCATCTCGCGTTTATCTAAATTAAACTCCATGTGCAACTCGTCAGCCTATTGGCTTCTTCAATGTCAATTTCTTATCATTTGTTTGTCATCTGGAAACTTATTAAGTATAACTCCTGTGTTCACATCCAAATCATTTATATAATTGAGTGGACCCAACAATGGTCCTTGTGGAAAACCATGGGTCACAAGCCTCCAGTCTCCAGCACTCAACCCCACCACCATCCTCTGTTTCCTGCCTTCGAGTCAGCTTTGCATCCAAATGGCTAGTTCTCTCTTTATTCCATGTGATCTAACATTGATAACCAGTATACCATATCTTGTCTTGTCGAATGCCACACTCAAGCTCACATCGATCAAGTTAGTGAGACTTCCCATCACAAAACCATATGCACAGTCCCTCATCAATCCTTGCCTATCCAAATACATGTAAGTCCTATCTCTATACTGAGAACATTATGAACGTCATCCTCTATTTGCTGAGAGGGGCAAGGGAGGAGCGAAGGAACACTAGAAAGATGAGTCTAACTGTTTAGATGATTTACTTCCGATGTCGGGGCCTCCATTTACTGAGAGGTGAGAGGGAGGAATGAAGGACTGCTGGGAAGTTTTTAAATGGGTGAGATCGAAACCCGAGACCCAACACCATAGAGTCTCCCTCCCACCTATCTCCTCTAACCTTACAAGATTTTGTAAACTTGATAAGTTTCCAGGTTTCTCTTATTTTCTTCTTCCCTTCCTTTCTTTAGTTCTGTGCGGGCTTTCAGAGTTGCGGGATATGGATGTTAGGGCAATTGCAAGTTCCTCCTGAATGTGGCAGGTGAGAGACACTTCACATGTCTCTGCCGACTACATCTGCGGGAAGTGCACTCACCTCCAGCTCCTAGAGAACCGAGTTAGAGACCTGGAGCTGAAGCTGGATGAACCATGGATCATCCAGGAGGCTGAGGGGGAAATTGAAAGGATGCACAGGGAGGTGGTCAATCCCCAGAAACAGCATAAGGCCAGCTGAGTTACTGTCAGGGGGAAGAAAGGGAACCGACGGTCAAAAAAGGGATCTCCTGTTACAGTTCCCCTCAGCAATAAGCATACCTTTTTTTGATACTGCTGGTGGGGACAGCCTACCAGGGGAAAGCGGTAGTTGTCATGTCTCTGGCATCGAGCCTGGCACTGTGGTTCAGAATGGAAGGGCGGAAAATAGAAAAGCGCTAGTGATAGGGGACTCAATAATTACACGGATTGACAGGAGATTTTGTGGTCAGGAACTGGACACCCGGAAGGTATGTTGCCTCCCTGGTGCCAGTGTCTGGGATGTCGCCAATCGAGTTTACAAGATTTTGAAGGTGGAGGGTGAACAGCCAGATATCGTCGTACACATTGGCACCAATGATATAGCCAGGAAAGGATTGAGTGTCTGAAAAGAGACTACAGAGAATTAGGTTGGAAGCTGAAGAGCAGGACGAGTAGAGTAGGATCTCAGGTTTGCTATCGGTGCCACGAGATACTGAGATGAGTAACAGTCAGCGAATGCAACTTAACACGTGGCTGCGAAGCTGGTGCAGGAGGGACGGCTTCAGATACCTAGACCATTGGTATACCTTCTGGGGAAAGTTGAATCTATACATGAAGGACGGTTTGCACCTGAACTGAAGGGGCACAAATGTCCTGGATGGGAGATTTGCTCGTGTGATTCAGGAGGGTTTAAACTAATTTGGCTGGGTTGGGAATCGGAGCCACATGTCTGAGAGGGGGTCAGTTGCAGACGGGGAAGTGAAAAGATATACTGAATCTATCAGGAAGATATCTCACGCGATGGAACAAAGGGATCGGTTAAGGTGTGTCTGCTTTAAAGCAAGGAGTGTCCAAAATAAGATTGATGAACTTAGAGCATGGATCAGTACTTGGGGCTACGATGTTGTGGCCATATCGGAGACGTGGTTTTCAGAGGGACAGGAATGGTTGCTTGATGTTCCAGGTTTTTGAACGGTTAAAATGAACAGGGAGGGTGGAGAAAGAGGAGGGGGTGTAGCATTGCTAATCAGAGTGTGCATCACAGCTACAGAAACGAAGGTTGCTGAGGACGGTTTGTCTACTGAGTCAGTATGGGTGGAAGTTGGGAACAGCAAGGGAACAGACACCGCATTAGGAGTTTTCTACAGACCACCTCATAACAGTAGAGAGATTGAAGATCTCATAGGCGGGCAGATTCTGGACAAATGCAAAAGTAGCACGGTTGTTGTTATCGGTGATTTCAACTTTCGAAATATCGACTGGAACCTCCTATGTGCAGATGGTTTGGATGGAGCCGTTTTTGTCAGGTGTGTTCAGGAGGGTTTCATTACTCAGAATGTTGACAGAGTGAAGAGGGAAGAGGCCGTTTTAGATTTGGTGCTCGGTAACGAGCCAGGACATGTTGCATTGAAAGAACAGTTGTTATTAATCAGGACGGATGGGTAATCATGTTTACCAGAACAATATAAATCCATTCCAACTCCACACACATTCAGCAAGATATCAAGAATGCTTTCGATAGTTTTTTTTGTCTCCCTTGTACATTCACACGAAATTTATATTTTTTTTCGTTGTCGGTCCTTACATCCCACTTATATATCTTTCACTTCCACATTTTTAGCTCTTTAGCTTTGATGCGAATGTGAACTGTTTAATTCAAAAATTCTGGCAAAGAATCTATGCATCTTCTAATTTCAGTCAATAAGCAATTCCGGTTCGTTCTGATAATTTAAACGAGAGAAACTTTTGTGAAAATCTAATTCATTTCTTATGGACTGTGAAAATTACCGGGCTAATTGCAAAATCAATGGAATAAACTTATGTTCGACAAGCATTTAACCAGGCATTCGATAGATACCATTCAAATGTTTGCTAATGTTTACCAGAAGGCCAATATTAAATGTTCATAGAAGCCCAACAGAGTGAAAACAGGCCGTTCCGCTCATTGTGCCCACATGGACCAACCAAAGACTATCGCATCCAGACCCACCCACTACTTTGTAAACCTACTTTTCACGTGGCACACCTATGGGCAATTTAGCGTGACTTATCCATTTGGCCTGAACAGTTCTGGATTGTAAGAGGATGCTGGAGCTCCCGAAGGAAACCCACACAGATGTAGGGAGAATGTACAAATTCCACACAGGTTGATGGAAGATGGAGTTTAATGCAGGTCCCTAGAGCTGTGAGACACTGAGCCACTGTTCCGGCCAGAAGTGAAAAATCTGAAACAGTTGACGACTCAGACACATTTACTATTACCCTCTAAGTAATTAAAGACTTAACAACAATCTAGGTTTTTCAATACATTGCATCATTTGTATGACCTGTTGATCTGTTACTCTAAATTCTGGGTCCTATGATCCTGCCCCACCAGCTACCTGATGAAGGAGCAGCGCAACGAAAACTTATGCTTCCAATTCAACCTGTTGGACGATAACCTGGTGTTGTGTCAATTTTTAACTTTGTCCACCCCATTCGAACACCAGTACCTCCATGTCATGACTGTTGTCTTCGTCAGGTATTCAATAGACATCTGCCTTTCCCTATTTAAATATGTTTAAAAACATCGGAGAAGACGTTAGTGTTGGTACATCCCGTTGGTTTCAAGCCCTGTGAAA
Source organism: Hemiscyllium ocellatum (assembly GCF_020745735.1). Taxonomy (NCBI): domain Eukaryota; kingdom Metazoa; phylum Chordata; class Chondrichthyes; order Orectolobiformes; family Hemiscylliidae; genus Hemiscyllium; species Hemiscyllium ocellatum. Next base: position 5,092,547 of record NC_083427.1, read on the forward strand.
AATTCTGCATTAGTGCAAGAAGTCACTTGTGGTGCCAGTTAGTTCAGAGCGGCTGGATATTACCACTATATCTGTTTGTGTTCTTGTTGGCAATAACTCTGTTGTATAATTTGCAATAAAACGTTATAATTGCATTTCTGTACCAAATAGACCACAGTCCCTTAGAAATATTGGGAAGAACTTTGTTTTCTCATGTAAGAGGTCGACTCTAGACATTTGTGTTTCAGATTTATACGATCTTCAGGAATCATCCCCATAAATCTGTCTACAAGTTAAGTCTGAGTTCTTCGATGAACTGCCTTTATCTTTTGCCTTGTGAGTGTTTATTTCGGCAAAGTAGGTGAACTCTAATTCCTGAGCCAACCAAGAAGTGACACATTAGCCATATTTTCACGACAGTGTTGGGGAAAATGCATTCTTGTTACTTGAAGGAGGAGGAATGTGAGCATTCTTGTAGAGAAAAAGAGAGAGATTGCCTGAGGGTCTATAAATCATGGCAATTCTCAGTTAAGGGAATGTAGAGCACCATTCGAAACTTTTGCAGAAAAGACTGTATCATAATCAAACTGGTTCATTGTCGGGAAAGAACGTAGAAAAGTAAAATATCAATTTCTCTTCAATTTTGCTGTCTGATCTCTGTGAACTTGCAGTGGAGATTGATTAATAAAGAAGTCACAGAAATGGGAATGCAAATTTTAAGGCAAGTGAACATTGCTGCATCAAATTATGGAAGTGCCAGGGATTACATTGGAGTCAAATGCATATTTTATTTTGTTGAATTCTGCATGGATGCAGCAGAAATCAATGATATATTGAAAAATGTCCTGGGAAAGACTGGGTAGGTGTGACCTGAAGGCAATTGAGAAGGGAGATTTCCAAATATCCCGTTTATAAAAAAAATTAATAAAATATAAACATCAACTCAGCAGCAGCTGCAAAAATGTAGTGCAGCAATTATGCTAATTGATGTTTAATCTCAAATTAACTAATCATCTCCCACGAGCCTTCTCATGAATTATATTAGTGATCATTTCTCAGTGATATGCAGAATGGGGCCAGAATTTACATGAAGTATGCACGGAGTACCACAAGGCCTGGTGTTCGCCATTTATTATCCTGTCATCGGAGCTATTGGGGTTCCAGGTAAAGTGGAGCAGTTAGTTTTAGTCTGCGAGGATATTTCATTAGCTGCAGTAACTGTAGTGCTTTACCTGATACCATTTCCTTACATAGCTTGTACAATTTAACGCTTTATTTGTTCATTTTTCTTTCGTTGTATGATGGGTTCCCACTGACTCAGTACACGTTCACTTTTAGGTTTGCATTTTCAAATTTATTTATGAGTACATCATCAAATTGTATTTACATCATTTGCATAATTTTTCGATGTTCCTTATTTAATTATTCCCTCTCAGGTCTCATCTGCATGAGCATCGATTACTCATCATCATTTTAACTTTTTGCAAAGCTCAATAGCAGTTGCCATTTCATACTTTTCGATGTATAACATAGAACAAAGACTATGGAACAGTACAGCACAGTACAATCACTTTGGCCCTTGATGCTATGCCGTGCTTTTATCATATTCTAAGTCAAGCAAGCTACATAGGCTTCAATTTGCTATACTCCATGTGCTTATCCAAGATTCGCATAAATGTTCCTAATATATCCGAATTTACAAACATGGCTGGCAGTGAATTCCACGTACCTACCACTCTCTTTATACAAAACTGACCTCTGATATCTTCACTAAATCTTCCGCCAATGATTCTCCCGTGCATTAGCCATTTCTACCCTGGGAAAAAAAAATCTGATTATTCACTCCATCTACGCCTTTCATCATCTTGTTCACCTCGACCAAATTATCAGTCACTCTTCGTTGCTCAATTGAGAAAAAAACCTTAGATCGCTCAAACTTTCTTTAAATGACAACCACTCCAAACCAGGAAGCATCCAGTAAAACTCAACAATAAAGCATCCACATTTTTCATGTATAGAGCCGACCAGAACTGAATACAATGTGCCAAGTGTGGTTTAATCAGGACTCTCTGGAGCTGAAGCACGGCCTAGCGACTCTTAAAATCAATACCCCTGCGAATAAAAGCCAACACACTGTGTGCCTTTTTGACAACACTATGAACACAGCGCCAGAGACTTGGGTTCAATTCCCACCTCAGGCGACTGACTGTGTTGAGATTATACATTTTCCCCGTGTCTGCGTGGGTTTCCTCCAACAGTCCAAAAACGTGCCGGTTAGGTGAATGCTAAATTGTCCATAGTGTTAGGTGAAGGGATAAATGTAGGGGAATGGGTCTGGGTGGGTTCGCCTTGGTGGGTCGGTGTGGACTTGTTGGACGAAAGGGCCTGTTTCCACACTGTAAATAATCTAATCTAACTCGGGTAGCAACTTTGAAGGATCTTTGGACATGGACACTTTTCTTCCACACTGCCAACCCGACTTGCCAAAATGAATCACTGCACAGCTTGAACGCCATCCACCGCTTCCTAGTCAAGTTTTGCATCCTGCCAAAACAGTCCTCCACATTATTCATTACTCCACCAATCTTTGTGTTAACGGCACATCACTAACCCATCCTTGCACTTGCTCAACCAAGTCATTCATAACAATAACAAAGAGCAGAGTTTCCAGAACAGATCCCTGTGGAACACTGTTGGTCAATGAGCTCGAGGCTACTTTCCTTTTAAAGCAGCCAATGCTGTATGCAGGCAGATAAATTTCCCTGTTTTCTGTGTTTACTTACTTTCTGAATTAGCCTACCATGAGGAACCTTCTAAAAGGCCAGTGTGCTACCTTTTGAAGTAAAAGTTCCCAGATGTTCCCAGAAATTCAGCATCACGGGGAATCTTTTCTTTAAATCCATAATGTACAAAGATAACAGAATAAGAGTTGTGTAATCACATCACGTTACTTGCATTGTTTTGTCAATGTGCTCCAACTGTGTGTTTTTAACCCCTCTTGCCTGTTGAATGTCACGGTGTTGGTTTCAAAAATTTCTTGTTTTACTTCTGATTTTTTTTTAAACGTACACTCTTACAGCAAAGTACTGGCTAAATTCTGGTATAGATGACATAATTAGATATCATGAAATTATTTCCATATTCTCATGAATTATATTAAGTTCAGGTTTTTGCTTGAAGTGCATCAATTTCACAATGACTGAAACATATTGTTTTCCGTGTTGGGGAGGGGCAATAGGAATAAAATGTGCAATTTGATCGTTTTCATTCCTTCCTTAGCAGTCATTTAATATGCCTCGAAACGCATTTTTTACAGCTAACTTGACAGTGATTGTAATACTGTATCGAAGAAGATGTGGTCTGTCTGGATGCATCACGCATTATCTATTGTCCATGGCCGTGAGTGATCTCCTTGTCATGGTCACGACTGTGATATTAAGTCGAGTTGCTGGAATTTATTTCCCTTTCAGTTATTTGTCGCTCACACCGGTCTGCAGTCTACGTGCAGCCTTGATCTATGCAGCCATCGACAGTTCTACCTGGTTAACAGTTGCTTTCACCTTCGACAGATTTGTGGCCATTTCTTGTCAGCAGCTGAAAATAAAATACTGTACTGAGAGGACAGCAGCACTAGTTATAGGAATTATCTCTGTTCTGAGTTGCGTAAAAAGTTCATTTATGTATTTTATAACCGAGCCAAGGTACATAATTAACAATGTACCCTGGTTTTGCAATATAAAGTTAATATTTTATACATCACCCGCATGGATTACATATGATTGGATTCGCTCAATGTTAACTCCTTGCATTCCATTCATCTTAACTCTACTGCTCAATGCTCTGACTGTCAGACATATTCTAGCAGCCAATCGAGCCCGCAGGAGACTCCTTACGCAGAAAAATAGTGAAGATCAAAAGGACAGAGAGGTGGAAAAACGGAAGAAGTCCATGATTTTACTTTTTGCTATCTCGGGTAGTTTCATCCTGTCATATTGTTTATTTTTTACAACGGTGCTTTATTTTCGCATTGCAAATCTTACCTACTTTTCAAGTTCCAATCAATCAGCCTTTATTCTCGAGCAAAGCGGATACATGATTCAGATAATTAGTTCGTGCATCAATCCGTTTATTTATGCTGGGACCCAGAGGAAATTCAGAGAGGAGTTAAGAAATGGGGTCAAATATCCATTCCAAGTAATTATTAAATTATTTAAATCTTGAAAATGAGAACACTTAACATGGATTGTCTGCTATATTCTCACATGAATTCTATAGTACAGCATCTTTTTTTTCTACTTGATTGATAACGAAACATTGTTAACAATGTTTTTTTTCTTAAACAAGACATGAATTAACTAACATGTAAAAAACATAACTTTACGCCTCTTTTTGCACTTAGATAATTTGCCACAACCTAACTTATAGTTCTATGACAAATTCAGAACCTGGAAACATCATCTGATTAGTCACACCGAAAACATTTTTTTCCATTAAGTCATAGGTAAGCATGGAAGGTGATTGAGTTGTCAGTGAGGGAAGCACTTTGGGGCCAGCGACCACAATTCTATTAGTTTTGAAATAGTGATGAAAAAGGATTGACCAGATCTCAAATTTGAATTTCTATATTGGAGGAATGACAATTTTGACGCCATTAGGCAAGAACTTTCAAAAGCTGACTGGGAGCAGATGTTTGCAGGTAAATGGACGGGTGGAAAATGGGAAGCCTTCAGAAATGAGAAAACGAGAGTCCAGAGAAAGTGTATTCCTATTAGGATGAAAGGAAAGGCTGGTAGGTGTACGGAATGCTGGATGACTAAAGAAATTCAGTCTTTAGTTAAGAAAATGAAGGAAGCATATACCAAATATAGACAGGATAGATCGAGTGAACCTTGAGAAGAGTATAAAGGCAGTAGGAGTGCACTTAAGAGAGAAATCAGGAGGGCAAAAAGCGGGCATGATATAGCTTTGACAAATGGAGCTCGAGATAATTCAAAGGCTTTTTCCAAATACCTTAAGGACAAAAGGGTAACAAGGAAGAGGATAGGATCCCTCATTGATCAACATGGTGTCCTTTGTGTGGAGCCACAGGAGATGGGGAAGATACTAAACGAACATTTTGCATCAGCATTTACTGTGGAAAATGACATGATATAGAATGTAGGGAAATAGATGGTGACATATTGCAAAATGTACAGATTACAGGGGAGCAATTGTTGGATGTCTTGAAAGTGGATAAGCCCCCAGGACTTGATCAGGTGTAGCCTAGAACTCTGTGGGAAGCTAGGGAGGGGATTGCTCGGCCTCTTGCTGCGACATTTGTATTCTCAATAGTTACAGGGGAAGAGCCAGAAGACTGAAGGTTGGCTTACGTAGTGCCACTGTTTAAGAAGGGTGGTAACGACTAGCCAGGGAATTATAGACCAGTGAGCCTGACGTCGGTGGTGGACAAGTTGTTGGACAGAATCCTGAGCATGTACATGAACTTGGAAAAGCAATGACTGATTAGGGAAAGTCAACATGACTTTGTGCTTGGTAAATCATGTTTTCCAAACTCGACGAGTTTTTTGAAGAAGTAGCAAAGAACATTGATGAGGGCAGAGTGGCAGATACGATCTATATGGACTTCACTAAGGCGTTCGACAAGGTTCCCCATAAGAGACTGGTTAGCAAGGTTAGATTTCATGGAATACAGGGAGAACTAGTCATTTGGATACAGAACTGGCTCAAAGGTAGAAGACAGAGGGTGGTGATGCAGGGTTGTTTGTCAGATTGGAGGCCTGTGACCAGTGGAGTGTCACAAGGATCGGTGCTGGGTCCACGACTTTTCCACATTTATATAATTGATTTGGATGTGAGCATAAGAGGGAAAAACAGTAAGTTTTCCGATGATACCAAAATTGGACTTATAGTGGACAGCGAAGAAGGCTCCCTCTGTTTACAATGGGATCTTGATCAGATGGGCTAATGGGCTGAGGAGTGGCAGATAAAGTCTAATTTATATAAATGTGAAGTGCTACATTTTGGGAAAGCAAATCTTAGCACGACTTATACATTTAATGGTAAGGTCCTAGGGAGTGCTGCTGAACAAAGACACCTTGGAGTGTAGCTTTGTAACTCATTGAAAGTGGTGTCTGAGGTTGATAGGTTAGTGAAGAAGGTGTTTGGTATGCTTTCATTTATTGGTCAGAGTATTAAGTACAGAAGTTGGGAGGTCATGTTGTGGTTGTACAGGACATTGGTTAGGCCACTGTTAGAATATTGTGTGCAATTCTGGTCTCCTCTGTATCGGAAAGATATTGTGAAACGTGAAAGAGTTCAGAAAGCATTTACAAGGATGTTGCCAGGGTTGGAGAATTTGAGCTATAGGGAGAGGTTGAATAGGCTAGGTTTGTTTTCCCTGGAGTGTGAGAGGCTGAGGGGTGACCTTAATTAGGTCTATAAAATCATGAGGGGCATAGATAGGAGAAATATACAAGGTCTTTTTCCCTGGGGTGGGCAAGTCCAGAATTAGAGACCATAGATTTTGGGTAAGAAGTGAAAGATGTAAAATGTACCTAACGAACAATGTTTTCATGCAGAGGGTAGCATGTGTAAGGAATCAGCACCCAGAGGAAGTGGTGGAGACATTTAAAATGCATCTGGATGGGTATATGAATAGGAAGGGTTTGGAGGGATGTGGGCCAGGCGCTGGCAGGTGGGACTAGATTGGTTTGGGATATCTGGTCAGCATGGACAAGTTGGACAGAAGGGTTTGTTTCCCTGCTGTACATCTCTATGACTCGATAACTCTATGTTTGGAAGGTGAATAGCCAGGCCAGCATTAATCACCGTGTCTCATTTATTTTCTCTGTCGAGTGTCCTAGCTTCATTCAAGTTATGTCCGAAACCTTCCATTGTCTCACTTGAGGCCAAATCCTTGGAATGTTGGCAACTTTTGTTACCTATTCATTCTTCTTCATGACCTTCACTTGTCGGAAGTGGTTAATGTGCAATCATTTCTTCCGACTTCATGGTTGGAGCTCATTCTGTGCTGGTGTGCAAAAAGCACTATGTTTTGTGTTATCCCGTGCTTCTCTTCGTCTATTCATTAATCCCTGACCTTTTCAAGGCAGCGGATCAATCTCACTGTTAATGATCACTCCCCCTGTCTCTAAAACTCACGGTGGGCATGTATGACACGCTACCTGAATTTGCTTTTCTTTATCTTGTATTATGAAGTATATTTTCCTGTGAGCACAGAGGGTGGATCATTGTAAAACCACCAATGACACGTCAAATGTTAAGGGGGTGACAGCTTACAAGTCCATCATGATGTCTCCGGTGTGATTCCTGCGTGCAATCGTTGAGGACTGGCTGCATTGGTGTCATGACGGCCTTACCAGTTTTTAGCATATGTAGACTCCCACTCTCCTGACAGTCAATCGAATGCATAGGAGCACCCTTTTCATTTTAAAATCACAGTGAAATTTGTCAGCTTAATATTGCTGTGTGCAGTTATTTTCTTTGTTGCTTCACATTATTCCTTTTCCATCATTTCTGTGATGGCAGTGCAGTGCGTACTGTGCATCCTGGGATTTAATTTGAGGGAAGAGTATGGTGGTGATGAAAAGAAATATACATTTCACAAGCAAAAATACTTTTAAGTTGTATTTAAAAGAAAACATAAGTTTTGGCAGATGAATAGCAGCTTCTGGTGGAAGGCAGAAGAATCAAAATGTGTTTACAAATGAATGCAATATACTTTAAGATCAACAGACTTGGGAATCTTTCTTATATCATAGTTGAATATAATTTCCCTGTTTCGGAAATTAACTTACATTGATGTCAATGTTGTTTCTACAATAAAATCTTCGAAGGTACTGCAAAAATGTTGATTACTGGTGAACCTTCTCTTGGAAATTATGATTTGACACCATTGCAGGAAGAATGCATAATTACCTCCACACAATAAAACAAAATGCAACCAATTGTGGTATGAACTGACTTTTTCCTTAAGCAAGAACGGAAATCTGTCAATGGCTAAAGTGGTATTAATTTTTCCTGTTCTAAGTTTAAGTGGTGTGCAAGTGAGGCTACTTTGAAAACAGTCGCTACTTGCAGGCAATTGGGATTCCAAGTAAGGTCTGCAATTGTACTCGATCATAATTGGTCGTGTGAAAGGCACATTAATTGAAAATGTGCTTGTTCCATTCAACTACTGACTTTCTTAAAGTATTAGTTCATTCATGGGCACAAGTGCTAAATTTCAGGGGTGAGGTGAGAATCACTGCCCTTGGCATCAAGGTCACATTTGACTGAATATCAATCCAGTAACTCTAGCACAATCAGGATCTTTGGGCTTTGGGGCGGGAGAGGGGTGGCATTTCTGCGCCAGTTGGAGTCAGAGCTGGTACAAAGAGATTTGGTTCTGTTCATTGGTAGTTATTCATCTCGACTCCATGGCATCACTGTCGGAGTTCCTCATCAAAGGAATCAATTTTAATTCTGACGTCAATGATCTTCCCTGCATCACAAGGTAATTCAGTGGGAAAGTTCACTGACTATTTCACAATGCTATGCAACATTCACAATTCCTCAGACGCTGAAACAGTCCATATCCAAATGCAGCAAAGCCTGAAAAACCTTTTCGTTTGAGCAGCCAAGAGGCTGCACAATTGAGTTGCACAAATAATATCCAGCTCTAGTAGAGAATCTAAAAGTCACATTCAATGGCAGTGCAATCGCTGAATCACCCGTTAACAACATCTTGGTGTTACCTTTGATTAATTGTCAAACATTTCAATATTGCAATTTCAAGTGTCGGTCAGAGGTTAAAAAAAACTGAAGCACCTAAGTTACCTTATTTGATGCCAAATCCTATGCACTACCTACAACGTACAAGTCAAGCATGTCATGGTATACTCCCCACTTTTCTGGGTATGTGCTACTCCACCAGTACTCAAGAAGCTTAATATCATCCAGGAGAAAGACGCCTGCTTGATCGCCATGACATCCACGCCTTTCTTTACCGATGGCCTGTAATAGGAGTGGGACCAGTACTGCAGAAGTGATTTGCACAGTACCTCCCAAAGACATAGGCCTCCACAATCTAGAAGGATAAGGTTGTCAGATACATTAGAACACCACGAGCTGTAAACCTCAGCTTGGAACCTCCTCCCTCAAAGCAATAAATATTGGCCGAGCAAATGATGTCCACATCTGATGAATGGATATTTAAAAAACAAATATGGATTAATCATTCACGCAACAGACATTTGGTTTTGTGGATTTTTACTTTGGACTTTGTACAAAGGAATATTGCAAAAACGATACAAAAATGATCCCATTGTTGACACCGTGAGAATTGATCATGCAATCAGTACACATGGGCTTGGTTTACCAGGTAGCATTTTGTGAATATTCCTATTTGCTCCTGAGAAGCCACGGGCGAGACGGTTTCTTGAACTGTGGCACGTCATTTGATGTAAATACATCCACAATGCTTGTCGGGTATGATATTTATTTGTTTTCAGTCCAGATTTCAGATTCAGATGAGAATCAGTTAAGTACCAGACATTTGAATCTAATGCAATATTTCTATCTCCAAAAGAATTATTAACTGCTTTTTTTTGGCAAGATTCATCTCTGACTCAATTAAAAAAATAAATTATCTGTTGCTAGGTATTTTCGTGAACTACTAGCATTTAGTTTTTGAAGAAAAGAATATAAATTCATGACAGGTGCTGTTTCAATGCAGTGAACTTTATAATTTCCTGTCTTTTTCTCAATCTGCTGTCTGTTAATAAAGCAACAAAAACAACTCCTGTCAAAAGACTTACTTTTACAAAAGATTTTATTGTTTTGTTGACATAAACTTGAGTATGTAGACACAAAAACGTGAGTAGATTTGTGCTCCTACAACAGTCATGGAGTCATCCCACAAAAAGAGACGTTTCAGCTTTTTGACTGATTCACATACACTAATGCCACTTTTTAATATTTGGAGGACTGTCAGCGACCAACCACCCGGCTCATCCCCAATCTAGAGGTGGCTGTGTGGCTTGGGCAATCATACACGGTGGGCGGCACGGTGGCACAGTGGTTAGCACTGCTGCCTCACAGCGCCGGAGACCCGGGTTCAATTCCCGACTCAGGTGACTGACTGTGTGGAGTTTGCACGTTCTCCCCGTGTCAGCGTGGGTTTCCTCCGGGTGCTCCGGTTTCCTCCCACAGTCCAAAGATGTGCGGGTTAGGTGAATTGACCATGCTAAATTGCCCATAGTGTTAGGTAAGGGGTAAATGTAGGGGTATGGGTGGGTTTCGCTTCGGCGGGTCGGTGTGGACTTGTTGGGCCGAAGGGCCTGTTTCCACACTGTAAATCTAATCTAATCCAAATTCATACACTTCATAGAGAGAAATATAGAAAATAGCAGCCCTTCCGGCATTCTGCACTGTTTGAAATACTCATGGGTTTTTTTTAGATTAGATTACTTACAGTGTGGAAACAGGCCCTTCGGCCCAACAAGTCCACACTGACCCGCCGAAGCGCAACCCACCCATACCGCTACATTTACCACTTACCTAAGGCTATGGGCAATTTAGCATGGCCAATTCACCTGACCCGCACATCTTTGGACTGTGGGAGGAAACCGGAGCACCCGGAGGAAACCCACGCAGACACGGGGAGAACGTGCAAACTCCACACAGTCAGTCGCCTGAGGCGGGAATTGAACCCGGGTCTCTGGCGCTGTGAGGCAGCAGTGCTAACCACTGTGCCACCGTGCCGCCCACTCGATCATTCAACTCAGAACACTGTCCCCACTTTCCCTGGATAGCCTTTCATTTCCTGTCCCTCAGGGAACTACGTCGAACTCCCTCTTGGAGTGTTCACTTTTGACCTGAAACATTTTCTGTGATAGAGGATCACAGATATTCACCACATTCTCGTGGTCAAGAGGTTTCCACATCGTCTCATTCCAAATGGACCTATGCCATATCCTAACACTACAACAACTGTTTCTGGGCTCCTCCATTATAACGAACATCCTTACTGTGTTTACCTTGTGGAACTTTATAGATTGCTATGATATCTTCTCCCCATGCCCCTTTCTGCTGAACTCCAGTTATACTGAACAACTATAGAATACCTGCACTGCGGGAAGAGGCCATCCAATCCGTTGAGCCCACATCCAACCTCTTAAATGCACTCCACCCCATTTTCCAGTAACCCCGCATTCAGCACAGCTAATCTACGTAGCCTGTATATCACGAGGTGCTACAGATAATGTAGCATTGCTAATCCACCTAACCTGCACATCTTTAGACAGAGGGAGAACGTGCAACTTCCACGCAGTGAGTTTTTCAAGGCTAGAACTGAATCTGCTTCGCTGGCGCTGTGAGGTAGCATTGCTAACCACTGAGCCACTGCGTGAGCCTCATCTCAACATTTGTCAGGTCCGCTGTCCTAGCATTAAATAATGAAATTTTGCTTCACTCCCTCAATGGGTACAAACTTTACCTGAGACTAGGAGACCACGACTTTGTAGAATACTCCATGTGTGCTCTCGTCAAGACTCCTACAATGGACGGCAAGGCATTTCTGCTCTTGTATTCGAATCTGACTTCTATAGAGGCCAAAGTGTAATTTGCCTTCTTCACCGCCTGCTGCGCCTGCATGCATACTTCCTGCGACTGTCCACAAAAGACACTGAGGTCTTATTGACCCCAACTCTGTTGTCATCTCGGCAAAAATAGGTGAGGTCACATGACATTTGGGTGAACAGTTAAGATGCAAACAGAACTGGGTTAGTCATAAAGGACGGAGGTTAGCGATGGAAGGATGGTTTTCGAAATGGAGGGTTGTGACTAAGGGAATCGGTGCTGGAACCTCTGTTAGCTGTGATCGACATAAATGGTTTGCAGGAAAATGTAGCTGACGTAATTAGTCACATTACGGACCATTCAAAGAATTGAACAGTTGTGACATTTGGGACCATTGTCTGAGGATACGATGTGGAGATGCCAGTATTGGACTAGGGTGGACGAAGTCAGAAGTCACACGACACCAGATTATAGTCCAACTGATTTATTTGAAATCACAAAGTTTTAGAGCATGATACCTTCATCAACCAGTGTCCTCTCGTGTCATGTAACTTCTGACATTGCGAGAGGATACAGCAGGATGTAGAACAGTTGGCGACACAGGCATCAAAATGGCAGATGCAGTTTAATCCAGACAAAAGTGGGGTGATGCATTTTGGAAGGTCAAGTACATGTGGAAATTTTACAGCCAATGACAGAACCTTTAGGAATACTGATGTGCAGAGCGATCTGGGTATGCAGGTCCACAGATCATTGAAGGTGGAAGACAGGATAGTAAATAAGGTGTATGATATGCTTACCTTCATTGGAAGGGGCAATTGACTATCAGTACAGCTAAGTTATGTTGCAGCTTTACAGAATGTTAATCAGTCCACCCTTGTAGTAATATGTACAGATCCAGTCACCAGTGTACCTGAAGGATATGGTTGCTTTCGAAAGGGCACGGAAAAGGCTTCCCAGGATGTTGACTGGTATTGGGAATTTTAGCAATGGAGAGGCTGAGTTTGCTTTCACTGGAACACAGGAGATAGAGGGTCGATCTGATAGATTGCAACAAGATTATGAATGGCATGATTAAAATGAAAGTGAGGGCAGAACTTTGGGAACATGATTTAAGGAACAGAGTGGAGAGGGGTGATTTGCGGGGGGAGCTTAAGAGAAATGTGCGACCGTCGTTTTTCACTCAAAGTGTGGTGACCTCCTAAAACTCGCGAAACGAGGTGAGTGCCAAAGTAAGTGGTGGAAGAAGGCACAATAGCAACATGCATGAAATACCTAATCACACACACGAATAGGATCGCAATAGACGAATATGGATCCTGTAAATGAAGACAGTTTTAGTTCAGAGAGGCAGAATATGTTGACACAGATTTGGAGGGTGAAGAGGCTGTTCCATTGCTCTCTTGTGCTTTTTTCTTTGCATCGATTGACCTTTAGGTCATAAGGTGCCTTCCTCTTTTTGTTACCATCGTAGTTAATCTCACTATTATATACAGTCTACTCCATCTGTCATATTTTTGTCCAGTCACTCAATTTGTTCAAATCACAGTAATGGATTTGTATAGACTCCCACACCTCACCCTCGTCCGCAAACTTGCTGTCTCATCCAATTAGCATTTATGTATTGTGAGCAACTTGGAGCCAAGCATTTATCTCTTTGATACCCAATAGTTGATGTCTGAGATTCACGAAAATAGTTATTTCTAGAATTTGAAGGGGCAAAGTGACCATGCACGCGTGGAACCGCAGGAGATGGGAAATGTACTCAGAGTGCCAAAGTAAGTAGTGGAGATAGTGATGGAGAGGGATAAGTGTGCACTGCAGAGCAAGAGTTATAGCTGGGGGCAGGGAAATTATGATGCGGTGAGGCATGACTTAGGATGCGTGGTTTGGAAAAGTACGCTGCAAGGGAAGGGCACAATCGATATGTGGAGCTTGTTCAAGGAGCAGCTATTGACTGTCCTTGATAAGTATGTACCTGTCAGGCAGGGAGGAAAGGGTCGTGTGAGGGAGTTGTGGTTTAATGAGGAATTGGAATCCCTTGTTAAAGGGAAGAGGCTGCCTATGTAAAGATGAGGCGTGAAGGTTCAATTGGGGCGACTGAGAGTTATAAGGTAGCCAGGAAGGATCTAAAGAGAGAGCTAAGAGCAGCAAGGAGGGGACATGAAAACTGCACACAATACTCCAGATGCGGCCGCACCAGAGTCATATACAACTGCAACATGATCTCAGGACTGCGGAACTCAATTCCTCTACCAATAAAAGCCAGTACGCCATATGCCTTCTTCACAGCACTATTTACCTGGGTGGTAACTTTCAGAGATCTGTGTACATGGTAGGATTAGGGAAAACCCAAAGGCTTTCTATAGGTATGTCAGGAATAAAAGAATGACTAGGGTAGGAATAGGTCCAGTCAAGGATAGTAGTGGGAAGTTTTAAGTGGAGGCTGAAGAGATTGGAGAGACACTGAATGAATACTTTTCGTCAGTATTCACTCAGGAACAAGACATTGTTACCGATGTGAATATTGAGTCACAATTAATTAGAATGGATGGCTTTGAGCTATGTAGGGAAGAGGTGTTGCAAATTCTGGAAAGGGTGAAAATAGATAAGTCCCCTGGGGCTGATGGTATTTATCCTAGGATTCTCTGGGAAGCAAGGGAGGAGATTGCAGAGTCATTGGCCTTGATTTTTATGTCCTCGTTGTCTACAGGAATAGTGCCAGAAGACTGAAGGATAGCAAATGTGGTTCCCTTGTTCAAGAAGGGGAGTAGGGTTAACCCTAGTAACTATAGGCGGGTGAGTCTCACTTCTGTTGTGGACAATGTCTTACAGAGAATTGTAAGGGATAGGATTTATGAACATCGGGATAGGAATAATGTGATCAAGGATAGTCAGCATGGTTTTGTGAAGAGCCTCACAAACCTTATTGAATTCTTTGAGAAGGTGACTAAGGAGGTGCACGAGGGTAAAGCAGTTGATGTGGTGTATACAGATTTTAGTAAGGCGTTTGATAATGTTCCCCATGGTAGGCTACTGCAAAAAATACGGAGGTATGGCATTGAGGGGGGAGTTGGAGGTTTGGATTAGGAATTGGCTGGCTGGAAGAAGACAGAGGGTAGTAGTTGATGGTAAAGGTTCATCTTGGAATGTTGTTTGTCATTTTTATAAATGACCTGGAGGAGGGGCTAGAAGGTTGGGTGAGCAAGTTTGCGAATGATACGAAAGTCGGTGGAGTTGTTGACAGTGAGCAAGAATGTGGCAGGTTACAGCGGGATATAGATAAGCTGTAGAGCTGGGCGGAAAGGTGGCAAATGGAGTTCAATGTAGGTAAGTGTGAAGTGATTCACTTTGGTAAGAGTAACAAGAAGATGGAGTACTGAGCTAACGGTCTGATACTTGGTAGTGTGAATGAGCAGAGGGATTTTGGTGTCCAAGTACACAGATCTCTGAAACTTAACACCCAGGTAAATAGTGCTGTGAAGAAGGCATATGGCGTACTGGTTTTTATTGGTAGAGGAATTGAGTTCCAGAATCCTGAGGTCATGCGGCCGCATCTGGAGTATTGTGTGCAGTTTGGTCGCCATACTATAGGAAGGATGTGGAGGCACTGAAACGAGTGCAGAGGAGGTTTACCAGGATGTTGCCTGGTATGGTAGGAAGATCGTATGAGGAAAGGCTGAGGCACTTGGGGCTGTTTTCATTGGGGAAAAGAAGGTTTAGGGGTGACTTGATAGAGGTGTACAGGATTATTAGGGGTTTAGATAGGGTTGACAATGAGAACCTTTTTCCACGTATGGAATCGGCTATTACGAGGGGGCATAGCTTTAAATTAAGGGGAAGTAGGTATAGGACAGATGTTAGGGGTAGATTCTTTACTTAGCGAGTCGTGAGTTCATGGAATGCCCTGCCAGTAGCAGTGGTGGACTCTCCCTCTTTACGGGCATTGGATAGGCATATGGAGGATAGTGGGCTAGTGTAGGTTAGGTGGGCTTGGGTCAGCGCAACATCGAGGGCCGAAGGGCCTGCACTGCGCTGTATTTCTCTGTGTTTCTATGTTCCTTAGAGTACCTTCGCAATTTTTATTATTGCAAAAGACATGAAGACGTGGGAATTTGGGGAATTTAATGGTCATATCTTGGGGGCAGTCCATATCAAAGTAAAGGAGGTGTTGGATATATTAGAACAACAAAGGTGGATAAATCTCCTGCTCCTGACCTGATTTTTCCAAGAAAATGCAAGAGACTGGAGAAGAAATTGCGGAGTCCCTGGCTTTTGCATCTTTGTTCGCCAGGGAGGTCCTGGAAGATTGGCTAGGCGCCAATGTTGTGCCCTTATTCAAGAAGGGATGCAAAAAACAACGGGCTGACTATAGAACATGAAGACTAACATATGTTGCAGGTAAATTATTTGATAAAGTCTGAGATCAGATATACAAGCAATTGAGTATCGGGGTTTAATGAGTAATAGCATAGTTTCATGGGATATCATAGCCACATATTTGTGAGAGTTATTTGATGAAGTGAACAGAAAGGCTCGTGCGAGCAGGGCAGTGGGTGTAGTTTACATGAATTTCAGTCAGGCCTTTGATAAGTTTCTACGTGATAGGCTGTTCTGGAAGGTAAGATCGCTTGGAAACCGGGGAAGCTGGCAAATTGAATACACAACTAGTTTGATAGTAGCAAGCAGAGGTAATAGTAGAAGAATGCTTATGGGTCAGGAGGACTGTAACTAGTAGAGTGCCCCAGGGGTCTGTGCTAGTACCATTGCTTTAGTTTTGTATATCAATGATTGGAGTGAGAATTTACAAGGCATGATTAGTAACTTTGCAGACGACAATAAAGTAAGAGGTATTGTAGACAAAGAGGAAGGCTATAATTGCAGTAGGACCTTGATCAGCTGGGGACGTTGTGCTGAGAAATGGCAAGTGGATTTTAATATGGGTAAATGCGAGGTCGTGCATTTTAGACAGTCAAATCAAAATAGAATTTTCGTGGAGAGGGGTAGGGCCCCAACAGCGTAGTGGAACACAGCGACCTTGGCATTCATGTGCATGCTTCCCAGACAGTGGAGGCCCAGATAGACAGGGCACTGAAGAAGACTCTTGACGCACTGTCTCTTTAGTCAGGGCATTGACTGAGAATTTGATAAGGCATGTTGCCTTTGTACAGGATATTGGCGAGTATTGTGTTCAGTTTTGGTCACTTTGCTACAGGAAGGATGTTACTCAACTGGAAAGAGTGCTCACGGAATTTATAATGATGTTGGCAGGACTCAACGTTCAGGGAGAGGTTGGACGAGCCAGGACTTTTTCATTAGAGTGTAGGAGACTGAGGGGGCATCTTATAGAAGTGTATACGATCATGAGAGACATGAATAGGATGAACGCAGTCTTTTCCCACGGTAGGTGAATCGAGAACGACAGGGCATCAGTTTAACGTTGGAGGGGAAAGAAGAAAAGGGAACCTGAGAGGCAAGTCTTTTGCACAGAGTGTGGTCCGCATGTGGAATGAGCTGCCAGAGAAAGTGATTTAGGCAGTTACATTAACAACATTTAAAAGACATTTCAACAAATGCATCTATAGAAAATGTATAGATGGATATGGGCCAAGTACTGGGAAATGGGTTAGCGTGGATGGACGATTTGGTTGGCATGGACCAGTTTGGGCCAAAGAATCTGTCTTCGTGCTGTAGGATTCTATGATTCTATGACTTTGTCTCCTGTCTCCCAAACAGTGCTCTGTCTATGTCTCATTCATCTTAGTTGTGCATTTTAAGTCTTAAATGGAGCCTTGATTAAAGTGTTACGAAGGTTCAAGTAAATTACATTCACTGCCTGTTGCACATCAGCTTTACCAGTGATATCCTTGAAAGATTCCAATAGATTTTCCAAGCATTATTTAGTTACACCAAGCTGATAGCCCTTGATGCTGCCACTGTTTTCCAAGAGGTCTACTCTTTATGTATATGTAAACACACACACACACACACACACACAATGGCTTCGACCGTTTTCCCTACTAATAATGCCAGCCAACACGTGTAGGATTTCCGGTTTTTCTCTCCCTTTTATATAGAACATCCTTTATTTTCACATGGGGGATTAGAATAGTTATATTGCAACCCATATGAATGGGTTCAGAATTTACAGCATCTTGAAATTTAACCATTTCTGTAAATTGACTGGGATTTGGATTATCTGGCCCTCTGAATTTATCGGCATTTTACTCCATTAATTTTCCATCCACCATCTCTCTACTAGTAATGATTTTCTTCAATTCCTCTATCAGTACATCGTCTGTATGAGTGTCAGTTCAACTCAGTTGACTGAAGGATTGGTTTGCACAGCACTATGATGCCAATAAATTGAGTTCAACTTCCATTGCTCGGTGAGATTACTGTGAAGGGCTCTCCTTCTCAACCTCTCCACTAGCCTGAGGTAGTATGCATCTAGGCTAAGCCATCCCTCTCTCTAACGAGGAAACAGCCCCATGGTCTGGTAAGGCTCAGGTGACACAACACCCTGCGCTTGACAATATTATTTGTGGAATCCTCAAAAAGACTGAACTGAAATATGTTGAAATATATTAAATACCTACCCATTCTCCTACCTTTTCTCCCGATTATAATCCACTGTTTCTGACATTAAAGGATGTGTGTTTTCCTTCACAAATATTTGCCTCTCTTTACATACCTACATACACTTTTGCAAATAATCTGCGTGTGACATGAACATAAATTTACATACTTCTACTCCTGACAGAAACTCACGTAGATGCAGTGAGAATGTGCCAACTGCACAGAGATTGTTTGATGATGGAATTGAATGCAGGCCCCTAGCGCTGTGAGGCATGAAGGCACTGTGCTGGCCAAGAATAAAAAAGTCTGAAACGATTGGCAACTCAGACACTGTTACTGTTATCTCCTAAGTGATGAAAGACTTAACAGCAATCTAGGTTAGTTCAATAATCCGAAAGTTTGCACATCCAAGTCAATCTGTTGGACCATATACTATTGTTGTGGGATTTTTAACTTTGTCCAGCCCAGTCCAACACCAGCACCTCTGCACCATGACCGATATATTTTAAAAGAGATTCAATGAGGATATACCGTTTGTTTAATAATATTTACATTTCAGTGAGAAACGACCTTTCAGAATCATCCCCGTATGTCTGTCTACCAGTTATGTCTAAGTTCCTCCATAAACTGTCATTTTATTTTGCCTTGTGAGTGTTTATTCAAACGACGCCGGTGAACTCTAATTTCTAAACCAACCAAGGAGTTGGGACCAAGGAGCTCCAATTAGTAGGGACATTAGCTACAATTTCAGAACAGCGTGGACAAAATGCATTCTTGTCATTTGAAGGAGAACGGATCTGCGCATTATTGTGGAGAAAAAGACAGATATTACCTGAGCCTCTATCAAGCACGGTGGTCAAGGAATTCTCAGCTAAGGGAAAGCAGAGCGCCATTCGAAACATTTGCAGAAAAGGGTGCATCATAATCAGAATAGTTCATTAGTAGGGAAGTAAAATGAGAAAGTGAAATTCCAAATGCAATTTAATGTTGCTGGCGGATGTCAGTGGAGATTCATTAATAACCTAGTCACAGAAATGGGAAGCAACATTTAAGGAAGGAAAGTTAACATTTCAAAATAACTTTGTGGAAGTCCCTTGGAAAACATTGGAATCAAATTTTTTTTATTATTGAACTCAGCATGATTTTAACACCCGCGAATGATATTTTGATGAATCTCTTGGAAAGTAACTGGTTTATGTAGCCTGAGTGCAATTGAGAAGGTTGATTTCCAAATATTCAATTTTAAAGAAAACGTTTTCGACGAAATATGGACACGAACCAAACAGCTGCTGCAAAAATGCAGTGTTGCAATTATGCAAATTAATGCTGAATTTCAAACCAATTATTTATCTCCTAAGAACCTTGACATGAAGCTGATTAGTGACAATATTTAGTGATCTGCAGAACCTGGCCGAAGCTCCCATGAACTGTGCATGAGGTACTACAAGGTCTGGTGCTCGCGATTTATTTTCCATCGGTCATCGGAGCTATTGGGGTTCCAGGTAAAATGCTTCAGTTAGTTCGTTTCCGTGAGGTGCTTGATATATTTAGATTAGATTACTTACAGTGTGGAAACAGACCCTTCGGGCCAACAAGTCCACACCGACCCGCCGAAGCGCAACCCACCCATACCCCTACATTTACCCCCTACCTAACACTACGGGCAATTTAGCATGGCCAATTCTCCTGACCTGCACATCTTTGGACTGTGGGAGGAAACCGGAGCAAACCCACGCAGACACGGGGAGAACGTGCAAGCTCCACACAGTCAGTCGCCTGAGTCGGGAATTGAACCCAGGTCTCTGGCGCTGGGAGGCAGCAGTGCTAACCACTGTGCCACCGTGCCGCCCAATGTATGAAGTTGAAAACGTGCAGTGTAACTTCAAGAGAGGATGAAAGGTGTCTTGCACTGAGAATTTGCAAGAACCTGTCATGTGACTAACTGACAGTCTCAGAATTTACTGGACAATTAAAAATATGTATCATTTGACATGTAAATATGTAACAAATATGTAACTGTTGTTTTTACAACAGTTAGAATTTAACCAATCAATTTATATTATGTCCTGAGATAGTAAAATACAATCAAATTGGAATTTGATTCATTTCGTCAATCTCGCTTCAATCAGATGACCCGATGTTTGTGGTAAGAAAATATCAATATTGTAAGAAACAGAGACAGCAACCAACTGCCATTGTCAGAGTGAGTGCCAGAAAAACACTCTATATTTCATATGTTTAATGTGTATTACCTTTGCAGCAAAAGATGGAAGACAACTCGGTGAGATCTGCAGCAAAAAGGGGGATGGACATGGAAGACGACAGCCGCTGCGTGGTTTTGAAGATTGCGTTGATATAATTTTAATAGGAACTTTTATTGTATCAGTATCTTGTTAAAGCGTTGGAGACAAATAACAAACCTTTCAGAGAAAGGAAGCTTAGAGTTGTAAAAATTGTTGATTAATGTTTATTTTTCGAGCTAAAAAATAAAATTTATTTTTCCCTCTTTAAATAGTAGAACTTGGGGAGTTCTATGTTATTTATACTTTAACAGATTATGAGGGGAGGTGAGCTTTTCTGTATGTTTGGTTTAATCAGCAGAATGGTTCACCACCGTTTTGTAACTGAAGATGTTTAATTAGCAGCAGTAATTATATTGTTTTACCTGGTACCACTTCCATATATGGCTCGTAAAATATCATGGTTTATTTGTTTATTTCCTTTTGTAGAATGATAGGTTCACACTGAATGTTAGTATACATTCACTTTTAGGTTTGTATTTGCAAAGATATTCATCATTATATCGTCAACCTTTATTTACATAATCTGCATATTTGTTCTAAATTTATTATTTAATTAATCCCCTTGCATCTCTCAGTTCTCAGCCATTTCTGTGTCCATACAGCCAAATTTTCCACTATCACATACTTGCTTCCTTCCCAAATGATCCTAACATGCGGAAACTGAACACATTCGAGCGGCCAATTGTACCCGCAGCAGACTCCTTATGCTGAAAACTAGAGAAGATCTAAAGGACAGAGAAGTGGAAAAACGTCGAAAGTCTATGATTTTACTTTTTGCTATCTTGGGTAGTTTCATCTGTCATATTGTTTATTTTTCACAACAGTGCGTCATTTTATGCTTTGCAAATCGTACCTACTTTTCAAGCTCCAACCAATCAGCCTGTATTCTCGAACAAAGTCGATACATGATGCAGATAATGAAGCAATATGTTTATTTATGCTGCGACCCAAAGGAAATTCGGAGAGGAGTTAAGAAATTGGGTCAAATTTCCATTCCAAGTAATTGTTAAGGTATTTAAATCTTGCAAATGTGGACATTTAATATGGATTGTATGCTATATTCTTGCATGAATTCTCCACTTAATATGGTCCCAACTGAAAAACTGTAGAATCCCTATAGTGCAGAAAGAGGCAATTCAACACATCGAGAGGGCACAGACTCCATGAAGTGTAACGCACCCACACCATATCCCAGTTACCCTATATTTAGCAAAACTAATCTACCTAGCCTGTACACCTCTAGATATTGCGGACAATTAGCTTTACCAATCCATCTAACTTGCACATGGTTGGAGAAAGGGAGACCGCATAACTTTTACACGGACAGAATCTGAGCCCCTGGCGCTGTGAGGTAACATGATAACCACTGAGCCATTGCACGAGCCTCATCTGTACATGTGTCAGTCCTGCCACTCCCGAATTCACTACTAAACCTTTGTTTCACTCCCTCCATCGGCAGAAACTTTTCCTCAGACGAGGAGACTAAGACTGCACACAATAATCTAGGTGTGCTCTCATCAAGACCCTTTACAATTGCGGGCAAGACATTTCTGCCCTTGCACTCGAATCTGTCCGCTATATTGGCCATATCATTTGACTTCGTCATTGCATGCTGTACCTGCACGGTTATTATTTGTGACTGCCATACAAAGGACACCCAGATCTTGTCGTCCAATCTCCATTCTAATCCAGGTAAGAAAGGTGAAGTCACATGGTATCGGGGTGAACTCGCAACATATGTAGAGAAGTGGATTAGTCAGAGGAAAGAGAAGGAATCGTTGAGAGGATGCTTTTCAGAATGTAGAGTTGTGACTACTGGTGTTCCTCAGGGTTCAGTGCTGTTAGTCGTGGTCTACATTAATGATTTGGAGGAAAACGTAGTTGGTTTAATTAGTAACATCGCAGACCATTCAAAGATTGGTGTAGTTCTAGATATTGAGAAGGATTGTCAGAGGATGTGATGTGGAGATGTCAGTATTGGAGTGGGGTCAGAAGTCAGACGTCAAAATACATCAGATTATAGTTCAACTGTTTTATTTGAAATCACAAGCTTTTGGAGCGCTGGTCATTCATCAGCCACGGTAACCTCGTGTCATGTGCCTTCTGACTTTGTCATAGGATCGAGCAGAATGTAGATTAGAGGAGGTTTTGACATCAAAATGGCAGATGAAGGTTAATCCCGACCAATGTGAGATTATGCATTTTGGAAGATCACGTGCGTGTGGAAATTTAATAGCGAATGATAGAATGTTTAAGAGTATTGGTATGCAGAGCGATCTGGGTATGCAAGTCCACAGATCATTGAAGATGGCAGCATATGTAGACGAAAGAGAAAAAAAAATGCTCATGACATGATTACCTTCATTGGAAGGGGCAATTGAGTGTCAGGATAGACAATTATGTTCCAGCTTTACAGAAGTTAAATTAGGCCACAATTGCAATATTGCATACATTTACCTGTAGGATGTCGATTCTTACAAAAGGGTACAGAAGAGGTTGATCAGAATGTTGAAAGGTGGGGATGTTAGCAATGAAGAAAGATGGGATCGGCTGAGTTTGTTTTCATTGGGACACAGGAGGTTGAGGGGCTATCTGATAGATGTTTACAAGATTGTGAACGGCATGGATTTGTGGAAAGTGTGAGGCTTTTTGTCAGGATCGAGAGATCATTTTCTGGGAACACTGTGT
The DNA here is from genome assembly GCF_020745735.1 of Hemiscyllium ocellatum. NCBI lineage: Eukaryota > Metazoa > Chordata > Chondrichthyes > Orectolobiformes > Hemiscylliidae > Hemiscyllium > Hemiscyllium ocellatum. Next base: position 5,115,676 of record NC_083427.1, read on the forward strand.
TAAAGATTCAGGGTAGTGGCGGGGACGATTTAGAAGAAACATGTGAAACTCATTCTTCATGCAAAGCGTGTTGTGTGTCTGGAACCTGCCAAAAGAGGTGAGTGCGAAAGGAGCTGGATGTCGCAGGCATAATAGCAGCATTCAAGACAAACCTGGACGATCACATGAATGGGAAAGGAATAGAGTGGTATGGGTCCCATACGTGAAAACAGTTTTAATTCAAAAGGACAAAATACGTTGGACCAGACCTGGAAGGCCGAAGAGGCTGGTCCTGTGATGTATTGTTGTATTTTCTTTGTATCTATAGACCGTTAGAAAATAAGATGCCTTCCTATTATTGCTACCAACGTAGATAACCTCACCTTTGTCCATGGTATACATCATCTGTCATGCTTTTGTCCACTCCCTCAACTCCTTCAAATCAAAATGATGCATGTGTACATGCTCCACACACTTCAACCTCCCATCCAGCTTTGTGTCGTCTGCAAACTTGGAGTGAATATATTTAGTCCCCTCATCGAAATTGTTCTTATGTACCGTGACCAGTTTGCATCCAAACATTAATCTTTGCGAGATGCAATAGTTACTGTCTACAATTCAGGAAATGCCTTATTTCTAGACTTTCAAGGGATAAAGTGGACATGCACGTGTAGCAGGAGATGGGCAATGTCTTAAAAGAATGCTTCTTCTCTGTGTTTAGCATAGAGAAAAACATGAAGACTTGTGGCCTTGAGGAAGTTAGTGGTCATATCTTGGGAACAGTCCATATCACAGCAGAGGAGCTCTTGTACATATTAGAACAATGACGGTGAATAAATCTCCTGGTCATGAGCAGATATATCCAAGAATACTGCAAGAGACCAGAGAAAATACTACAGGAGCCCTGGCTGATATTTGTGCATCATTGTTAGCCACAGGTGAGGTCCCAGAAGATTGGATGGTAGTGGAAGTTGTGCTCTAATTCAAGAAGGTCTACAAAGAAAACTCTGCGACCTATAGACCAGGAAGCTTAATATCCGTAGTAGGTAAGTTGTTTGAGGAGCTTCTGAGGGATCAGAAATACAAACATTGGAAAGATAGGATTTAATTCAGAATAGTCAGCATGGTTGTGAGAGATTATGCCTCACAACTTTGTTAGAGTACTTTGATGAATTGACCGGAAATCTTCAGGAGGTCAGTGCAGTGTATGTAGTCTATATGGTTTTCAGAAAGGCCTTTGATAATGTGCCACATGATAGGCTGCTCTGAAAGTTTCGATCACATGGAACAAGTGATCGAACTAACAAGTCCACACTAACCCGCCGAAGCGCAACCCACCCATACCCTGAGTCAGGGTAAAAATTGTTAAAATTGTGACGACGCTTTGCCTTTAAGGTATGTGTTTCTGCAGCAGAGGGGTGTTTGAACAGTGATGTGAAAATGTCTCCTTGAGACAGGCAGTTCTCCCTGGCGTGGTTTTAATACAAGAAACAAAATGAACGGGTAGTGCCAGGTTCACAGAGATCCTAAAAGGACTTCAGCTTTGCTTTCAATTCGTTGTTGGTCTTGCTGGCTGCTGGAGCTAAAAGCTTGATATCTTTACTGCTAGAATAATATATTAGTCAGAGAAATGTACACTAAAAAATTGAAAAAAGCAGATTTGTTTTTTTCTACTGGACTGGAAAGGGACATCATGTGAGAAGAGTATACTTATTGCTGACCTGCAGTTGCCAAAGGTATATCTATGGGATATGGTCAATATTGAAACAGTTGAGGGTCAATCGTTCAATAATACATTGTATTAAGTGTCTGTGGAGAGTAAAGTTCTGCTAATTCTTCTTCATACTGAATTTTACATGTGGTGTGACAACAAAATATGTTTTCATTAAAGCTTAGTAGTGGATCAATCGAAACAAAGCTGAGTCACAGAGCCTTTTAAAAAGTATAGACGCTAGGGTCTAGGCTATCTTTATAATAAACTTTCGGATCTGGTCCATAATGAATTGTTCCGGCACAAGGAGATTGTCAGTAAACAAAGATCAGAAGTTAAATTGCTAAGTAGGTTTTAAAACATCTTTTCGTATCCCATTACATGGTTAATTGATTAATCCTTTGTCACTGCATCATTTAACAATTCGCATAGTGAAATATGGATTAACCCAAAGTCAAAAATGCAGACTCTATATACATCACCTTTGATAATGTTCTTTATAATGACTAAATTACATTTTCCTAGTACTGATAAGGACGAGGCCAGACCATTCAAAACATTCTTGAGCAGGCAACCCAGACTATGACTTTTCAATTTATTTCAGTAAGTGCACAGTGAGAATTACCCAGAGTAAGTTGGTGAGGTTGACTACTAGATTTCAAAACAGTCAGGAATTTATTCGCAAAATTGCACAATGAAATACAAACCACAAAGAAGGTCTACAGGACTCAGTCTATCCAAACTAAACTTAATTATGCAGTTCTGAACATATTCAACCGTCCCAATAAGCAAAACCCCCTTTGCAAACAGTTTTAAAGTGGAATAGATGCATCCAGACTGAAGTTAGGAGGGCAGAAAGAGAGACCGTTTTGTTTGCATTCTGTTCACACACAGCTGAACTCCTAACTAGTTCTGTCCAGCTACAGAGATGACTACTCCCTTTTCATTGTACAGGTCACTTTTAAAACATGACCGCTTTGGCCTGAGATCCCTGTTTACCTATAAACCAAAAGGCTTCTCAATACAGTTTAATCTCTATACCAAGCCATTCTAAATGGGACCAGGAGTGTTTGATGACCCCTCTGAAAAAAAACCAAGCACACAATTGCCTTGAGAAAAGGATCAGCTTTTAGAAAAAAGGGACCAGCTTTGTGACCCCACTCCCCACCCCCTTTAAAAAGAACCATCAATACCAAAAGATGGCTTTCCCTTTTCACAAAAACAAACTGTTTAGTAGTCTAAGGCATACATATACTATACTATGTATTCAAATAAAAACGTGCACAACTGCATGCACATTCAAGCCGTGGAATACATGCCACCCAACGCCTCCGTAGCTCTTTCGAGTCTCGGTAATGCATCAGCAATCACGTTTTTGCGAACTGCCACCTGCACAACTGCCAAATCGATTGTCTCCATTTAAAAGCCTGGCATTTTTGACCTGGCTTTTTTTCCACAAATGTCAATGGGTTATGATCAGTGAATACGATTTTCTCAGGTGCATTGCTACTGAAATGTTGCAATGCCAAACTAAGTTTAAAATCTGTTTCTTCATGGTTGAATATTCCTGGTGATGTATGTTCACCATCCTGGAAAAGTACTCAATGGGTCTTTCTATTCCCGTGTCATCCTCCTGCAGGAGCACCACACAGACAACTGCATCACTGGCATGGATAGTCACCTTGAAAGGTTTCGTGTAATCCGGTGTGGCTTATACTGGGGCAGTGGTCAACACAGTTTTTCGGCTGTCAATTTTCCACTGAAACTTCTTGCTCTTTTTAAACAGTGGGTGGAGCAACCACACTGCTAAAGTTCAGCACAAACTTTCGGTAACAACCCATTGAATCCCATGAAACATAGTGCAGATTTTATTCGTCGATGGTGTGGGAAATAGCCCAATTATTTTCGCTTTTGCATCCGGTGGGGGGTGGGGGGGGGGGGTGGGGGGGCGGTGGGAGGGGGGGCATTTGTCCATGTCCAATAACATGGCCCAGGATGGTGACTTGGGCTTTGACAAATTCATTTTTACCTAGGTTTACGACCAAGCCTGTCTTCCTTAGTCGATTGAACAAGTCAGATAAATGCTGTAAATGTCCCTTCTGTGAGTGGCTAAAAATCACCAGATAATCAAAATACACCACACCGTTGGGTAACCTGGCATTGACCCTACTAATCAGTTTCTGAAATGTAGCTGGTGAGTTTTTCATACCTTTGAACCGAGACAGTCCCTCTGTCGTTATGAAAGCCGAAATTGCATTTGCTCTCTCTGACAGAGATACTTGTCAGTAACCTCTGAGCAAGTCCAATTTAGAAATGCAAGTTGTTTTTCCCACGTTTTCATCACTGTCCTCCGACCATGGAATCGGATATGCATCAATCTTTGTGACGCCGTTGATTTTGCGATCGTCCAGGCATGACCATTGGATAACATCTGGCTTTGGAACCATGACTATGGGTGAGCTCCAGTCACTGCAACTCATTTCAATTATGCCACTTTTGAGCATGCACTCTAACTCCTTCTGAACCTGTGTCAACTTGAGAGGGTTATGCTGATACAGATGTTGCTTAATTGGAACAGCACCTCCTAACTCTACATCATGTACAAATAGGTTGCTACTTCCCTGTTTATTTCCGCTTAGCTCCTGATGTGATGTTAATAATTCTCTCAGGTCATTTTGATTTTCTTGTGAAAGATAACTCAATAAATTATCCCAATTTTTGACAACTTGCTCATTGTCCAATTTGATTTGAGGATTGTCCAACTAGAATCCTCTGAATTGGTTCTCCTTTTTGTACTGTAATCACCTTGCTTTTGAAGGCTCACGTGCGACTGTATGTAACACCAATACCTTATCCCCAATTGCAAAACTGCGAATTTGTGATTTCTCATTCGCATCCTGTTTCACTGCATGCTGTGATGCTTTTAAATTATGTCTGGTCAACATTCCAGCTCTATTTAATCATTCTATAAAATTTGACCAAATAGGTAGTTTCTGAATTCTGACTCATTAACTTCTCAATCAATTTTAACGACCCTCTTTCATCATGCCAAGAATTTATTCAAATATCCTGAATTTGGTCGATTCCTTTTGTGCATCTCTGATCGCAAGAAGTACAAATGGAACTCCCTCATCTCAATCATCTGGATAATCCTGACCAGAAGCCCTCAACATGGTCTTCAGTCTTTAATGCCATCTCTCGAGCGCTCCCTGCAATTCTGGATGGTACACAGTAGATTTGAATTGCTTTATTCCCAAGTTATCCATAACCTTCTTGAATAGTTTGGATGGGAAGACTGATTCTCGGTCTAACTGGATCTCCATTGGTAGTCTGTATCCAGTAAAAAAAAAGTAATTCTTCTCCTAACCTATTAGCTGTGGTGTTGCATATTTGGAATTCCTCTGTAAATCTAGTTGACACATCCATCATTGTAAATAAATGTTTATTCCCACTTATGTTTGAGGTATGGGGCCTACTCAATCAATCAATACTCTTTTGAAAGGTTTCTCAAATACTGGAATAGGTATTAAAGTTGCAGGTTTTAGTACTAGCTGTGGTTTTCCGACTAGCTGACATGTGTGACACATCTGGAAAATTTAACTGCATCCTTGTGTAGTGCAGGCCAGTAAAAATATATTTGTATATTAGCCTGTGTTTTCCTCACCCCGAAATGATCTCTAAGTGGTAGCTCATGCGCCTCTCGCAGCACCTCCTTTCTATACCCAACCAGCGAATCAATTTGATGAATCCCTGCACCTTTCTCATCAATTTGAATGTGTAGGGGACTCTATTTCCTCGTTAAGGCATCATTTGTTCAGTAAAAACACACAGGGACGCATTTACTCTCCTCTTCTGTACATGACTTTTGAGACAACTGTTTCAATTTCTCATCTTTTGGCTGAGCCTCAATAACCAGAACAGAGCAAAAGATACTTGCAGGTTTACCTAGTTGCTCCTGTCCTGTCCCACATATCTGGTCAAATAAAGCCTTGGATAAAGCTATTTCAGCTTTCTTATTACAACCTGGTGTTGTGGATTTTTAACTTTGTCCACCATTCCAGCACTAGCACCGGCACACCCTGACGGTTATCTTTTGCAAGGAATTCAATACGCACATATTGTTTCCTGTTTAAAGAAATTAATAACACTAGAGAAGACTTTAGTATCCGTACATTCGTTTGGTTTGAAGATTTTTGAACGATTCTGCTTTCGTGTGATGAGTTACTTGTGGTGCCAGTAGGTCAGAGTGGTTGCAAATTACTGCTACATTTGCGTTGGATCGTGTTGGGCATTAACTCAGATTTATGATGTGTAATAATACGTTGTAATTGCATGTCTCTATCAAGTAGACCATAGTCCCTCAGAAATATTAGAAATGATTTTGTTGTCTCATGTCCGAGGTGAACTCCAGAAAGTGTGGTTGATGATATTTGTGTTTCAGATCGAAACGACCTTTCAGAATTATCCCCATAAATCTGTTTACCAGTTATGTCTGAGTTGCTGGACGAACTGTCTTTACTTTTGCTTTGTGAGTGTTTATTCAAATGATGTCGATGAACTCTAATTATTGAACCAACCAAGGAATAACGACATTAGTCACATTTTCACAACATCTTGGAGAAAATACATTCCTGTTATTTGACGGAGAAGGGATATGCACATTATTGTGGAGAAAAGGACAGATATTACATGAACCTCTATCAAGCATGGTAATCGGGAAGTTCTCAGCTACTGGAAAGTAGAGGGCCATTCGAATTTTTGCTGAGAAGTCTGCGCCATAATCAGAATAGTTCATTGTCGGGAAAGAAAATGGGATAGTGAAATTCTAAATGCATTTTAATGTTGCTGTCTGATCTCGATCACCTTGCAGTGGATATTGATTCATAACCTAGTCACAGAAATGGGAAGGCAAATTTAAGGAAGGAAAGTTAACATTGCACAATAACATTATGGACGTCCCATGGAAAACATTGGAATCAATATAAATTTTTTGGCTGAATTCTGCATGAGTTCAGCACCCGTGAACAGTATATTGATAAATCTGCTGCAAAATAGCTGATATATGTGGCCTGAGTGCAATTGAGAAGGGTGATTTCCAAATATCCAATTTTAAAACGTTTCTAATAAAACGTAAACACCAACCAGGCAGCAGCTGCAAAAAGGTGGTGTTGAAATTACGCTAATTAATGCTGAATTTCAAACCAACTAATTATCTCCCACGAGCCTCTGCATGACGCTTATTAGTGACCATTTCTTAGTGATCTGCAGAACGTGGCCGGACCTTCCTTGAAATATGCACGGGGTACCACAAGGTCTGGTGTTCGCCATTTATTATCCTGTCATCGGAGCTGTTGGGGTTCCAGGTAAAGTACTCCATTTAGCTCTTTTCTGTGAGGTGTTATGAATTTGAAAACGTGCAGTGTACCTTCAAGGGAGAGTGAAAACTGTCTTGCACTGACAGTTTGCAAGAACCTGTCATGTGACTTACTGGCAGTCTCACAATTTCCTGGACTATCTAAAATACGTAACATTTGGCAGTTTTCACAACAGTTCGAATTTAACCAATCAGTTTAACTTATGTCCCTGGATACTAAAAACCAATCGAATTTGAAAATATTGATTTTTTTCAACCTTGAACCAATGAGGGGTTCTGATATTTGGGGTAAAAAGAAGCCGGCATTTTGAGAGCCAGAGAGAGTGAACAACTGCCACCGTCAGAGTGACAGCCAACAAAAATGCCCTCTATCAAAGGTACCTTTTTCAAATGCAATATCTTTGCAGCAAAAGACCGAAGATGACACAAGGAGATGTGCAGCTGAAAGAGGACTGACAGCAAAGACGACAGCCGCTCGGTGATTTTGCAAATTAAGTTAATGTAATTTTAATAGTGACTTTTATTGGATCAGTATCATGTTACTGAGTTGGAGGCAGAGAAAAGAGGCTTAGAGCTGTAAAACGTTGTTGTTTAATGCTGCACTCTTAGAGTTAAAGAATAAAATTGATATTTTTTTCTTTGTGATAGCCATGTCTCCCCTGGGGAAAAAATCCCTGATATTCATTCCCTCTATGCCTCTCATCATCTTGTACAACTCTAACAAGTCACCACTCAAGCTTCCTCTTTCGATTAAGGAAAGCCTTAGCTCCCTCAGCCTCTCTTCACAAGATGTGCCCTCCAGTCCAGGCAGCAACCTGGTAAAGTTCCTTAGCATCCTCTCTAAAATTTCTGCATATTTCGGATGATGAGGCGAGCAGAACTGAAGACAATATTCCAAGTTTGTTTTAGCCAGGTTTCTATAGAGCTGCAGCATAACTTTGCAGCTCTTAAACTCAATCCCCCGCAAGGAAAGCCCACACACCAAACTCCTTCTTAACAACCCAATCAACTTTGATGGCAATTGTGAGGAATCTGTGCACCTGGGCATGAAAACCCCTCTTTTTCTCCACTCTGCAAAGTTCACTGCCTTTTGCCCTGTCTTCTGTGTTCAAATTCGGTCTTCCAAAATGAATCACTTCACAGTTTTCCAAGTTGAACTCCATCTGCCAGTTCTCCACCCATGTTCTGCATTCTGTCGATATCTCGTTGCAACCTACAGCAGCTCTCCAGACTATCTATAACTCCACCAAGCTTCGTGTTATCGACAAACGTACTAACTTACGCTTTCTGACCCAAAATATTTATGAAAATCACAAAGGAAGAGGTCCCAGAACAGATTCATGTGGAAGTCCACTGGTCACCGTGCTTGAGGCTGAACACGTTCTATTTACTACCATTTTCTGTCTTCCACGGGGCAAGCCAATTCTGTATCAAGAAAGCAAAACCTACCTGTATCCCATATTTACTTACTTTTAGAATGAATTTACCATACAGAAACCAAACAAACGCCTTGCTAAAATTCATATACACCACATCCACTATTCTATCTTCTGAAGTATTGTTTACACAAGTTCCCAGAAATTAATCTGCTCGGGAAATCTATTGTGTAAATCCAAAATATATGAACATATCAAAGTAAGGGCTGTGTCGTCTCATTACATGTCTTAATTTTTTTCATCCATGTGCAGTATCTTTTTTTTACCCCTCTTTCCTATTCAAGGTTACAGTATTGGCATCAACAATCGTCTTGTTGTCTATTTGTATCTTTTTAACTTTACATTCTTACATCACAGTCCTACCTTAATTTTGGCACAAATGACATCTTGAAATGTATTAACCTTATTCCCCTGCCCTAATGGATTACATTAAGTTCAGCCTTACATTTGAAGTGTATCAATTTCAGAATGAGTGCATCATAGTGTTGAGAGAGGCACAATAACAATCAAATGAGCATTTTTTCTCATTTCATTCGTTCCTTTGCAATCATTTAGTATGTCTCTAAATACATTTTTACAGCTAACTTGACAGTAATTGTGATACTGTATCGAAGAAGATGTGGTCTGTCAGGATGCGTCACATATTATCTATTGTCCATGGCCGTGAGTGATCTCCTTGTCATCGTCGCGACTGTAATGTTAAGTCGAGTTGCTGGAATTTATTTCCCTTTCAGTTATTTCTCCCTCACACCGGTTTGCAGTCTACGTGCAGCCTTGATCTATGCAGCCATCGACAGTTCTACTTGGTTAACAGTTGCTTTCACCTTCGACAGATTTGTAGTCATTTCTTGTCAGCAGCTGAAAATAAAATACTGTACTGAGAGGACAGTGGCACTAGTTATAGGAATTATCTCTGTTTTGAGTTGCGTAAAAAGTTCATTTATGTATTTTATAACCGAGCCAAGGTACATAATTAACAATGTATCCTGGTATTGCAACACAAAGTTAACATTTTATACATCACCCGCATGGATTATATATGATTTGATTCGGTCTATTTTAACTCCTTGCATTCCATTCATCTTAATTCTACTGCTCAATGCTCTGACTGTCAGACACATTCTAGCAGCCAATCGAGCCCGCAGGAGACTCCTTACGCAGAAAACGAGAGAAGATAGAAAGGACAGGGAGAAGGATAAACGGAAAAAGTCCATGATTTTACTTTTTGCTATCTCGGGTAGTTTTATTCTGTCATATTGTTTATTTTTTACAACGGTGATTTATTTTCGCATTGCAAATCTTACCTACTTTTCTAGTTCCAATCAATCAGCCTTTATTCTCGAGCAAATTGGATACATGATTCAGATAATTAGTTCGTGCATCAATCCGTTTATTTACGCTCGGACCCAGAGGAAATTCAGAGAGGAGTTAAGAAATTGGGTCAAATATCCATTCCAAGTAATTGTTAAATTATTTAAAAGTTGACAATGGTAACATTTGATATGGCTTGTCTGCTGTATTCTCACATGAATTCTAGAGTATAGTATCTAATTTATATTTCTTCTTTGTTAATTGCAAAACATTGTTAACAGAGTGAACTCCATTTTTTTTTGTTCTTAACCTAGGCATTGATTAACTAATATGAAAGAAATATGACTTTACCCCTCTTTGTGTAATCTGATAAATTGCTCCAAGGTGACTTTCAGATCTGTGACCTTGCCACTAATCCTGGGCGCCCAACAATCGAGGTCGTTGAAGACCAGTTCAGAACCAGGAAGCATTGCCTGATTAGTCATGTAGAAACGGTTTTTTCGCGTTTTTTTTATGATTAGAAGGTGACTGGTCAGGGCAGCATTAATCACATTTGTCGTGTCTGTCGAGTGTGCTGGCTTCATTCCATTCTTAGGTGAAATTTCGGAAGAATCCCTTTAGAATTTGGCAAGGTTAATGATCTAGTTGTTCTTGGTCGTGCCCTGCACGAGTCTGAACTGATTAGTGTGTAATGATTTCTTTTGACTTTTTAGTTGGAGCTCATTGTTTGCTGGTGTGCACAGGAGCACTATGTTTTGTTTTGCCCAGTGCTTCTCTTCACCAATGCATTGGTCCCTGACTTTTTCAGGGCATCGCATCAATTTCACTATTAATCAAAGCTACATCTGATTCTAAAAATCTCAGTACTTCATTCATAAGCACATGGATGGGCACATATGACACCCAGCTTGCTTTTGCTCTTCTTTACCTTGTTTTATGAAGTATATTGTTCTGTGAGCGCAATGGTTCCATCATTACACAACCATCAACGATACGCCGAATGTGTACGGCATTGACAGCTTAGAAGTCCATTATGATGTTTCACGTCTGGTTCCTGCATCAATCATTGAGGACTGGCTGCAGTGCTGTCATGGTGACTTTACCAGCTTTTAGCATAGAGAGACTCCCACTCTTCTGACTGCAAATCTTATGCATAGGGAACACCCTTTTCACTTCTAAAACGCATTTAAGTTTGTCAGCTTAATATTGCAGTGTACATTTATTTTCTGTATTGCTTCACATTATTGTTCCTTTTTCAGCATGGCAGTGTCTGCAGCACAATGCTTAATGCTGCACCATGGGCTTTAATTTTAAGGAAGAGTGTGATAGTGATAAAGGGAATTATACATTTCTCAAACAGAAATACTTGAAGAATTGCATTCCTTTTTTTTAAAATATGAGTTTGGAAAATGAATGGTAGCTTCAGGCCGAAGGCAGAAGACTCACAACCTGCTTACAAATAAATGTGAAATAATTTAAGGTCAGCATTCTTGGGAAGCTTTCCTATTTCATAATTGAATATAAATTGATCGTTTCTGAAATTAACTGACATTCATGTCAATGTTGCTACTGCAATAAAATCTTCCAAGCTACTGTAATAATGTTGATTACCGTTGAACCTACTCCTGTAAATTGTGAGTTTGCACTATTGGTGAAATAATGTATAATTACCCCCAGTTAAAACAAAAATACAACGACTTGTGATGTGAACAGACTTTTGCCTTAAGCAAGAATGGAAAATTGTCAAAGGTTAAAGAAATAGTCAAATTTCCTGCTCTACGTTTATGTGTTTTACAAGTGTGGGTATTTTGAGTACACGAACAGCCACTACTTATAGGCAACTGGGATTCCAAGAAACGTCTGAAATTACACTACACCGTAATTGATCGTGTTATAGGCATAATCATTGAAGATGTGCCTGTTCCACTCAACTACCGACTTTCTTACAATAGTAGTCAATTGATGGACGCAAGTGCTCAATTTCAGAGGTGACGTGAGACTGGCTGCCCTTGACATCAAGGCCACATTTTACTGAACGCAAAACCCAGTAGCTCTGGAACAACTTGAATCTTTGGGTTTTGGGGCGGGAGAGGGATGGCATCTCTGCGCCAGCTGGAGTAAAACCTGGTACAAAGTGATTTGGTTGTGTTGTTTAGAGGTCTTTCATCTTGACTCCAAGACATCACTGCAGCAGTTCCTCATCAAAGGAATCAATTTTTACTGTGTCATCAATGATATTCCTTCCATAGTAATGTTAAAAGTGGGGAAGATCACTGACTATTCGACAATGTTCTGCACCAATTACAATTCTTCAGATGTTGAAGCAAATCATGTCCAAATGCAGCAAGGCCTCAAAAAACATTTAAGTTTGAGCAGCCAAGAGGCTAATCACATTTGTGATGCACAAGCAATGTCCAGCTCCCAGCGAGAATCTACACATCATATTCAACAGCAGTGCCATCGCTGAGTCACCCATTACCAACATCCTGCCGTTACCATCGACTAATTACCAACCAGTTCAATGTTGTCGTTTCAAGAATAAGTGAGCAGCTTAAAAAATAATCTATAGCAATTAATCAACTCATTTCTTGCCAAATTCTGTTCAGCATCTCCAACTTACGAGTCAAGCCACTTGTGATGCTTCAAAAACACTCAAGAAACTTGATACCATCCAGGACAGACACCTGCTTGTTGCCATGACAGGCACACCTTCAATTAGTGATGGTCAGTCGCAGCTTTTTGGACTGTAGAAATTCACCAAAGTTCCTTGCACAGTGCCTCCCAAAGCCATAGGCCTCCACAATCTAGAAGGACAAGGATGTCAGATTCCTTAGAACGCCACGAACTGCAAGTCAAATTCCTGGAACCTCCTCCCTCACAGCAATAAATGTTGGCCGAGCAAATGGTGTCCAAATCGGTTGACTGGATATTTTTTAAAAAGCTGGATTCATCATTCACTCAACAGATCTTTGCTTTGGTGGAATTTTTCTTTGTATTTTGTACAAAACAATATTGCGAAACTGGAATGATAGTGAGCCCAGTGTTGGCACCGTGTGAATTGTTCATGTAATCAGTGGATATGGGCTTGGTTTACCTGGCATCATTAATTGCATGTTCCTGTTTGCCCCTGTGAAGGTACTGGCGAGACAGTTTCTTGAACCTTGGCACTTCATTTGTTGTAGATAGATTCATCATGCTTGTCAGACATGATTCTTTACCTGGTCTCAGATCAGATTTCAAATTCAAATGAAAATCAGTTAAGTACCTGACATTTGAATCTAAAACAATTTAATTCCAGAAGAAAAAAAATACTAACTGTTTTTTCAGCAAGGTACACCTCTCACTGAATTAGAAATCACATTATACGTTTGCCAGGTTTTTCAGGAACGACTGGCATTTAGATCTGCAAGAAAAGCATAAGAGTTCATGCCAGGGGCTGTTTCAATGCAGTGCCCTTCACACTTCCCTGATTTTCTAAACCTGCTGTCTGTGAATAAAGCAACAAAACGCATCTCCTTACAAAAACCTTACTTTTACGAGTCATTTGATTGGTTTGTAAACATAAACTTAAGTAGGTTTATGCTCCTTCAGTACAGTCACAGATTCATCCCAGAAGAGACGTTTCAACTGACTTTCTTACTGACTTACATACACTAATGCCACTTGCTCGCACTTGGAGGACTGTCAGCGACCAAGCACCCGGCTCACTCCCAATCTGGAGGTCACCATGTTGTTTGGGCAATCAGACACTTCATAGAGTAAAATCGTAAATAGAAGTGCATCCAGCCTTCTCCACTGATTTCTAAAGTCATGGTTGATCATCTAACTCAAAACCCTGTCCCCACGTTCCCTCCATACCCCTTGATTTCCTTTACCTCTAATAATTATACTTTAAATCTTTCTTGAAGTGTTCACTTTTGACCTGAGCCATTTTCTATGGTAGAGGATTCCAGAGATTTACCCAATTCTCTCACGCAAGAATCATCTCCTGCATCTCTTTCCTAATTGACCTATGCCTTATACTTATACTGCAACAACTGTTTCTGGGCTTCTCCGTCATGAGGAACATCATTACTGTATTTATTTTTTGGAATGTTATAGGTTGCTCCGATCTCTTCACCCCATGCCCCTTTCTGCTGACCTCCAGTTAGTATGGACCCAAATGAAAAACTATACAATCTCTACAGTGCAGAAGAGGCCATTCAACCCATCGAACCCATACCGACCCTCTGAAGTGCACCACACTCACACTATATCCCAGTGACCCCCTATATAGCACAGCTAACCTACCTATCCTGTGCATTGCTAGACACAACAGACAATTTAGCATTGGCGATCCACTTAACCTGCACATCATTTAACACAGGGAGAACGTGCAACCTTCCCACAGACTGCACCTTAAGGCTGGAACTGAATCTGGTTCTCTAGCGCTGTGAGGTAGCAGCGCTAACCACTGAGCCACAGCGTATGCCTCATCTCTATATGTGTCTGTCCTGAAACCCAGAAATCATTACTAAACTTTTGCTTCACTCACTCCATAGGCAGAAACCTTTCTTCAGACGAGGAGACCAAGACTGTACACAATAGCCAGCTTTCATCAAGACTCTGCACAATTGTGGGCAAGACATTTCTGCTCTTGCACTCGAATCTGTCCGCTATAGAGGCCAAAATATCATTTGGCTTTTTCACTACCAGCCACACCTGCATGCTTATTTCCTGTGACTGTCGTACAAAGACCACCCAGATCTTGTTGACCCTATCTCCATTCTTATCTAGGTAAGAAAGGGGAAGTCATATGGTATCGGGATGAACTGGCAAGATACATAGAGAACTGGATTAGTCATGAGAGACAGTGGGTAGCGGAGGAAAAATGCTTTTCAGAATAGATGGTTGTGACTACTGGTGCTCCACAGAGATCAGTGCAGAGACCTCTATTAGTCGTGGTCTATATGAATAGTTTGGAGGAAAACATAGCTAGTCTAATTAGTAACATTGCGGAGCATTCACATTTTGATAGAGGAGGATTGTCAGAGGATGTGATGTGGACATGCCAGTATTGGAATGGGGTGGACCAAGTCAGAAGTCAAACGATGCTACATTATAGTCCAACTGGTTTATTTGAAATGCAAGCTTTTGGAGCGCTACTCCTTCAGCCACTGTAACCTGATGTCATGTGAATTCTGACTTTGTCAGAGGATACAGCAGGATGTACATCACTTGGAGGCATGGACATCAAGATGGCAGGTGGAGTTTAATCACGACAAATGTGAGGCGATACATTTTGTAAGGTCAAGTACATGTGGAAATTTTACAGTGAATGACAAGATCTTCAGGAGTATTTTTGTGCAGAGAGATTTGTGTATGCAAATCCACAGGTCATTGAAGGTGGCATTGCAAGTAGACAATGGAGAAAAAATGCCAATAGCACGCTTGCCTTCATTGGAATGAACAATTGCATATCAGAATAGATAAGTTATGTTGCAGTTGTACAGAACTTTAATAAGGTAAAAACAATGACTGCAGATGCTGGAAGAACGCCTCATCTTCTGCCTCGGAACACTTCAACCCCAGGGCATCAATGTGGACTTCAACAGCTTCCTCATTTCCCCTTCCCCCACCTCATCATAGTTTCAAACTTCCAGCTAAGCATTTTCCCCATGACTTGACCGCACTTGTCTGACCTGCCTAGCTCATTTTCCACCTATCCACTCCACCCTCTCCTCCCTGACCTATCACCTTCATCTCCTCCCCCACTCACCCATTGTACTCTATGCTACTCTCTCCCCACCCCCACCCTCCCCAAGCTTATCTCTCCACGCTTCAGTCTCTCTGCCTTTATTCCTGATGAAGGGCTTTTGCCCGAAACGTCGATTTCGCTGCTCGTTGGATGCTGCCTGAACTGCTGTGCTCTTCCAGAACTTTAATAAGGCCACACTTGCATATTGTGTACAGTTCCATTCACCACACTACCTGCAAGATGTTGATGCTTTTGAGAGGGTACAGAAAATGTTTACCAGAAGTTTCGACTGGTTTGGGATGTTAGCAATGAAGAAAGATTGGATAGGCTGAGTTTTTTTTTCACTGGAACACAGGAGGTTGATGGGCGACCTGTTGGAAGTTTACAAGATTGTGAATGGCATGGACACAGTGGAAAGAATGAGGCTTTTTGTAGTGTGGAGGGATCAATTATTGGGGACACTGATTCAAGGGACAGAGTAGGGTGGAGGAGGTGTACCTAAAATAAATGTGCAAGAGTAATTGTTCACATAAAGCATGGTGAGTGCCTGGAACCTGCCAAAGGAGGTTAGTGCCAAAATAGGTGGTGGAAGCAGGCACGATAGCAAAATTCAAGACGCACCTGGATGGACATAAAAATAGGAACTGAATAGAGGAATATGGATCATGTAAGTGAAGACAGTTTTAGTGCAGGAGGGTAAAATGGGTTGGAGCAAGCTTGGCATTCTTAAGGGGCTGCTTCTGTGCTGTATTGTTCTTTTCTCTTTGCATCTATCGACATTTAGATAATAAGATGCCTTCCTATTTTGCTCCCAACGTAGCTAATCTCACTTTTATCCATGGAATACTTCATTGTTCATGATTTTGTCCAGTCGCCCAACTTGTTCACATCACACTGTCACATTTGTATATACTCTCCACACTTCATCCTCCAACCCAGTTTTTGTGTCATCTGCAAACTTTGAATGATTATGTTTAGTTCCCCCATTTAATGCATTTTACATACTGTGAGCAACTTGGATGCAAGTATTAATCTCTGCAATACCGAATAGTTAGTGTCTGCGATTTAAGAAAATGCTTATTTAGAGTCATAGAGATGTACAGCATGGAAACAGACCTTTTGGTCCAACCGGTCCATAATGACTAGACATCCCAACCATTCTATGTCTTCAAAGATTAATTCTCCTCTGTCTTTAACATAGCGAAAGACATGGAGACTTGGAAAGTTGGGCAAGTCAATGGTCATATCTTGGGGACAGTCCATATTACAGGAGAGGTTGGATGTATTGGAGTAATGAAGTTGAATAAACCTCCTGCTCCTGACCAGATAAGAAACCTTCCTGTTGAAGGGCTTATGCCCGAAACGTCGAATTTCCTATTCCTTGGATGCTGCCTGACCTGCTGTGCTTTAACCAGCAACACATTTTCAGCTGTGATCTCCAGCATCTGCAGACCTCATTTTTTACCTGACCAGATGTAACCAAGAACACTGCAAGATGCTAGAGAAGGAATTGCTGGAGCCCCTGCTGATATGTTTGCATCACTGTTGGCCACAGGAGAGTTCCTGCAAGACTGGTGGGTAGTGAATGTTGTGCCCTTATTCAAGAAGGGCTGCAAAAAAAAAACCTGGGCTCTATTGATCAGTAAGCTTAACATCCGTGATGTTTAAAGTTTTGCAGAAGATTCTGAGATAAGATAGACAGTATTTGCAAACATAGTTTTAAAATAGTAATAGCTAGCATGGTTTTGTGGGAGCTTATGGCTCACAAATTTGTTAGAGTTATTTGATGACCAGGAAAGGTCATCAGGGAAGGGTGGTAGGCGTCAGCTATATGGATTTCAGTTAGGCCTTTGGTACGGTTCCATATGATTGGCTGCCCTGCAAGGTTAGATAGCATGGAATCCAGGTAAAGGTGTCAAACTGAATACACAATTGCCTTGATAGTGGGAAACAGAGGGTAATTGTCGAAGGATGTTTGCCAGACTGGAGGGCTGTGACTAGAGGCATGCCTCAGCAGTCGGTTCTGGGCCCATTGCTGCTTGTTATCTATATCAATGATTTGGATGAAAATTTATAAGCATGATTATTAAGTTTGTCAATGATATTAACATAAGTGGATAATGAGGAAGGTTATCATTGCAGCGGGACCGTGAGCAGCTGCAGAAGTGGGCTGAGAAATGGCAAATGGAGTTTAACATAGATAAGTGTGAGGGCTTGCATTTTGGAAAGTCAAATCAAGAAATGAGTTTTATGGTGAAGGGTAGGGCCTTAAGGATTGTAGTAGAACAGAGGGACATTGGAGTTCAGATGCATGGTTCCCTGATAGTAGAGTCAAAGATAGACAGGGCAGTGAAGAAGCCTTTTGGCACACTGACCCTGATCAGTCAGGGCATTGAGTGAGAAGTTGGGAAGTTACGTTGCAGTTATACAGGATTATGGCGAGGCTGCACTTGGAATATTGTGCTCAGTTTTGGTCACCTTGGTCCAGAAAGTATACACTTCAACTGGAAAGAGTGCAGAAGAAATTTACAAGGATGTTGTCAGGGCTCAGTGGTCTGAGCTATAAGGAGAGGCTGAGGTTGAACAAGTGAGGATTTTTTTCTTCAGAGAGTAGGAGACAGAAAGGGGATCTTATAGAGGTGTATAAGATCATGAGAGGCATGGATAGTGTGAATGCACTCACACTTTTTCCTAAGGTTGGTGAATCGAGGATAAGAGAGCATTGGTTCAAGGCTAGAGGGGAAAGAATAAAAGGGTACCAGAGGGACAAATGTTTTGCATAGTGGGTGATAAGCATATGGAATGAGCATTCAGCAGAAGTGATTGAGATGGGGACATTAACAACACTTAGAACACATTTTGACAAACACATGGATTGAAATGTTTAGAGGGATATGGGCTGAGTACACAGAAATGGGTTCACGTGCATGGACATTTTGTTTGGTATGGACCTGTTTGGGTCAAAGAGCCTGTGTCATGCTGTAGGACTGTATGTCTCTATGAAATAGTTTTGTTTCTCCAACTAGTTTTCTATCCATGTAAATAGACCAGCTGAATCCCATTCACCGTAGTTGTGCATTCTAATGTCATATATGATCAAAGTGTTCCGAAGGTTCAAGTAAATTTTATTCACTGGCTCTCCACATGAACTTTACCAGTGACATCCTTGAACAATTCCAACAAATTTTCCAAGCATTATTTAGTAAATCCATGCTGACTCTCCTTGATGCTGTCATTGTTTAACAGGAAGTTTTACTTTGCTTTATTTTCAAATGAAAGAATTAGCTTAGCAATCCTGTAATACATAGAAATGGTTACAGAATTTACAGAATCTTGATAGTTGAGCACAAATACCGAAACTAATTCTTGAGTCAGTCCCTTAAACTAACATGGATTTAAGCTGTCTGATCCTCGGAATTTATTGACATTTTATTTCATCAATTTTCCAAACACCATCTCAATCCTAATAATGACCATCTTCAGATAAAATCACACAACACCAGGTTATAGTCCAACAGATTTAATTGGAAGTGCTAGCTTTCAGAGCGCTGCTCTTTCATCAGGTGTGTGCGGAGTACACAATTGCAAGACACAGAATTTATACCCAAAGTTTTCACTGTGGTGTAACTGAAATTATACATTGAAAAATATATTGATTATTTGTTAAGTCTCTCATCTGTTAGAATGACAATGATAGTTTCACTTCTTTCATATGTAAATCTCAAAACTTGCTTTTTCAAAGTTACAGTCTCAGGTTAACTGTAACAACTGGTGTCAGTCCATATAAGATGTTGAAAGTGTTAGCCCCCACAGTTCTGTTGTCTATGCCATGATGTTGAGACTGATTCTAATCTAAAAATGAGTTAATAGAGTCTTACATGGATTCATGCACTTTTTGAGCAAAGTACAATGTAAATCTGCAAGTATAAATTCACAACACAAACCTATATGTGTATGTGTGCATGTGGGTTTGTGTGTGTGTGCGTGGTGTAGGGGATTGTAAGCGTCTGTGAGATAGAGTGTATATGTGTGTGTGAGTGTAAAGGGGTCTAAGGCTGTGAGAGCGGCCTTCTATGAGTGTGGGAGTGTGTGAGGCTATAGGAGAATCTGTGTGTGTGTGTTCATGTGTCTGTGGTGAGGGGTTGTGAGTGTTTATGAGAAAGAGTGTATAGGTGTGTGTGCATGTAAAGTGGTCTAAGTCTGTGCGAGGATGCATGTGTGAGTGTGGGAGTGTGTGTGTCTGTAGGAGTGTGTGTGTGTGTATCTGTGGAGGGGGGTTGTGAGCATCTGTGAGAGAGTGTGTGTGAGTGAAAAAGGATCAAAGTCTGTAAGAGGGTGCATGTGTGAGTGCAGGAGTGTGTGTGTCTGTAGGGGTATATGTGCCTGTGTATAGGTCTGCCTGTGTGTGTGTGTCTACAGAAGTGTATGTGAGTGTGTATGTAGTGTCTGTGTGTGACCATAGTGCAATGATGGTCACCTGTAGTGTGACATGAACTCAAGGTCCCGGTCCCCATGGGTAGCAAACTTACTATTGGCTTCTGCTCAGCCACCTTTCTGCCTTGAAGGATAGTCACCTGAAGGTCCACGGTCGAGTGTCCTGGACCGCTGTAGTGTTCTCCAACTGGGACAGAACACTCCTGTCTGTTGATTGTTGTGTGATGCCCATTCATTCATCGCCATAGCCTCTGCTCGGTTTCACCAATATACCATGCTTCAGGGAATCCTTTCCTGCAGTGTATGAGATAGACAACGTTGGCTGAGTTGCATGAGTACCTGCCACGTACATGGTGGAGATGCCCCAATGCGTAATGGTGGTATCCATGTCCACACTCTGACACATCTTACAAGGTCTACCGTGACAGGGTTGTATGGAGTTGTCCTGAGAGCTGGGCAGTTTGCTACAAACAATGATCTGTTTGAGCTTTGGTGGTTGTTTAAAGGCAAGCAGTGGAGGTGTGGAGAAGGGCTTGGCGAGGTCCTCATCCTCATTGGTAATATGTTGCAGGTCATGAAGAACATTTTGTCATTTTTCGGCTCCAGAGAATTGTTGGACAACGAAGGGTACCCTGTCAGTTGCAGCACGTGTTTCCTGAGGAGGTCATTCTGATTCCTTGTTGTGGCACGTCAGAACTGGTGGTCGATGAGTTGAAAATCGTACCCCATTCTTATGAAGGCATCCATGAGTTCTTCCAGGTACCCATCACGTTCCTCCTCATCCAACAGATCCAGTGTGCATGCAGGGCTTGTCCATTGTGGATGGCTGTTTTAAAATGTTATGGGTTGAAGCTAAAGGAGTATAGCATTGTGAGGTTGTCTGTGGGTTTGTGGTAGAGTTGGTGCTGAGGTATCCATCCTTGATGGAGACGCATATGTTCAAGAATGAGACAGATAGTAGACAGTAGTCCATGGTAAGTTTGATAGTGGGATGAAACTAGTTGATATCACTGTGTAGTTTTATCAATGACACCTCGCCATGGGTCCAGAGGAAGAAAATGTCATCAATGTACCTGGTGTATAATGTTAGTTGGGGGTCCTGCGCAGAGAAGAAGTCTTGTTCGAACCTGTGCATAGAGTTTTTGGCATATTGAGGTGCAAATTTGGTCGGCGTGGCTGTTCTATGTGTCTGGATGAAGAATTGGCTGTCAAAGGTGAAGACATTGTGATTGAGGATAAAGCAGATGAGTTGTTAGATAGTGCTTGAAGATAGGCAGTTGTTGGTGTTGAGTACCAAGGTTGTTGCCATGATGCTATCATTGTGGGAGATGCTTGTGTAGAGTGCTGAAACGTCTATTGTGAGAGGAATGTTCCTGGTTGATTGGTCGACACTATGAATTATAAGGATGGATTGGAGAGATGGAGAATTTTCGTGTTGGAGATCTGATGGAACTCTTCAAAACCATGAGAGCTCTAGATCGAATGGATAGGAAAAAACTGTCCCCTAAATATATGGATCAGGAATGAGAAGACCATAGGCTCAAACTGACTTTCAAAAGTAACAGAGGTGATATGAGACTTTTATTTTTTCACAGAATGCTTTGTTTGCCCGGAGTGCCTTGCCTGGAGTTGTCGGAGATGTAGGTATGATTGAAGCATTCAACAGTGAATTGGATCATTATTTAAATTTTACTGAGGCATGGAGAGTTAGTGGACAGAGCAGACTGGCACAGTTATCCTGTTTCTGACTCTCCACCTTCCACAGTGTTAATGAGGGCCTGATTGCTGACATCATCGAGAGAGCTCCCCATGCTGTCCCTGTCCTGGCAGACTTTGTTACGGACACTGTAGAAGGAACTTTAGTCTCTACCAAGCTCCATAAAGCTGGAATTGTCTGCAGAATTTGCAGATGACACACAAATCGACAATGGAGTAAACAGGGAAGAGAAGAGTAGCAACCTTGAGGAGAATACAGGCAGAAACTGTTACTAGTGAGTCTGAGGATGAAAGTGATCCATAGGATTCCTGATGTTGTCTCAGTAAAACAGTTACAGCACAACTTCTATATTGTTGGTGGTCAATTCATATGAAACACCGAATTCCTATGAAATAAACACGTGAAGGGTGAGAGTTTTCAGTTTGACATAAAGAGCAAAATAGTCATCTTTGGGAGAAAGGCCTGACAAATATTTAACCCATGACTTGGTGATGCCGGTTTTGGACTGGGGTGGACAAAGTTAAAAATCACATAACATCAGTTTATAGTCTAACAGGTTTATTTGAAAGCCTATTGTTTAAAAAGCTGAGCTATCTTGAGATTGTAATTTAAAACAAGTTTTGGGATTTTCATATCAAAGAACAGAAACCAGCATATCCCAGCATAAAAGATGGAAGTTTGAATCTAAGGTTATTTACTGTACCACATCTCCATGACACTGGACTCCTTTGGCTATAAATTCTGTGAGCATGATCTTAACTTCCACAATCATCTGATGAAGGAGCAGTGCTTCAAAAGCAAGTGCTTCCAAACAAACCTGTTGGACTATAACCTGGTGTGATGTGAGTTTTAACTATATTTAACCCAAAACACACCCTGACACTGCAAAGTAATTGAGCGATGGAGATTTATAAAATATATTCCATTTGAAGGCTTGTTCAGAATCTATCACAGAGTTCTGATTAATCCAACTAGTTTGATCCCAAAGGCCAGAATTTATCAAATGACACACTGTCTCATTACAGATTCAAATTGTGTGCTGCATGAAAACAACAAAATCTGCAACAAACAAGTCTTCTGGAGGGAATGATTCATGCTACAGATATGCATATGTGAGAGCATGTATGCATCTGTGAGTGTATGTGAGTTTGTCATCGAGCATACTTGAATGAAAGTGTACACTGAGTGTGTGAGAAGGTGTGTGAAAGATTAACTATGTGTGATAGTGAGTGCGTAAGGTTCACATGAGTGTGCATTTGCTGGGCTGGGGTCAGTTATACGAGAGCATGTGCGTGTAAGCGTGAGTGACTGACAAAATTGAGTGTGCGTGTGTGTGTTGAGTTTTAGTATTTTCTGCCCTCTCATATGGCTCTGAGCAGACAGCTCAAGGCACTGGAGCAATCCTGCAACCCTTGCCTGTAGAATACCCTGAGAATCCACAGGGAAGAAAAGTGCACCAATATCAGCGGCCTCGACCAGGCCAATACCCCAGCATCGAAGCTCTGACTACCCTTCATCAGCTACAATAGGTAGGCTGGACATATTGTCTGCATGACCGATATGAGACTCCCCAGGCAGGTGCTGTACTCCCAGCTCTAAAATGGTAAGTGAGCACCATATGCCCAGATGGAATGCTTTCGGGGTACCCTCAAGAACTCACTGACAAAATGCGACATTCCCACAAACTCCTGGGAATCTCTGGCACAGGACCTATCCAAACTGGAAGAGAAGCATCTGTGAAAGTGTTAAGCAGCTTGAGATTCGCTGATAGCAAAACACAGATGCCAGGCAAAAATAGCGTAAGGACCACACTGCCACCCCAACACATCATCCAGCCCTTCCTCGGCCATCTCTCTGCCCCGAATGTAACAGAGCCTGCAGAAGCCACATTGGTCTGCACAGTGACTTATGGACTCACCCTGGGAGTGTAGGAGAGTCACCCTCGTCTGTGAGGGATCACCAGTAATAACGTGTGTCCAATGTGTCACAGAGTGATTGTGTGAAGGAGGAGCTCCGAAAGGATATCAATATCATCAGTGAAAGGGAAAATATGTCCTAGAGAGATTCACAACAGGACCTCCTCATGTTTCTAATGAAATGTGATTGAAATAACTGACAATGTAATATTTGTCATCCTCACTGATGGCTCTACTATGCTGTTAAATTCCTGATACCATAAACTCCCTGGACCCACTAATGTAAATAATTTCTCATTAAATTAAACATAAACATTTTACTATTCTTCTTGCTAAATGTGAATCTCGTTTCACCTTTTTATAGCTCCTTTGCCGATATTTTAAATACTATTCACACAATACAGGTGGCAAACTAAATGATATGATGAGACGCAGCAAACTCTGTTGCACTCAGTACCTTCACGTTGCAATGTCATAATATCCAGTCAGAAAACTGGCCTCCCTCAAGGACAAATCCTCATTGGGTTTGGAAGTGTGAACTGGGCAGGGAACAGGTATTTTAATATGCCATTGAGTTAGTTTGTCAATCTTTGCTGCACATGGCCACTTCTCCACATTATATTACATTTGCCAATTACTTACCCACTCAGAGAACCTGTCCCCACAATTTTCTCTGCCACCCATTGTGTTCTTGGCAGTGAATCTGGACACATTATATGGTTCCCTCCATTGAAATCATTTATATCGATTGTAAATATCAACGTCTTTAGCAGTGATCCTTCTGGCACCCCCCACGAGTACTAGCTCACCAAGTTGGAAACGACCCTGTTCATTAGCCATCAGCCAAATCCTCTATCCTCCAGGACACAACAAACATTCTTACACTCAGTACACAGTCTGCCTTAATATTATAATGTTATAATTTACAGTGAAAGAACTGTCAGAGACAGAGACAGTGGGAGACACAGAGATGAACATATCCTCTCACAATGTCCAGAACAAAGTTTTGTTGTTGCCTTCTGTTGGTCTTTGTAAGCTTGCCAATCCTCTGGTTTCCCACTGCCCTTCGGCACATTATATGCTTGCTCTTTTGCTTTTATGCGATCTGTGATTTCCCTGGTCAGCTTTGATTGCCTCATGCTCCCTGTACCATGTTTCCTTTTCCTTGGGATGAATCTCTGCTGCATTTCCTGAATTACTCCAGAAACCCTTGCCATTGCTGTTCCACTGTTTTTCCTACTCGGCTCCTCTCCTATTCAATTCTACCCAGCTCTCCCTCAGGCCTCGGTCGTTGCCTTTATTCAGCTCTAATACTATTATCTCTCTGATTCTATCTTCTCCATTTCAAATTGTACATTAAATTCAATCATGTTATGAACCCAAGGGTTCCTTCACCATAAGCTCCCTTATCAAGTCTGCCTCATTGCACAATACTAAATGTAGTATTGTCTGTTCCTTCGTGGGCTCCATCACAAGCTGCTCAAAAAAGTCACCTCGTAGACATTCCACAAGTTCATTTTCAGCCAATCCATTATTAATGCGATTCTCCCAGTCGACCCGCATATTGATATCCCCCCCATGATCATTGTAACTTTGCCTTTCCGACACATCTGTTCGGTCTCCTGATGTATCTTGTGCCCCAGCTGTTGACTACTGTTTGGAGGCCTGCACATAATTCCACCTATTTTTTTTTCATCTTTGCAGTCCTTCAATTCTAATCACTTAGATTCGGCGTCTGGCCCTACCTCACTTCTTACATGGGTTACTAATAAGGCAACCCCACTCCCTCTGCCCACCCACCTATCTTTCCGATAGGATGTACATCCTTAAATATTCAACACCCAATCTTGATCCCCTTGCAACCACATCTCCAAGATGCCCACTGCATCGTAGCTGACAATTTTGATCTGTACCACAAGCACAATTACCTTATTCCTGATACTGCATGCATTCAGATATAACACTTGCAGTCCTGTATTTACCGTCCCTCTTCTCATTGTCCAGGATGCATGAAGTTTTATCACGAACCCTCTGTCCTGTTTGTATCTGTGCTGGAGACTTTAATTCTCCTGAGTTCTGCAATCTTACCTGCTCCTTTGAGTTTACTAATTTCCTCTATGACTGAACCCTTCCCTCCCTATTTAGTTTTAAACCCTGTCTACAGCTGTAATTATGTAATTTTCTCGGACTGAGATCTCAGCACAGTTCATATGAAGACCATCCTATCAGAACAGATCCTTTTTTCCCCAGTAGCTGTGCCAACTTCCCATGAATCAAACACATTTCTCTTACATCAATCTTTAAGCCACACATTCACCTTCTTAATCTTATTGACCTTGTGTCAATTAGCTCGTGACTTAGGAAATAGCAGTAATCCAGAGATTAATACATTTTTGGCTCTGCTATTTAATTAGCTCCGAGGTGTTGATACACCTTTAGCAGAACCTTTGTGCTAGTTTTATCCATGCCATTGGCACCTACATGGATCAGGACCACTGGATCTTTACTCTTCCACTCCAGGTTCCTCTGCAGCCCAGATGAGATATTCCAAACCTGAGCACTAGGCAGGCAACACAACGTTCGGGTTTCTCAATCGTGGTCATAGAAAACAGTGTTCATGCCTCTAACTATAATATCCCCAATTACATTTCTCTTCTCTCCCCCCACTTGAATGGCTCCCTGCACCACGGTGCTGTGATCACTTGGCTCATCTTCCTTGTAGTCCCCATTCCCATCCACACAGGTTCAGTGGTGTTGTAGATAGTGTCAAGGGCTGTTGTAGGTTACAAGACATTGACAGGATGCAGAGTTGGGCTGAGAAGAGACATATGGAGTTCAACCTAGATAAATACGAAGTAATTCATTTTGGAAGGTCAAATTTCAATGCTGAATAAATGGCTAAAGATAGGATTCTTGGCAACGTGGAAGAACAGTGAGATCTTGGGATCCACATACAGTTACATAGATTCCTGAAAGTTGTCATAAAATTGATAGGGTTGTTAAGAAGACGTATGGTGTTTTGGTTTTCATTAACAGAGGGATTGAGTTTTAGAGCTGCTAGTTTTGCTGCAGATCGATAAAACCCTGGTTAAACCACACTTGGAATTTTGTGTCCAGTTCTGGTCACCTCATTATAGGAAGGATGTAGATGTTTTACATAGCGTGCAGATATTTACCAGGACACTGAGTGGATTGGAGGGCTTGTCTTATTAAGAGAGGTTGAGTGAGCTAGGGCTTTTCAAATCGAGAAGGAAGAGAGGTGATTTGATAGAGGTGCCCAAGGTAATGAGAGGCATAGATAAAGTGGATAGCCAGAGTCCTTTTCCCAGGGCAGAAATGGCTGTCATGAAGGGTCATAAGTTTGAGGTAACTGCAGGAAAGTATAGGGGAAATGTCAGAGGTAGGTTCTTTATGCAGAGAATATTGGGTGCATGGAATGCATTGCCAGCGGTGGTAATAGAGTCAGAGACATTAGGGACATTTAAGCAACTGCTCAACAAACACGTGGAGGACAGTAAATTGAGGGGTGTGTAGGTTAAGTTGATCATGGAATAATAGAATCTCTACAATGTAGAAACAGGCCCTTCGGCCCAACAAGTCTACACTCACCCTCAAAAGAGTAACCAACCCAGACCCATTCCCCCACCCTATATTTAGCCCCTCACTAATGCACATAACCTACACATCCCTGAACACTCTGGGTAATGAAGCACAGTCAATTCACCTAACCTGCACACCTTTGGACTGTGGGAGGAAACCAGAGCACCCAGATGAAACCCAAGCAGACACGAGGAGAATGTGCAAACTTCACACAAACAGTCGGTAGAGGCTGGAACTGAACCTGCATTCCTGGTGCTGAGAGGCAACAGTGCTAACCACTGAGTTACCATGCCGCCCTAAGATTAAGGTAAATGCTCGGGACATCGTGGGCTGAAGGACCTGTTCTATGTTCTAAAATTGGCATGAGAAAAATGACAGTTGTTTGTTTGTCAAAGAGCAAAACGGTCACCCCGCATCCTTGGAGGAGAGGTCTGGTCTGTATTTAACTCAAATCACACCCCAACACTGCAAATCCTCAAAGTAACTGATGGATGGACATTTATAAAACACTTCCCATATCTTAAGTATATGCCAGACTGGTTTACATGCAATGGAGCACTTTTGAAATGCACTCAGTGTGATTGATGGAATGGGGAAACTCATTTCACAGATAGACCAAGAGAGTTACAGACACTGCTTAGGAGCCAGAGATACACAGATACAGAATGAGGCCATTCTAAAGATATTTCACACCTGACTCTGAGACACATACAAGGATATGCAGCAGCAAATAGGATAGACTCTTTCACTGTTACCTACAGTGTACTGGAAGGATGCAAAGCTGGACTGAGAAATGGCAGATGGAATTCAACCTGGATAAATGCAAAGTGATGCATTTTGGAAGGTCGAACTCGAATGATGAATATAGGATGAAAGAAAGGATTCTTGGCAGTTTGGAGGAACAGAGAGATCTGGGTGTTCAAATACATAGATTGCCACCCAAGTGGATAGTGTTGTAAAGAAGGCGTATGGTGTTTTGGCTTTCATTAACAGGGGGATTGAATTTAAAAGCCGCAAGATTTTGCTCCAGCTCTACAAATCCCTGGTGAGACCACACTTGGAATATTGTGTCCAGTTCTGGTCACCCTACTATAGGAAAGATACAGAGGCTTTGGAGAGGATGCTGTCTGGACTGCAGAGCTTGCCTTATGAAGAAAGGTTGAATAAGCTCGGACTCTTCTCTCTGGAGAGAAGGAGGAAGAAAGGAGACCTGATTAAGGTGTCCAGAATAATGAAAGGAATAGACCGAGTCAATAGCCAGAGACCTTTCCCCAGGACAGGATTGACTGGTATAAGGAGTCATAATTTTAAGATATTAGGAGAAAGGTATAGAGATGTCACAGGTAGGTTCTTTTCAGAGAGAGTTGTGAATTCATTACCAGCAGTGATGGCAGAAGCAGAGTCATTAGGGACATTTAAGCGACTGCTGGACATGCACATGGATAGCAGTGAGTTGAGGGGTGCGTAGGTTAAGTTATTATATTTTACATTAGGATTAAACTTCAGCACAACATCATGGGCCTAAGGGCCTGTTCTGTGCTGATACCGACACACCCAGGAGGTGAATCATTCACAAGGATGTGTAGGTTAGGTGGATTGGCCAGACTAAATTGTCCATAGTGTCTAGGGATGTGTATGTTAAACAGACAAGCCATGTGATATGCCAGGTTACAGGGCAAGAGTTTGGGGGCGGGGGGAGATCTGGGTAGGATGCTCTTCAGAGAGTCAGTGCAGGCTGAATAGGCTGCATAGCCTGCTTCCACAGTTCTATGATTCTAGACACGTTCAAGATATTGATACTGAGACACACACAAGCTATGCAGCATTAGAGGAGAGTAAATCATTCTCTGTTCCCTGCAGTGCACTAGACGTGTACAATGGAGAAACCTAAAACAGTTGACTGTTGTTACGATGGAAGAAATTTAAGGAGATGCAGGGAGGACACAGGAAGGGATTGCACACACAAGAATGCAAAATTGTCAAATGAAGGTGCTGTGGGACAGAGAGCCAATGAACCTCAGAGAGCCCAATAGTGTATGGGAAATGGGACTTAGTTTGCAGAATGATAAAAGACAGAAAATGGATGCTGAGAATGATTAGATTCCCTACAGCCCAACAAGTTCACATCAATCTTCCGAAGAGTAACCCACCCAGACCCATTTCCCTCTGACTAAAGCACATAACACTTTGGTCAATTCACCTGACCTGCACACCTTTGGACTGTGGGAGGAAAGCGGAGCACACAGAAGAACCCCACGCAGACACAGGGAGAATGTGCAAACCTACACAGGCAGTCACCCAAGGCTAGAATTGAACTCAGGACCCTGGTACTGTGAGGCAGTAATGCTAACCACTGAGCCACCATGTCACCCAGCATAAGCAAGTCATTTTCAAGTTGTCACAGTGATATCAGTGGGTGCAACAAGGGACATTGCTTGAGACACAGCTTTTTCTAATCACAATCATTGACTGAGATGATGGGATAATGTGTAATGTTTGCTGATAACACAAACTAAGATGGGACAGTAACATGCAAGGAGGACATAGCTGAAAAGGGGGTTGGATGAAAAGTAGACTGTGCAACATAATATCAAGAAATGTGAGGCTTTGTTCCTTCATTTCAGTCTTGGAAGGGATTCAAATTATCATTAGAATTTTTCAATGATGATTCCAGTCCTCAATCCAAACGCAGCAAAACATTTCTGTTGAACCCAGCAGTTTGCATGATTGCCTTGAAACATTTATTAACCTCCAATGCTTCTGAATTTCATGATTACAACCCTGGGTTTGTATCATTTCATCCCCTCATCATTGATTCTTTGCAGTCCAGATATTGTTTGGGTGGATCTATACCGCACTCAAACGGACATGGACTCGCAAGTGTCCACTCTTCCTACTTATAAGGTCAATATCAATGTTGTGCTGATATCAAGTGGCTGCAATGAACAAACCTAAAATGTCTGCCTATCTGCTTCGGAATCATTCTGTCCACCTTGCAGATTTTATATGTTATTATCATGTGGTCTCCTGCAGTGGGATCTGAACTGATGGTTTTTGGATGTTCGACTGAAGATGACAATATGAACTAAATAGTACAATGTTAAATGGGTGCAGGAACATAGAAGGATTCAGTTCAGGTCTAGAATTGGAGGTGGGAGAGGGGCAAATATATCAAAACCTGTTTTAAGTCACATATTCTTGCACTACAGAAACATTAACTTGTTTTGCAGACACTGATAAAGGGAGGGCTGCTTGAAGGAAATGCAAGTTTTGATTAAGATGCAAATTCCAGAATCTGTTTGAAGGAAATGCTCTAGGATAGCTAAATGCTCCAGCACTGTCTGGTCAACTTTTCAAACTTCAAACAGGCAGAACAATAGGACTATGTAAAAGGTGTCATGTCAGGT
This sequence comes from Hemiscyllium ocellatum, assembly GCF_020745735.1. Classification (NCBI taxonomy): domain Eukaryota; kingdom Metazoa; phylum Chordata; class Chondrichthyes; order Orectolobiformes; family Hemiscylliidae; genus Hemiscyllium; species Hemiscyllium ocellatum. The sequence continues at coordinate 5,146,298 of NC_083427.1, forward strand.
CAATCACTGAATTGTAAGTGTGAGGCCTTGTTCAGAATCTGTCGTAAACTTTTAACTAGTATCAGGCTTGACATTAGGAACTTATCAAATGCCACACTGTCCTACTGTGATTAAATTTTGTGTTGTCTAAAATTTTAAATATGTACCTGTGTTTAAATAAATCTTCTGGGTGGAATGATTCATCCCATATATTTGCCTGTTCGTGGGTGTGTGACTGAAGATGAATGAGACACTGCCACATTGACAGCATTAGAAATATATTAGCATTGAAATGTAGAAGGATTTTAATATCTTCAGTTAGTGGGGAATACAGAAGTGGATTTAATTCAATGTATGCAAGTGGTAAGTCATTAAAATAGCGCAGACACAGAAATAGATACATATCACTCAGACATGGACACTCCACATACATTCTCACGACCGCTCATCACTCAGAGATATACACTCACTCATACACAAACACGTCACTTAAAGGTGTACACACAGAAACACTCATAGATGTACCCTCACACAAACGTATCACTGAGATGTATAATCATTCACAAACATTCATCATATTCGCAGACACACATTGAGAAATAAACATGCACACATACATATTATGTGAGTGCGATTGTGAGTGAATGCGTCAGTGAGTGAGTGATTTTGTGAATGCATGTGTGAAAAAGAGCAACTGCATGTGAGTTTGCATGAACATGTGTTTGCATGCATGAATGTGAGAGTGTGTTTGACTGTGAGAATGTCACTGAGTATGATTGTGAGTGTGAGTGATTTTGTGAATATAAGAATACAGAGGGTGAGATTGTGTTAGTTGCAAGTCTTACGTCTGTGGTCAGCAAAGTTTTGGAAAGAATTCTGAGGTATAGGATTTATGACTATTTGGCAAAGCATAGTGTAATTAAAGGCAGTCAGCATGGCTTTGTGAGGAACAAGTCATGCCTCACAAATATTGAGTTCTTTGAGGAGATGTCAAGACAGGTCGACGAAGGTCAAGCAGTAGATGTGGTGTATATGGACTTCAGCAAAGCATTTGATAGGGTTCCCCACGGTAGGCTCATTCATAAAGTCAGGAAGTATGGGATACAGGGAGATTTAGCTATCTGGATTCAGAACTGACTGGCTGATAGAATGGAGACAGTGGTTGCAGGTGGAAAGTATTCAGTCTGGAGGTCAGTGTTGAGTGGGGTCCCGCAGGGCTCTGTTCTTGAGTGTCTGCTCTTTGTAGTTTTTATAAATGACTTGGATGAGGAGGTTGAGGAGTGGGTTAGTAAATTTGCAGATGACACAAAGGTTGGAGGTGTTGTCGATCATATAGAGGACTACTGCAGGCTGCAGCGTGACATAGACAGGATGCAGAGCTGGGCTGAGAAATGGCAGATGGAGTTCAACCTGGACAAATGCAAAGTGATGCAATTTGGAAGGTCGAACTTGAATGCTGAATATTGGATTAAAGACATGATTCTTGGCAGTGTGGAGGAACAGAGGGATCTGGATGCACATGTGCATAGATCCCTCAAAGTTGCTACCCAAGTGGATAGGGTTGTTTAGAAAGCATATGGTGTTTTGGCTTTCATTAACAGGGGGATCAAGTTTAAGAGCCGCAGCTCTACAAATCCCTGGTGAGACCCACACTTGGAATATTGTGTCCAGGTCTGGTCGCCCTACTATGGGAAAGACACAGAGGCTTTGGAGAGGGTGCAAAGAAGGTTTACCAGGATGCTGCCTGGACAGGAGGGCTTGCCTTATGAAGAAAGTTTGAATAAGCTGGGACTTTTCTCTCTGGAGAGGAGGAGGGAGAGAGGAGACCTGATCGAGGTGGACAAAATAATGAGAGGAATAGACAATGTCAATAGCCAGAGATTTTTCCCCAGGGCAGGACTGACTGGTACGAGAAGTCATAGCTTGAAGATATTAGGAGAAAGGTATAAAGGAGACGTCAGAGGTAGGTTCTTACACACAGAGTTGTGAATGCATGGAATGTGTTGCCAGCTGTGGTGCTGGAAGCAGAGTCATTGGGGGCATTTACGTGACTGCTGGACATGCACATAGATAGCAGTGAGTTGAGAGGTGTTTAGGTTAAGTTACTATATTTTACATTAGGATTAAATCTTGGCACAACATCGTGGGCCAAAGGGCCTGTTCTGTGCTGTACTTTTTTATGTTCTATGTTCTAAAAGCATCTGTGTGCACAAGGAAATCTGTGCAAGAGAGCTTGTGAAATTAGTGAAGTGGGAGTGTTCAAGCATATATGTTAAGTCTCTGAGTGTAAAAGTGTGCAAGAGTGAGTATGTAAATAGGAGGGTATGTGTGTTAGATTCTGCATGTGTGTGATTGCTTCAGTGTGTGTGTAAGTGTGAGCACATGTGCATGCGAGGGTGAGAACATGTGTAAGCATGTGCATGTGAGTGTGTGTTGTGTTTGAGTGACGGTGTGAGAAAGAGCGTATGTGAGTGTGAGGCTAAGTGAGTGCAAGTTTTTGAGTGCATGTGAGTGAGAATGCAAATATATGTGTAAATGAGAGTGTATGTGTGGGAGATGAATATGTGAAGGAGAGAGTGTTTTTGAGCATGGGTATTAGTCTGTGTGTGTGGTTGTGTGAGAGTGTGTGTGTTATTTTGTATGAGTTTGAGAGTTTAGTGTGTGAGATGAATGTGAAAGGAATATGTAAACCAAGAGAGCGTTTGAGTGTGACAGGTTGAGACTGAATTAGTGAGATGAATGTGAGAGTACTAGTGTTAGTGTGCACATGTGAAAGTGTCTACGTCAATATGTAAGTATAAGTGAGACTGGTATGTGTGAGGTTGAAAGTGGGAGTGTGAGATCAGTGTGAGAGACAGAGTTGAGTGTGTGAAGTGACTGAGTGAGATTGAATGAGAATGTGAGTGTTTATGTGTGAGGCAATGAATGTGTCTGTGATGGTGTGATGTTGCGAATCAGTGTATATGATAGTGACATGGGTTTGACAGCATGCAAATATGAGTGTATGTTAGTTTGTGCATGTGTGTAGCTAATATTGTATAAGTGAGTGTGCATGTGAGAATGTGACAGTGTGTGTTTGCACAAATGAATGTGCATATGTGTGAATGCACCTGAGAGTGTGATCGTCTGTTTGAGTGAGTGTGGATGAGTGTGTGTGAGATTGAGTGAGAGTTTGAGTGTCAGCCTCAGTGAGTGTGATCATAAGTTTGAGTGATTTTGTGAGTGTAAGCATGAGTGTGAGAGGAACAGTGAGTGACAATGTAAAATGTGAATAGAAGAGTGAGTGCGAACGAGTGTGAAAGAGTGAGGGAATGTAAATGTGTAAGTGTGCATGTGTATTATTGTGATTGGGTGTGTAAGAGTGTGTGTGAGAGGTTGAGAGCTGTGAATGGGTGAAGTATGAGTGTCTTTGTGTCCGAAGTTGAGAGTGAGTGGGATGAATCTGTGAAAGTGTATGTGGGTGAGATAGTATGAGAAAGAGAGTATGAGTGTGTGTGGATATGCGAGAGATGAGAGTGGGAGATTATGAGTGTGCGAGAGTATGGGTGTTAGCATGTGCATTAGTGTACACTTCAGTAAGAGTGTCTGTGTAAGTGTACAAGTGTAGTGTGAGAGTGTATGTGTGAGAATGGTATGTGTGAAAGTGTATCTACAACAGGTTGAGAGTGTGAGACATGAGTATGTGAAGTAACAAAGTGAAAGTGAGTGTCAGTATATATGTGTAAGGTTGAGAATGAGAGCATGTGAGCGTGTAAGTGTGTTTTTGTTAGATTGTGCACTTGCGTGGTTGTATAAGTGCGAGTGGGTATGTCAGAGAAAATGTGCATGTGAGTTTGAGTGTACGAATGTGAGTGTATCTGAAACTGTGTGTTTTAGTGTGTATGACTGTGGGAGTGTGTGAGAGGGTCTGCGTGCGTGAGAGGGTCTGCGTGCGTCAGTATCAGTGCATGTAATTGTGAGTGATTTTGTGAGTGTGTGTGTCATGAGAGCGGAAGAGTGAGTGAGAACATAACTATGTGCGAGAGTGAATGGGAGAGAGAGAGTGAGACTGGGAGGCAAGAATGAGAGTGTAAGTGATTAAGTGTACGGGTATGAGACTGTGTGAGCATGTGTGTGTATCTGCATCAGTGTTTGCACGAGAGTGAGTGTCAGTGCATGTGAAAGTGCGTGAGAACCTGTGTGCGACTGCGTGTTGCAAGACAGAGAGAAAGAGTTAGGAGTTACATCATGGGACCATTGACATTCAAACTGTAAACTCAGATGGACGTACACAGGCATGGTCCCTCACACTGCTTCAACACACCACTGTGTTCCTTGGCCAACATCTCTGTGCTGGGCTTGCTTCAGTGCTCCAGCAGAGCTCAGTGCAGGCTGGAAGAACAGTATCTCATTTTATCCTTGGGCATTCTCATGATCGAGTTCAATAATTTTAGGGCCTGAGCATCTTCTCCCATGTCCTTATCCTAACGACTGCATTCTGTCATCACATTGGCTGCTACCAATTCATGCTATTGTTATCTACTAACCATCCCCGTAAGTGTCTTTTGTTTTCCCCCAGGCTGACCTTAGCTCCTTTCTTTGTCTGTCTAACTGTTCTCTTCAATCATCTCCTCCAATCATTTACTGCTCACTCCCTGACCTCCACCTAATCTTCAGCACATATGCCGACATTTTCCTAGCTACAACAGTTGAAATGAAGGGGCACTGGACCTGAAATGTTCATCATTGAATCACAGATTTGAATCATAGGAACCCCACTGCACAGAAACAGGCCATTCAGCCCAACAAGTCCACACCAACCCTCTGAAGAGCAAGCACCCAGACCCATTCCACTACCCTATTACTGTACATGTCCCCTGACTAACGCACCTAATCTACACATCCCTGTACACTAGAGGCAATGTAGTCTGGCCAACTCACCGTGCCGCCCATGTTAAGATTCATACAGTGCAGAAAAGCCCTTCGGCCCATTGAGTATGCACTGACATAATTACCATTAAAGGTGAGCTAATCCAAATTTCCTGCACTTGTCCCCTATCCCTGAATGTTAATGATACTTGAAGTGCTCATCCAAATATTTTTTACAGTTTGTAAGACTTCCAGCCTCTACTACCTTCCCAGAGAATGCATTCCAGATTCCCACCAAGTGCTGAGTGAAAAAGCATTTTCCCAGATCCCCCCCATGAATTTCCAGCTCTTCACCCTAAAACGATGCCCTCTCGTGATAAATCCCTCAAACAAGGGGAACAACTGCTCTCTATTCACCCTGTCACAATCTTTTACACCTCAATCAGGTCCTCTCTGCTCTAAAGAAAACAATCCAGGCCTCTCTCGTCTCTCCTTATAGCTTACCTTCTCTATCCCAGGCAACATTGTGGTAAATCTCCTCTGTACCCCAACTAATGTTGTCACATCCTTCCTGTGGTGAGGTGACCAGAACTGCACACAATACTCCAGCTGTGGTCTGACCAACACTCTAAACAACTCCACCATTATTCCCTTGTTTTTATACTCCATGCCACAACTGATGAAAGCAAATGCCCCATATATGCATTCTTAACTATCTGATTCATGAGCTCTACTGACATTCAGGTATCCGTGAATAATTATCCCAAGATCCATCTGTTCCTCTAAGCTACCCAGTCTCCTGCGTTATGGACCAAGTCAGACTCCTCAAAATAATTTAAGAAGGTAGCCCAGACTGTAACTTTGTTTTAGGTAAGTGTATATTGGATATTGCCAGAGTGAATTAGCTGGTCTGACTGTTGAATTTTAAACAAACAGAATTTATTTACAAAATTACAGAATGGAACATAAAGAAAACAAAATAGAATACCAGATAACTTATCCTATCGAAAAACCAGACAGACAATCCCAACTTAATGCTGCTGTTCCAACAATACTTGCAACAATCCCCATAAAGAGACCACTGTGGGCACAGATTAAAAATGACACAAAAAGCTCACAGGTCACAAAGTCAGGAGGGGAAGAGCTTCCAGCTTCAACTGTGGCTCTGACTCAACTAACTCCTAAACTGAGAGCTGGCCACTCCCCCTTGAGTATATCTTCTTTTAAGATTTGAAAGCTAAGGCTGGAGGCACTACCTATTAGGTGCAAACAAAAAGGGCCCCTATGAATCACTTAAATTTGGTCTGTTTGGGGCTCGGCCAATTACCCCGTTCCCAGAAAAAGAAACACAAGGGCACAGTAACCTTGTAAAAAGACCAGCAATGTGACACTTGCCATTCATTAGATACTCAGTTCCAATACCGCACAGCCCAGATGGCCTCCTTCTTCAAGGACCGCAGATTCCCCCCAGACGTGATCGACGATGCCCTCCACCGCATCTCCTCCACTTCCCGCTCCTCCGCCCTTGAGCCCCGCTCCTCCAACCGCCACCAAGACAGAACCCCACTGGTTCTCACCTACCACCCCACCAACCTCCGCATACAACGTATCATCCACCGTCATTTCCGCCACCTCCAAACGGACCCCACCACCAAGGATATATTTCCCTCCCCTCCCCTATCAGCGTTCCGCAAGGACCACTCCCTTCGTGACTCCCTCGTCAGATCCACACCCCCCACCAACCCAACCTCCACCCCCGGCACCTTCCCCTGCAACCGCAGGAAATGTAAAACTTGCGCCCACACCTCCACACTCACTTCCCTCCAAGGCCCCAAGGGATCCTTCCATATCCGCCACAAGTTCACCTGTACCTCCACACACATCATCTATTGCATCCGCTGCACCCGATGTGGCCTCCTCTATATTGGTGAGACAGGCCGCTTACTTGGGAACGCTTCAGAGAACACCTCAGGGACGCCCGGACCAACCAACCCAACCACCCCGTGGCTCAACACTTTAACTCTCCCTCCCACTCCACTGAGGACATGCAGGTCCTTGGACTCCTCCACCGGCAGAACATAACAACACGACGTTATCTTCCGCCTGGGAACTCTCCAACCACAAGGTATGAATTCAGATTTCTCCAGTTTCCTCATTTCCCCTCCCCCCACCTTGTCTCAGTCGGTTCCCTCAACTCAGCACCGCCCTCCTAACCTGCAATCTTCTTCCTGACCTCTCCGCCCCCACCCCACTCATCACCCTCACCTTGACCTCCTTCCACCTATCCCACCTCCATCGCCCCTCCCCCAAGTCCCTCCTCCCTACCTTTTATCTTAGCCTGCTTGGCTACTCTCTCTCATTCCTGATGAAGGGCTTATGCTCGAAACGTCGAATTCTCTATTCCTGAGATGCTGCCTGGCCTGCTGTGCTTTGACCAGCAACACATTTTCAGCTGTGATCTCCAGCATCTGCAGACCTCATTTTTTATTCATTAGATACTCCCTCATCTTGCTTCTTCTACTAAAGTGCATCACCTCGCATGTATCCGGGTTAAATACCATCTGCCACTGATCTGTCCATCTGACAAATCCATGTATATCTTCCTGTAACCTGCAACCATCAGCTTTACTATGAATCACTCTGCCAATATTCATGTCATCTGCAAATTTGCATTAACATTCCCCCCACATTTTCATCAACATTATTCGTGTACATAACAAACATTTAGGGTCCATTAATGATCCTTTTGATGCACCACTGGACACCGGCCTCCAGTCATTGAAACAGCCTTCTACCACTATCCTTTGTGTCTCGTAACTAAGCCAGTTTCTGAACCATCTCGCCAAGTTTCCCTCAATTCCATGTGCTTTCACCTTCTCAATCAGTCTCCCATGTGGGATCTTGTCAAAAGCTTTGCTAAATGTCAGAAATGTTTTGCTAAAATCCATATAAACTACGTGAACTGAACATCCCTCATCCACACACTTTATCACATTTTCAAAACATTTCTAACGAATTAGTTCGGCATAACCTCCATCTGACTAAGCCATGCTGACTATCCCAAATTAACACGTGCTTTTCCAAGTGGATATTATTCGCTCCTTCAGATTTTCTCTGATAGTTGCCCTACCACTAATGTGAGACTCACCAGTCTATAATTTCCTGGTCCAACTCTATTACTGTTCTTGAAAAATGAGACTACATTTGCTGTCCTTCAGTCCTCTGGCACTTCCCCCGTACCAACAGAGGAATTAAAAATTTGTGGCCGAGTCCCTGTAATTTCTTTGGATGCTGCCTGAACTGCTGTGCTCTTCCAGCACCACTAATCCAGACCCTGTAATTTCCTGCCTTGCCTCTCACAGCAGCCTGGAGTGCAATTCATGTGGGCCAGGGCTTTGTCATTTTTAAGTCTGACAGAGCTTCTATTACCTCAGCATTTCCTCTGTCAAAGTGTGCAAGTTGCTCACAATCCCTTTTCCTCAATTCCGAACCTCCAAAGTGAAGACTGAAAAGAAACGTTCACTCAACACCCTTCTGATATCCTGCAGTTTCACAGAAAGGTTGCCCCTTGGTCGCTAACGGGCCCTACTCATTCCCTGGTTAACCTCTTCCTTTTAATGCATTTATAAGTATCTTAGGATTCTCCCTAAACCTGTACACAAGTCCTTTTTCATGCCCTCTTTCTGTTCATCTAATTGCTTTCTTTCAAGTTCCCTTCAGCACTTCCTGTATTCCTCCGGGACCACAGCTGAATTGCTCCCTTTGGACTTGCTCAAAGCCTTTCTCTTCTTCCTCAACCAGTCCTGAACTGTGATCGACAACCAGGGTTCTCTGAACTTATTGCTCCTACATTTCTCTCATAAAGGGTACACATCAGACCTGAACTCTCCCCGGTTTCTTTTTGAATGCCTGCCACTGCTCTGCAGTAGACTTACCCGCAAGGAGCTGTTCCCAGTCTACCGTAGACAGACCCAGCTTTATTGGCCTTTCCCCAATCCAACGCCATCTTTTGCAGTCCATCTCTTTCCTTGTCCAGAGCAATTTTGAGCCATATTGCGATTGCTATCGCTGAAATGTTCAACCATTGTCACACTGAACACCTATTTAGCTTCTTTTCCCAGACTCAGATCCAGTAATGTGCTGTCCTTTGATGGGCCTATTACACAATGATACAAAAATTCAAACCTGGAAGCATTTCAAGGAATACGCCCCTTCCAAACCCTTAGCACTATGACTTATCCCAATTTCTGATGAGAAATTTGAAATCCCCAGCATAATTACCCAATTATTACTCTTAGACACCTCTGTGAACTGTCCACAGGTTCGCTCCTGGCTGGTTCATCCCTTCCCACTGACTCTTTGGAGACCTATAATGCACTCCTAATAAAGGGGCTGTCCCACTAACATTCTAAAGTTTGACCCACAAAGCCTCGTCTGCGCACACTTCCAAGATATCATTTCACCTTTTTGCAGAAATTAACTCCGAAATTAGATTAGATTAGATTATTTACAGTGTGGAAACAGGCCCTTCGGCCCCACAAGTCCACACCGACCCGCCGAAGCGCAACCCACCCATACCCCGACATATACCCCTTACCTAACACTACGGGCAATTTAGCATAGCCAATTCACCTGACCCGCACATCTTTGGACTGTGGGAGGAAACCGGAGCACCCGGAGGAAACCCACGCAGACACGGGGAGAACGTGCAAGCTCCACACAGTCAGTCGCCTGAGGCGGGAATTGAACCCAGGTCCAATACTGCTACACCACCACCCTCTTTACAACCTCCTCTATCTTGCTTAAAGATCCTACAGCCCAGAATGTTAACTCTGCTTTCTCTCCACAGATGCTACCAGACCAACCGTGCAATTTCTATTTTTGTTTCGCATTTGCAGAATCTGCAGTTTTTTGTGTTTACTTTTCTTTAAGTGAATGACGATGCTCATCCCAGGGAAGTAGAGGGGGAGAGAGTACAAGCCACAAAGGATGAATGGCCACTTTTCTCCTTTTCACAAGCTCTGAAACACTGCACATTGCACCACTGTTTGTGAAAGATGTCCATCCCAGGGCAATGGAGAGGGAGCGAGTACAGGCCACAATGGGCTGAATGCCCACCTTCCCCTGTGCTCTGTGACATTGCACTATTGCCTCTCAATGATACCCAGCGCAGCAGAGAGGGAGACAGTACAGGCCACAATGGGCTGAATGCCCACCTTCCCCTGTGCTCTGTGACATTGCACTATTGCCTCTCAATGATGCCCGTCCCAGCGCAGCAGAGCGGGAGACAGTACAGGCCACAATGGGCTGAATGGCCACCTTCCCCTGTGCTCTGAGACACTGCACATTGCACCATTGTCTGTGAATGATGCACATCCTAGTGCAGCAGATAGGGAGAGAGTGCAGGACACAAAAGACTGAGTAGCCAGTTTGCCCTGTGCTCTGTGACACTGCAGCACTGCCTGTGAATGATGCCCATCCTAGTCCAGCAGAAAGAAAAAGGGTCCAGGCCACAAAGGGCTGAATGGCCATTTTCTCCTGTGCTCTGTGACAATGCACATTGTCAAAAATGATGCTCATCCCAGGGCAGCAAGAGGGAGAGACTACAGGACACAAAGAGCTGAATGGCCACATTCTCCTGTGTTCTGTTACATTGCACATCACCCGTGAATGATACCCTTCTCAGGCTGCAGAGAAGGAGAGAGTAGAGGTCACAAAGAACTGAATGGCCACTTCTCTGTGCTCTGTGACACTGCATCATTGTCTGTGAATGATGCTCATCTCAGGGCAGTAGAGACAAGGAGAATACAGGCCATAAATGGCCGAATGGCCACTTCCCCTGTGCTCTGTGACACTGCACACTGTATCATTCCCTGTGAATGATACCCAACCAGGGCAGCAGATACAGAGAGAGAGAGAAAACAGGTCACAAAGGGCCAAATGACCATCTTCCCATGTGTACTGTGTCAATGCAACATTGTCTGTGAATGAAACACTTCCCAGAGCAGCAGAGGGAGAGACTACAGACCACAAAGGGCTGAATAGCCACCTTCCCTGGTGCTCTGTGACACTGCACACTGTACCACTGACTGTGAATGATGCCCAACCCAGGGCAGCAGAAAACGAGAGAGTACAGGCCACACAGGGCTGAATGGCTACCATCCCTTGTGCTCTGCAACACTAAAAATTGTCTGTGAATGATGCCGTTCCAAGGGCAACAGATAGGAAGAGAGTACAAGCCACAAAGGGCTGAGTGGCCACTTTCTCCTGTGCTCTGTGACAATGCAAATTGTCTGTGAATGATTCCCGTCCCAGCGCAGCAGAGACAGAGACAGTACAAGCCACAAAGGGCTGAGTGGCTACTTTCCCCTGTGCTCTGTGACAATGCACATTGTCTGTGAATGATGCCCATCCCAGCGCAGCAGAGTGGGAGGAAGTACAGGCTACACAGGGCTGAATGGCCACCTTTCCCTGTGGTCTGAAACACTGCACATTACACCACTGTCTGTGAATAATGCCCTTCCCAGGGCAGCCGACAGGGAGAGATTACAGGCCACACAGGACTGAACGGCCACTTTCCCCTGTGCTCTGTCACAATGCACAATGTCAAAAACGATGTCCATTGTAGCGTAGCAGATAGGGGAACACAATGGGACCCACAGGGCTGAATGGGCACTTACACTGTGCTCTGTGACATTGTACATTGCATTATTGCCTGTGAATGATGCTGCTCCAGGGCATCAGAGAGGGAGGGAATACAGGTCATTTTGGGCTAAATAGCCACCTTCCCCTGTACTCTGTGATATCGCACAATTGCCTGTGAATGATGCCCATCCTCATGCAGCAGAGAGGGAGACAGTACAGGTCTCAAATAGCTGAATGGCCACCTATCCCTGTGTTCTGTGACACTGTCGATGAATGATGCCCATCTCAGGGTAGCAGAGATGGAGACAGTGCAAACCACACTGGGCTGAATGGCCACTTCCCCTGTGCTCTGTGACATTGCACCATTGTCTGTGAATGATGCTCATCTCATGGGAGTAGAGACGGGGAGAATACAAACCATAAACAGCTGATTGGTACCTTCCCCTGTGCTCTGTGACACTGCACACTGTACCATTGTCTGTGAATGATTCCCAGAGTCTAGATCAGAGTGGTGCTGGAAAAGCAAAGCACGTCAGGCAGCATCCGAGGAGCAGGAAAATCGACGTTTCGGGCAAAAGCCCTTCATCAGGAATAGAGGCAGGAAGCCTCCAGGGTGGAGAGATAAATGGGGGGTGTGGGGCTGGGTAGAAGGTAGCAAAGAGTACAATAGGTGGATGGGAGTGGGGATGGAGGTGATAGGTCAGAGGGGAGGGAGGAGTGGATAGGTGGGAACGGAGATAGGCAGGTAGGACAATTCATGAGGGCGGTGCTGAGCTGGAAGGTTGGAGCTGGAGTGAAGTGGGGGGAGGGGAAATGAGGAAACTGGTGAAGTTCACATTGATGCCCTGGGGTTGAAGTGTTCCGAGGCGGAAGATGAGGCGATCTTCCTCCAATTGTCGGGTGGTGAGGGAACCGCGGTGAAGGAGGCCCAGGACCTGCATGTCTTCGGCAGACTGGGAGGGGGAGTTGAAATGTTGAGCCATGGGGCATGGGGTTGATTGGTGCGGATGTCCTGGAGATGTTCCCTGAAGCGCTCTGCTAGGAGGCGTCCAGTCTCCCCAAAGTAGAGGAGACCCACATCGGGAGCAACGGATACAATAAATGACATTGGTGGATGTGCAGGTGAACCTTTAATAGATGTGGAAGGCTCTTTTGGGGCCTTGGATGGTGGGGAGGGAGGAGGTGTGAGCGCAGGTTTTGCAGTTCCTGTGGTGGCAAAGGAGGGTGCCAGGACAGGAGGGTGGGTTGTTGGGGGATGAGGACCTGACCAAGTAGTCACAGAGGGAACGGTCTTTGCAGAAAGCAGAAAGGGGTGGGGAGGGAAATATATCCCTGGTGGTGGGCTCCGTTTGGAGGTGGCGGAAACGTTGGCGGACGATGTGGTTTATGCGAAGGCTGGTAGGGTGGATGGTGAGGACCGGGGGGGTTCTGTCCTTGTTACGGTTGGAGGGGTGGGATTTGAGAGCAGAAGTGTGGGGTGTAGATGAGGTGTGCTGGAGGGCATCTTCAACCACGTGAGAAGGGAAACTGTGATCTTTCAAGGAGGCCATCTGGTGTGTTCTGTGGTGGAATTGGTCCTCCTGGGAGCAGAAACGGTGGAGGCGGAGAAATTGGTAATACTGGATGGCATTTTTGCAGCAGGTAGGGTGGGCACAGATGTAGTCCAGGTAGCTGTGGGAGTCGGTGGGTTTGTAAAAAATGTCAGAGTCAAGTCGGTCGTCATTAATGGAGATGGAGAGGTCCAGGAAGAGGCGGGGGGGGAGGTGTCAGAGATGGTCCAGGAGAATTTAAGGTCAGGGTGGAATTTGTTGCTGAAATAATTCCCATCCCAGTGCAGCGGAAACAGAGAGAGAACGGGTCACACAGATTGAATGGCCACCTTCCCCGGTGATCTGTGACACTGCAAATTGTCTGTGAATGATGCCGTTCGGAAGGCAACAAATAGAAAGAGAGTACAGGTCACAATAGGCTGAATGGCCATCTTCCTCATGCTCTGTGACATTGCACTTTTGCCTCTCAGTGATGCCCTTCCCAGGGTAGCAGAACGGGATACAGTACAGGCCACAAAGGGCTGAGTGGCCACTCTCCCCTGTGCTCTATGACAATGCACAATATCAAAAATGATGTCCATTGTAGTGCAGCAGATAGGGAAACACTACAGGCCCCACAGTGCTGAATGGCCACTTCTGCTGTGCTCTGTGACATTGTACATTGCATTATTGCCTGTGAATGATGCTGTTCCTAGGACAACAGAGAGGGAGAGAATACAGGTCACAAAGGGCTGAATAGCCACCTTCCCCTGTGCTCTATGGTATTGCACCATTGCCTGTGAATGATGCCCATCCCAGTGCATGAGATACAGAGAGAGAATGGGCCACACGGGGCTGAATGACCACCTTCTCCTGTGCTCTGTGTCACTACAACATTGTCTGTGAATGATGCCCTTCCCAGAACAGAAGATATGGAGAAAGTCCAGATCACAAAGGGCTGAATGGCCACCTTCACCTGTGCTCTGTGACAATATACATGGCACCATTGCCTGTGACTGATGCCCTTCCCAGGGCAGCAGAGAGGGACAGGGTACCGGCCACAAAAGGCTGAATGGCCACCTTCCTCTGTGCGCTGTGATACTGCAACATTGCCTGTGCTTGATGCCCATCCCAGCACAGCGGAGATGGCGAGAGTACAGACCACAAAGAGCTGAATGACCACTTTCCCATGTGCTCTGCAACACTGCACATTGCATCGTTGTCTGTGAATGACATCCTTCCCTTGGCAGCAGAGAGGGAGAGAATACAGGCCATAAATGGCTAAATGGCCACCTTCCCCTGTGCTCTGTGATATTGCACCATTGCCTGTGAATGAGGCCCATCCCAGTGCAGCAGATAGGGAGACAGTACAGCCACCAAGGGCTGAATGGCCACCTATCCCTGTGCTCAGTGACACTGCACACTGTAACATTCTCTGTGAATTATACCCATCTCAGTACAGCAGATACAGAGACAGAATGGGCCGCACGGGGCTGAATGGCCACCTTCCCCTGTGCTCTGTGTCACTGCAACATTGTCTGTGAATGATGCCCTTCCCAGAACAGAAGATACGGAGAAAGTACAGATCACTAAAGGCAGAATGGCCACCTTCACCTGTGCTCTGTGACAATGTACCTCGCACCACTGCCTGTGGCTGATGCCCTTCCCAGGGCAGCAGAGAGGGACAGAGTACAGGCCACAAAAGGCTGAATGGCCACCTTCCTCTGTACGCTGTGATACTGCGACATTGTCTGTGAATGATGTCCTTACCAGAACAGAAGATATGGAGAAAGTACAGATCACAAAGGGCTGAATGGCCACTTTCACCTGTGCTCTGTGACAATGTAATTGCACCATTGCCTGTGACTGGTGCACTTGGCAGGGCAGCAGAGAGGGAGACAACAGGTCACAAGTGGCCATCTTCCTCATGCTCTGTGACATTGCACTTTTGCCTCTCTATCATGCCCTTCCCAGGAGCAGGAGAACGGGAGACAGTACAGGCCACGCAGGGCTGAGTGGCCACCTTCCCCTGTGCTCTGTGACGTTGCACCATTGTCTGTGAATGACGCCCACCCTCGTGCAGCAGCAGATAGGGAGACAATGCAGGCCACACAGGGCTGACCGTCCACTAACCTCACAATGGGGCCACGCTGATTGATGGCGCCTCCTCGCCAATAGCGGAGAGCGGCCTCTGCTCCTCCGACCAATCAAGAGTGGACGGCGGGCGGGGCGGGCTCACCGCGCCGTGCCGTCAGACCGCGCAGGCGCACGGCCTCGGGGACCGGAGCGAGCGGGAAACGTTAACGGCGGAAGAGGAGAAACAGCGGAGGGCAGGTAAACGGGAGGCTTCATATCTACCCGGCACACAGGCTGGCAGACCCGAACCAAGAGCCAGAAGACTCTGAGTCCCTCGTTGGCCGCAAACGGGCGAGTGGCTGCGGAGCCAGGCAGCAACGGACCCGGGCTGCCGCCGCCATCTTTCCTGGAAGCGAGATGCTGCAGGGCGCATGCGCAGTCCTC
Organism: Hemiscyllium ocellatum; assembly: GCF_020745735.1. Taxonomy (NCBI): domain Eukaryota; kingdom Metazoa; phylum Chordata; class Chondrichthyes; order Orectolobiformes; family Hemiscylliidae; genus Hemiscyllium; species Hemiscyllium ocellatum. The sequence continues at coordinate 5,161,819 of NC_083427.1, forward strand.
CTTCCACCAGGTTGTAGGAGAGGGGAGGTCTTGCACCTTGTCAACTCAATCCAAGAGGAAAGTTGGTCTCCTCTGAATTTCTTCTGTGCGCTGAAATTGATGCATTTTTTTTTTCTTTTCTGATTTCCTTTTGCAGGATTTAAGATCAGAGCAATCAAACATCCCGTCAGGATCCAACTGAGCCTTTGGAGTCATCTGGGATCTGGACATCCTTGGTGTTTGACTTGAGGAGGAGCAAGGTTGGTGTGTTCTGCCTGTGAGCCTCAGAAGTAGCTCAAAGTTGAAAAGCAGCAGGCCGCCCCTGCTCAATTCTGTGCCCTACACCTGAGGAAAGGGGGAAAAGAAGATGTTATGTTGGCCTTTGAGGAAACCTAGAAGAGATTTACCAAGATTTACATCTTGATTCCAGGGGTTAATTTATCAGAATTAAGCAAATGTGCCGGAAGGGCCATTCAGTCCATTGAATCTGACCTGCCACTCTGGATAACAATCCAGTCTGTTTCTTTCAAGATTAGAGTGGTGCTGGGAAAGCATAGCAGGTCAGGCAGTATCCGAGGAGCACACAAATCGACGTTTCGGGCAGGAGCCCTAATAATTCCTGATGAAGGGCTCCTGCCTGAAATGTCGATTTTCCTGCTCCTCCGATGCTGCCTGTGCTTTTCCAGCACCACAGCTCGACCTGAATCTCCAGCATCTGCAGTCCTCATTTTGCCTTACAAAATTATATAGTCATACCGCATGTTACAGTTCTTTAACAAGGGTAACTAATTAATTCAGCCACACAGTGGTTAGCAATGCTGCCTCACAGCAGCAGGGACCAATTCCCTTGGGTGCCTGTCTGTGTGGAGTTTGCACATTCTCCCCATATCTGTGTGGGTTTCCTGTGGGCACTCCAGTTTCCTCCCACAGTCCAAAGATATACAGGTCAGGGTGGATTGGTCATGCTAAATTGCCATTGAGTGTGTTGTGCTGGAAAAACACAGCAAGTCAGGTAACATCCAAGGAGCAGGAGATTCGATGTTTCGGGCAAGAGTCCTTCATTGGGTATTGCTAAATTGCCCACACTGTCCAGGGATGTGCAGGATGGGTGGATTAGTCATGGAAATTGTAAGGTTACAGGGAGAGACTGGAGGGGGGAACGGTCTGCTTTTCAGAGGGTCAGTGTGGACTCATTGGGCCAAAAGGCCGGTTTCCGCACTGTAGGGGTACTATGATTCTAATTGGAGACAGTTTCTCTTTCATGCAACCCTGGGGGATCAAGTGCTGTCTGTCTTGCAGCTGCAGTTTCCAAGCCCTGCTATCTGCATGCTACGACTTGGTTTTACCCACGCCTCGGATGGAAGGAAGAAAACAAGATCAGAAGAACAAAGGAAGAAAATGTCAGAGGAACAGAAGGAAAGAAGAGGATGTGAAGCAATGAAGAATGATGGTGCGAAGAAGCGATGGGCAACCAAAAAGGCCCAGTTCTGTGAAACGCAATTACTCCACATAACAGACAGCAATCAGCCTGACAAATGATGGGGGCTCTGCTACTTATTCTCTTCCCTCTCTCATTTAGAGCACTTGGTAAACGAATTCACCACAAAGTTGTCCATCACAAAGCTGATCTCGAAATATTCAAGGAACGTTCTGGAAAAGTGGATGACAGGGAGTTGGTGCGACCCATCAAGGAGGAAGAGGTTAAGACCAGTCTCAGAGTGCAGCTGGGTCAGAGAGGACAAATTTAATTGAATTAACTTTGTTGTCACATTTACCCATGGCAGTAAAGTGAAAAGTTTACCAGTGGCCACTTACGGCGCCATCTTAGGTACCAAGGTATCTCAGTACAGATACTTAAGTACAAATGCTTCAGGAAAAAAAAGAAAATTTTTTTAAAAATTAAGAAGTCCAGCAATAATTTAGAAAAATAGAGAAATATGAGTTCAGAATAAGTCTTTCCAAACTATACTGCTCTGGGCTTCACTTTGAGGGCAGGAGTCGGAGTCCACACTGAGGTTAAGAATCCCCACTGGCTTTCACCCTGTACCTAGCAAAACATTGTTGTTAGGTTTGTTTGATATATCATTTCAGTTGCATCGCACTGTAATGTTCGGCAATAATTTCTATTCTTTATGATCTCACGCTCCACAACCGCCTGATGAAGGGGCAGCGCACCGAAAGCTAGTGCTTCCAAATAAACCTGTTGGACTAATAACCGGGTGTTGTGTGATTTTTAATTTTGAGTTTGTACTGGGAACAAGAGGAAAGTGTCTCGAACAGAACAGCAGCCTCGTTCATTTCGTGTGGCATCCAAAGGTAGAAGCTCTTCGCCCAGGACATATGGAGACTCGCAATACGCCCATCACTGGAACCACTACAAATCTTCAGCAACAGATATCCTGACTCGAGAACCTGAAATAACTGTGGATGCTGGAAATCAGAAACGAAAACAGAAATTGATGGAGATGTTGAGCAGGGACTGGCAGCCTGTGTGGATAGAAATCAGGAGTTAACTTTTCAGGTCCAGTGACCCTTCCTCAGAACACTTTACAACTCGCCCAGCTGAGGCTGAGGATGTCTGAAGCCAATCTGAAGGGGACAAAGTGAGGTGCTGACATATGGTAAGAAAATGGTGATGACAGAAATTTTCTCAGCCTTCTAAAATTTTAAAAACCATATAAAGCATATAAAATCAATCAAAATGTTATTGTGTAAAGGCAGTGAATAAGCTACCAGTAAGGTATGAGATCGTGGGTATTTTATTGTAAGAGAGCATAAGTGGTGTTGTTATATAGTTGCAACAAAGAGCACATCAGTTGTAGTGGATTTCCTTGGACTAACAAACCAGAATGGAACTGCCTGGCTGTTCATTTCCTTTGTTTTGAATTGCCCCAGTCCTCAGTTTTCCCCTTAGATGACCCTCTTTCAACCAAGTGGCCGTGACTTTACTATTTGGAGCATTTTAAGAATGTCGACCAACAAAGTTAAGACTCTCAGAAAGCACCCTATGTGTGTAATTAAACAGCTATATTGTAGGACAGAGAACAAATCAAGATAAAATGAGTTTTTTTTTAATTTATTCATGGGAAGAAGGTGTCGCTGGCCATGCCCAGCATTTATTGCCCATCCCTAATTGCCCAGAGGGCAGTTTGGAGCCAACTACATGGTTGTGGGTCTGGAGTCACATGTAGGCCAGGCAAGTTAAGAATGGCAGTTTCCTCCCCTGAGGGACATTAATGAGCCAGATGGGTTTTTTCCCCCCAACAATCTACAATGGATTCATGGTCATCATTAAGCCCTTAATTCCAGGTTTTACACCCTTAATTGTGTAATTGTTAAAGCATGTAAAAAGGTGGGTGATTCATCATGAGATTAATCATAGAATCCCTACAGTGTGGAAACAGGCCATTCAGCCCATCAAGTGCACACTGACCTTCTGAAGAGCAACCCACCCATACCCTATAACCCTGCATTCCCCAAGTCTGGCATTATAAGCATCATCACATGGCCAATCCACCTTACCTGCACATTTTGAGTTGTGGGGAGACATCAGAACACCTGAAGAAACCCACACCGATACAGGGAGAATGTGCAAACTCCAAACAGACAGGTGCCCAAGGACTGGAATTGAACTACATCTGTGGTGCTGTTAGGCAGCAGTGCTAACCACTGAACCATTGTGCCACCAGTTATGAATGACAAAGGGTAAATGTGGACAGGTTGATTCCCTTGTGGGTGAGAGGGCATTGTTGCAGCCAATCCGAATTAGGACAGAGATGAGGAGGAATTTCTTCTCTCAGAGAATTGTGAATCTATAAACATGTTTACTGCGGGGGGGTGGGAGGTGGAAGCTGGGACATTGAGAATATTGAAGGCTGCGATTGACTGATTTAATCAGAAAGGGAATCGGATGTTTTGACAAAAAAACAGGAATGTGGAGTTGAGGATTATCAGATCAACCATTATCTCATTGAATAGTGGAAGACAGTTCAAAACAGAATGTCCTACTTAACTAGTGATTTGTCCTGAACAGTCTCCAATGCCAAAATATCTTTCTTTAGATAATGGGGCAAGAAGTGTTCATGGTATTCAAGCTGTGGTATAATTTGTGCTTTGTTACCGTTATCTAGGCTTTCCTATTTTATACTTCATTCTAATTCTCCGGGGCTTTTTCCTGAGTCTAAGACAATTCTGGTCTCCTTCCTATCAGAAAAATGTTGTGAAACTTGAAATGGTTCAGAAAAGATTTACAAGGCTATTGCCAGCATTGGAGGATTTGAGCTGTAGGGAGAGGCTGAACAGGTTGGGGCTGTTTCCCCTGGAGCGTCGGAGGCTGAGGGGTGACCAAATAGAGGTTTACAAAATTTGAGGGGCATTGGTAGGATAAAGAGGCAATGAGGCCAGAGGATGTGGTGGAGGCTGGTACAATTGCAGCATTTAAAAGACATCTGGATGGGCATATGAATAGGAAAGGGTTTAGAGAGATATTGGCCAAGTGCTGGCTAATGGTACTAGATTAGTTTAGGATATCTGGTTGGCACTTTCAAGTTGGATGAAGGTTTTGTTTCCGTGCTGTCCATGTCTATGACTCTATGATACTTGGAAGATTATTACCGGTGCATCCGCGATCTCCAGATATTGCCATTTCCTTTGTCTTCTCTATTTTCTGCTAAATCTGTGTTAACTTGCTGTGATTTATGCAGAACCACCCCTAAATCCCTCTGAACTTCAGCTTTTTGTATTCCTTTCCCAATTAAATAATATTTAGCCCCTCTATTCTCCCAAAGTGTGTAAACTCACATTTTTGTATATCCCATCTGCATAGTTGTTACAAACTTATTTAACCTGTCTACTGTATACACTTTTGCAGACTCTCTGTCAACCATAGCACTTGCTTTCCCACCTATTTTTGTGTCATCCACAAAAGTGGTTGCAGAACATACATTTTCTACACCAAAGTCATGAATATACAGTAAATAACTCTGGCCCTGACGCTGAACTGTAAGGCACACCATGAATTACAAGTTGCCATATTGCAAATGCCATCCTTCTCCCATATCTCTATCTTCTATTGATCAACTAATTCACTGACCATGCTAATATGTTCCATCCAACTGCCATGTATCCTTTTTAACAGAATCACCTGATATTTGGCCCTTATCAAACACCTTTCCTAAATCCAAATATATTATGCTTATTATCTTTCGCTATTATGCTTAGTACCTCCTCAAAGAATTCTAATAAATTTATAAATATGATTTCCCCTTCAAGAAGTCACGCTGGCTCTGTCTAATTGTATTTTGGATGAGGGGATAAGAGGAGTTCATCCCCATGTTAAAGTGATTGGCTGAATGTGATTAAAATTCCTAGCACACTCAAAGAGCTAGTGTCAATTTCCTAATGAGTTCAATGATTCCGATGTTGCTGTTCCCGACTGTAACTCCTGTACTTCCTAACCCTATTGGGGTGACGCAATGAGTTGGTGGTTAGCACTATTGCCTCACAGTGTCAGAGACCTGGGTTCAGTTCGAGCTTCAGACTGTCTTTGTGGATGTCTGCACATTCCCTGTGTGTGTGTGTTTTTGCCTGCCTTCTCTGGATTCCTCCCACACTCCAAAAATGTGCAGGTTCGGGTGGATTGAGCATGCTAAATTACCCATAGTGTCCTGGGATGTGTAAATAGGGCGGATTAGCCTTGGGAAATGCAGGTTTACAGGGTTGGGCGGGGGATGAGTTAGAACATAGAACAGTACAGCCCCCTTTGGCTCTTGATGTTCAGCTGATCTTTACCTTACTCTAAGATCCAAACTAACCAATATACCCTTCATTTTACTATGCTCCATGTGCCTACCCAAGAGTTGCTTAAATGTCTCTAACGTACCTGACTCTACTACTACCAATGGCAGTGCATTCCACACACCCACCACTCTGTGTACAGAACCAGTCCTTGACATCTCCAACAAACCTACCTCCAATCATTTTAAAATTATGCCACCCCTATGATAGACATTTCTGCCCTAGCTGTTCGCTCTAGCTATGCCTCTCACCATTTTGTACACCTCTATCAAATCGCCTGTCGCCCTTCTTCGCAGTTGGGTGGGATGATCATCGGTGTGGACTTGTGGGCCAAATGGACTCTTTCCACACTGTCGAGGTCCTATGATATTGTGTCAAAGCTTGGCCACATCCATCCCCGTCGGTCCAGCATTGGCTGGATGTGTATTTGCGGAATATTTTTGCGCCAAAATGCATAACCTACCGTCATTCCACGCAAGATTCTGTAAATCCCACTTTAGAAGTTGAACCAGTCTGACTCAAAATTGGGATGCAGACTTTAACCTCACACCCTTAATGCATTGTCTGAGCTGAGATGACACCTTTTGTTAGAAATCCAGAAGTTATTTGAGAGTGACTTAAAAGGAGTTCTGTGATTTAGATATTCATGAACCGAAGCTGGCACACCCATTCCAAAAGATGAAAAACTTCATCAAATTTTGTTTCATATATTTCAGCTGTAACCTTTTGCTATAAATCTCTGTGCCTGATGGTCCTGCTGCACAACCATCTCATGAAGGGACAGCGCTCCGAAAGCTACTGCTTCCAAATGAACCTTTTTATTTCAGAGTAGATTCCCTACAGTGTGTGATTTTTAACTCTGTCCACCCCAGTCCGACACCAGCACACCCAAAGCATTCTAAAAGATGAAAGACTGAAGCTAAATTTGTTTAATATTGCCTTCCATGACATTGCAAAACTTGACCACGTCCATCCCTGACTTTGCAGCAGCATTGAGCCAACTCACAGAGCCTTGGCTGATTGACGGCACTTTGTAGCCAATAGACGGTGAGGGGGCGGGGAGGTCCTCCGGCCAATCGCTGTGAATGGGAGGCGGGGTTTAGTTCGTATCACGTGAACTGGAGCGTTGTCATGTGACCGCCCCGCCATCACCGTGCGTCCGCGCAAGCGCCCTGCCGCTGCGCCTGAGGTCCGGGCTGAGCGCTGGAGGAGGGTAATGTTGCAGGGTCGGGAAGGAAAGGAACGGAGAGAGTGCAGACCGGGAGGCTTCGCCAACGCTCGGTGTAGGCCCCCGACTCGGACTGGAAGCTCCCGGTCCCTGGTTTGCAGGTGAAGGGAAAACAGCTGCAGGCCCCGAAGAGGCCATAGGCCCCGCGGTTGCTGCCGCCGCCGCCATATTTGTTGGGGGCAATGTTGTACTGGTTATGATGGGTGGCGCCATCTTTAAAGGGGGCAAGTTGCAGCAGGGTGTGTTTTGACTGGGAGGTGAAAGAGGAATGTTTACACACAGCAAACTCAAACCAAGAGAGTGTGTGTTTTTTTGTACAATTCCTACCCTGGACTGGCAATGATGGGATTTTTTTTTGTAAACACTTTTTACAGGATATTGGAATGAGAAGGATTTGCACACAGGAAAGTCGAATCAAAAACTACATCAAGACCTGACAGTGTGGCTCGTCTTCTATCAAGAAGAGAAAAGGCCTTAAAAATTCAGGTATGGGTGTAACTGAACAAGTGCCAAGGTCTTCCATATGCTAGTTGGACCACACCAGGAGTTCTGGTGGTACTCCTGAGGAAGAATAGTCTGTATTGGCTTGAGAGGAAGCACAGAGCAGGATTACCAAAGTGATGCATTGACTCCTGGGGTTAGATTGAGATATGGCTGCAAATGTGAGCTATAGTTATTAAATAGCTAAAATATTACCTCAGATTACAACAGAATCTTGATCAGGTGGGCCAATGGGCTGCAAAGTAGCTTGCTCCCCGTTGTCTTTGACCACTTCCACGTGCTTGTTTTCGGCAACAGCGCGAAATAGCTGGTGGTTTGCCAGCTTCCGGTAACTGGACTGCACTGTTTTGGGGGGGTGTATTTGGATGGCTCGAATGTTGTGCTCTGGGTGACTGGATCCATTTTACCTGAGTAGTGTCCCAGCTTGTCTCTGTGACACTACCTCTAGATTGATTGCCATCGGTTTCACTGCGAAAGAGGTGAAAGGGTCTTTTCGGTGCTCATGCTGATGCGGAGGCCAGTGTCTGTTTGATGTTGACACCTCCTTCTCAGCTCCCCACTCAATCTTCTGTGAGCTAGCCTGCCCCCCTGTAGTAAGGTCATGCAGGAGTCTGGCTAGCTCGCTATAATTCTTTACACAGCTCCTGCAATAATTAAATAGTCCGAAGCTTTGTCTTGCGCCTTTAACAGTAACTTTTCATTTCTGGTGGAATGCTATGGCTGCCCTGTATTATTATCTGTTGCTATTGGCAACTGGCTGGAGCTTCCTCTGCGCCTGTTGAAATCCTTGTCCTTGCATACCTTGATGTAGGAACCAAATGTTTTCTGATTTCTTATTGGGCCAGTTCTTGGTGAAATGCCTGTCGCTAATGCACACAAAACACGCTCCCCTTTTTTTTCTGTGACCCACCGGCTTCCTTTACCAACTACTGCTGGTTTCTTAAGATATTTATTTCCTGCATCATCGCCCATTTGAATACTTCCTTAATTTGTGTATTTTTTTCATCCTCCAGTTCTCTCTCCACAATTACTTTACCCAGTAGCATTGAAATAACATCACATGTAGATCCAAAATTTCTAAAGAAAATATCCATCCATTCCACGCTACGCAGAATGGGTTAGTTAATATTGATTTACCAAAGATTCTAAAGAGGGTGGGTGTAAACTCTTAATTACATCATCCATCGCTCCTCCTCCTGCAAGAACATAAATGTTACATTTGGACAGAAAAAAAAACACCGCCTGTGTAAAATTTGCCTTTTCCAATTCCTCCATGCGTTTCCTCAGATTTTAGACCATACCATCGGAATTGTGTTCAGAGAATTGCGTTTCCAAGATACCAAATTTCCTATTATTGACATTCTTTCACATCAAAGTACCTTCCAATGAGCAAATTTCATGTGGTAAAACAGTATTTGGAAGTTCATTCTGGCCAGAAAATGAAATTCCAAACACGGTAATTTCTGAAACTAAACTTTACCAAAGTGCAAACACAACACAGAGCCAATTCGAAAAGATTTTTTTCCCAAGCTGTCCAAATAAACTTTGAAAATCAACATTTCGTTGCTGACTTCTGCTTTGCACAATCACTGATAATGTCTGTTCAAGAAACTACGTTAACCATACATGTCCCAGACTTAAACAGGTAGGGCACACTTTTAAATCACCATAAGTTCCCAAAATGCAAATGAACTTCAAAGCATTCACCAAATCTCTAGCTCCAGGGAATAAAAGACACACAAATTGCACAGGACACCATTTAGGAACCATCAAACCAAAGTGCATTCAAACCAGACCACAAAGAGTTAACCCTTCTACAAAGTTCAGTGAACGAGCAGAGAATCAGGGTCGCGCTCTCTCTCTCTCTCTCTCTCTCTCTATCGCTCACGCACTTCTGAATGCTGCAGGTTGTTTCTGTGTCTTTTTTTTTAAACACTCAGTCAGCAGAATGGGCTAGTCTGAACACCACGCCGCTTGCCCACAGTCCTTGCCTGCCATTTTCCCAGACTCTCGTTCTTTTAATGTCCCACTTCTCTCAAGCCAACAGACTTTTGGCTCCCACCCACTTTTGTCCTCCTTTTCGCGCCTCTTAGCACCAGGACCCACGACCTCTTTTGTTATTTTCATGCCTACTATTCACAACCGCTTCCACTATTCCAGTGACCGGACCCCCCCCCCCCCGCCCCCCCTCCTTGCTCCCATTTAAAAGTTTGTTTTGTGCTGTGGTTTATAGAAACCCCCGCCCCACCAAATGTCACGTGAAATAAAAGGGTGGTAAATAAACATACTCCCCCAAATCGTGGCCCAAGGTGTGCTGGCTTCAGGCAGGTCACCCCTGCCCGCAGCACCAATCTATTGGAGCGTACCTCCCGACCAGGACAAAGACTGAGGATAATAGAATCCCTACAGTGTGAAAACAGGCCCTATGGCCCAACAAGTCCACACTGACCCCTGCGAAGAGTAACCCACCCATACCCACTTCACATTTATCTAAATTAAACTCCATCTGCCACTCCTCAGCGCATTGGCCCATCTGGGACGTTAAAAGAACGAGAGTCTGGGAAAATGGCAGGGAAGGACTGTGGGCAAGCAGCGTGGTGTTCAGACTCGTCCATTCTGCTGACTGAGTGTTTTTAAAAAAAAAGACACAGAAACAAGCTGCAGCGTTCAGAAGTGTGTGAGCGAGAGAGAGAGAAAGAGGCCCAGCAATCACTTCACTGTCCACAACACATCCAATTTTGGTGTCATCTGCAAACTTACTAATTACAAACTATGTTTACATTCAAATAGTTTATATAAATGATGAAATGTAGAGGACCCAGCACCGATCCTGTGACACTCCACTGGTCACAGGCCTCCAGTCTGAAAAACAACCCTCCACCTCCACCCTCTACCTTTGAGCCAGTTCTGTATCCAAATGGCTAGTTCTCCTTGTATTCCATGAGATCTAACCTTGCTAATCAGTCTCCCATAGGAGACTGATAAACGCCTTACTGAAGTCCATACACAGGGGAACCTTGACTTTCCGAACATGATGGATGGGTGTGATTTCGTTCGGATAATTGTTTATTCGGTTAATCGATTTAAATGACTTTCCTCTGGGACTCGGAGGTTTTAAAAGTCTGCTCCCCATTCACGAGACTACAGCAGCACATGCAAGCCACACCATCCCCCTGCCCCCAAACCAAGTGCGGCACCATCCCCCCACCTCCTAACCTTATGGAACACCACCCACATCGTCCCCAACCCCGTGCAACACATCACCCCCCTCCCAACCCTGTCCAACACCTCCCCCCCCCCCCCCCCCGCGCTGCCTCCTGACCCCGTGCGACATCATCTCCACCCCCCCGCCTCCTGACCCTGTGTGACACCATCCCCCCCGCCTACTGACCCCGGGCGACACTGTCCCCTCCCTCCCCCTGCCTTCTGACCCCGGGTGACCCCATCCCCCCAACCTGGGCCTCACCTCAACCACCCCCTCCCCCCCCAACCTTGGGCCACCCCCCCCCAGGCCACAACTCCTCTTTCCCACCCCGGGCCTCACTCCTTCCTACCCCCCACCCCGTGCCACGCCTTCCCTGCCCCCAAACCCGTCCTCCACCACCACCACCACCAGAGCAGCTGGTCTGGACACCAGCAACAAGATTGCTGCTGCCTTTGTGGGGTAAGTCTCCAAATAAAGCACACACACACGTAGCCACAGCCACACAGACAATGTTTTGACAGGTTCCACCTTTGCCCTGTACAGACAATGTTGGAGAGATTTTGTGGGGAATGGGATTTAGGGTTCACCCCTATCACTCCAGGTAAAGTGTGGGGAGAGAGAGGGCCGAAGGTCAGTCATTTGGAGACGGTGCCTGTTTAGTCACTGTAAACAAAAGACACTGCCACTGTTGGAAACACATCTTTGGTGTAATGTTTCCATCGTGACCTGGAGCTCTCCTTCCGATAATCTGATTTTCGGATAATTGATATTCGGATAATCGAGGGTCCTCTGTATATCACATTCATCGCTCTGCCCTCATCAATCCTCTTCTATTACTTCCTCAAAAAACTCAAATCAAGTTTGAAAGGCATGACTTCCCACGCACAAAGCCATGTTGACTATCCCTAATCAGTCCTTGCCTTTCCAAATACATGTACATCCTGTCCCTCAGGATTCCCTCCAACAACTTGCCCACCACTGAGGTCAGGCTCACCGGTCTATAGTTCCCTGGCTTGTCTTTACCGCCCTTCTTAAACAGTGGCACCACGTTTGCCAACCTCCAGTCTTCTGGCACCTCACCTGTGACTATTGATGATGCAATTATCTCAGCAAGAGGCCCAGCAATCACTTCTCTAGTTTCCCACAGAGTTCTCGGGTACACCTGATCAGGTCCTGGGGATTTATCCACTTTTGTGCATCTCAAGGCATCCAGCATTTCCTCTTCTGTAATATGGACATTTTTCAAGATGTCACCATCTATTTCTCTACATTCTATACCTTCCATGTCCCTCGCCAGAGTAAACACTGATGTAAAATACTCATTTAGTATCTTACCCCATCTCTTGTGGCTGCACACATAAGCTGCCTTGCTGATTTCTGAGGGGCCCTATTCTCTCCCTAGTTACCTTTTTTATCTGTAATGTACAGTGTTTATAAAATCCCTTTGGATTCTCCTTAACCCTATTTGCCAAATCTATCTCATGTTTCCTTTTTGCCCTCCTGATTTCCCTCTTAAGCATAATCCTACTGCCTTTATACTCTTCTAAGGATTCACTAAATCTTTCCTGTCTAGACCTATCAGATCTTCCTCCTTTTTCTTAACTAAAACTGTCAATTTCTCGAGTCATCCAGCATTCCCTACCAAAAGACCTTATCTATCTATCCTATCCTTGGCCCTCATGGTTTTAAAAACCTCAGAAAGGTCACCCCTCAGCCTCCGATGCTCCAGGGAAAACAGCCCCAGCCTGTTCAGCCTCTCCCTATAGCTCAAATCCTCCAACCCTGGCAACATCCTTGTGAATCTTTTCTGAACCCTTTCAAGTTTCGCAACATCTTTCCGATAGGAAGGAGACTAGAATTGCACGCAATATTCCAACGGTGGCCTAACCAATGTCTTGTACAGCCGCAACATGACTCCAACCCCTCCACTCAGTGCGCTGATCAGCCGACCAGCCTTGCCTTTCACCCGAACAGGAATGTACTGTCTATTGACCCTCATTATCTCATTTTTGAAGTCTTCCCACTTTAGATTAGATTACTTACAGTGTGGAAACAGGCCCTTCAGCCCAACAAGTCCACACAGACCCTCCGAAGAGCAACCCACTCAAACCCATTGTCCTACATTTACCCCTAATTAATTTAGCATGGCCAATTGACCTAAACTGCACATCTTTGGACTGTGGGAGGAAACCGGAGCACCCCGAGGAAACCCATGCAGACACGGTCAAAATCAGCCTGTCCCCAATTTAGAATTTCAAGTTCTATCACCATCTGTTTCCCTACATTCTGTATCTTCTATGTCATTCTGCACTGTAAACATTGATGCAAAATATTTGTTTAGTATCTCCCCCATCTCCTGCAGCTCCACAAAAAAGGCCGCCTTGCTGATCTTTGAGGAGCCCTATCCTCTCCCTAGTTACCCTTTTGTCCTTAATATATTTGTAAAAACACTTTGGATTCTGCTTAACCCTATTTGCCAAAGCTATCTCATGTCCCCTTTTTGCCCTCCCGCTTTCTCTCAAATATACTCCCACTGCCTTTATATTCTTCTAACAATTCATTCGATCTGTCTTGTCTCTACCTGATATGCTTCTTTCTTTCTCTTAACCAAATCCTCAATTTCTCTAGTCATCCAGCATTCTCTATACCTAGTCTTTCCTTTCACTCGAACAGGAGTCCAGAGGTGGTATATTCCTGTTACATCATTTCTGAAGGCTTCGCAATTTCCAGCCGTCCCTTTACCTGTGAACATGCTGTCCCCAATCAGCTTTTGAAAGTTCTTGCCTAATACTGTCAAAATTGGCCTTCCTCCAATTTAGAACTTCAACTTTTAGATCGGGTCTATCCTTTTCCATCACGATTTTAAATCTAATGGAATTATGGTCGCTGGCCCCAAAGTGCTTCCCCCACTGACACCTCAGTCACCTGCCCTGCCTTATTTCCCAAGAGTAGGTCAGGTTTTGCACCTTTGTCTGGTACACAGGCACACGTGCGCGCGCGCACACACACATCCCACTATCTTCTTCACAAAAACAACTTTCTCCTAGCTACCATCAGTTCTGAAGAAAGGTCACTGGCCCTGAAATATTAACAACCATGGAGAGAGATCAGGTTTGCCAGACCTGCTGGGATCTTCCAGTGATTTCTGGTTTTGTTTCTGATTCCCGGCACCCACCGTTCCTTTAGTTCTTGGTTCACTGATGTCCTGAAATGAAGGATATCTGCTGTCCTGGTCTTCTGCACATGTGATTCCAGATCCACAATGTGGTTGACTTTGGACTGTCCTCTGAAGTAACATGGCAAGGCACTCAGTTCAAGGGCCATGAGGACTGGGAATTAAGTGCTGGCCCAGCAGTCGCCACATCACATGATCAAATCTGAGAAATGCCGATGACAAAAGAAAGTTGCGTATCTACATTTGTGAATGTAAATTTGCTTACTGAGCTGGAAGGTTCATTTTCAGACGTTTGGTCGCCATACTAGGTAATATCATCAGTGAGCCTTTGGTGATGCGCTGGTGTTAGTGACCCGCTCTCTCTTTGTGTGTTTAGTTTTCCTTGGGTTGCTGACATCATTTCCTGCGGTGATGTCATTTCCTCTTCCTTTTCTCAGTGTGGTAAATAAGCTCTATCAACAAACACATTGTCTTGGACCCCATTTACCACCCTCTGAGAAAAAGAACAGGAAATTACATCACCAGAGGCAATGGGGTCACCAACCCAAGGAAACCTAAACACTCAAATCAAAAGCAGGACATAACACCAGCGCTTCACTGGTGGCACACTGATGATGTTACCTAGTATGGTGACAAAATGTCTGAAAACAAGCCTTCCAGCTCAGTGAGCAAACTTGCATCCAGAACCTCGACCTGAGGTAGAAATCTTCTCACTATCTACGCGTACGATCAAAGACTAAACTGTGATCCCAACCCAGCCCACTTGAGAGTCAATCTAGATAAGATCTCAAAACATCTGAAGGGAGAAAACTCAAAATCAGAAGCAAGCTCTTAAGTAAGCTTGCTGGATCCACATGGGATGCTGCTACTACAACATTGTAGACGTCAGGCCTAGTCACATCATTCTCAGTAGTAAATACTGTACACCTGTTTGGTGAAATAAGATGCCTACATGCCATCTGGTCAACAGCCCATATGGTCCATCTTCCTGAGCAAGATATAATAGTAGACACCCTTTGACTCAAGGAATGGAAATGAAAGAAAGTCACTAACAAATTCCTTGTGACAAATTTGTGGGCGGCACGGTAGCAGTGGGTGGCATGGTGGCACAGTGGTTAGCACTGCTGCCTCTCAGCGCCAGAGACCCGGGTTCAATTCCCTCCTCAGGCGACTGACTGTGTGGACTTTGCACATTCTCCCTGTGTCTGCGTGGGTTTCCTCCGAGTGCTCCGGTTTCCTCCCACAGTCCAAAGATGTGCAGTTCAGGTGAATTGGCCATGCTAAATTGCCTGTAGTGTTAGGTGAAGGGGTAAATGTAAGGGTAGGGGTGGGTTGCGCTTCGGCGGGTCGGTGTGGACACACTAAGTAATCTAATCTAATCAAATTGATAGATCCAATGTCTGTAGATCCCTGAAAGTTGCTACCCAGATTGACAGGGTTATTAAGAAGGCGTACCGTGTGTTAACTTTTATTGGTCGAGGGATTGAGTTTCAGAGCCACGAGGTCATGCTGCAGCTGTACAAAACTCTGGTGCAGTCGCGCTTGGAATATTCTGTACAGTTCTGGGCACCACATTATAGGAAGGATGTGGAAGCATTGGAAAGGGTGAGAGGAGATTTACCAGGATGTTGCTTGGTCTGGAGGGAAGGCCTAATGGGGAAAGACTGAGGGACTTGAGGTGGTTTTCATTGGAGAGAAGAAGGTTGAGAGATTACTTAATTGAAACATACAAGGTAATCAGAGGATTAGATAGGGTGGACGATGAGAGCCTTTTTCCTTGGATGGTGATGGCTAGCACAAGAGGATGTAGCTTTAAATTGAGGGGTGATAGACATAGGACAGATGTCAGAGATGGTTTCTTTACTCAGAGCGGTAGGGTGTGGAATGCCTTGCCTGCAACTATAGTACACACGCCAACTTTTTAAGGGCATTTAAATGGTCATTGGTAGACGTCTGGATGAAGATGGAATAGTGTAGGATAGATGGGCTTCAGATTGTTGAGCTGACCTGTGGAACCATCAAGGACCGAAGGACCTGTACTGTGCTGGAGTGCTCTATGTTGTGGCTCAGTGGTTAGCACTGTTACCTCACAGGACCAAAGTCCTGGGTTCAATTCCCGCCAGTCTGTGCGGAGTTTGCACATTCTCTGTGTCTGCGTGGGTTTCCTCCGGGTGCTCTGGTTTCCTCCCACGATCCAAAGATGTGCAGGTCAGGTGAATTGGCCATGCTGAATTGCCCACTGTGTTAGGTGCATTAGTCAGGGGTAAATATTGGGTAGGAGAATGGATTTGGATGGGTTTCTCTTCGAGAGGAGTGGTGTGGACTGGTTGGGCCAATGAGCCTGTTTCCACACTGTAGAGAATCTAATCTAATCTAATCTAAATGACAGGCTTTCATCTGTAAGGATGAAAGTAGTCCTTGCAAAACACGTTCAGGACAAGTGAGGTACAGCCAATCTGCATCATTGGGACTTCAGCACAAGCTCCTAGTGGACTTGCAGAGAGGCACAAACAATGCTGTAGTGTCCCTTTACAAATAGGTGGCAAACTAATCATCTTAAACTGTGTAAATGAGACATGTATTGTTTAGCTTCTGGGACGGGATGGTGGCTCAGTGGTTAGTACTGCTGCCTCACAGCGCTCTGGTTCGATGCCAGTCTCTGGCAACTATCTGTGCGGAGTTTGCACGGTCTCCCCGTGTCTGCGTGGGTTTCCTTCGGGCGTGCTGCAGTTTATTCCAGTCCAGTGATGTGCAGGTTTGGAGGATTGGCCGTGCTACTGGTTGGGATGCTGTTTGGAATTTCTGTGTGAACTCGATGGGCCAACTTACCTGCTTCCACACTGTAGGGATTCTATTCTCTAAATAAACAACTTAAGTTCAACGAAAAAGAATTAACTATACAGCTATGGATTAGAGTGCGATAGGTCAGTCTGGGATTAGTAAACCATTTATACTTTTGTTGACAATTTGACAACTTCCTTGACCGTTTCCCTGCTAATTTTAGTCCAGAGGGTTAGCTGGTTCATTGAATCTAATTTCAAAAATTTTGCAGTAGTGGAAATTTCTCCAGGTACCTTGTATAGTGTGGTCATGAACATCTTTCATCTTGACCCTGTGCTCATGACGCAGCGTTTAGGTAAATGTAACGGTAAGGTCCTGGGGAGTGTTGCTGAACAAAGAGACCTTGGAGTGCAGGTTCATAGCTCCTTGAAAGTGGAGTCGCAGGTAGATAGGAGAGTGAGGAAGGCATTTGGTATGCTTTTCTTTATTGGTCAGAGTATTGAGTACAGGAGTTGGGAGGTCATGTTGCGGCTGTACAGGACATTGGTTAGGCCACTGTTGGAATATTGCGTGCAATTCAGGTCTGCCTGCTATAGGATGGATGTTGTGAAAGTTGAACGGGTTCGGAAAAGATTTACAAGGATGTTGCCAGGATTGAAGGGAGTGGCTGAGTAGGCTGGGGCAACCTTTACACACACACATGCAAAGAGCAGATTATTACCTTTTTTGGTTCTACTCTGTCTTTTAGTTGCTAGCTGCTCATATTCCCGAAGCAGAACCTTTTTATTCTTTCCGCCTATCTCACCAGTACCTACGTGCACCACCACAATGAGACCTTTCCCCTCCCACGCTGAGTTCCTCTGCAGCCCACGTGAGACATCCGGACCCGGGCAACACACCAGCAATGCTGCCTTCGGGACTCTGGATCCTGGCCCCAGACAACGGGTGTCTACTCCCCGACTGTACCATCTCCGATTACAGCAACGTTTCTGTTTTCTTCCCCCATCTTGAGTAGCTCCTTGTACCACGGCACTGCTGTCGGTTTGCTCATCCTCTCGACCGCCCCAGCTCTGGGCCATACACTAACCGAGAATCTCCAATCTGTTAGACAAGCTCAAGGCCTCAGACTCCTCCAAGTGCCCATTCCTGGATCCTTCCACCAGCCTCGCTCATAGTCACACTCTCCTGTTCCTGACCACTGACCGAATTAGAGTCAGTGAGCTGTACAGCACGCCTTCGGTCCAAGTCGTCCATGCCGACCAGAAAATCCCAACCCAATCTATTCCCGTTTGCCAGCATTTGGCCCATATCCTTCCAAACCCTTCCTATTCATTTACCCATCAGGTGCCTTTTAAATGCTGTAATTGTACCAGCCTCCACCACTTCCTCTGGCAGCTCATTCCATACACGTACCACCCTCTGTGTGAAAAAGTTGCCACTTGGGTCCCTTTTTAATTTAAACGTCTCACCCTAAACCTATGCCCCCACGTTTTCGACTCCCCCACCCCAGGGAAAAAACTTTGTCTATTTACCCTATCCATGCCCCTCATGATTTTATAAACCTCTATAAGGTCACCCCTCAGCCTCCAACGCTCCAAGGAAAACAGCCCCAGCCTGTTCAGCTTCTCCCTATAGCTCAAACCCTTTAATCCTGGCAACATCCTTGTAGATCTTTTCTGAACCCTTTCAAGTTTCACAACATCCATCCTGTAGCCGAGTGAATGGATTTGCATGCAATATTCCAAAAGTATCCTAACCAATGTCCTGTACAGACGCAACATGACCTCCCAACTCCTGTACTCAATACTCTGACCAATAAAGGAAAGCATAGCAAACACCATCTTCACTATCCTATCTACCTGCGACTCCACTTTCAAGGAGCTATGAACCTGCACTCCAAGGTCTCTTTCTTCAGCAACAGTCCCGATGACCTTAGTATATTCCTGCGTCGATTTCCCTTTCCAAAATGCAGCACCTCAAATTTATCTGAATTAAACTCCATTTGCCGCTATTCGGCCCATTACCCATCTGATATCGATCTCGTTTTTCCTCTATGTATCCTTCACTGTCCACTACACCTCCAATTTTGGTGCCATCTATAGAACATAGAACATAGAAGGATACAGCGCAGTACAGGCCCTTCGGCCCTCGATGTTGCGCCGACCGAATCCTACCTAACCTATACTAGCCCAATAACTTCCAAATGCCTATCCAATGCCCGCTTAAATGACCATAAAGAAGGAGAGTTCACCACTGATACGGGCAGGGCATTCCATGAACTCACAACCCGCTGTGTGAAGAATCTACCCCTAACATCTGTCCTATACCTACCACCCCTTAATTTAAAGCTATGTCCCCTAGTAACACCTGACTCCATTAGCGGTAAAAGGTTCTTAGTATCTACCCTATCTAAACCCCTAATCATCTTATACACTTCTATCAGATCTCCCCTAAACCTTCTCTTCTCCAATGAGAACAGCCCCAAGTGCCTCAGCCTTTCCTCATAAGATTTTCCTACCATTCCAGGCAACATCCTGGTAAACCTCCTCTGCACTCGTTCTAAAGCTTCCACATCCTTCCTATAGTATGGCGACCAAAACTGCACACAATACTCCAGATGAGGCCGCACCAGAGTCTTATACAACTGCAACATGACCTCAGGACTCCGGAACTCAATTCCTCTGCCAATAAAGCCCAGTACACCATATGCCTTCCTCACAGCACTATTTACCTGGGTGGCAACTTTCAGAGATCTGTGTACATGGACACCAAGATCCCTCTGCTCATCCACACTACCAAGTAGCCTACCATTAGCCTAGTAATCCATCATCTTGTTATTCCTACCAAAGTGAACGACTTCGCACTTAGCTACATTGAATTCCATTTGCCACATTTCCGCCCAGCTCTGCAACTTATCTATATCCTGCTGTAACCTACCACTTCCTTCCTCACTATCCACAACTCCACCGACTTTTGTGTCATCCGCAAACTTGCTTACCCAGCTTTCAAGTCCTTCCTCTAGATCATTTATAAAGTTAACAAAAAGCAATGGTCCCAAAACAGATCCTTGTGGTACACCGCTAGTAACTGCGCTCCAAGATGAACATAATCCATCAACTACTACCCTCTGTCTCCTTCCAGCCAGCCAATTCCTAATCCAAACCTCTAATGTATCCTCAATGCCATACCTCCGAAGTTTTAGCATTAGCCTACCATGGGGAACCTTATCGAACGCCTTACTAAAATCCATATACACAACATCTACTGCTTTACCCTCATCCACTTCCTTGGTCACCTTCTCAAAGAACTCAATAAGGTTTGTGAGGCACGACCTGCCCTTCACAAAACCATGCTGGCTATCCCTGATCACGTTATTCCTACCCAGATGTTCATAAATCTTATCCCTTACCATTCTCTCTAAGACTTTGCCCACCACTGAAGTCAGACTCACTGGCCTATAGTTGCTAGGGCTATCCCTACTCCCTTTCTTGAACAATGGGACCACATTCGCTATCCTCCAGTCCTCTGGTACTATTCCTGTTGACAACGACGACATAAAAATCCAGGCCAATGGCTCTGCTATCTCCTCCCTAGCTTCCCATAGGATCCTGGGGTAAATGCCATCAGGCCCAGGAGACTTATCTATATTCATCCTTTCCAATATTCCCAAAACCTCTTCCCTGCATATTTCCAGGGCATCCATTCTAATTATTTGTGATTCCATATTCACATCAGCAACAGTGTCCTGTTCCTGAGTGAATACTGATGAAAAGTACTGATTTAATGTCTCTCCAATCTCCTCCGCCTCCACACACAACTTCCCACTACTATCCTTGACTGGACCGATACCTACCCTAGTCATCCTTTTATTCTTGACATACCTATAGAAAGCCTTTGGGTTTTCCCTAATCCTACCAGCTAAAGACTTTTCATGTCCCCTTCTCGCTTCTCTTAGCTCCCTCTTTAGCTCCTTCCTGGCTACCTTATAACACTCAATCGCCCCTACTGAACCTTCACGCCTCATCTTTACATATGCCGCCTTCTTCCCTTTCACAAGGGACTCCAATTCCTTACTAAACCACGGCTGCCTCACAAGGCCCTTTACACCATGCCTGACTGGTACATACCTATCGAGGACACGCAGTAGCTGCTCCTTGAACACTCCCCACATCTCATTAGTGTTCTTCTCTTGAAGCCTGTTTTTCCAATCCACACATCCTAAGTCATGCCTCACTGCATCATAATTTCCCTGCCCCCAGCTATAGCTCTTGCCCTGCGGCACACGATTATCCCTCTCCATCACTAAAGTAAAAGTCACCGAGTTGTGGTCACTGTCCCCGAAGTGCTCACCTACCTCCAAGTCTAACACCTGGCCTGGTTCATTACCTAGAACCAAATCCAATATAGCCTCCCCTCTTGTTGGCCTGTCGACATATTGTGTCAGGAAACCCTCCTGCACACATTGTACAAACACCGACCCATCTAATGAACTCGAGCTATAGCTCTCCCAGTCAATATCTGGGAAGTTAAAGTCCCCCATAACAACCACCCTGCTACCTTCACTCTTTTCCTGAATCATCCTCGCAATATTATCCTCTACTTCTCTAGGACTATTAGGAGGCCTGTAGAAAACACCTAACAGGGTGACCTCACCTTTCCTATTTCTAACCTCAGCCCAAACTACCTCAGATGGCAAGTCCTCTTCCATCGTCCATTCCACTGCTGTGATACTGTCTTTGACAAGTAATGCCACGCCTCCCCCTTTTTTACCCCCATGTCTGATCCTACTAAAACATTTGAACCCTGGAACGTGCAACAGCCATTCTTGTCCCTGTTCTACCCACGTCTCTGTAATGGCCACAACATCGAAGTCCCAGGTACCAACCCACGCTGCAAGTTCACCTACCTTATTCCTTATACTTCTGGCATTGAAGTATACACACTTCAATCCACCTTTCTGGTTACAGGCACCCTCCTTAGAGATCGCTGCATTATTCCTAACCTCCCTACACTCAAGGTCCTGTACCCTAAAGCTACAGTCCTGGTTCCCATGCCCCCGCGGAGTTAGTTTAAACCCTCCCAAAGAGCACTAGCAAACCTCCCCCCAAGGATACTGGTGCCCCTCAGGTTCAAGTGTAGACCATCCTTTTTATAGAGGTCCCACCTTCCCCAGAAAGGACCCCAGTTATCCAGAAACCGGAATCCCTCCCTCCTGCACCATCCCTGTAGCCACGCATTTAACTGCTCTCTCTCCCTGTTCCTCGACTCTCTATCACGTGGCACGGGTAACAAACCAGAGACTACAACTCTGTTTGTTCTAACTCTGAGCTTCCAACCTAGCTCCCTGAAAGCCTGCCTTACATCCTCACCCTTCTTCCTACCTATATCGTTGGTGCCAACGTGGACCACGATCTGGGGCTGCTCCCCCTCCCCCTTAAGGACCCGGAAAACACGATCAGCGACATCACGTACCCTTGCACCTGGGAGGCAACATACCAAACGTGAGTCCCTGTCGCCCCCACAAAACCGTCTGTCTGTACCCCTCACTATCGAGTCCCCAAGAACAATTGCTCTACCTTTCTCCACCCTACCCTTCTGAGCAACGGGGCCAGGCTCCGTGCCAGAGGCCTGAACCTCGTTGCTTACCCCTGGTAAGTCATCCCCCCCACAAGTATCCAAAACGGTATACTTGTTCTTGAGGGGAATGACCGCAGGGGGTCCCTGCACTGGCTTCCTCCTCCCACTCCCCCTCACTGTCATCTGCAAACTTACTAACCATATGTCCTATGTTCAGATCCAAATCATTTATATAAATGGTGAAAAGACGTGGACCCAGCACCGATCCTTGTGGCACACTACTGTTCAAGGTCCTTCAGTCTGAAAAACAACCCTTCACCACCACCTTCTGTCTTCTACCTTCGAGCCAGTTCTGTATCCAAATGGCTAGTTATCCTCTTGTGTTCCAAGTGATCTAACCTTGCGAAGCAATCTACAATGAGGAACCTTGTCGAACACCTCACTGAAGACTTTAGATCTTGTCCACCACTCTGCCCTTATCAATCTTTTTTGTTAATTCTTCAAAAAGCTCCAAGTTTGTGAGACATGATTTCCCACACAAAAAGCCATGCTGACAATCCCTAATCAGTCCTTGCCTTTCCAAATACAGGATTTCCTCCAGCAACTTGTCCACCACCGACTCACCAGTCTATAGTTCCCGGACTTGTCCTTACCACCTTTCTTAAATAGTGGCACCACGTTAGCCAACCTCCAGTCTTCCGGCATCTCACTGCATCGATGATACAGATATTTCAGGAAGAGGCCCAGCAATCCCTTCCCCAGCTTCCCACTGAGTTCTTGGGTACACCTGATCACGTCCTTGGAATTTACCCACCTTTGTGTTTTCAGACGTTCAGCACCACCACCTCTGTAATTTGGATATTTTTCAAGGTGCTACTGTCTATTTCCCCACGTTCTACATCTTCCATATCCTTCTCCACAGTAAACACCGATGCAAAATATTTAGGGCAGTTAATCAAAGGGCTATAATTGCTTCCTGAGATACAGCATCCAAGGAACTCTCCCCTTCCCTGATGTGTGGTGGTGCTCGAAGCTCAGGTTTCAACTCATCGACTCTGAGCTGGGGTTCCTCAAACAACCACCACTTGCACCTGATGTGGTCACTAGACATCTCTCATCGGCCCCACAGTGGCTCAGTGGTTAGCACTGCTGTCTCTCAGCCGGAGTCCAGGGTTCGACTCCACCCTCGGGCCATTGTCTGTGTGGAGTTTGCGCATTCTCCCTGTGTCTGCGCGGGTTTCTGCCGGGTATCTTCTGGTTTTCTCCCATGGTCCAAAACTTGTGCATGTCAGATGAATTGGCCATGCTAAGTTACCCATCGTGTTAGGTGCAGTAGTCAGGAGTAAATGTAGGGAAATGACTTTGGGTGGGTTACTCTTCGGAGGGTCGGTGTGGACTTGTTGGGCCGAAGGGCCTGTTTCCATACTGTAGGGAAGCTAATCTAGTCTCAGTGGGGTTCACCAGCTCCCACATCAGGCAGATACAACACATCGCCTGGCTCTGTATCATTTCTGTTTGTTTCTTAAACGTTTTGTACTTGATCTGTAAATCTTTCCCCTGTTTGCCATCAATCTGTAATGACGTGTAATGTCGAGTCAAATAAGTAGCTGTCACCAACCAATGAACGTGAGGGACATCTGTGATCCAGGGATCTAGCAGAGACCTCACGCTTGTTGTTAATGTGCATAGATCTTGGACAGTGGAATGGCTGCATTGAGTTTGCGACAAAGATATTTCGGCCTGGTAAAGAGAGGCATTGAGTGGAAAAGCAGAGAGCGGGCTGCACGGTGACCCATTGGTTAGCACTGCTGCCTCACAGCGCCAGGAACCCGGGTTCGATTCCAGCCTCGGGGTGACTGTCTGTGTGGAGTTTGCACACACTCCCCGTGTCTGCGTGGGCTTCCTCCCACAGTCCAAAGGTGTGGAGGTTAGGTGGCTTGGCCTTGCTAAATTGCCCATTGTGTGAGGTACATTAGTCAGAAGTAAACATAGGGAAATGAGTCAGGGTGGGTTACTCCTCGGAGGGTCAGTGTGGGGCTGAAGGGCCCATTTCCACACTGGAAGGGAATCTAATCCAAATGCTGACTATTCTGAACACTCTCCCGCTGAGCCAGAGTAGCTGCATAAAATCCTTCTCTTCCACCTTCTGTTGTCCTCTCTCCCTCTCCCAACGCCCCCTCGGTCTCTCGAAACATAAATGCAGTCACACTTTTGTACCGGCCCCCTGATCCTGGGCTTTAGTTTATCCCGTTAAGAATCCCTGAGAGCTAAAAAACTAATCTCTTCCCCTTTTTACTGATTTCCCACCTTGCCACTCAAGTCCCCAAACTACAGGGGAACCTCAATTATCCAGCATTCGATTATCCGAATGTCAGATTATCCAGCAAGATCTCAGGATCCCGATGCACGGCTAAACTGTGTAATCTGGCATT
The DNA here is from genome assembly GCF_020745735.1 of Hemiscyllium ocellatum. Taxonomy (NCBI): domain Eukaryota; kingdom Metazoa; phylum Chordata; class Chondrichthyes; order Orectolobiformes; family Hemiscylliidae; genus Hemiscyllium; species Hemiscyllium ocellatum. Next base: position 5,186,493 of record NC_083427.1, read on the forward strand.
CGGTTATCCGGAATTCGATTAACCGAACAAAATGCCCCCCCTCCCCCGCTGTGTCGCTCGGATAATCGAGGTTCCTCTGTGTATACTCACTTGGTTGCGTCCGACTCTGTCGAGAGTGTGATGCTGGTGAAGCACAACAGTATCCGAGGAGCAGCAGAGTCGCTAATTTCGGACAAAAGCCATTCCTGATGAAGGGTTTTTACCCAAAAAATTGATTCTCCTGCTCCTCAGGAGAATCAGGAGTTTCATCAGGAATGACGTTTGTCCGAAACAGCAATTCTCCTCCTCCAGATGCTGCTGATCTTTTCCAGCACCACGCTCTTGACTCTGATCTCCAGCATCTGCAATGCTCGCTTTCTCCGTGTGTCCTACTCTGGCTCAGTGGGAGAGTGTTCAGAACAGTCAGCATTTGGATTAGATTCCCTTCCAGTGTGGAAATGGGCCCTTCGGCCCAACAAGTCCACACTGACCTTCCGAGGAGTAACCCACCCAGACTCCTTTCCCTATGTTTACTCCTGACTAATGTACCTCACACAATGGGCAATTTAGCAAGGCCAAGCCACCTAACCTGCACACCTTTGGACTGTGGGCGGAAGCCCACGCAGACACTGGGAGAGTGTGCAAACTCCACACAGACAGTCACCCCGAGGCTGGAATCGAACCCGGGTCCCTGGCGCTGTGAGGCAGCAGTGCTAACCAATGGGTCACTGTGCAGCCCGCTCTCTGCTTTTCCACTCGATGCCTCTCTTTACCAGGCTGAAATATCTTTGTCGCAAACTCAATGCAGCCTTTCCACTGACCGAGATCTATGCACATTAACAACAAGCGTGAGGTCTCTGCTGGATCCCTGACATCCAGCAATGACAGCAGTCACCAAGATCAGCTACCCTGTTCCTTCTATGTTGTGTGGATAGAAGGTTTAGGAGAGCCTGTCTGAGTAGCTGCATAAAATCCTTCTCTTCCACCTTCTGTTGTCCTCTCTCCCTCTCCCAACGCCCCCTCGGTCTCTCTCTAAACTGACTTCCTATTGTTTTCTTTTCCCTGTTTTCTATTGGCAAAGGAGCATTTGCCGTCCGGAGACCCGAGCCCAGACATCCTATCGGGATCTGATTTGCCGAATGTCTTTGGATCATGAGCACGGAGGTGACCAGCACTGCTCACGGCGCAGAGAAACCGTACACGTGCTCCGTGTGCGGACGAGCCTTCAGCCGGTCGTCTGGCCTCTCGAAACATAAATGCAGTCGCGATGGGGAGAAACGGTGGAAATGTGGGGACTGCGAAGAGGGGTTCAAGTATCCCTCCCAGCTGGAAACGCATCGACGGACCCACACAGGGGAGAGGCCGTTCATGTGTTCCATCTGCGATAAGGGATTTGCTCGGAGCTCTGACCTGCTGAAGCACCAGCGGGTTCACACTGACGAAAGACCTTTCAACTGTCTGGACTGCAGCAAGTGCTTTAAATGCTCCGGTGACCTGATACGCCACCAGCGCGTTCACTCCGACGAGAGACCGTTCCGGTGCCCTCGCTGCGGCTCTGGCTTCAGGCGGTCCTCTCACCTCACGGTGCACCAGCGTGTCCACACCGGGGAGACGTTCGCGTGCTCGGAGTGCGGGAGGGCGTTCACTCGGCCGTCCAACCTGCTGAAGCACCAGCAGTTTCACACCAGGGAGAAGCGGTTCACCTGCCCGGAGTGCGGGAAGGGCTTCCCCGAGTTAGCGATCCTGCTCCGACACCAGCACGCTCACGTGGGAGAGAAGCTGTTCACCTGCTCAGTGTGCGGGAAGGGATTTAGACGGTCGTCCAATCTGTTGACGCACCAGCGGGTTCACACTGGCGAGAAGCCCTTCACCTGCCCGGAGTGTGGCAAAGGGTTTACTGAGTTAGCCACCCTTCAGTCGCACCACCGCGTTCACACTGGGGAGAGGCCATTCGTCTGCTTTGAATGTGGCAAGGGATACACTCGGTCGTCACACCTGCTGAGACACCAGCAAGTTCACAAATAACGGCAGAGATTGGATTTTGCTGCTAATCGCGTCCAAAACGGAACTGAATCGATGACACAGCCACATCGTAGAAATGATCAAAACAAAATTGCGCGTCCCTTTCCCCGTGAGGGAGAGGGGCTTGGGTCTTGCACTAGAGATTCAAACTTATTCTAACAAGGGGGTGGCCAACAGAAATGGAAATCAAGTTAAGATAGGTTAAGTTGAGAGTGGATTAGTGGTGCTGGAAGAGCACAGCAGTTCAGGCAGCATCCGAGGAGCAGTAAAATCGATGTTTCGGGCAAAAGTTCTTCATCTGGAATACATTCCTGATGAAGGGCTTTTGCCCGAAACGTCAATTTTACTGCTCCTCGGATGCTGTCTGAACTGCTGTGCTCTTCCAGCACCACTAATCCAAAATCTGGTTTCCAGCATCTGCAGTCATTGTTTTTACCTAAGGTCAGAGTGGTGCTGGAAAAGCACAGCAGGTCAAGCAGCATCCGAGGAGCAGGAAAATTGACTTTTCGGGCAAAAGCCCTTCATCAGGAATGAGGCTGGGAGCCTCCGGGGTGGAGAGATAAATGGGAGGGAGGGGGGTGCTGTGGGGAAGGTAGCTGAGTGTGCAATAGGTGCATGGCGCTGTGGGGTTAAAGGTGATAGGATGGAGCGGATAGGTGGGAAGTGAGATGGACAGGTAGGACAGGTCATGAGGGTGGTGCTGAGCTGGAAGGTTGGAACTGGGGTAAGGTGGGGGTCAGGGGAAATGAGGAAACTGATGAAGTCCACATTGATGCCCTGGGGTTGGAGGGTCCCGAGGCGGAAAATGAGGTGTTATTCCTCAAGGTGTCGGGCGGTGGAGGAGGTCCAGGACCTGCATGTCCTCGGCAGAGTGGGAGGGGGAGTTGAAATGTTTGGCCACAGAGCGGAGGGGTTGTTTGGTGCGGGTGTCCCAGAGATGTTGTCTGAAGGGGGTGTGGACCTGACCAAGTACCTAACAGCCCACCATACCTTCCCGGGGTGGAGAGATATATTGGGGGGGGGAGGAGGTGCCACCGCAGGAATTGCAAAACCTGTGCCCACATCTCCCCCCTCACTGCTGTCCAAGGCCCCAAAAGAGCCTTCCACATCATCAAAGTTTCACCTGCACTTCCAAATGTCATTTATTGTATCCATTGCTCCCAGTGGGGTCTCCTGTACACTGGGGAGACTGGACTTGTTTAGGCCACTGTTGGAATATTCTGTGCATTTCTGGTCTCCTTCCAATTGGAAAGATGTTGTCAAACTTGAAAGGGTTCAGAAAAGATTTACAAGGATGTTGCCAGGGTTGGAGGATTTGAGCTATAGGGAGAGGCTGAACAGGCCTGGGCTGTTTTCCCTGGAACGTTGGAGGCTGAGGGGTGACCTGATAGAGGTTTACAAAATTATTAGGGACATGGATAGGATAAATAGACAAAGTCTTTTCCCTGGGGTCGGGGAATCCAGAACTAGAGGGCATAGGTTTAGGGTGAGAGGGGAAAGATATATAAAAGAGACGTAAGGGACAACATTTTCACACAGAGGGTGGTACGTGTATGGAATGAGCTGCCAGAGGAAGTGGTGGAGGCTGGTACAATCGCAACATTTAAGAGGCATCTGGATGGGTATATGAATAGGAAGGGTTTGGAGGGATATGGGCCCGGTGCTGGCAGGTGGGACTAGATTGGGTTGGGATATCTGGTCAGCATGGACGGGTTGGACCGAAGGGTCTGTTTCCGTGCTGTACGTCTCTACGACTCTACGGACGGCCTACTCACAGAGCGCTTCAGAGCACATCTCCGGTTTGAGTTAAAAAGAGAGGCTGGAAAAACGAGAACTTTTTTAACCGGATTGTATGAGGTTGAAGGTGACCGTAAGGAAGGTTATGAACTCCTGAGAGGCACAGGTAAGGCAGGTAGCAAAGGTCATTTCCCAAGGGTGGGAACAGTTGAAAACTAGAAGGCATTTTCTTTCCAAGGTGAGTGGAGAAAGATTTAAAAGGGACCTGAGGGGCAACATCTTCCACACAGGATGGGTTCGTATGTGGAACCAACTGCCAGCTGAAGTGGTAGTTCTGGGTGCGGTTACAAGATTTAAAAGGTATTTGGATAGGCAAGTAAGCAGGAAAGGTTTGGTGATAGGGACTAGTTTAGTTTCTGGGAAACTTGGCCGACGTGGATGAGTTTGATCTGGGTCTGTTTCTGTGCTGGATGACCTGAAAATTAGTGGAGAACGTAGCCAGAAATATGAAAGCACTAAGAATTTCTGCAGATTTTGAAAAGGGAAAGTGAGGAAAACGATAGTTGATCCACTCCCAAGTCACCCCGAAGAATTAAATAATGGATAACGAGGAAATGTTGAATCGGTCTCTGTGGGGTGTTGGCTAGCTGAGTTGGCTGGGTGGCTGATTTGCAACTCTGAACGATGCCAACAAATGGGTTCAGTTCCTGCCCCAGCTGCGGTTCCTATGAAGGATTTTCTGTCTCCATTTCTCCCACCTGTGAAATGGTGAACCTCCAGGTTAAACCACTGCCAGTCGTCTCGCGCTAATGAGAGAGCAGCCTTGTGGTCCAGTAAAACTACAGTGACTTGAACTTGACGTTCAAAATGTGGTGGCTCAGTGGTTCTCACTGCTGCCACACAGCACCAGGTTCGAATCCAGCCTCTGTGTGGACTGGCGACTGTCTGTGTGGAGTTTGCACATTCTCCCCGCATCTACATGGGCTTCCTCCCACAGTCCAAAGATGTGCAGGTCAGGTGAATTGGCCGTGCTAAATTGCCCGTAGTGTCAGGTGCATTAGTCAGAGGGAAATAGGTCTACGTGGGTTACTCTTTGGAGGGTCGGTGTGGACTGGTTGGGCCAAAGGGCCTGTTTCCACACTGGAGGGAATCTAATCTAATCTAATCAAACCAAACCAATGAGATGGTGCACTGTTTGAATCAACATTAATATGGAAACCAAATTAGTTTGAGAGCAAGAAGCCGAGAATAGGGATAACTGGATGGTTTTTGGGTGGGTGGGCTTAAATAGTGTAAGATTTACCCTCCATTCCTGCTCTTTCTCATCTCCATGCTACATGAGGTGACGTTGTCCAAAGGCCCTTATTTTTCCCATGTACACTGGCAATGCCCAGCTCTACCTCCCCACCGTCCTTCTCTTCATTCCTCAACTGTTTGTTAGTAAATTATTAAACCTGCTCACGCCGCATCCAGTGCAGGTCTTGAGCAGACATTTACTCCATTGACAAATTGGGATGATCAAACCAGCTGTTTATTTGCCACAGCATATTCAGTTCCACGTCTACCCCTCCGTCGGGGATCTGACTGAAACTGAACCACACAGCTCACAATCTCTGTGGCATGTATGACTCGAGATGTATTTCTGACCATATGTTTGCACAGTCACTCACCCCAGCTATTTTAATCTTGGCAACATCTCCCATTTCCTGCACCATCCCATCTGCTGCTTAGACCCTCCTACGTGCCTGTGTTAACTTTAGACTCGACAATTCCAATGCATTCCTAACTAGCTTCAGATTCAGACAGCCAGAAACATCCAATCATCCAAAACAGTAGTTGGCCGTGTGTCCACCCATTTGGCCACAGTGAGGCCAAAGAAGCCTGAAATTGTAAAGTGTGCACACTTGTTTTCAAATTCCACTGAGGCCTTGCTTATTTCTGTGATCTCCACTTGTATAACCCTCCGAGATATCAGTCCTTTTGAGTCTCCTTATTTCACGAGGTCATTGGTGGCTGTGCCTGAATGTAAAACACTGATACTCGATTCCTGAACCTCTCCATCTCTGTCCCGGACAAAGCAGGTGAAGTGTCTCTCCTGGCGATGCCCGTTCTGACTCCAGTCGCGGGCTGCTTCATGAAATGTCTCTGCAAGGCCTTGCAGCCTTTTATCGCATTCGGCACGTTGACAACTGTTACTGTTTGACGTCGGTTTGTTGGCAGCAAAATTCCGCAAACAGCGATCAGATGGGTGCTTGGTGAATCAGTTCCTTTGGTGGTGTTGGTTAAAGCATGATTATTGGTCAGTCTGCACCAGAAGAACTTCCTTGTGGACAGTGTTTGTCGCTGTTGTGGTCTTCAGTTACCTTTTGAAGAACTGGAGCCTGGACTCTTTTCCTCTTTTGTTGGCCAAGGAGGAACAGGGTACTCGTATGAATGGTTTTGGAATACTGGAGCAGGCTGGAAGGGCTAAATGGCAAACTCCTGACCCCTCTTGTTTTTTTTTTAAACACTTGTGTTTCACTGATTCCTATTTGAAGTGGTTTCTGCACTAAATGGTTTTCAATGACTATCAATCTCAATGTAGTTAACTGGAGAAAAAGTTGCAAAATTAAATGAATTCTGAAAGAGAGTTTTTTTGTGTGCTCGCTTTGTACCTATCTCACCCTCATAACATCACAAAATGATTCTTTTCAAAAAAAAATTGTTCACTGGTGAGGGTCACTGGCTGACCAGTGTTTTATTCCTCATTGCTTGTGAAAAAGATGGTGATGAGCTGCCTCTTGAACCACTGCACTCTACATGCTGTCGGGCTTTTAAAAGATTAGATCAGATTCCCTACGCTATGGAAACAGGCCATTTGGTCGGATAAGTCCTCACTAACACTCCGAAGATCGACCCAAGCAGATCCATTTCCCCCCTACCCAATATTTCCCCCAGCCGAATGTGCCTAATACGGACAATTTAGCATGCCCAGTTCACCTAACCTGCATGCCTTTGGATTATGGGAGGAAACCGGAACACCCAAAGGAAACCCATAGAGACACAAGAAGAACATGCAAACTCCACACAGACAGTCTCCCTGTGGCTGGAATCGAACCCTGATCCCCTGAGGCAGCAGTGCTAACCACTGAGCCACCGTACTGTCACAGTGACCCACTACATCCTGAGGAAGGGAAATTCAGGATTTTAATTCAGGAATAGCAAGTCAGGATGGTAACAGCTTTGGCGAGGAACTTGAAGGTGCAGGTGGACCTATGCATCTACTCAGTAGAGGTTATGAGGTGGTGAAATCTTTGGCGAATTTTTGCAGTGCATCCTGCTGCTACTGCACATTGATGATGAAGAGAATGGGTGCTTGTGGGATTAGTGCCAATCAAGTGTGATGCTTTGTCCTGAATGGCGTCAAGCTTCTTGACTGTTGTTCGAGCTACACTCATCGCGGCAAATGGGGAATATTCATCACACTCCTGACTTGTGCCTTGCAGGTTGTGGATAGGCTTTGGGAAGTTGGGAGACGGGTTACTCATCACATAATTCCTAATCTCTGACCTGCTCTTGTAGCTACTGTGCTTATGTGGCAAGTCCAGTGAGTTTCTGGTCAAAATGTGTGGCGCTGGAAAAGCACATCAGGTCAGGCAGCATCTGAGAAGCAGGAGAAACAACATTTCGGGCATAAGCCCTTCATCAGGCAGGTGGGGGTTGGGGGGTTGGGAGGAGGCTGAGATTTAAAGCAAAGGTTGGTGGTCAGACTGGGGACGGTATCTGGGAAGGTGATAGGTCAATGCAGGTGGAGGGGTGATGGTGATAGGGTGGAGTGGACAGGTGAGAAGGAAGATGGACAGGTAGGAAAGTTCAAGAGGGTGGGTGCTGAGTTGGAGGATTGGATCTGGGATGTGGTGGGGGGAGGGAAGATGAGGAAACTGGTGAAATCTACTTTGATGCTGGGAAGAGACAGTGCATTATCCTCTGCTATTTCCACCACCTACAATCAGACCCCACCACCAGAGATACATTTCTCTCCCCAACCCTATCAGCATTTTGCAGAGATCATTCCCTCCTCGACTCCCTTAATAGGTCCACGCTTCCCCACCAACCCACCCTCCACTGCAGGCATCTTCACTTGCCACTGCAAGAGGTGTAAACCCTGTGCCTACACTTCCCCCCCCCCCCCCCCCCCTTCCCCTCACCTCATCCAAGGCCCCAAAGGATCTTTCCATGTCTGGCAGAGGTTTTTCCGCACATCCAAACACCTCATCTACCGTGTCTGGTATTCTCACTGTGGTCTCTTGTGCATTGGAGAGACAGGACGACAACTTGCAGAACGTTTCAAGGAACATCTCTGTGGGACACGCACCAAACAACCCCACCGCCCCGTGGCCGAACACTTCAGCTCCCCCTCCCAAATCCACCAAGGACCTGCAAGTCCTGAGCCTCCTTCAAATCCAAGCCACCTGAAGCCTGGAGGAAGAATGGCTCATCTTTCACCTTGGGACCCTCCAACCACATGGCATCAATGTCAATTTCACCAGCTTCCTCAGTCCACCCCCCTTCCCCCCCCCCCCCCACCCCCCCCCAATTCATCCCAGAGCCAACCATCCAACTCGGCACTGCCCTCGTGAACTTTGCTCCCTATCCATCTTCCTTCCCACCTATGCGCTCCACCCTCCCCTCCGCATCTACTCATCGCCCTCCCAGCTACCTTCTTCTAGCCCAACCCTCACCTTCCTATTTGTCTCTCAGCTCCCTCGCTGCGCGCCCCCCACCCCCAACATTCCTGAAGGGTTTATGCCCAAAACATCTATTCTCCAGCTCCTTGGACACTGGCTGAACTGCTGTGCTTTTCCAGCACCACACTTTTCATCTCTGATCTGCAGCCCTCACTTTCTCCCAGTAAATTTCTCGTCAATGTTACCCTATCGGGCTGTTGTTAGTAGGGGTTTCGGTGATGGAAATATCATTGAATGTCAAGGGGCTGTGATTAGCTAGCCTCTCATTGGTGATGACAATGATCTAGCAATTGTGTGACATGAAAGTTACTTGTCAGTCAAAGCTTGGGATGTTGTCAGTTCTGAGGAAGGGTCACCAGACTCAAAATGTTAACTCTGATTTTTCTTCACAGATCCTGCCAGACCTGCTGAGCTTTTCCTTCAACTTATGTTTTTGTTTTTGGATATTGTCGAGATCTTGTTGGATTTGAACATCGACTGCTTGAATCTGAGCAGTTGTGAATGGTGCGGAACTATTGGCGCAATTCCCCACTTCCAACTTTATATTTGGAGAAAAGGTCATTGATGAAGCAGCTGAAGATGGTTGTGCCTAAGACTCTGCTGTGACAATCTACTGTAGGCATGTCCTGTAGCTGAGAGGACTGAACTTCAACAAACACAAACATCTTCCTGTATGCCAGGTATGACTCAAACCAGTTTGCCCCCGATACCCATTGATTTCAGTTTTGCTCCTTGATGCCATACTTAAGGATTCATAGATAATATTAAAGTTTCAAAAGAAAAAAAAATGTGAAGAGGCAAACTAAATGGAACAGTTGAGAACAGTGACTTAAGAATGTATGGTCGCAATCCTTGAAAGTGATGAGAACAAGTTAGTCAAGATGCTTGAAAAAAAATTAAATGCACAGAGTCCTCCAATTTATTAATTGAGGCATTGATTACAAAATCAAAGAAAATTGTGTGCAATTCTGATCTCCCTCCTACAGGAAGGATGTTGTGAAACTTGAAAGCGTTCAGAAAAGATTGACAAGGGTGTTGTCAGGGTTGGAGGATTTGAGCTATAGGGAAAAGCTGAGTAGGTTGGGACTGTTTTCCCTGGAGCATAAGAGGATGAGGGGTGACCTGAGAGAGTTTTATAAAATCAAAAGTGGCATGGAAAGGCTAAATAGATAAGTCCTTTTCCCTGAGGTGCAGGAATCCAGAACCAAAGGACATAGGTTTACGGTGAAAGGGGAAAGATTTAAAAGGGGCCTAAGGGGCAACTTTTTCACGCAGACGGTGGTGCATGTATGGAATGAGCTGCTAGGGGAGGTGGTGGAGGTTGGAAAAATTACAACATTTAAAAGGCATCTGGATGGGTATATGAATAGGATGGGTTTGGAGGGATATAAGCCAAGCGCTGGCAAATGGGACTAGATTAATTTAGGATGTCTGGCTGGCATGGACGCGTTGAACCAAAGGGTTTGCTTCCATGCCTCTTAAGACATAATTAATCTTGACAAATCACTGACTGATTCTCAGCTGAATCATTTTGCATAACTCTTGCGGCCCAGTGTTTTTGGAGTGATGTTTGGGCCTTGCATGGACAACTTCCCAGAACATCACCAGAGACAAGGGCTTTCGGTTTTAGTGGAGAGGCTGCGATTCCTCTGCTCAAACAGGGAAGGTGGAGAAATGATTTAAAAGTAGGTTCAAATATTTGCAGGACCATTATCCCACCCAGGGAGAAACGGATTGGATTGTCACGATAGTTGTTGCACGCACAGGCTAGCTTTAAGAGAATAGGGTGAAGGTGAGGAGAACCATTGTGCATTGCCCAGTTTCCATGATCAGCAATACAATGACTTCCCAATAGGGCAGTCTCTCAGCCAATAAGGAAGCTTTCGGATTCCGTCCCGCCCTTCATTCACTCCCATTGGATGGAGGACCAACTGCTGAATTTGGCCCTCCAACGCACAGAGCCCACTTCCTATTGGTCAGACGTGGCCGTCAATCAGCCGGCACCGCCCCGTAGGCGTGGGCATGCGCGGTGCCGGCGTGTCGCTCCGTTCGGCAAAGCGCATGCGCGATTGCCATTCCTCCGCGGGCTGACGGTCATCGGTGTCGTTTTTTTTTGTGTGCGGATCGCCAAAAGGTGAGAGTCAGGGTGAGAAGGTGGAGCGGGAGATAGGCAGCGGGTGGACGGAGAGGATTAGGCAATCGCCTCGGGTCGGCCGCAAACACTGAAAAGAGCCCACCTCACCCCGCCTTCCTTTGCACCAAACGGAAAAAAAAGGGCGCCAGACTTCCTCCCGGTGGAGACAGCAGCCATCTTTGTAAGGGGCACTGCTGCGCAGCCGAGGGAGGCCGTGTGTGTGCCACCTTTGGTAGGGGCCATCTTTGTTGGGGGCAAGGTTTGGAATGACTGGGCGGAGCTTGCTGCCCATTGTCCCAGATGGGGGCATTGCCCATTCAACCTTGTCTATTGGCCTCTGACACCCAGTGTCTTTTCCATGAACCACAGCCAGAAAAGGAAGAGAACTCCTGCTTTGCAAATTCCATTTCCTCATGATTTGGAGATGCCAGTGTTGGACTGGGGTGTGCAAAGTTAAAACTCACACAACACCAGGTTATAGTCCAACAGATTTAATTGGAAGCACACTAGCTTTCGCAGCGTCGCTTCTTCATCAGGTGATGAAGGAGCGACGCTCCGAAAGCTAGTGTGCTTCTAATTAAACCTGTTGGACTATAACCTGGTGTTGTGTGATTTTTTTTATCCATGTCCTCAGGTTTTCCTGATGGTCCCACAAGTTGACAAGACTTACAAGAAGAACGAGAATCGCTGAAGTGTGGAAACAGACCCTAAGGCCCAACAAGTCGACACCAACCGTGCAGAGAGTATCTCACCCGGGATCCATTTCCTATAACTCTACATTTACCCCTGACTAATTCACCTGACCTACACATCCCCAAACACGATAGGCAATTTAGTCAGTTCACCCTAACCTGCACATGTTTGGACTGTGGGAGGAAACCGGAGGACCCAGAGCATACAGTCATCCTGAGGCTGGAATTGAACCTGGGTCCCTGGCGCTGTGAGGCAGCGGTGCTAGCCACTGAGTCACCATGCCGTCCGAAGAGAAAATGAAAATTTTGACAGCGCTTCTGATAATGCCCACTCTCCCAGAGCACTAACCCTCAGACAGTGCCTGTTCTCTGTCTGCGCTGACCCTCCAACAATGTAGTCACTCCATTTCACAGCTTTTCTGCATCTCTCACTCACTTGCTACTCTTTTCACTTGATGAAATAGGGTGTTTGAAAGGAAAGACCTGCAGTCAGGAAATTGAAACCAAGCATCACATCAGGATCCGACAGAGTCGTTGAATGTAGCATAACTTGAATTTCATCAGATTTGGAACATGGAGGGAAACAGCACTGTTCACAGCGGGGAGAAGTTGTACACGTGTTCTGAGTGTGGACGAGGCTTCAACCGATCATCTGGCCTTTCGAGACACAAACAAACTCACAGTGGGGAGAAACCACGGAAGTGTGGAGACTGTGGGAAAGGGTTTAGATGCCCATCTGAACTGGAAAGGCATCGGCGTATTCACACTGGGGAGAGGCCATTTATCTGCTCTGAATGTGGGAAAGGATTCACCCAGTTGTCCACCCTGCAGGAACACCAGCAGGTTCACTCTGAGGACCGACCTTTCAAATGTCCGAACTGTGGGAAATGTTTTAAAAGCTCTGGGGAGTTGATGACGCATCAACGTGTTCACAGTGATGAGAGACCCTTTAGTTGTACGGACTGTGGGAAGTGCTTCAGAAGTTCTGGTGAACTGATGTCCCATCAGCGAGTTCACACTGACGAAAGACCTTTTAAATGCTCAGACTGCGGGAAGTGCTTTAAAAGTTCTGGGAACCTTATGGCACATCAGCGAGTTCACACTGTCGAGCGACCTTTTAAGTGTTCTAACTGCGGAAAATGCTTTAAGAGTTCCTGGAACCTGATAGAACATCAACGCGTTCACACTGACGAGAGACCATTCAGGTGCTCTCACTGTGGGACAGGGTTCAAGCATTCATCCCAACTTACTGTACACCAGCGAATTCACACCGGGGAGAGGCCATTCACCTGCACTGTGTGTGGGAGTGGGTTCACTCAGTCATCCGACCTTCTGAAACACCAGCGACTGCACACAGGGGAACGGCCATTCATCTGCTCTGAGTGTGGCAAGGGATTCAGTCAGTCATCCCACCTGCTGAAGCACCAGCGAGTTCACAAGCAATGGTAGTGGCTGGATCTTGCACACCTTGGACTGAATCGTATTCATTGGGGTCCGTTTCTGCTGGTATTGGGTAACAGAGGTGTTAGTATTTTGAATAAAGTCAAACCAGTTTTCTTTGAAACACACAGTGTGCTGATTCTTTCTAATGTCTCCAACACAAGTTATTTCCGTGTGAAAGGCTCACCCTCATCCCCTCTATCGTCACCTCCAACAAGAAGTACAAGGAGCTCAGGGAGCCTCTTTGTCACTGAGACTGAGCCTTTGCTGCTTCCCTCCCCTTAGCCCACTGGGTCCAATTGTCTCTAACGTCCCACCCTGCCTGAGCCCTGAACTGATGTCTTTCTTCGCTTTCTCTTCCATCTCCCCTCAAGCCCTCTCAGACCTTACATGTCCATGAGACCCACCTCTTGACCCATCAAGCCTATTCTCAATAAATTATTCTCACACAACTCCCCTGTCTTCACTGAGGTTTTTAACACGTCTTATCTCTTTGGGTATTGTCTTACTCTATTTTAACTCTACTGCCATCACTTTGTCTGTAAACAAACCATGACCACATTGTTATTTGCAAACTACTGCTTTATCTCCAACATTCCTTTCCTCTCTAAACATCTTGAACATTTTGCCATATCCCAGATCCGTGCACATTTTTCCGTCAACTCCAGGTCTTTAATGCTCGCCTTAGGTTTTTGTACTGTAACAATGAAACTGCTCTTATTAAAGCCACATCCTGTATGACTGACTGTGTCTCTTCTCATCCTTGTTGTCCTGTCTGCAACGTTGGACAAGGATCACTCCACCATTCTGGTCCAAAACCCCTCTAGTGGTCCAGCTGAGCGGGGTTGCTCTCTCCTGCGTCCACTCTTCCCTGTTTGATCAGGGTCTCACTGCTAATGTATACCCTTCACAATCCCACAGTTACCTTTGGTGAACCCAAAGGGTCCAGCCCTGGCCTCTTATTTCTCAGCAACATGCTCCCATAATAACAACATCATCTGAAAGCAGTCCCTGTTCTCTCATGTGGAATGATAGCTCCCAGCTCTCCACTCTCCCTCTCCACTGTTGTTCAATGATCAGTCTATTTCTCTGATATCCGGTGCTGGATGTGTAGAACTCTCCTCCAATTCAATATTGGGAAGACTGAAATCATTGTTTTCATGCCCACACTCCCAGCTGTATCCCTCTCCCTGCCTGAGACTGAACTAGACAGTTTGCACCTTTGTGTCATGTTTAAACTCAAGATAAATTTCTGACTCGGGTGTTTGTTCTGGTCAGTGTCCAGTTACACTCTCCAGATTTTCTCTCTCCCGTTCCTTAAAGTGGTGACTCAGTCTGTGGGACAAAGGACCTTTAGTGTTCATATCCTCAGTTTTGTAAACCCCTCACAAAGGGAGTTCTGTCTGATCAGTCACTCTGTTAATGTCCCTCTATCACATGGTCTTCACTGGTTGACTGGACTACTCTCAGCTGCAGATGCAGTAGGGGCCTGGAACACCCTGCCTACAACAGTAGTAGACTCACCAATGTTAAGGGCATTTAAATGGTCATTGGATAGATACCAGGACTCAATGGTCTGAGCTATAGCGAGGTTGGACAAGTTAGGACCTTTTTCTTTAGAGCATAGGAGACTGGGGGGGGGTATGGGGGTATCTTATAGAAGTGTATAAGATCATGAGAAGCATGGATAGATTGAATGCACGCAGTCTTTTTTCCAAGTTTGGAGAATAAAGGACAAGAGGGTATCAGTTTAAGGTTAAAGGGGAATGAATAAAAGGGAACCTGAGGGGCAACATTTTTTGACACAGAGGATGGGACACATATGGAATGAGCTGCCAGTGGAAGTGGTTGAGATGATGCATTAACAACAATAACATTTAACGGACATTTGGACAAATGCGTGGATAGGAAATGTTTAGAAGGATATGGGACAAGTGCAGGGAAACGGGGTTAGCGTTGATGGACATTTTGGTCGGCGTGGACCAGTTTGGGATGAAGGGCCTGTCTCCATGCTGTAGAACTCTACGAGTCCACATTGACCCTCTGAACAGCATCTCACCAGTTCCGCCCCTTAACTTGACCCTTGTAACCCTGCATTTCCTATGGATAATCCACCTCGTCTGCATATCCCTGGATACTACAGCCAATTTAGCATGGCCAATCCATCTAACCTGCACATCTCCTTCTGTCTCTATCTACCCCCTGTTGTGAATATTCCCTGTATTCTGTTTAACAGTGATACCTCCTTTTTGTTGTCATACAAATGGTTAAGTGGATGACATTTGCTGTCATCACCTGACACTCATGGGGTCTCTGCTGGGACATTAAGTTAACTGCTAACATGGTAGTACTTCTAAACTTTTTTTTTTACCTCTATGTTTCTGCCTTACAATCGCAGCATCCATTTAGCAATTCTGTTTTGGCTCACCATGCCATCTACCAATAGCTGGACAGGCGCATGTCCCACCAACGTGTTCAAGCCTACAATGTAGCTGAAATGTCCCACCCAGAACAATGCCAATGAGCACCTTTCGCACGCCATGTAGCCCTGCTCCATTGGTCTGAGCATGAGCGAGTCACAGTCGACTGACCATGCTCCTCTTGCAACAAGACTGTTGAAATTATGCAACGTACTGCAGCCACTTCCAGGGGAATGGTTTGAGTGGGTTCGGGGATTTGAGAGCAGAAGCACGTAGCGATCCCTGTTTCAAAGTTGTTGCTTGTGTGTGTTGTGGCTTCCATCCCCACTTCTCTTCAGTAGCATGATTAATGCCACTTTTGTGACAAATGCATCAATATCGTCTCTACAATGTCCAATCAGGCCGAAAAATTACCGTAATGCCTTCACATCTAAGGGGGACAGGAAGTCTAGCTGCAGTTTCAATTTGTTGCCTGTCTATCGCCTTCTGCAGCATCACCCTAATGTCATTCACTTCTTCTCTCATTATGTCAGCCTTTATTGTGTTCACTTTCAATTCAAGCTCCTTTAGTAGTCGCGACAACTCCTTCAGGAGCTGCTACTGCTCCTGTGTAGTTCTTGTTTGCAAAAGCAGAATCATTTACACATTGTATCAGAGTTGACAGCAGGTCAGGCAGCATCTGAGGAACAGGAGAATTGATGTTTCAGGCATAAGCCCTTCATCAGGAATCATGATGAAGGGCTGATGCCTGAAACATCGATTCTCCTGCTCCTCGGATGCTGCCTGACCTGCTGTGCTTTTCTAGCGCCACACTCTCGACTCTTGATCTCCAGCATCTGCAGTCCTTACTTTCTCCTAAATACTGTATCGGACAGTCTGGCCGACAGGAACCTCATAACCCAGTGCACAACCGCTGACGAAATGTTAATGAGGAATTCAGAAATTCTTGAGGCAAAGCTGTCCATGTACACTGTTACCTGGTGGGGGCATCAGGCCTGCGGGGCTGAGCTAGAGGGCCTATCATCAGGTGGCAGCCTTCAGTCATTGTAACCCCCCCCCATATCGGATGGTCTTGACATCCAATGGGCCCCTGCCTCAGTCTACAGCATCAGTCTCGTCCCATCCTTCCTCAAATGGATTTCAGGGAGCCAAACACACACATTATTCTTCTTTGTGGTGATATCTCACCCCGTGTCTGCCTCATACACTTAGTCCGATCGCCCCAGGCGCTCTTTCACTCCTGCACTGACTTACGCACTACAGTAATAGCCATTTTCAAATTAGATGAGGTTCCCTACAGTGTGGAAACAGGCTCTTCAGCCCAACCAGTCCACACCGACCCTCCGAAGAGTAACGCACCCAGACCCATTCCCCTCTGACTAAAGCACCTAACGTTATGGGCAATTTAGCATGGCCAATTCACCTGACCTGCACATCTATGGATTGTGGGAGGAAACTGGAGCATCCAGAGGAAACCCACACAGACACGGGGAGAATGTGCAAGACCACACAGAGTCACCCGAGGCTGGAATCGAACCTGGGACCCTGGTGCTGTGAGTCAGCAGTGCTAACCACTGAGCGACCGTGCCACCTCACAGCACTGCTTCCTCAGTCTTCTGTCTGTGCCTTAGCCCCTTTTAGTTTTCATTTTTCTCCATTTCTCTCATCTGCTTTTCACACTGCACTGATATTAGTTCATACACGTGAGATCCATACCTCTCTGATTTTGTAAATCGTTGACCTTCTCCATCAGTCATTTTATCTCTATGCCAGTCTGCCTCCTTTTTTTGCTTCTGGCTGCCTGTTTAATCTTCCAACATAAATCCGATTTCCTATCGAGCCCATTAGGGGCAGCAAACTCTGTTGTCCATCTCTGAATGACAACACTTGGTGCACAGAGAACAACTGAGTCGCTTAGAGCTCTTTAACAAGTATAACTTTATATAAACGAGTAATCATGAATAAGTACCATAACGTAATTTTGAGATATCCGAACAGTTTCCCTCTGGATTCACTGAATCCATGACAACACGGGACAGCCTCAGCTGGCCAGGTTTGTACTAGCCACATCTCCTGACCTGGACTTCCCTCACTTCTTCACGATGGCTGGTTTCCAGATTTGTCGCTGATCTCAGGGTCTCCTCAGGCTACTTGTGTTTTGGACTCTGTCCGGTGTACGACTTCATCCACCTTCCATGTTTGGGAACGGTTTGTTCTTTTACTCGATCTTAGCCCAAACAGTTTGACTGTATAATAGTCTGATCACCCCACTCCAGCCACGGACCTTATTTGATAATCAGTTTCCCCAGGGTCACTCCACCGGAACGGCTGGAGTTCAGTTCAGCCCAAATGGAAAGTTTGGTCTGAGTTCTGGTATCTTCAGCCTTACTCCACAGAAGCAAAGCACAGTCACTTTGGTTTCAATCAACATTCACAAGAGTTCAACACAGGTTTAACATGGAAATAAGCAGCAAAATATAAATGTACATTAAATAAAACAAAATTGCAGAAGACCGCGATTGCCTGCTGTGAGCTTACAATTCCAACCCTGTCAAATAAACTAGCTCACAACAACACATCAGCTTTCATTACTTTGGATCACGGTGTCAGAGGGTTGAAAAGAGTCAACTTTTCCCTTCAGGTGAAGAGAAGAGAAACTCTTCAGGTTAGTTCAGAGCTTCCTCTTCCCCAGGTCTATTCTAGCAAGCAGTGTCTACCTGAGCTACATTTATACGGACTCACCAAACACTGAGCTGACCCCCGCCCCAAAGCCACCCACATCCTCCCCACCCAACCTCCCTTAAAAACCAGCGAGTGCACGCACTTCTAGGTAGCAATCATCCCTGGGGCTACTGTGCTCTTCAGGCACTTGTCAAACTCTGACAGGCCCCTCGAGGGATCTCAGCTCCACCTTCCTGCCTTTACCCCAGTAATCTGGGATTTCTCCTTCCTGATTAAAATCTGTCTCTCTCATCCTGGAATACCTGCAACCCCCCCTCCCTTGTCCTTACCAGCTTTCTGCTGTAAAGACTTGCACTCACTGACTCAGTGATTCATCCCCCGCCACCATCCACCGTCCCTCCCCCAACGATGTGATGTTATTAATGTCTCGGAACGTACTAAAGGGTCAATGCGGAAGGGACTCTACACTTAAAAGCAAAAGAACTTTAATGAAAAAAAAATCAAAAGGGAAAACAAAGTCACAGTCAGAATAATTGCTAGAAATATGACATATACAAATAAAGATATTTGGGAACACTGCTTATCACTTGTCAGCCTATATTTCCAATTCAAACAAATAATGCATCTCAGACACAATAAATCATCTTTAGTTACTTTAATTAGTAATATCAAATGTGCGGGAAGAATCATCTTCTCACTCTTCTGGGGAACAGGATGTCCAGTGGCGAGTTCAGAACCTCTCCTCCCCAGGTCTGTTCGAACAAGCTGTGACCAAGTGACATTTCTACAGACTCCACTCGCTCAGGGATCAGCTTGGACTGAATGACACAACTTACATTTCTACAGAGATCTTCATGTAGTAAAGTGTCCTAGGGGTTCCACAGATTCCAGAGGACATATCAGGTCAGGTTACTAAAATCTTAGATAAGGACGTGGGTGTTAAGGAATGCAAAAAAGGAGGAAAGTGAATAGAAAAGGTGGACATCCCAGATCTTGGGCTCCATGTAGCTGACAGTATCGCTATGAATGGTGGAGTACTTAAAATTGGGATGAAAGGCATTCGATAATGGCTCTTCATCTATGTGGCCCAAATCGGAATGTTAGGACCAGTTTGACCTGGTCCCAGAGAAACACTATTCCATGGACAAATATCCTGTCAAATGGGTGTTTATTGGTGTGACAAAAAGTGAGGACCAGGTGAGTCCTTGGTGCTCATAACAAAGAAAACCCAGTACAGAACAGCAACAGGCCATTCTGCTCACCAAACCTGTGCCGACTCATGATGCCTTCCGAAAGTACAAACCTGTTGCCTCTCCACAGTCTATATCTGTCTATTTCCTGCCTTTTCAGATGTCAGTCAAAATGTCAATCATGGAGACTGACTTGTAAAAAGTTCAAATACTCCAGGTTTCAGTGATACAGTCAGAATGTACTTGCAGATTATTTTTTAAAAGAAAACAGAAATCAGGAATTCTACTTCTTGTATGCAGAACAGTCTTTTTCAAGGAGGCTCTATTTTATCCTGGTTCTCAGTGATTTTTCACCTCCCTGAATCATGCAATGGTCTGCACATTCACTGTTATCCTGTTTTCCTCAAATCAAGGCTGCTACACCTTGTTCTCATTCCTTCCACTGACATCTCGGTGTGAGCTTTCACAAACAGTTCCACATTTATGTTAACTTTGACCTGCAGGAAGTTTTTGCAAACTTGACAAACTCCCAGGATGCCTGACCTTCGTACTGTTCCTGTACAGTTCCTTATTTTATAAGTTTTCCCGCTCGAAGATACAAAGGTGCATTGCTGATGAAGTTAAGTGGAAACAGCCAAGCATCAAGTTAAATAGTGATTTCCATCCTTTTAGTGACCTCATAAATCTTCCAGCAAGCCAAAAGGCTCTGGTGGTGCAGAGGAACTGTCCCTACCTTGGAACCAGAAGATCAGAGTTGAAATTCTGCTGGTGTGTTAGGATGTGCCCAAACAGGTTGATCAAAAAAAACAATTACCAATTTTACAGCATGAAACCAGTGAAAGAGCGAGCAGGGCCTCAGAACGTGAGAATGGACAAAGATCCCAAACTCTTGGCGTGTCACTATTTAAAAGGGAAACTTTATCAAGCCCCAATTTCTCGCACAAACCTTCCCTGTTACTTTCACCTGGTATGTCCTGCGTGGAGGTAGAGGTTGGCTGCTCAAATCCGTGATCCAATGCTTATGGTCTGCACTCCCTGGCTTTCAGAGACTGTGAGGACTAAAGACTGCTCCAACTGGTACCGGTGTGGGGACTGGACACAGCAAGTAGTGAACTGTGTGGTATGTCACAGGGTGGAGGCACGGCCTGGGATTGGGGGCTGAAAGAGGAGAAGTGGGACTACACGGAGTGAAGTTCACACTTCCCTGTATCCTTTTAGCCAGCATGCCTCTCCCGCACCAGCATCACATTATTGCTCCTGCTCTGCTACAGACCCAGCATGGTGGACACCAGCTGGAACCATGGGAGTGTATTTGGGAGATGTTCCATCCATCCAGCAGAACAAACCCACACCTTCAGTCCTGAATTTAATTAACTGCAGCAATGACCCCCAATCCAAGCCCTGCAGAGTGCCAACTCGCCGGTGCCTCATTCAGTCAGATTAGCGTTTGAAGCCAGTCTCACAGCAAGAACACTTGGATGGTTCCTTCTCAACGCAAAAACATTGATGTGGCATCAGGTCACAGGACATCTTAAAGCATTTCCCACAGACTAGGCTTTTCAAGAGTCTCTCGTCAGTGTGAACTCCCGGGTGTCTCAGCAAAGTCTGCTTGCTTTTAAAACTCCTCTCACATTGAGAACATTTATAAAAGTGTCTCACAACATCAGGAAGGTCCTTGTGTGACCACAGGTTGCATAGACAAGGCAGGCCCTCAGAGCAGCTAAACGGTCATTCCCCAGTGTGAAGTTGCTGGTGTTTGTGCAGGTGACCTGATCTCTTGTACCCAGTCCCACAGCGGGAGCACCTGAATGGTTTCTCCTCAGTGTGAATGCGTTGATGGCACATGAGGTCTCCGGCACTTTTATAGCACTTCCCACAGTCTGGGCATTTAAAAGGTCTCTCGTCACTGTGAACCCGCTGGTGTGTGAGCAGATGGGTTGACTGAGTAAACCCCTTCCCACACGCTGAGCAGATGAATGGTCTCTTCTTGGCATGAGTCAGCTGATGGAGCTCGAGCCCGTTGTCAGTTTTGAAACTCTTCTTACAACTTGAACACGTAAATGGTCTCTGCTTGGTGTGAACTTGCTGGTGTTTCAGCAGGTGAGATGACCGAGGGAATCCTATCCCACACGTGTTGCAGGTGAATGGCCTCTCCCCAGTGTGAACCCGCCGGTGTCTGCTCAGGTTCGATGAGCACTTGAAGCGCATCTCACAGTCAGAGCAGCTGAACGGTCTCTCGCTGGTGTGGACAGTCTTATGACACATCAGTAACCTCGCACTTTTAAACTGCTTCCCACACTCTGTGCATTTAAATGGCCTCTCGTCAGAGTGAACTTGCTGATGTATCCCCAGTTTGGATGAGGCAGTGAACCCCTTTCCACACACTGAGCAGGTGAATGGTTTCTCCCCGGTGTGGTTGCGTTGGTGAACTTGCAGTTCAGACTGGCATCTGAATCTCTTCCCACAGTCCTCACATTCCAATGGTTTCTCCATGATGTGGCTGCTATTGTGATTCCAAAGGTTGGATGATTGGGTGGAGACTCACACACAGAAAACACACGTACAGTTTATCCCTGCTGTGATCAGTGTGAGAGCTTTTTGCAGTCTGTGTAACCATTTCAAACTTTGACCCAAGTCAGTTCATCGGAACATACTGTGTCGATAGTGTCTGTCTGTCTCTGTGCTTTTCCAGTTAAACCCGATGCTTGACATCTTTCTTGCAGACGGAATATACAAACATTTCTCCTTTCGCACCCAAAGGCCAATGAGATTCAAATCCATCTCTGACGGAAATCCTTCCCATCAAATATCCTGGAAAAGGAATTGACAAATTTCATTACTGTTAGAAATGGATAGAAATTCAGAGAATTCCAGTTTCTATAGATCACCGTTCTTTCCCATGTCACCCCAAAGCCATAAATCCCTAGGCCCACACTCCCTCCCTTTTCCTCCTCCCTGTGCTGAAATCCCAGTGAAGTGCTGGATAGATTCTTGATCACTGGAAGGATCAAGTGTTGTGGCAAAATTGCAGGGAAGTGGATAAGAGGATTGTCAGGTCAGCCCGGATTCTATTTGAATGGCAGAGGATTCTTGAGGGGTCAAACAGCAGTTTGAACCTGTTACCATCTGATATTGTCGAATGTTTTCCCAATCCTTTTGACCAATTCATACAGCCAGAGATAGTGAAATAATTCACTTCAGTCATGATTGAAACATTAATCTAAAAGACCCTGACGAACCACAGAACAGCAGATGTCACCCTGTTCACCAAAACGGACTGCGAACAGAGTTTCTGAACAAATGTGAAAGGAGTTTCACCAAACCTCCCTACTTAGTTTTGGGTTCCCTACCTTCTGAATGCAATGGTGACTTCATGGTTTACTGAGATGGAAGCTAAAAATATTCATAAAGTATTGAAGGAGACTGGACTCATTCAGAGAATGGCTAATAAAGCAGGTACCATTCTGGGCATTAGAAGTTGAGATACAAAGTTCAGGTGCATCAATGTGACATTAAACCTCATAAACAAACACAAGTTCAGTCACAGCGAGAGTATCCAAATCTGGGCACTTCCCTTTATGAGAGATAGGCCAATATTGGAGATACTGAAAACAAGAAACACTGCAGGTCACAGTGGGTCAGACTCCATCCTTAGCAAGCTAATGTTTCAAATCGAGACAACTCTATCTTGATTGTTACATGAAGTCCTTTGTCCTCAGCACACCAACTGACCACCCCCACCCGCGGCCACCCCGCACCCCCTGTGTTGCATAAACGCTGTCTCTTTCCATAATTCACGTCAGCTCTGATGAAAAATCTTCTTGAGGCCAATGAGATTCAAATCCTTCCGTGATGGAAATCTGACCCTTCCAATATCCCTGGAAGGAAATGCGAGATTCAAGGTGAACTCCAATCCTGTTACTTACCAAGTTTGAGACTCCAGGATCCGTAATTCAAACACCTTATTCAGAACTAGAAGCCGAGCAGATTCTCTGTCCTCGACAGCACATTGGACTGACCCATCAATCACAATAAACATGCAACTCCTGTGGGTCCCCAGTCACTTCCACAAGGTCAGCTGATGGATGGATCCTTGGCTATCCTCAGCTTGATCTCCGGGGTCTCCAGTCCCATCCGTCCCTTTACATCAGTATTCCCTCACTTTTCTACACTGTAGTGACCCAGCTCTAGCTGCAGGCTGTCCTGGTGTTATCTCTGCGAGCTGTTGGCAGGAAGTAAGGAAAAATTGGCTCGAATTTCTCTAATCTGTGACTTACACGGACAGAACTATCTGCCTCCCAGCAGTTACTTTACTTCAGTCATGTTCTCATTGAAGCTGTCTCCTGGCTGCTGTCAGTTCTGTTATTTCTGACTGTTTCACAATTATAGATCTAAACATCAGATCAGAGTCTAATCCATTCATTCATTCATTCAGTCGGATTGAGGTTTCTCTTGTGGCGAATGATCAGTTTCGCATTTCCAATGAGATGAGTCTGTGCAATGGAATGTCTTATCAGTGTTGCCACGGCAACCTGTCTGCAGGGAAGAGCCTGTTTTGAGTTTCAAACTCAGGATAATCTTCTCCTTCCAGTAGTACTCATCCTGTCAGAACAGTTCACCTCAATGTCTCTCAGCCACGTGAGAGAGACAATTTTATTTTAAAAACACACGAGTGGTTTATGTGAGGAATGGACTTCCAAAGAAAGTGGTGGACGCGGTTACAGTTACAATGTCTAAAAGACATTTTGATAAGTACATGAATAAGAAATGTTGGGAGGGATATGGGCCAAGAGCAGACAGGTGGGATGTTTAGTCTGGGATTATGCTCGACATGGACTGGTTAGGCCGAAGGGTCTATTTCCGTGCTGTATGATTCCACAAAACCTTTTAATTGAAAGGACAAGTTTAAACTGGTGAGCCTGTTCTTCCTTTTAAATGAACTTGTTCATCACTAGTGAGGCTGTCCTCAGAATACTGAGCCAGGGTTTTAACATTTTACAACAGCAATGATGTCAGGGCCTTGCGGTGGGTGAAGCCAAGACTCACTCAGATATCACCTCTGATCACAGGCCACAACACAACACCTTCACCACACCGACTACAGCAGTTCAGGAAGGCAAACCCTTCTCCACAGTTAGGGTTGCAGTGCTATGAGATTTCAATTTTCCAAACATGGACTGGGAATGCCATTTTGTTAATTGGTTGGATGGAAAGAAATCTGTTAAGTGTGGGCAAGAAAATTTTCTTATTCAGTATGTGGATGTACATCAGAATCAAGTACAGATGGAAACAGACCCTTCAGTCCAATTTGTTCATGCTGACCAGATATCCCAAATAGATATAGTATCATTAGCCAGCACTTGGCCCATATCCCTCTCACCCCTCCCTATTCACGCACCCATCCAGATGTCTTTTACATGCTGTAATCATACCAGCCTCCACCACTTCCTCTGGCCGCTCATTCCATACACGTACCACCCACTTCGCGAAAAGGCTGCCCCTCAGGACCTTTTTAATTCGTTCCCCTCTCACCCTACTCCTTGACTCAATGCACTGACCAAAGGAAAGCATACCAAACGCATTCTTCACTATCCTATCTACCTGCGACTCCGCTTTCAAGGAACTATGAATCTACGCTCCAAGCTCTCTTGGTTCAGCAACACTCCCCAGGACCTTATCATTAAGTGTCTAAATCCTGGTGTGATTTGCCTTTCCAAAATGCAGCACCTCACATTTATCTAAATTAAACACCATCAGCTACTCCTTGGCCTACTGGCCCATCTGATCAGAACCTGTTGTACTCAGGACATAAATTATTTTTGCTGTCCACTACACCTCCAATTTTGGTGTCACCTGCAAACCTATTAACTGTACCTCCTATGTTCACATCCAAATCATTTTTATAAAATGATGAAAATCAGTGAACCCAGCACCAATCCTGTGACCAGCACACCACTGGTCACAGGCCTCCTGTCTGATAAACAACCCTCCACCACCACCCTCTATCTTCTACAGAGCTAGTTCTGTATCCAGATGGCTAGTTCTCCCTGTATTCCATATGATCTAACCTTGCTAATCAGTCTCCCATGGGGAACCTTGTCGAACGCCTTAATGACATCCATATAGATCACATCTACTGCTCTGCCTTCATCGATCCTGTTTATTACTCTTCAGAAAACTCAATCAAATTAGTGAGACATGACCTCCCACACACAAAGCCATGTTAACTATCCCTAATCAGTCCTTGCCTTTCCAAATACACGTCAATCCTGTCTCTCAGGATCCAACAACTTGCCCACCACTGATACCAGGCCCACCGGTCTATGGTTCCTGGCTCTTCCTTACCGCCCTTCTTAAACAGTGACACCATATTAGCCAACCTCCGGTCTTCGGGCACTTCACCTGTGACCACCGATGATATAAATATCTCAGCAAGGGGCTCAGCAATCACTTCTCTAACTTCCCACAGAGTTCTAGGATGCACTTGATCATGTCCCAGGGACTTATCCACCTTTATGTGTTTTCAGTCATCCAGCACCTCCTTCTCTGTAATAGGGACATTTTTCAAAATGTTGCTAACCAGTTCCCCACATTCTCTATACACGTCTCCACAAGAAACACTACTGCAAGATACTAATTTCGTATCTCCCCCGTCTCCTGCTGTTCCACACATAGGTGGCCTTTGGTGATCTTTAAAGGGGCCTCAGACTCCCCCGAGCCACCCTTTTCTCTTTAATCTGACTGTAGCATCACTGACGATGTTAAGGTGACCTCTCAAATTATGTTTCAGTTACAAATAAAAAGTCCCAGCCTCTCCTTATAAACACAAACCCTCCAATTCCAGCAACATCCTGGGAAATCTCTTCTGAACCCTCCTCAGCTTAATAACATCCTTTCTATAACAGGGAGAGCAGAACTGGACACAGTACTCCTGTAGAAGGAATCTAAAAGGGAACATAAAAAAGTGTGCAGCTAAGCAAGTGGACAAGTTATGTGCTAACCGCACACAGCTCCAGTTAAGGGAGAACACAGAAAGTTCTTAATCACACACAACTGATGTTTCAAGACCTTAAGGCAGTTGGCCTATTAAGGGAATAAATGTTGTTAACGCTTAAAATCAAGATGTTAGAATCAGAATGCCTCCTGTGGAAACAGGCCGTTTGGCCCAACAAGTCCACACCGACCCTCCAAACAATAACCCACCCAGACCCATTCCCCTACATTTACCCCTGACTAATGCACTTACGCTACACATCCCTGATCACTATTGAGAAAGTCTGTAGCTTTAAAGCTTGTCCTTAAACACTTAGACTAAATGTCTTGCTGAATTATAGAACACATTTGCTGCACACGAGAAAATAAACAGGCCAGGCAAGGAGGGGTCAGGCCACAAAAGAGGGAGCCCAGGATGTGCAGAAGATAAAAACATCTGTTCTCACCAAGTGATAACAGGATGCTCTAAGGCAATGAAGAACATTCACCTTAACATCAATGAATCTGAGTAAACAGGACACCGAGTGATAACATTCATGGATGTTCACTTGTGAAATTAATGACAGTGTTTGATCACTTTGGAATCATGTCAAAAGCATTGTAATTAACGGCCATGTGCTATCAATTATAATGGATTCTTCTTCAGCCAGTCGATATTTAGATTAGATTGACTGTAGGAATCGGAAGGAATCCACAATTCGGTGTGGAAACAGGCCCTTTGGACCAATCAGTCCACACTGACCCTCTGAAGAGTAACCCACCCAGACCTATTTCCCTCTGGCGAATGCACCTAACACTATGGGCAATTTAGCATGGCCAATTCACCTGAGCTGCACATCTTTGGACTGTGAGAGGAAACTGGAGCACTTGGAGCAAACCCACGCAGTCTTGGGGAGAATGTGCAAACTCCACACTGACAGTCACCAAAGGCTGGAACTGAACCTGGGATTCTGGTGCTGAGGCAGCAGTGCTAACCAATGAACCACTGTGCCGCCCCTAGTTCTTTGTGCTTACTTGCTATGGATTGAAGGTTTTGAATTTAATTGAATTTTGGGACTTTATAATGATTTTGAGTAGCCATCGCTGATTATGAAATGCAAACTCTGTAAAAGGAAATATTGATGAAGCTTTAACTTACTTGTTGTTCTTACAGGCCATGACTGCCCCACTGTTAACTCTAACTCGTCAGATCCTATGGCTTATTTGAATTTGAATCACAACCCTGAAAAGAAAGCATGTTGAATTTGAGACTAATGAGTTATTTAAAATACAACCTTACGGTAACGTTTCACCCTCAGGTACTTAATGATTCTGTTCTGAAGATAAAAAGCTAGAGTCTGCTCCGAGCTTAAATCATAATCTAAACCGAACATTGAAGAGATTCTGACACAATCTGTCAGGAAGCCATGTTATGGTCAAAGTTTGCCCTCTTCGCTAAGTGTTTCCTGTGCAAGATGACCTTACGACCTCTCCCATCTAGCTTAGGCTGGTACCACTTTACGATAGGGACTTACCTCACCAACAGGGGCCTGACTCGGCTGCATTTGTTTGTCCTGCCTGAGGGATGGCTAAGGGCCTGTAGGAGTATTCAGTTAAGCGCACTGTCAATTAATTTATCTTCCTTACAAGTTATTGCCTTTCCACCGTCCGTCTAATAAAGAACATGCAGTGTTTTTGTAAAATTCTGTACAACAGAAGCCTGATTGTGATAGAAGAGGGGACAGCCTGTGAGAGCTCTTAAAGGAAGAGATGGTACCCTACTCTCCTCAGCTTTTAGAATCTTAGCTAGCCTGCTTATGTTGTAATGGTGATGCCATTAGTAAATGAAGGGAAAGACTAAAATTAAACTAAACTGTCTGTCAGAGTTTTTTATTCCAGACGACCAAAGAGTACGATCTCCGGAATGAACCAAGTGAGGCTGACAGGTCGAGTCCATTTGGGATTCCTTTGGCCATCTCAAGTCTGTACTTTAACACTATGGGGCAATTTATCATGGCCAATCCACCCTAACCTGCCCATCTTTGGACTGTGGGAGAAAACCGGAGCACCCGGAGGAAACCCACGCAGACCCGGGGATAATGTGCAAACTCCACGCAGACAGCCGCCTGAGGCTGGAATCGAACCTGGGACCCTGGCTGTGAGGCAGCAGTGCTAACCACTGAGCCACCGTGCCGTCCTCATGTCTGACATCTCTATGTATTTTCTTTACACAGAGAATGGTGGGTGCATGACTTGCACTACCAGCGATGATAGTAGAGTCAGAGACATTTGGGACACTTAAGCAATTCTTGTCTCGGCACATCGAAGATAGTACAATGAAGGATCTTATAGTAGCATAAGAGGCCAGCACAACATAAGAGGACTGAAGCGCCTGTAGTGTTCTATGTTCCTCAATTTCCCTCTGACTATTGGGAGGTCATCATTGTCACGATGATCATTCGGTTTTTTTCATATCTAATTTCAATCAAAACATTTTCACTGGACATATTTTCAAAAATATCTTGTCTAGTTGCAGCTGTGATGTTTTCCTTAATGAAAAATGCCACTTTCCTTCTGTTTTGCCTCTCTTTCTACCCTTCCTATAGAATCTGAAATCTGGAACACTGAGCTGCCAGTCTCACCCATCCCTCAGCCAAGTTTTTGTCATAGCTATGATCTCCCAATCCCATGATCCCAAACATGCCCCGAGTTCATCAGCTTTACCTGTAAGACCGCTTGCACTTAGAGTTTAATTCTACAGAGTTACTTCATTCTCTGACTAGGCCTTAGCTTCCTTCTGTAATTACCGGTGTTCTTTCCATACTCAAAACCATCCTCCCCTGTCTTTGTATATACTCTGCTAATTACGATCCCTCCAACCCTTCTCTCTAATAGTTTGCAGTCTCCCTTCATAGAATTAGCTAATGTTCCTGCTCCAAACATTGTCCCTTTCCAGTACCAGTGAAACCCATCCTTTTTGAACAGGTCTTGTCTGCCCCAGAAAAGTGCCAGATGATCTAAGAATCTGAATCTCTGAACATGACATCTCCAACTCTGCAGCCTCTGATTTAATCTCCTTTAATCTTTTATTCTTTGCCTCATTTGAATTTGGCATTGGAAGTAAACCAGCAATTACTACTTTTTTGACCTTCTACTTAACCTCTTATAGACCATAGAAAAGTACAGCACAGAACAGGCCCTCTGGCCCGCGATGTTGTGTCGAGGATTAATCCTAATATAAAATAAAATAACCTAACCTACACACTCCTCAATTCACGGCTGTCCATGTGCATGCCCAGCAGTCGCTTAAATGTCTCCAATGACTCTGCTTCCACCACCACCGTAGGCAATGCATTCCATGCATTCCCAACTCTCTGCGTAAAGAACCTACCTGACTCTCCTCTATACGTTTTTCCAAACATCTTAAAACTATGACCCATTGTGCCAATCAGTCCTGCCCTGGGGGAAAGTCTCTGGCTAGTGACTCTACCCATGCCTCTCATTACCTTGTATACCTCGATCAGGTCTCCTCTCTCCCTCCTTCTGTCCAGAGAGAAATGTCCGAGCTTAGTCCACCTCTCCTCATAAGACAAGCGCTCCAGTCCTGGTAAACCTTCTTTGCACCCTCTCCAAAGCCTCTGTATCTTTCCTTTATAAGGTCGACCAGAACTGGACGCAATATTCCAAGTGTGGTCTCACCAGAGACTTGTAGAGCTGCAGTAAAACCTCGTAGCTCTTAAACTCGATCCCCCTATTAATGAAAGCCAAAATACCATATGCTTTCTTAGCAACCCTATCTAATTGGGTGGCAACTTAGAGGGATCTATGCACTTGAACACCAAGATGAACATTATATTCATTTTGTAAAGCCTAAATCTTTTCCTTAACTACGTCATTCCTAGAAATGTGTACAATAAAAACTCAAACCTTGTGAACAATAACTCCTGGTTTCTCACTCTCCCTTCGAACAATACTTTCAAAGGTTTTGAGATGTCTGTAACCCTGGCACTAGGAAAGCAACATATTGTCCGAGATTCACACTCACTGCCACACAGTCTCCTGTCTGTGCTGTTGATGGGACAGTCCCCTATAACAATTATTCTTCTAAATTTTGTCAAAACCTGCCAAACATAAGATTCATTTGAGGTGCCCAAGATCTGACTGTCTCTTCTGTTTTGTTCTAAGAGACTACCCTTTTCAACAGTACCCCAAACGGAGTATGTGTTTGAGAGAGGAATAGCCACAGGAGACTTCTGAACTAGCTTCTTACTTTTCCTGACAGTCATCCATCTATCTGACTGACTGTGCTGTGAAATTACTTCGCTAACTCTACTAGCCATCTAACTTTGTCTCTTACGTATCCTCAATGTCATTAAGACTAAAAAGAAGCAGCTTACAACTGCACCCTCTATGTAAAACAAAACTACATTTCTTTACCTGAAAAAAAGAGTCCAAGCATGCAAAAAAAAAATAAAATATTGCACATTCAAATCTGAAACAAAATCAACCACATAGATGGACAGTCAAATTACAAAAAAAAAGACTGCTCAAGGGGCCCAGCAGACAGCTTTCAATTTTTGATTTAAAATAACTCACTTCTGAACCATCCACATTCAGGCCTCTGCAAAAGCTCCATAAATACAACTCTGTTGATTTAAAACAAAACTCTCCTTTGTGATTTAAAACAAACATTAATGATTTTAGTTACAGAGATCGTGGATGCACCAGTAACAATCTTCCAAGTATTATAGAGTCTTGGAGATGTACAGCATGGAAACAGATCCTTCGGTCTAACCTGTCCATGCCGACCAGATATCCCAACCTCATCTGGTCCCACCTGCCAGCACCTGCCCATATCCCTCTAAACCCTTCTTATTCATATACCCATCCAAATGCCTCTTAAATGTTGCAATTGCACCATCCTCCACCACTTCCTCTGGCAGCTCATTCCATACACACACCACTCTCTTTGTGAAAAAGTTGCCCCATAGGTCTCTTTTATTTCTTTCCCCTCTCACACTAAACCTATGCCCTCTAATTCCGGACTCCCCCACCCCAGGTAAAGGACTTTGTCCATTTATCCTCTCGATGCTCTTCATGGTTTTCTACACATATAGAACATAGAACATAGAACATAGAACATAGAAAAATACAGTGCAGTACAGGCCTTTCGGCCCTCGATGTTCTGCCGATCCAAGCCCACCTAACCTAAACTAGCCCACTATCCTCCATATGCCTATCCAATGCCCGTTTAAATGCCCATAAAGAGGGAGAGTCCACCACTGTTACTGGCAGGGCATTCCATGAACTCATGACTCGCTGAGTAAAGAATCTACCCCTAACATCTGTCCTATACCAACCTCCCCTTAATTTAAAGCTATGCCCCCTCGTAAAATCTGACTCCATACGTGGAAAAAGGTTCTCATGGTCAACCCTATCTAAACCCTTAATCATCTTGTACACCTCTATCAAGTCACCCCTAAACCTTATTTTCTCCAATGAAAACAGCCCCAAGTGCCTCAGCCTTTCCTCATACGATCTTCCTACCATACCAGGCAACATCCTGGTAAACCTCCTCTGCACCCGTTCCAGTGCCTCCACATCCTTCCTATAGTATGGCGACCAAAACTGCACACAATACTCCAGATGCGGCCGCACCAGAGTCTTATACAACTGCAACATGACCTCACGACTCCGGAACTCAATTCCTCTACCAATAAAAGCCAGTACACCATATGCCTTCTTCACAGCACTATTTACCTGGGTGGCAACTTTCAGAGATCTGTGTACATGGACACCAAGATCCCTCTGCTCATCCACACTCCCAAGTATCCGACCATTAGCCCAGTATTCCATCCTCTTGTTACTCTTACCAAAAAGTGAATCACTTCACACTTAGCGACATTGAACTCCATTTGCCACCTTTCTGCCCAGCTCTGCAGCTTATCTATATCCCGCTGTAACCTGCCACATCCTTCCTCACTGTCAACAACTCCACCGACTTTCGTATTATCCGCAAACTTGCTCACCCAACCTTCTAGCCCCTCCTCCAGGTCATTGATAAAAATGATAAACAGCAATGGTCCCAAAACAGATCCTTGCGGATCACCGCTGGTAACTGCACTCCAAGATGAACCTTTACCATCAACTACTACCCTCTGTCTCCTTCCAGCCAGCCAATTCCTAATCCAAACCTCCAACTCCCCCCTCAATGCCATACCTCCGTATTTTTTGCAGTAGCCGACCATGGGGAACCTTATCGAACGCCTTACTATCTGGTTACAGCAAACGCCTTACTAACTTATATAACTGCTTAGCAAAAAAGCTATCCATGACTGTGCCTCTCCAAAAGGTCTGTTACCGTAACTCATTTCAATCGAAAGGTACCTACGAAACTCATTTGGAAAAAGAGGTTTTTTTTTACTATAAAAGAACTAACAATGAATCAGAATAAAAATATTATACTACTAAAATGTAAGGTCCCAGGGAGTGTTGCTGAACAAAGAGACCTTGGAGTGCAGGTTCATAGCTCCTTGACAGTGGAGTCACAGGTAGATAGGATAGTGAAGATGGCAATTGGTATGCTTTCCTTTATTGGTCAGAGTATTGAGTATAGGAGTTAAGAGGTCATGTTGCGGCTGTACAGGACATTGGTTAGGCCACTGTTGGAATATTCTGATCAATTCTGGTCTCCTTCCCATCAGAAGGATGTTGTGAAACTTGAAAGGGTTCAGAAAAGATTTACAAGGATGTTGCCAGGGTTGGAGGATTTGAGCTATAGAGAGAGGCTGAATAGGCTGGGGCTGTTTTCCCTGGAGTAACAGAGGCTGAGGTGTGACCTTACAGAGGTTTGCAAAGTTATGAGGGGCATGGGTAAATAGGCAATTGCGGTCTGGGGAGTCCAAAACTAGGGGGCATTGGTTTAGGGTGAGAGGGGAAAGATATAAAAGAGACCTACAGGACAACCTTTTCACACAGAGGGTGGTACATGTATGGAATGAGCTGCCAGAGGAAATGGTGGAGGCTGGTACAATTGCAACACTGAATGGGTATATGAATAGGAAGGGTTTGGAGGGATATGGGCCGGGTGCTGGCAGGCGGGACTAGATTAGGTTGGGATATCTGGTCGGCATGGATGGGTTGGACCGAAGGTTCTGTTTCCGTGCTGTACATCTCTATGATTCTAACAGCTGTTAGAAATCTAGAAATAAGCCGGATCTCAGGAGCAGCTGCAAGATCCATGGTAGTCTCATCCACAAAATGTTTTACATTATTTTGTTCCACCAAGCATAATTTCCGTGGTACAGTGGCTCAGTGGTTAGCACTGCTGCCTCACAGCATCAGGGACCTGGGTTCAATTCCTGCCTTGGCCAATTGTCTGTGTGGAGTTTGCACACTCTTCCAGTATCTGTGTGGGTCTCCTCTGAGTGCTCCGGTTTCCACCAGCTATCCAAAAGATGTGCAGGTCAGGTGAATTGGCCGTGCTAAATAACCCATAGTGTTAGGTGCATTAGTCAGGGTTTAAATATAGGGGAGTGGAATTGGTAGGTTACTCTTCAGAGGGGCAGTGTGGATTTGTTGGGCCAAAGGGCCTGTTTCCACATTGTAAGGAATTGAATCTAGTCTAAATTAGTGACACTGTGCTAATTATAGCAAAAATAAGCCAGTATTGAGACAGAGAAAGTTGGACAATGACAGAGAGGTGATCAGGGAGTTCAGAGGTAAGACAAATAGACATGGATTCAGGTCCACCACAAAGGTGTAACACCAGCTCCGTAGGCAGGACCCCCTCAGCACGAGCACTGAAACCTTCAACTTGTTGATGAACGGTGGGAATTACTCATCTGTAAAACAATTTCAACTTTTAACTTGAAGATCTCATACAGCCGATAGCTAGAAAGATATCAGAAGTATTGAAGACAGATTTAACTCTGAAGAAGATACCAGGGACACAGGACATCTGGAGCTGTGCAAACCAGAGACAATCACACATTGAGAAGAATGGAAGAGTCCCTGAGAAGGGGTAGAGGAGATTTACCACAATGGTTTGAGTGAGAGATTTGATGGAGTTGTGTGATTGGTTTAGATATGGCAGTTTAAAAAAACATTGAAGTTCCTATTGGCTGATAATAAAATGTTGAACTAACAGTTTTCTTTGGCATGTGGTCAGCAGCAGAAATGGCTTGTGACAGTTTAAGAGCATGCTGGGAATTTCAGACAAGCTAGATTGAACTCTGACCTCAAGTAAGCTGCAGCAGAATGTGTTGTGATCTTAAGTTTCCTGTGTTGACCAAATCAAGTGCTGAAAGTTTTTTCAAACATTAAAATTGACAAGTCGCCAGGCCCGGACCAGATTTGTCCTCGGCTGCTTTGGGAAACAAGAAATGTAATTGCTTCGCCACTTGCAAAGATCTTTTCATCCTCGCTCTCCGCTGGAGTCGTACCTGAGGACTGGAAAGAGGCAAATGTAATTCCTCTCTTCAAGAAAGGGAATAGGGAAATCCCCGGCAATTACAGACCGGTAAGTCTCACGTCTGTCATCTGCAAGGTGTTAGAAGGGATTCTGAGGGATAAGGATAGCATGGCTTGATTAAATGCAGTCAACACGGCTTTGTGAGGGGAGGTCATGCCTCACAAACCTTATCGAGTTCTTTGAGGATGTTACTAGAAAAGTTGGTGAGGGTCGAGCTGTGGATGTGGTGTATATGGACTTCAGCAAGGCATTTGGTAAGGTTCCCCATGGTAGGCTCATTCAGAAGGTCAGGAGGAATGCGATTCAGGGGAACATAGCTGTCTGGATACAGAATTGGCTGGCCAACAGAAGACAACGAGTGGTAGTAGAAGGAAAATATTCTGCCTGGAAGTCTGTGGTGAGTGGTGTTTCACAGGGCTCTGTCCTTGGGCCTCTACTGTTTGTAATTTTTATTAATGACTTGGATGAGGGGATTGAAGGATGGGTCGGCAAGTTTGCAGATGACACAAAGGTTGGAGGTGTCGTTGACAGTATAGAGGGCTGTTGTAGGCTGCAGTGGGACATTGACAGGATGCAGAGATGGGCTGAGAGGTGGTAGATGGTGTTCAACCTGGATAAATGCAAGGTGATGCATTTTGGAAGGTCGAATTTGAAAGCTGAGTACAGGATTAAGGATAGGATTCTCGGCAGTATGGAGGAACAGAGGGATCTTGGTGTGCAGATACATAGATCCCTTAAAATGGTCACCCAAGTGGACAGGATTGTTAAGAAAGCATATGGTGTTTTGGCTTTCATTAACAGGGGGATTGAGTTCAAGAGCCGTGAGATCTTGTTGCAGCTCTATAAAACTTTGGTTAGACCGCACTTGGAATACTGCGCCCAGTTCTGGTCGCCCTATTATAAGAAAGATGTGGATGCTTTGGAGAGGGTTCAGAGGAGGTTTACCAGGATGCTGCCTGGACTGGAGGGTTTATCTTATGAGGAGAGGTTGACTGAGCTCGGACTTTTTTCATTGGAGAAAAGGAGGAGGAGAGGGGACCTAATTGAAGTACAAGATAGTGAGAGGCATAGATAGAGTTGATATCCAGAGACTATTTCCCAGGGCAGAAATGGCTAACACGAGGGGGTCATAGTGTTAAGCTGGTTGGAGGAAGGTATAGAGGGGATGTCAGAGGCGGGTTCTTTACACAGAGTTGTGAGAGCATGGAATGCGTTGCCAGCAGCAGTTGCGGGGGCAGGGTCATTGGGGACATTTAAGAGACTCCTGGACATGCATATGGTCACAGAAATTTGAGGGTGCATACATGAGGAGCAATGGTTGACACAACATCGTGGGCTGAAGGGCCTGTTCTGTGCTGGACTGTTCTATGTCCTAAGGGTCGTAAGGTGTCTGGACCTACTGCTACCTGACATGCCGCATAGAATGTCACATGGCTCAGTGTAAATATTTGTAAAAAGTTCAAAATCACACGACGCTGGGTCATAATCCAACTATAACCTCGTGATGTGTGTTTTTTTCAGTTTGTCCACCCCAGCCCAACACCAGCTCCTTCAAAATCATAAACATTTGCAAGTTCTTTCCCAGTAAATTTCTTTGGATGGGATTGAAAAATTGGTGATTAGGCTTTTATCAGTTCCTTGGCTGAGTGCCCAAGGCCTATTCGACAGCAGCACATTTGCACACAAGTCAACACAGTAAGGAAACACTCCCTCAGAAGGAGAAGTTTCCAGATCCACTCTGGAAAAGCAATGCCATGAAGTCCTCTTCGTAAAACAAGGAATCGTGAGGGGAGATCGACATTGGCCACTTCGCTTGAATTTGATTCAAGCCAAAATTTAGCCACTCAAAGTAAGAGTCAAGGTGATAAGTGAATTAAAGTTAAAGCTAAGATAAAGTGATGTTCAATGAAATGAGTTAGATGAAATAAGTAACTGGCGCAATGAGTGTTTAATATCGAGTATTAGTACCGAATAAATGTATTGAGTGAGTTCCCTGCCTTTTATCTGTTACATTAGGGAAGAATAGCTGGACAAAAAAGGTTTGAGATCTCCTTTTCGGGCAACAGACAGAATCTGCAGCTGAGAGGTTATGCAGTGAATATAGTGGCCAGAACCTGAGTACTTACATTCAAAGGTGGATAATATCCCTGATTTTGATTAAATCCAGTGATGAGATGCTTTGGTCGGAGTTTCCAGTCTGCGAGCCCACGTTTTAATCCCCTCACAAACAAATTTGTCACATCCACGATTTGCAGAAAGCATTTCTTAGGCGCTGCGCTGCCCAGGTTCCTGGTCCGGGGGGGGGGGGAATCCTTGCCCCTAACAAAGATGGCGAAGGTCGTTTCCTTATTCTCCTCCACTCCTTACTTGTCAAGTGTCCAGAGCCAAGGGACAAACTCCCTGTCCATTGCCAGGGTGCAGCTCCAGCCTCAGTTGCTTCCTGTGATAGTGTGTTGGGGAAGCAAGAGCTAAAAGTTCTTTTTTTTTGCTGTTGCTGAAATAACGATGTACCATAAATGTTGAAATGTGTGCCTTTGATGTTCTTGCTGAAACGCCCCTCCACTCATGCCTCAGGCTGCTTCCTCTATTCAGTGGAGCCTTGTTAACCGCATTGCTTATCTGCTCATGACTCGTGAAAACTATGGGATGTGGCAACACTTGTGTCATGTGGGGTTGAGAGGTGTGTACATTAGTCGCGCACCTCAGGGCTATAAATTGTACTGTTTTTATTCCATCCACGCTAGTGCTGACTCTGGACATCTCGCAGGCTAAGCTAAAATAAATAGTTTAACGAAACTCTTGTGTGCTCCGGAAGTCGACACCAGTTAACCTCACAGCTAAAATCCCTCATTCCTGAACTATTCTAGCAGATCTCTGCTGCCCCGTCACTCTCAGAGTTCCCTCAATCACAATGTGCAGTGATCTCCGGTTTGCTCAGATCCTGACGCTCTGTTTGTATGGGATTCTGAAGTTGAAAATAGTGAAATTATTGGGTCTTTTGACTGGGAATTTCGAGTCTTTTAGTGTTCTGCCCTGCTACCCTGTGAAAGGTTCTGTGGATCTAAAACAGGTATCTCCTTTTTATTTGAACCCATTTCCACACAGCACTCTTTCACTACTACTGTGCTCCCTCTGCAATAAATTGATACTTAGAATCATAGTAATGTAGAATACCGAAACAGACCCTTCGGTCCAACTTGTCCGTGCTGACCAGATATCCCAACCCAATCTAGTCCCACTTGCCAGCTTCTTTAGCTGACTGTCCAGAAGAGGGAAGTGCCATTGACCATTCCTGACCGGACGCTGTACATTTAGAAGCGTTAACTTGCCAAAGTATCATTCAGAGTCAGGAATTGTTCTTGCTACTTTTCTCATCTGTTTTTGATATTATTTCAACCATCAAATTCTGCACCCTGTTTATTTCTCTGGAAGCAATTCTTCATATTGTGAAACATTTAACACTGCCTCTCTTCCACTACAGATATCAGCAAATATTACCAATCCATCATGAGTTGTGAATAGAATGACATTTCACCTTCCTGTGCTGCTGCAGTCCATGTGGTAAAGGTGCTCCCATAATGCTGTGCAGAAAGTACTTACCAAGTAAGTTGGGATGAAGAGTGATATTTGTCCCAAAAAATATTTGTCATTTTCACATTTTTAACATAATAGAACATAGACCGTTACAGCGCAGTACAGGCCCTTCACACCTCGAAGTTGCGCTGATCTGTGGAACCAATCTGAAGCCCATCTATCCTACACTATTCCTTCTTCCTCCCTTGTTTAGCCAATGCCCATTTAAATGCCCTTAAAGTTGACGAGTCTACTACTGTTGCAGGCAGAGTGTACCACACCACTACTGCTAAGGAAACTACTTCTGATATCTGTCCTATATCTAACACCCCCCCCCCCCCAATTTAAAGCTATGTTCCCTCATGCTAGTCATCACCATCCAAGGAAAATGGCTCCACCCTGTCTAACCCACTGTTTATCTTATGTGTCTCAATTAAGTCACCTCTCAACTGACTCCTCTGCAACAAAAGCAGCCTCAAGTCGCTCAGCCTTTCCTGATACGACCTTCCCTCCATACCTGGCAACATCCTAGTAAATCTCCTCTGCATCCTTTCCAAAGCTTGTATATACTTCCTATAATGCAGTGACCAGAACTTCAGAACTGCACACAATACTCCAAGTACAGCCACACCAGAATTTTGTACAGCTGTAGCATTATCTCGTGGCTCTAAAACTCAATCCCTCTTCCAATAAATCTAACACAGTGTGTGTCTTCTTAACCCTATCAAACTGGGTGGCAACTTTCAGGGATCTACGTACATGAACACGCAATCACGAATGATGATATTACTGAGGTCAAAAGTGTATGGCAAAATCTGCCAGTTTCAATGAAACGAGGACCATCTCAGTTCTCCTAAGGGTGGCACAGTAGCTCAACGGTTTGCACTGTTTCCTCACATCGACAAGGACCTGGGTTCGATTCTAACCTTGGGCGACTGTCTGTGTGGTGTTTGCACATTCTCCCCGTGTCTGTGTGGGTTTCCTCTGGATGCTCCGGTTTACCCCCACAATCCCAAGATGAATTGGCCATGCTAAAATTGCCCACAGTTTTCAGGGATGCACAGGTTAGCGGCATTAGTCAGGGGTAAATATAGCATAACAGTGTAGGGGAATGCGTCTGGGTGGGTTCCCCTTCGGAGGGTCGGAGTGGATATGTTGGGCTGAAGGGCCTATTTCCACACTGTAGGGATTCTATGATTCCATGAATTGACTGCTGATTAGTAGCAAGGAGAAAGCAAGGACTGCAGATGCTGGAGATCAGAACCGAAAATGTGTTGCTGGAAAAGCGCAGCAGGTCAGGCAGCATCCAAGGTGTGGGAGAATCGACATTTCGGGCATGAGCCCTTCTTCAGGAATGAGAAAAGAGTGCCAAGCAGGCTAAGATAAAAGGTAGGGAGGAGGGACTTGGGGGAGGGGCGTTGGGAATGCAATAGATGGAAGGAGGTTAGGGTGAGGGTGAGGGTGATAGGCTGGAGTGGGGGTGGGGGTGGAGAGGTCAGGAAGAAGATTGCAGGTTAGGAAGGTGGTGCTGAGTTCGAAGGTTGGGACTGAGACAAGGTGGGGGGGAGGGGAAATGAGGAAACTGGAGAAATCTGAGTTCATCCCTTGTGGTTGGATGCTTCCTAGGTGGAAGATGAGGCACTCTTCCTCCAGCCGTCGTGTTGCTATGGTCTGGCGATGGAGGAGTCCAAGGACCTGTATATCCTTGGTGGAGTGGGAGGGGGAGTTGAAGTGTTCAACTCCCCCTCCCACTCCACCAAGGACATGCAGGTCCTTGGACTCCTCCATCGCCAGACCATAATAACATGACGGTTGGAGGAAGAGCGCCTCATCTTCTGCCTAGGAAGCATCCAACCACAAGGGATGAACTCAGATTTCTCCAGTTTCCTCATTTCCCCTCCCCCCCACCTTGTCTCAGTCCCAACCTTCGAACTCAGCACCACCTTCCTAACCTGCAATCTTCTTCCTGACCTCTCTGTCCCCGCCCCCACTCGGGCCTATCACCCTCACTTTAACCTCCTTCCACCTATCGCATTCCCAACGCCCCTCCCCCAAGTCCCTCCTCCCTACCTTTTATCTTAGCCTGCTTGGCACACTTTTCTCATTCCTGAAGAAGGGCTCATGCCCGAAACGTCGATTCTCCTGCTGTTTAGTGACACCAAGTGTTTGAAAATAAGTGCATGGATGCACAAGGTAGGGGATACGCCAGTTGCATGAAAATAAACTTGATGACTCAGGGACCTAAGGGGAAAAAAAAAAGAATTATTTAGAGAGAATATTTGAGGCTTCCAAAGGGACCACGAGGGATTAATAAACCCCAATTGTGATGATGAAATATTTTTGAAAACTTTTTTAAAAACGGCATGCAAATCCCTTTTGACTTTAAATTTGAAATATAGGACATTCAGTGGGAGATAACTATAACCAAACTTAAAACTGTGCCACGAGAGCGGAGGGCTCATGCCTGAAACGTCGACTCTCCTGCTCCTTGGAGGCTGCCTGACCTGCTGCGCTTTTCCAGCAACACATTTTCGGCCACGAGAGCCGAGGCCAGCTCAGAAAGGCAGGACACACTGTTGAAAGTAGCTGCAATGCAGGAGAAGGAAAACACACCTGGAACATTTGTCTCCTTCTTCCAGGGGAGGAGAGACAACCGAGGTAGTTATACACCCGTGAGCCTTACTTTGGCTGTCGGTAAAGTGTTGGAAAAGTGAGAAGCGATAGGATTTATAATCATCCGGAGAGGAATGACTTGATGAGGGATAGTCAACACAGTGTTGTGAAAGGTAGGTCGTGTCTCACAAACATTGAGTTCTTTGAGATGGTGACCAAAAAGGTGGATGAAAGTAAAGCGGTTGATGTGGTGTACATGGATTTCAATAAGACGTTTGATAAGGTACTCCACGGTAGGCTATTGCACAAAATACAAAGACATGGATTGAGGGCGATTTAGCGGTTTGGATCAGAAATTGGCTAGTGGAAGTAAGTCAGAGGTGGTTGATGAGAAATGTTCATCCTGCAGTTCAGTTACTAGTGATGGAGCCACTGCAGATTGTCATTTTCATAAAAGATGAGGGGGATAGAAGGATGGGTTAGTAAATTTGCAGATGACACTAAGGTTGGTGGAGTTGTGGATTGTGATGAGGGATGTTGCAGGTTACAGAGGGACATAGATAAGTTGCAGAGCTGGACTGAAAGCTGGCGAATGGAATTGAATGTGGAAAAGTATGAGGTGATTCACTTTGGAAGGAGCAACAGGAATAAAGAGTACTGGGCTAATAAGATTCCTGGTAGTGTAGGTGAGCAGAGAGATCTCGGTGTCCACGTACATAGATCCCTGAAAGTTACCACCTAGGTTGATAGGATTAAGAAGGCAGACAGTGTGTTAACTTTTATTGGCAGAGGGATTGAGTTTCGGAGCCACAATGTCATGCTGCAGCTGTACAAAACTCTGGTGCAGCTGCACTTAGAGCATTACATACAGTTCTGGTCAGTGCATTATAAGAAGGATGTGGAATCTTTGGAAAGGGTGCAGAGGAGATTGACTAGGATGTTGCCTGGTATGGAGGGAAGGGCTTACGAGAAAAGGTTGAGGTTTTCGTTAGAGAGGGGAAGGCTGAGAGGTGACTTAATTGAGTCAT
Organism: Hemiscyllium ocellatum; assembly: GCF_020745735.1. Classification (NCBI taxonomy): domain Eukaryota; kingdom Metazoa; phylum Chordata; class Chondrichthyes; order Orectolobiformes; family Hemiscylliidae; genus Hemiscyllium; species Hemiscyllium ocellatum. The sequence goes on from NC_083427.1 coordinate 5,228,175, forward strand.
ATAAGATAAGAGGGTTAGATAGGTCAATAGTGAGTGCCTTTTTCCTCAGATGGGGGTGGTAGCAGAAGAGGTCATAGCTTTAAATTGACCGGTGGTAGATATTGTTGACGTTTATTTTGTTCGACAAATTTGGACGACACAAGTTTTCTGTACAACAGCAGTAGCTTTGTTATCGGACAGCTAGCGAGAGAATCAAAGTGTCTCTAAAGTAGCCGAGTGTCTACTTGTGGTGACGACTCTTCACGAATCTCTGCCGTACACATAAGGACAGTATATTTTATACGAATTAGACAAAGGCATATCAGTCGTATGGGCGATTGTCATTACATAGTTTAAAGTAGGTGATTATGAATTTACAAAGCTTGATGAATGTCGATATCCTGTGATAACGTGTGAATGGATTACAGAAACTGATTATCGTATTGATCATGATTATGTGTTGACGGGAAGAGATTAAGGCAGAAGAGTTCTTCCATCAATAAATGGTGGATTCACTTAGCTATGCTAATATGGAGGGGAAGTAAGACAGTGGGAGTGGGAGACAGTTTAACGGGGTTGTGGCCAGATAAAAACAATGACTGCAGATGCTGGAAACCAGATTCTGGATCAGTGGTGCTGGAAGAGCGCAGCAGTTCAGGCAGCATCCAAGGAGCAGCGAAATCGATGTTTCGGGCAAAAGCCCTTCATCAGGAATAAAGGTTGTGGCCAGGGCTATCAGTCTTGTCTGATAGTCTTGTGGACAGGGCAAATTAATCTTTCTGGGGTTACAGGGGTATCCACTCCCCTACTGAGGTGCTCTGCCTGAATTGTAAGAATGCAGGCCTTCAGTTGATATTGCAGTAAATCCTTTGGCAGGGGAATGTTTAATTCTTGAGTCCCTGGAAGCAAAGTATGGAACTGGCCCCTCTGTGGCATTTTAACTTCCTATATATAGGACAGATGTCAGAGGTAGTTTCTTTACTCAGCGTAGTAGGGGTGTGCCTGCACACTGCCTGCAACAGTAGTAGACTTGCCAACTTTAACGGCATTTAAATGGTCTATGGATGAAAATGGAATAGTATAGGATAGATGGGCTTCCAATTGGTTCCACATGTTGGTGCAACATCGAGGGCCTGTACTGCGCTGTCATGTTATGTTGTGTTATGTTAAAAATGTGAACAACACCAACTGTTTTTGGGAAAATATCACTGTTCCTTCGTCCCAACTTACTTGATAAGTACTTACTGAACCACATTGTGGAGCACCTCTACCATACGGACTGCAGCGATTCAGGAAGGTAAAATGTCATTTTATTCACAACTAATGATGGATTGGTAATATTTGCTGATATCTGCAGTGAGAGAGAAAAACAGTGTTAAATGTGTCACGATATGAAGAATTGGTTCCAGATAATAATCATGGTGCAGAATTTGATGGTTGAAATAATATCAAAAGCAAACGAGAAAAGTAGCAAGAACAATTCCCGACTCGGAATGATACTTCAGCAAGTTAAAGCTTCCAAAGGTGCAGCGTCCGGTCAGGGGATGGTCAGTGGCAGATACCTCACCTGGACAGTCAGCTAAAGAAACTGGCAGGTAGGACTAGATTGGGTTGGGATATCCGGTCAGCATGGGCGAGTTGGACCAAAGGGTCTGTTTCTGTGCTGTACATTACAATGACTCTGAGCATGAAACAGACAATTTATTACAGAGGGAGGACAGTAATGAAAAAGCCATGTATGGAAATGGGTTCAATTCCACCATAAAAGAAGATCCACAGAACTCCCCACAGTGTAGCAGGGGACAGCACTAAAATACTCGAAACTCCCAGTCAAAAGACCCAACAATTTCAGAAATCCAAAGGAATAGAACATCAGGATCTGACACATCCACACTTTTCACGAGTCATGAGCAGATAAGGAATGCAGCTGACAAGGCATCACAATAGAGGAAGCACCTAAGTCATGGGTGGAGGGGTGTTTCAGCAAGGTAAAAGCAAGGACTGCAGATGGTGGAAACTAGAGTCCAGATTAGAGTGGTGCTGGAAAAGCACAGCAGGTCAGGCAGCATCCCGGGAGCAGGAAAGTCGACATTTCAGGCAAAAGCTTTTCATCGGGAATAGAGGCAGGGTGCCTGCAGGGTGGAGAGATAAATGAGAGAGGGGTTGGAATGGGGAGAAAGTAGCAAAGAGTACAATAGGTGAATGGGGGTGGGGATGGAGGTGATAGGTCAGAGAGGGCACTCATTTCAAAATTTACTGTACATCGTTATTTCAGCAACCAAGGAAAAAACTTTTAACTATTGCTTCCCCAACTCTCTATCACAGGGAGCAACTGGAGCTGGAGGTGCACCCTGGCAATAGCTAGGGGTTTTGTCCCTGGCTGTGGGCACTTGACTAGTGAGGAAGGGGAGAACAAGGAAGCCACCTCCGCCATCTTTATTGGAGGCAAAGTTCGGCGGTACCACCAGCAATGACCCCGGGCGCAGGCGCGGCCGCCATCTTTATTCGGGGCAAGGATTCTCCAGGACCAGGAACCCGGGCAGCGCAGCGCGTGACAAATGCTTTCTGCAAATCCTGGATGTGACAAACTTTGTTCGTGAGGGGATTAAAACGTGGGCTCGCAGACTGGAAACTCCCACCAAAGCATCTCATCACTGGATTTCATCAAAATCACGGATATTATCCAACTTTGAATGTAAGTACTCAGGTTCTGGCCACTATATTCACTGCATAACCTCTCAGCTGCAGATTCTGTCTGTTGCCCGAAAAGGTGACCTCAAACCTTTTTTGTCCAGCTATTCTTCCCTAATGTAACAGATAAAAGGCAGGGAACTCACTCAACACATTTATTCGGTGCTAATACTCGATATTAAACACTCATTGCGCCAGTTACTTATTTCATCTAACTCATTTCATTGAACATCACTTTATCTTAGCTCTAACTTTAACTCACTTATCACCCTGACTCTTACTTTGAGTGGATAAATTTTGGCTTGAATCAAATTCAAGCGAAGTGGCCAATGTCGATCTCACCTCACAATTTTTTGTTTTACGAAGAGGACTTCATGGCATTGCTTTTCCAGTGTGGACCTGGAAACTTCTTCTGAGGGAGTGTTTCCTTATTGAGTTGACTTGTGTGCAAATGGGCTGCTGTCGAATAGGCCTTGGGCACTCAGCCAAGGAATTGATAAAAGCCTAATCAAATATTTCCAATGAAAATGCTTATGATTTGGAAGAGCTGGTGATGGACTGGGGTGAACAAAGTTAAAAATTACACAACACCAGAGCATAGTCCAAATAAACCTGCTGGATTATAATCTGGTGTCGTGTGATTTTTAACCTTTTCCAAATATTTACAGTGAGCCATGAACTGTGACATTTTATGCGTCACGTCAGGTAGCAGTAGGTCGAGAGAGCTTATGACCCTTACTTGATTTGGTCAACACAGGAAACAGAAGATCACAACACATCCTGCTGCAGCTCAATTGAGGTCAGAGTTCAAACTAGCTTGACTGAAATTCCCAGCACGCTCTTAAACTGCCACAAGCCACTTCTGCTGCTGATGACTTGCCCCCCAAAAAACTGTTGTTTAAACGTTTTGCTATCAGCCAATAGGAACTTCATTTTTTGACTACCATATCTAAACCAAGTTAAAAATCACACCACACCAGGTTATAGTCCAACAGGTTTAATTGGAAGCACACTAGCTTTCGGAGTGAAGTTCCTTCATCAGGTGATAGTGGAGGGATCGATCGTAACACAGAATTTATAGCAAAAATTTACAGTGTGATGTAACTGAAATTATACATTGAAAAATATAATGTTTGATGTATAATTTCAGTTACATCACACTGTAAATTTTTGCTATAAATTCTGTGTTACAATTGAGCCCTCCACTATCACCTTAGGAAGGAGCGTCGCTCCGAAAGCTAGTGTGCTTCCAATTAAACCTGTTGGACTATAACCTGGTGTTGTGTGATTTTTGACTTGGTACATCCCAGTCCAACACCGGCATCTCGAAATCATAGCTAAACCAATCACACAACTCCATCAAATCTCTCGCTCAAACCATTGTGAAAAATCTCCTCTGCCCCTTCTCAGGGACTCTCCCGTCCTTCTCAGTGTGTGGTGATCTCTGGTCTGCGCAGATCCAGATGCTCTGTGTCCCTGATATCTTCTTCAGAGTAAAATCTCCCTTGAATACTTCTGATGTCTGTCTAGCTGTAGGCTCTGGCAGGAGATTTTCAAGTTAAAAGTTGAAATTGTTTCACCGATGAGTAATTCCCACCGTTCATCAACAAATTGAAGGTTTCAGTGCTCTTGCTGAGAGGTTCCTGCTTATGGAGATGGTGTTACACCTTTACGGTAGACCCAAATCCGTGACTATTTGTCTCACCTCTGCACTCCCTGATCACCTCTGTGTCATTGTCCAACTTTCACTGTTGCAATACTGGCTTATTTTTGCTATATTCAGCCCAATGACACTAATTTGGAATTATACTTGGTGGAACCAAATAGTCCAAAACATTTATTTGGATAAGAATACCATGTTTCTTGCAGCTGCTCCTGAGATCAGCCTTATGTCTGGATTTCTTAGAGCTATTGCATTTCAGCTGCGTAATATTTTTATTTTGATTCACTTTTAGTTCTTTTATGGACACAAATGCAAAAAAAGTTTTTTTTTCAAATGAGTTCCATTAAGAGATCTCAAACGAGTTATGTTAACAGACCTTTTGGAGAGACTTAGCCATAAATAGCTTATTTCTTTTTCTCAAAAGTTATAGACTTAGAGGATAGTTTTATTTTTAAACGTTACGAATGTTTTAAAAATCACAGCAGAGAGTTTTGTGTTTTAAACATCATTAATGTCTTTTTTAAAGCGCAGGAGAGTTTTGTTTTAAATCAACAGAGCTGTATTTATGGAGCTTTTGGAGAGGCCTGAATGTGGATGGTTCAGAAGTGAGTTATTTTAAATCAAAGATAGAAAGCTGTCTGCTGGACACGTTCAGCAGTCTTTTTTATTAATTTGACTGTCCAACTATGTGGTTGATTTTGTTTCAGATTTGTGTGTGCAGTATTTTATTTAATTTTTTGCATGCTTGAATTCTTTTCAGGTAAAGAAATGTAGTTTTATTTTACATAGAAGGTGCGATTGTAAACTGCTTCGTTTTAGTCTTAATGACATTGAGGACACATAAGAGACAGTTAGATGGCTAGTAGAGTTAGCGAAGTAATTTCACAGCACAGTCAGTCAGATAGGTGGATGACTGTCATGAAGATAAGAAGGTAGTTCAGAAGTCTCTTGTGCTATTCCTCTCTCAAACACATACTTCATTTGGGGTACTGTTGAAAAGTGTAGTCTGTCAGAACAAAACAGAAGAGACAGTCAGATCTTGGGCACCTCAAATGAATCTTATGTTTGGCAGGTTTTAACAAAATTTAGAAGAATAATTGTTGTGGTTCTGTTCGCCGAGCTGGGAATTTGTGTTGCAGACGTTTTGTCCCCTTTCCAGGTGACATCCTCAGTGCTTGGGAGCTTCCTGTGAAGCGCTTCTGTGATCTTTCCTCCGGCATTTGTAGTGGTTTGTCTCTGCCGCTTCCGGTTGTCAGTTCCAGCTGCAGTGGCCGGTATATTGGGTCCAGGTCGATGTGTTTGTTGATTGTTTGTTGATAGAATCTGTGGATGACAAACACTATCAACAAACACATCGACCTGGACCCAATACACCAGCCACTGCAGCGGACAGCTGGAACTGACAACCGGAAGCGGCAGAGAAAAAAAATCACTGCAAATGCCGGAGGAAAGATCACAGAAGTGCTTCACAGGAGGCTCCCAAGCACTGAGGATGTCACCTAGACAGGGGATGAAACGTCTGCAACACAAATTCCCAGCTTGGCGAACAGAACCACAACAACGAGCACCCGAGCTACAAATCTTCTCCCAAACTTTTGAAGAAGAATAATTGTTATAGGGGACTCTCCCGTCAAGGGCACAGACAAGAGACTGTGTGGCAGTGAGTGTGACTCTAGGACAGTATGTTGCTTTCCTAATGCCAGGGTTAAGGATGGCTCAAAACCTTTGAAAATATTGTTCGAAGGGCAAGTGAGAAACCAGAGTTATTTGTACACAAGGTTGGAGTTTTTGTTGCACACATTGGTAGGAATAACATAGTTAAGGAAAAGATTCAAGCTTCACAGAGAGAATATAAGAGATTAAGTAGAAGATTGAAAAAAAATAGAATCTCAAAGGTAGTAATTGCTGGTTTGCTTCCAGTGCCCAATTCAAATGAGGGAAAGAATAAAAGATTAACGGAGATTAAATCAGTGGCCGCACAGGTAGGGGTGTCATGTTCAGGGATTCAGGTTCCTAGATCTTCTGGGGCAGACAAGACCTGTTCGAAAAGGATGGTGAGAAAGTTCATGACCTTAAACCCTGTCCTTAAACATTTAGACTAAAGCATAATACTGAATTATAGAACACATTTGCTGCTCACTAGAAAATCAGTGAGGAGAGAGGCAGGCTTAAAAATAAAAGGAACCTATGTTATGCAGAAGATTAAAAATATCTGTTGTCAGCAAGTGATAACAGGTTGCTCTCAGGCAATTAAGAAGATTTGCCTTAGACAGGACACTGAGTGATAACATTCACAGCTGTTCCTATATGAAATTAATAACAGTGCTTGATTCAGACTTTAAAACAAAACCCGGTATCAATTAACGTCTCTCCTGAATTATTGTCCTTCACTATTATCTGCCTAGTTCAGAACATGCAGTGCTTTTGCCAACTTTGTGCCTGTTTGTGACAGTACAGCTTTTGTAAGCCTTTTGGATAAAGGAAGCCTGTTTGTGATAGTATAACAGTGTAGCCTGCGAGGGCTCTTGAAGAGCTGATGTCCTACTTTCCAGGGTTATTAGAACCTAGTTAGCTTGGCTTATGGGTGTCAGTGTTATGTTGCAGCAGTGATGCTATTGCTAAATAAAGGGGATGACTAAAATTAAACTAAACTGTCTGGAAGAGATTTTTATTCCAGACTACCAAAGAGTATGATCTCCGGGATGAACCAACAGAATATTACAGGTCTGAGTTCACGAGGGTTTCCTGGGCCGTCTCAAATCTGTAATTTAAAATATCAACCTTTTACAGTGTTTGCATTTCATAGTCAGCAATGGCTACTCAAAATCATCATAAAGCCCAAATTGCAATTCCTTTCAAAACATTCATTCTGTAGCAAGTAATACTGGCTTTGGCAATCTCAGCTCTAAAATGGTCTGTCTCTCTCTCTCTCTCTCTCTCTCTCTCTCTCTCTCTCTCTCTCTCAGAAAGAAGACTAGAGAGAGGGGTGGAGGAATCCTCAGTAGCAGAGTACATAGAAAGACAGGTGAGGATGGTTTTGAATATGAAAAGAGGACAATAATTAGAGAAGATAGCCAAGAGCTAGTCAGAGAATGAAGTAACTGAAGAATTAAACTGCATTTATTTCAATGCAAGCGGTCTTACAGGTAAGGCAGCTGATCTCGGCATGTTTGGGATCATGGGATTGGGATATCATAGCTATTACAAAAACTTGGCTGAGGGATGGTTGGGACTGGCAGCTCAGTGTTCCGGATTTCAGATTCTATAGGAAGGGTAGAAAGAGAGGCAAAACAGAAGGGAAAGTGGCATTTTTTTATTAAGGAAAGCATCACAGTTGCAACTAGAGAAGATATTTCTGAAAAATTGTCCAGTGAAAATGGATGCGATGAAATTAGATACAAATAATTGAATGATCATTGTCACAATGAAGGTCAATCAACCTGGTAGGATTGTACTATAGACCTCCCAATAGTCAGAGGGAAATTTGAGGAACATAGAACAAGCTTTGTTGTGCTGGCCTTTTATCCTACTCTTAAGATCAGACTAATCTACATACCCTTCATTGTACTATCTTCCATGTGCCTATCCAAGAGTCGCTCAAATGTCCCGAATGTATCTGACTCTACTACCACAGCTGGCAGTGCATTCCATGCACCCACCATTCTCTGCATAAAGAAAATACATAGAGATCTGCTGAATGTTACAGAATACAAATGCTACAGGAAGGATAGAAAGGGAGGCAAAAGAGGAGGGGGAGTGGCATTTTTGATATGGGATAGCATTACAGCTGTGCTAAGGGAGGATATTCCCAGAAATACATCCAGGGAAGTTATTTGGATGGAACTGAGAAATAAGAAAGGGATGATCGCCTTATTGGGATTGTATTACAGACCCCGCAATAGTCAGAGGGAAATTGAGAAGCAAACTTGTAAGGAGATCTCAGCTATCTGTAAGAATAGTAGGGTAGTTATGGTAGAGGATTTTAACTTTCCAAACATCGACTGGGACTGCCATAGTGTTCAAGGTTTGACAAGTTGGACTCTTTGATCCTGAGTGCCCTCGCCGGCACCGGTCAGTTATCTCCTTCAATGAAACAATCAGGCACTATTAAAGCATTAATCATAAGAGATTTATTTGGATCCGTGGAGACAGTTTACAGTATGCATACAATGCTCTATAGCATTGCAAAGGGTCTCCAGAGTCAACTGCACGCTGGCTAGTCGCTCTCCAAAGTGAACGAAGAGTTACCCTATATTCTCTAAAACTGCAAGTTCATCTACTCGGATGATTCTAATCACAAGATTTACAAGTTTGTTGGTCTTTGAAATGTCCAATCCGATAACGTTATTTCATTGACACACGAAATGCTCCAACCCTGCGTGTGCTGGAGTTTTTAACATTCTGCAGTCGAGATATCTTATCAGGTTAAAACAGGACTAAGGACATTTCAGATGCTGTCAACCGTCATTTCAGTTATCTCTTTCCAAGTGCTAACTGTCAGCAGTTCTCTTTAACTGTAAGCAAATTTCGGTATTACACATAGCAGATACTACTTTATAACTTTAGCACAAACATGTCAAGAACTTATAGGAGCCATTTTGTCTAATATCCAAAATGCTCTGGGACAAAGTCCATTTTTACTCAACTTCCACAGGTTTAGATGGAGAGGAATTTCTTAAGTGTGTACAAGATAATTTTCTGATTCAGTATGTGGATGTACCTACTAGAGAAGGTGCAAAACTTGACCTACTCTTGGGAAATAAGGCAGGGCTGAGGTGTCAGTGGGGGAACACTTTGGGGCCAGCGACCATAATTCTATTCGTTTTAAAATAGTGATGGAAAAGGATAGACCCGATCTAAAAGTTGAAGTTCTAAATTGGAGAAAGGCCAATTTTGACGGTATTAGGCAAGAACTTTCAAAAGCTAATTGGAGGCAGATGTTCACAGGTAAAGGGACGGCTGGAAAATGGGAAGCCTTCCGAAATGAGATAACAAGAATCCAGAGAAAGTATATTCCTGTCAGGATGAAAGGGAAGGCTGGTAGTTATAGGGAATGCCGGATGACAAAGGAAATTGAGGGTTTGGTTAAGAAAAAGAAGGAAGCATATGTCAGGTACAGACAGGACAGATCAAGGGAATCTTTAGAGTATAAAGAAAGTAGGAGTATACTTAAGAGGGAAATCAGGAGGGCAAAACGGGGCCATGAGATAGCTTTGGCAAATAGAATTAAGGAGAATCCAAAGGGGTTTTACAAATATATTAAGAACAAAAGGGTAACTAGGGAGAGAATAGGGCCCCTCAAAGATCAGCAAGGCAGCCTTTGTGTGGAGCCACAGAAAATGGGGAAGATACTAAATGAATATTTTGCATCAGTATTTATTGTGGAAAAGGATATGGAAGATATCGACTGTAGGGAAATAGATGGTGACATCTTGCTAAATGTCCAGATTACAGAGGGGGAAGTGCTGGATGTCTTGAAATGGTTAAAGGTGGATAAATCCTAATCCGGTACACCCGATAACTCTATGGGAAGCTAGAGAAGTGATTTCTGGGCCTCTTGCTGAGATATTTGTATCATCGATAGTCACACATGAGGTGCCGGAAGACTGGAGATTGGCAAACGTGGTGCCACTGTTTAAGAAGGACGGTAAAGATAAGCCAGGGAACTATAGACCAATGAGCCTGACCTCGGTGGTGGGCAAGTTGTTGGAGTGAATCCTGAGGGACAGGATGTACATGTATTTAGAAAGGCAAGGACTGATTCGGGATAGTCAACATGGCTTTGTGTGTGGGAAATCATGTCTCACAAACTTGATTGAGTTTTTTGAAGAAGTAACAAAGAAGATTTAATGAGTGCAGAGCATTAGATGTGATCTATATGGACTTCAGTAACGCATTCGACAAGGTTCCCCATGGGAGACTGATTAGCAAGGTTAGATCTCATGGAATACAGGGAGAACTAGCCATTTGGATACAGAACTGGCTCAAACGTTGAAGACAGAGGGTGGTGGTGGAGGGTTGTTTTTCAGACTGGAGGCCTGTGACCAGTGGAGTGTCACAGGATCGGTGCTGGGTCCTCTACATTTACATAAATGATTTGGATGTGAGCATAAGAGGTATAGTTAGTAAGTTTGCAGATGACACCAAAATTGGAGGTGTAGTGGACAGCAAAGAGGGTTACAACAGGATGTGGACCAGATGGGCCAATGGGCTGAGAAGTGGCAGATGGGGTTTAATTCAGATAAATTCAAGGTGCTGCATTTTGGGAAAGCAAATCTTAGCAGGATTTATACACTTAATGGTAAGGTCCTAGTGAGTGTTGCTGAACAAAGAGACCTTGGAGTGCAAGTTCATAGCTCCATGAAAGTGGAGTCGCAGGTAGATAGGATAGTGAGGGAGGCGTTTGGTATGCTTTTCTTTATTGGTCAGAGTATTGAGTACAGAATTTGGGAGGTCACGTTGCAGCTGTACAGGTCATTGGTTAGGCCATTGTTGGAATATAGCGTGAAATTCTGGTCTCCTTCCTATTGGAAAGATGTTGTGAAACTTGAAAGGGTTCAGAAAAGATTTACAAGTATGTTGCCAGGGTTGGAGGATCTGAGCTGCAGGGAGAGACAGAACAGGCTGGGGCTGTTTTCCCTGGAGTGTTGGAGGCTGAGGGGTGACCTTATAGAGGTTTACAAAATTATGAGGGGCATGGATAGGATAAATAGACAAAGTCTTTTCCCTGGGATCAGGGTTTCCAGAACTAAAGGGCATAGGTTTAGTTTGAGAGGTGAAAGAAATAAACGAGACCTAAGGGGCAACCTTTTCACGCAGAGGGTGGCATGTGAATGGAATGAGGTGCCAGAGGATGTGGTGGAGGCTGGTACACTTGCAACATTTAAGAGGCATTTGGCTGGGTTTGTGAATAGGATGGGTTTGGAGGGATATGGGCTGGATACTGGCAGGTGGGACTAGATTGGGTTAGGATATCTGGTCGGCATGGACGGGTCGGACTGAAGGGTCTGTTTCCGTGCTGTACATCTCTATGACTCTATGACCCTATCTCAGAAATGAGGGTGGCATGATGCCTCAGTGGTTAGCACTGCTGCCTCACAGCGCCAGGAACCCTCCTCCGACTCCAGCCTCCGGCAACTCTGTGTGGAGTTTGCACGTTCTCCCCGTGTCTGCGTGGGTTTCCTCCGGGTGCTCCGGTTTCCTCCCACAGTCCAAAGGTGTGCGGGTCAGGCTGAGTTAGCCGCGCTAATTTGCCCGTACCATTATAGATGGGCCAGGGAATGCCTAATGGACGTGACCTGAAAGCCTTTCTTGGTTTGTCCCGGAGATCGTACTCTTTGGTCGTCTGGAATAAAAAAATGACGGATAGTTTAGTTAAATTTTAGTCTTTCCCTTAATTTAGCAACAGCATTACTGATACAACATAATACTGACACATATATGTCAGACTAGCTGAGGTTCAAAAACCCTACACACAGGCTGTCCCTTCCTCTGTCACAAACAGGCTTCTTTGGTACAGAATTTTAGAAAAACGCTGCATGTTCTCAATTAGACAGTCAACAGTGGAAAGGCAATAATTTGTAAGGAAGTGAAGTTAATTGACAGGTCTGTGTGCGCTTAACTGAATACTCCTACAGGCCCTTAGCCATCCATTAGATGGGAAGAACAGATCCAGCCAAGTCAAGCGCCAGTTGGCGAGATAAGTCCCTATCATAACGAGGTACCAGCCTAAGATACATGGGAGAGGTCGTAAGGTCACCTTGCACAGTTCGCATGTCAGATACCATTGTTATACAAAATGGCTTCTTAGCGAGGAGGGCAAACTTTGATCATAAAATGGCATCCTGACAGATTGTGTCAGAAACTCTTCAATGTTAGGTTTGGAATAATTTTAAGCTCGGAGCAGACTCCTTTTTATCTTCAGAACAGAATCATTCTGTATCTCTCGCTGAAACATTATCGTAATGTTATATTTTAAATTACTCATTAGTCTCATGCTTTCTTTTCAGGGTTGTGATTCAAATGCAAATGAGCCATAAGATCTGACGAGTTAGAGTTGACAGTGGAGCAGTCATGGCCTGTAAGAACAACAAGTAAGTTAAAGCTTCATCTGAGGAAGTCTATAGCCTTAAAACGAGTCTTTAAACATTTAATCAAAAATGTAATATTGAAATTTAGAATGCATTTGCTGCGCACTAGAAAATAGATGGGGAGGGTAAGGCAATTAAAAACATTTGCCTTAACATCAGTAAATCTGTGTAAACAGGAGACTGAGTGATAACATTCATGGCTGTTCCCTTGTGAAATTAGAAACAGTGTTTGGTTCTGACCTAGAATCAGTATCAATTAACTTCTCTCCCAAATTACTGTCCTTCACTGTTATCTGTCTTGTTAAGAACATGCAGTGCTTTTGTAAACTCGCTCTCTCTCTCTCTCTCTCTCTGTCTCTCTCTCTCTGTCTCTCTCTCTCTGTCTCTCTCTTTCTCTCTCTCACATGCTCTCTCTCTCGCACTCTCATATCCTGTTGAACTCTCAGGTCAGGGATTGTAACAGAAAAATGTTTTTCCCTCTGCATCTGCTGAGCTTGCAAGGGTAATAAGAATCAATTATAATTGATAGGACCTGACCAATAATTACAATGCTTTTGACATTCTTGCAAGGTGATCAAACACTCGTTTGTTTAACAAGTGAACATCCATGAATGTTATCACTCGGTGTCCTGCTTACTCAGATTCATTGATGTTAAGGTGAATGTTCTTCATTGCCTTACAGCATCCTGTTATCACTTGGTGAGAACAGATAGAACATAGAACATAGAAAAATACAGCACAGTACAGGCCCTTCGGCCCTCGATGTTGCGCCGAGCCAAGCCCACCTAACCTACACTAGCCCACTTTCCTCCATATGCCTATCCAATGCCCGTTTAAATGCCCATAAAGAGGGAGAGTCCACCACTGTTACTGGCAGGGCATTCCATGAACTCATGACTCGCCGAGTAAAGAATCTACCCCTAACATCTGTCCTATACCTACCACCCCTTAATTTAAAGCTATGCCACCTTGTAATAACTGACTCCATACGTGGAAAAAGGTTCTCATGGTCAACCCTATCTAAACCCCTAATCATCTTGTACACCTCTATCAAGTCACCCCTAAACCTTCTTTTCTCCAATGAAAACAGCCCCAAGTGCCTCAGCCTTTCCTCATACGATCTTCCTACCATACCAGGCAACATCCTGGTAAACCTCCTCTGCACCCGTTCCAGTGCCTCCACATCCTTCCTATAGTATGGCGACCAAAACTGCACACAATACTCCAAATGCGGCCGCACCAGAGTCTTATACAACTGCAACATGACCTCACGACTCTGGAACTCAATTCCTCTACCAATAAAAGCCAGTAAGCCATATGTCTTCTTCACAGCACTATTTACCTGGGTGGCAACTTTCAGAGATCTGTGTACGTGGACACCAAGATCCCTCTGCTCATCCACACTCCCAAGTATCCGACCATTAGCCTAGTACTCCATCTTCTTGTTACTCTTACCAAAGTGAATCACTTCGCACTAAGCGACATTGAACTCCATTTGCCACCTCTCAGCCCAGCTCTACAGCTTATCTATATTTCGCTGTAACCTGCCACATCCTTCCTCACTGTCAACAACTCCACCGACTTTCGTATCATCCGCAAACTTGCTCACCCAACCTTCTAGCCCCTCCTCCAGGTCATTTATAAAAATGACAAACAGCAATGGTCCCAAAACAGATCCTTGCGGAACACCGCTGGTAACTGCACTCCAAGATGAACCTTTACCATCAACTACTACCCTCTGTCTTCTTCCAGCCAGCCAATTCCTAATCCAAACCTCCAACTCCCCCTCAATGCCATACCTCCGTATATTTGCAGTAGCCGACCATGGGGAACCTTATCAAACGCCTTACTAAAATCTGTATACACCACATCAACTGCTTTACCCTCGTCCACCTCCTTAGTCACCTTCTCAAAGAATTCAATACGGTTTGTGAGGCACGACCTGCCCTTTCACAAAACCTTGCTGACTATCCTTGATCACATTATTCCTATCCCGATGTTCATAAATCCTATCCCTTACAATTCTCTGTAAGACTTTGCCCACAACAGAAGTGAGACTCACCCGCCTATAGTTACTAGGGTTATCCCTACTCCCCTTCTTGAACAAGTGAACCTCATTTGCTATCCTCCAGTCTTCTGGCACTATTCCTGTAGACAATGAGGACATAAAAATCAAGGCCCATGGCTCTGCAATCTCCTCCCTTGCTTCCCAGAGAATCCTAGGATAAATGCCATCAGGCCCAGGGGACTTATCTATTTTCACCCTTTCCAGAATTTCCAACACCTCTTCCCTACATACCTCAAAGCCATCCATTCTAATTAATTGTGACTCAATATTCACATCAGCAACAATGTCCTGTTCCTGAGTGAATACTGACGATAAGTATTCATTCAGTGTGTCTCCAATTTCTTCAGCCTCCACACGCAACTTCCCACTACTATCCTTGACTGGACCTATTCCTACCCTAGTCATCCTTTTATTCTTGACATACCTATAGAAAGCCTTTGGGTTTTCCCTCATCTTATCAACCAAAGACTTTTCATGTCCCCTCCTTGCTGCTCTTAGCACTCTCTTTAGATCCTTCCTGGCTACCTTATAACTCTCAATCGCCCCAATTGAATGTTCACGCCTCATCTTTACATAGGCCGCTCTCTTCCCTTTAACAAGGGATTCCAATTCCTTATTAAACCACGGCTCCCTCACACGACCCTTTCCTCCCTGCCTGACAGGTGCATACTTATCCAGGACACTCAATAGTTGCTCCTTGAACAAGCTCCACATATCGATTGCACTCTTCCCTTGAAGCCTACTTTTCCAAGCCACGCATCCTAAGTCATGCCTCACCGCATCATAATTTCCCTGCCCCCAGCTATAACTCTTGCCCTGAAGTGCACACTTATCCCTCTCCATCACTAGAGTAAAAGTCACCGAATTGTGGTCACTGTCCCTAAAGTGCTCACCTACCTCCAATTCTAACACCTGGCCTGGTTCGTTACCAGAACCAAATCCAGTATGGCCTCACCTCTTGTTGGCCTGTCTACATATTGTGTCAGGAAACCCTCCTCAGTTAAAGTCCCCCATAACAACCACCCTATTACTTTCACTCTTCTCCTGAATCATCCTCGCAATCCTTTCTTCTACGTTTCTAAGACTATTAGGAGGCCTGTAGAAAAGTCCTAACAGGGTGACCTCACCTTTCCTATTTCTAAGCTCAGCCCAAACTACCTCAGATGGCGAGTCTTCATCCATCGTCCTTTCCACTGCTGTAATACTATCTTTGACAAGTAATGCCACACCTCCCCCTCTTTTACCCCCACCTCTGACCTTACTAAAACATTTAAACCCTGGAACCTGCAACAACCAATCGTGTCCCTGTTCTACCCATGTCTCCGTAATAGCCACATAGAACTCCCAAGTACAAACCCACGCTGCAAGTTCACCTACCTTATTTTGTATATTTCTCGCATTGAAGTATACACACTTCAAGCCACCTTCCTGTTTACAGGCACCCTCCTTCGAGATTGATGCCTGGTTCCTAACCTCTCTACACTCCAAGTCCTGCACCCTAAAGCTACAGTCTAGGTTCCCATGCCCCTGCAGAGTTAGCTTAAACCCCCCGAAAGGGCACTAGCAAACCTCCCCCCAAGGATACTGGTGCCCCTCAGGTTTAGGTGTAGACCATCATGTTTACAGAGGTCCCACCTTCCCCAGAAAGAGCCCCAGTTATCCAGAAACTGGAATCCCTCCCTCCTGCACCATCCCTGTAGCTACGCATTTAACTGTTCTCTCTCCCTATTCCTCGACTCTCTGTCACGTGGCACGGTTAACAAACCAGAGATAATAACTCTGTTCGTTCTAACTCTGAGCTTCCAACCTAGCTCCCTGAAAGCCTGCCTAACATCCTCATCCCTCTTCCTACCTATGTCGTTGGTGCCAATGTGGACCACGACTTCGGGCTGCTCCCCCTCCCCCTTAAGGACTCGGAAAACACGATCAGCGACATCACGTACCCTTGCACCTGGGAGGCAACATACCAAACGCGAGTCTCTCTCGCCCCCACAAAACCGCCTATCTGTGCCCCGAACTATCGAGTCTCCAATAACTATTGCTCTGCTCTTCTCCACCCTTCCCTTCTGAGCAATGGGGATAGTCTCCGTGCCAGAGGCCTGAACCCCATTGCTTACCTCTGGTAAGTCGTCCCCCCCACAAGTATCCGAAACGGTATACTTGTTCTTGAGGGGAACGGCCGCAGGGGGTCACTGCACTGGCTGTTTCTTCCCAGTCCCCCTCACTGTCACCCATCTGTCTGCAATCTTTGGAGTTACTACTTCCCCAAAGCTCCGATCTATGACCCCCTCTGCCTCCCGAATGATCCTAAGTTCATCCAACGCCAGCTCCAGTTCCCTAACACGGTCTTGGAGGAGCTGGAGATGGGTGCACTTCCTGCACGTGTAATCAGCAGGGACGACCATGGCATCCCTCACCTCATACATGTTGCAAGAGGAACATTGCACTGCCTTCGCTGCCATCCCTCTAAAAGTAACCTTTAAAAAAACTAGGTCTAAACACTAGAATAAGCAAAATGCAGCACTTACCTTCTTACTATGGATGTTTTTATCTTCTGCACATCCTGGGCTCCCTCTTTTGTGGCCTGACCCCTCCTTTCCTGGCCTGTTTATATTCTCGTGTGTAGCAAATATGTTCTATAATTCAGCAAGACATTTAGTCTAAGTGTTTAAGGACAAGCTTTAAGGCTACAGACCTTCTCAATAGTGATCAGGGATGTGTAGGGTAAATGCAGTAGTCGGAGTAAGTGTAGGGGAATGGGTCAGGGTGGGTTACTCTTCAGAGGGTCGGTGTGGACTTGTTGGGCCAAGGGGCCTGTTTCCACACAGGAGGCATTCTGATTCTAACATCTCGATTTTAAGCCTTAGCAACATTTATTCCCTTAATAGGCCACCTGCCTTAAGGTCTTGAAACATCAGTTGTGTGTGATTAAGAACTTTCTGTGTTCTCCCTTAACTGGAGCCGTGCGCGGTTAGCACATAACTTGTCCACTTGCTTAGCTGCACACTTTTATGTTCCCTTTTAGATTCCTTCTACAGGAGTACTGTGTCCAGTTCTGGTCTCTCTGTTATAGAAAGGATGTTATTAAGCTGAGGAGGGTTCAGAAGAGATTTCCCAGGATGTTGCTGGAATTGGAGGGTTTGTGTTTATAAGGAGGGGCTGGGACTTTTTATTTGTAACTGAAACGTAGTTTGAGAGGTCACCTTAACATTGTCGGTGATGCTACAGTCAGATTAAAGAGAAAAGGGTGGCTCAAGGGAGTCTGAGGCCCCTTTAAAGATCACCAAAGGCCGCCTATGTGTGGAACAGCAGGAGACGGGGGAGATACGAAATTAGTGTCTTGCAGTAGTGTTTCTTGTGGAGACGTGTATAGAGAATGTGGGGAACTGGTTTTGAAAAATGTCCCTATTACAGAGAAGGAGGTGCTGGATGACTGCAAACACATAAAGGTGGATAAGTCCCTGGGACATGATCAAGTGTATCCTAGAACTCTGTGGGAAGTTAGAGAAGTGATTGCTGAACCCCTTGCTGAGATATTTATATCATCGATAGTCACAGGTGAAGTGCCCGAAGACCGGAGGTTGGCTAATATGGTGTCACTGTTTAAGAAGGGCGGTAAGGAAGAGCCAGGAACCATAGACCGGTGGGCCTGGTATCAGTGGTGGGCAAGTTGTTGGATGGAATCCTGAGAGACCGGATTTACGTGTATTTGGAAAGGCAAGGACTGATTAGGGATAGTTAACATGGCTTTGTGTGTGGGAGGTCATGTCTCACTAATTTGATTGAGTTTTCTGAAGAGTAATAAACAGAATTGATGAAGGCAGAGCAGTAGATGTGATCTATATGGATGTCATTAAGGCGTTCGACAAGGTTCCCCATGGGAGACTGATTAGCAAGGTTTGATCACTAGCTCTGTAGAAGATAGAGGGTGGTGATGGAGGGTTGCTTATCAGACAGGAGGCCTGTGACCAGTGGTGTGCTGGTCACAGGATTGGTGCTGGGTTCACTGCTTTTCATCATTTTATAAAAATGATTTGGATGTGAACAAAAGAGGTACAGTTAATAGGTTTGCAGGTGACACTAAAATTGGAGGTGTAGTGGACAGCAAAAATAAATTATGTTCTGAGTACAACAGGTTCTGATCAGATGGGCCAGTAGGCCAAGGAGTAGCTGATGGTGTTTAATTTAAAAAAATGTGAGGTGCTGCATTTTGGAAAGGCAAATCACGCCCGGATTTAGACACTTAATGATAAGGTCCTGGGGAGTGTTGCTGAACCAAGAGAGCTCGGAGCGTAGATTCATAGTTCCTTGAAAGCGGAGTCGCAGGTAGATAGGATAGTGAAGAATGTGTTTGGTATGGTTTTCTTTGGTCAGTGCATTGAGTCAAGGAGTAGGGTGAGAGGGGAACGAATTAAAAAGGTCCTGAGGGGCGGCTTTTTCGCGCAGTGGGTGGTACGTGTATGGAATGAGCGGCCAGAGGAAGTGGTGGAGGCTGGTACAATTACAGCATGCAAAAGGCATCTGGATGGGTGTGTGAATAGGGAGGGGTGAGAGGGATATGGGCCAAGTGCTGGCTAATGGTAGTAGATCTATTTGGGATTTCTGGTCGGAATGAACAAATTGGACTGAAGGGTCTGTTTCCATCTGTACTTGATTCTGATGTACATCGAGTAATGATGAAGGGCTTATGCTCGAAACGTCGAATTCTCTATTCCTGAGATGCTGCCTAACCTGCTGTGCTTTGACCAGCAACACATTTGCAGCTGTGATCTCCAGCATCTGCAGACCTCATTTTTTACTCGAAGATTTTAACCTACTGCGAATCCTCTTACAAGGATGCCTTCCTTGAAGAAGCTCTCTTCCTCCCTCTACAAGGATTTCAGTGAGTCTCTCTCTCACTGCACCCCCCAGGTCATCTCCTCTGCACAGAAGCTCTTCAGCCACGTTCTCAAACAGACCCGTTACCACAGACCTATCCCACCTCCATCGCCCCTCCCCCTAGTCCCTCCTCCCTACCTTTTATCTCAACCGGCTTGGCTCTCTCTCTCTTATTCCTGATGAAGGGCTTATGCTCGAAACGTCGAATTCTCTATTCCTGAGATGCTGCCTAACCTGCTGTGCTTTGACCAGCAACACATTTGCAGCTGTGATCTCCAGCATCTGCAGACCTCATTTTTTACTCGAAGATTTTAACCTACTGCGAATCCTCTTACAAGGATGCCTTCCTTGAAGAAGCTCTCTTCCTCCCTCTACAAGGATTTCAGTGAGTCTCTCTCTCACTGCACCCCCCAGGTCATCTCCTCTGCACAGAAGCTCTTCAGCCACGTTCTCAAACAGACCCGTTACCACAGACCTATCCCACCTCCATCGCCCCTCCCCCTAGTCCCTCCTCCCTACCTTTTATCTCAACCGGCTTGGCTCTCTCTCTCTTATTCCTGATGAAGGGCTTATGCTCGAAACGTCGAATTCTCTATTCCTGAGATGCTGCCTAACCTGCTGTGCTTTGACCAGCAACACATTTGCAGCTGTGATCTCCAGCATCTGCAGACCTCATTTTTTACTCGAAGATTTTAACCTACTGCGAATCCTCTTACAAGGATGCCTTCCTTGAAGAAGCTCTCTTCCTCCCTCTACAAGGATTTCAGTGAGTCTCTCTCTCACTGCACCCCCCAGGTCATCTCCTCTGCACAGAAGCTCTTCAGCCACGTTCTCAAACAGACCCGTTACCACAGACCTATCCCACCTCCATCGCCCCTCCCCCTAGTCCCTCCTCCCTACCTTTTATCTCAACCGGCTTGGCTCTCTCTCTCTTATTCCTGATGAAGGGCTTATGCTCGAAACGTCGAATTCTCTATTCCTGAGATGCTGCCTAACCTGCTGTGCTTTGACCAGCAACACATTTGCAGCTGTGATCTCCAGCATCTGCAGACCTCATTTTTTACTCGAAGATTTTAACCTACTGCGAATCCTCTTACAAGGATGCCTTCCTTGAAGAAGCTCTCTTCCTCCCTCTACAAGGATTTCAGTGAGTCTCTCTCTCACTGCACCCCCCAGGTCATCTCCTCTGCACAGAAGCTCTTCAGCCACGTTCTCAAACAGACCCGTTACCACAGACCTATCCCACCTCCATCGCCCCTCCCCCTAGTCCCTCCTCCCTACCTTTTATCTCAACCGGCTTGGCTCTCTCTCTCTTATTCCTGATGAAGGGCTTATGCTCGAAACGTCGAATTCTCTATTCCTGAGATGCTGCCTAACCTGCTGTGCTTTGACCAGCAACACATTTGCAGCTGATGTACATCCACATACTCAATAAGAAAATTTTCTTGTCCACACTTAACAGGTTTCTTTCCATCCAACCAATTAACAAAATGGCATTCCCAGTCCATGTTTGGAAAATTGAAATCTCATAGCACTGCAACCCTAACTGTGGAGAAGGGTTTGCCTTCCTGAACTGCTGTAGTCGGTGTGGTGAAGGTGTTGTGTTGTGGCCTGTGATCAGAGGTGATATCTGAGGGAGTCTTGGCTTTGCCCACTGCAAGGCCCTGACATCATTGCTGTTGTAAATTGTTAAAACCCTGGCTCAGTATTCTGAGGACAACCTCACTAGTAATGAACAAGTTCATTTAAAAGGAAGAACAGGCTCACCAGTTTAAACTTGTCCTTTCAATTAAAGAGTTTTGTGGAATCATACAGCATGGAAATAGACCCTTCGGCCTAACCAGTCCATGTCGAGCATAATCCCAGACTAAACATCCCACCTGTCTGCTCTTGGCCCATATCCCTCCCAACATTTCTTATTCATGTACTTATCAAAATGTCTTTTAGACATTGTAACTGTGACAGCGTCCACCACTTTCTTTGGAAGTCCGTTCCTCACATAAACCACTCGTGTGTTTTTAAAATAAAATTGTCTCTCTCACGTGGCTGAGAGACATTGAGGTGAACTGTTCTGACAGGATGAGTACTACTGGAAGGAGAAGATTATCCTGAGTTTGAAACTCAAAACAGGCTCTTCCCTGCAGACAGGTTGCCGTGGCAACACTGATAAGACATTCCATTGCACAGACTCATCTCATTGGAAATGCGAAACTGATCATTCGCCACAAGAGAAACTTGTGACTGAATGAATGAATGAATGGATTAGATTCTGATCTGATGTTTAGATCTATAATTGTGAAACAGTCAGGAATAGCAGAACTGACAGCAGACAGGAGACAGCGTCAATGAGAACATGACTGAAGAGAAGTAGCTGCTGGGACACAGATAGTTCTGTCCGTGTAAGTCACAGATGATAGTAATTCTAGCAACCTTTCCTTACTTCCTGCCAACAGCTCGCAGAGATAACACCAGGACAGCCTGCAGCTAGAGCTGGGTCACTACAGTGTAGAAAAGTGAGGGAATACTGATGTAAAGGGACGAATGGGACTGGAGACCTCAGAGATCAAGCTGAGGATAGCCAAGGATCCATCCATCAGCTGACCTTGTGGAAGTGACTGGGGACCCACAGGAGTTGCATGTTTATTGTGATTGATGGGTCAGTCCAATGTGCTGTCGAGGACAGAGAATCTGCTCGGCTTCTAGTTCTGAATAAGGTGTTTGAATTACGGATCCTGGAGTCTCAAACTTGGTAAGTAACAGGATTGGAGTTCACCTTGAATCTTGCATTTCCTTCTAGGGATATTGGAAGGGTCAGATTTCCATCACGGAAGGATTTGAATCTCATTGGCCTCAAGAAGATTTTTCATCAGAGCTGACGTGAATTGTGGAGAGAGGCAGCGTTTATGCAACACAGGGGGTGCGGGGTGGCAGCGGGTGGGGGTGGTCAGTTGGTGTGCTGAGGACAAAGGACTTCATGTAACAATCAAGATAGAGTTGTCTCGATTTGAAACATTAGCTTGCTAAGGATGGAGTCTGACCCACTGTGACCTGCAGTGTTTCTTGTTTTCAGTATCTCCAATATTGGCCTATCTCTCATAAAGGGAAGTGCCCAGATTTGGATACTCTCGCTGTGACTGAACTCGTGTTTGTTTATGAGGTTTCATGTCACATTGATGCACCTGAACTTTGTATCTCAACTTCTCATGCCCAGAATGGTACCTGCTTTATTAGCCATTCTCTGAATGAGTCCAGTCGCCTTCAATACTTCATGAATATTTTTAGCTTCCATCTCAGTAAACCATGAAGTCACCATTGCATTCAGAAGGTAGGGAACCCGAAACTAAGTAGGGAGGTTTGGTGAAATTCCTTTCACATTTGTTCAGAAACTCTGTTCGCAGTCCGTTTTGGTGAACAGGGTGACATCTACGATTCTGTGGTTCGTCAGGGTCTTTTAGATTAATGTTTCACCATCAATCTTGACTGAAGTGAATTATTTCACTATCTCTGGCTGTATGAATTGGTCAAAAGGATTGGGAAAACATTCGACAATATCAGATGGTAACAGGTTCAAACTGCTGTTTGACCCCTCAAGAATCCTCTGCCATTCAAATAGAATCCGGGCTGACCTGACAATCCTCTTATCCACTTCCCTGCAATTTTACCACAACACTTGATCCTTCCAGTGATCAAGAATCTATCCAGCACTTCACTGGAATTTCAGCACAGGGAGGAGGAAAAGGGAGGGAGTGTGGGCCGAGGCATTTATGGCTTTAGGGTGACATGGGAAAGAACGGTGATCTATAGAAACTGGAATTCTCTGAATTTCTATCCATTTCTAACAGTAATGAAATTTGTCAATTCCTTTTCCAGGATATTTGATGGGAAGGATTTCCGTCAGAGAAGGATTTGAATCTCATTGGCCTTTGGGTGCGAAAGGAGAAATGTTTGTATATTCCGTCTGCAAGAAAGATGTCAAGCATCGGGTTTAACTGGAAAAGCACAGAGACAGACAGACACTATCGACACAGTATGTTCCGATGAACTGACTTGGGTAAAAGTTTGAAATGGTTACACAGACTGCAAAAAGCTCTAACACTGATCACAGCAGGGATAAACTGTACGTGTGTTTTCTGTGTGTGAGTCTCCAACCAATCATCCAACCTTTGGACTCACAATAGCAGCCACATCATGGAGAAACCATTGGAATGTGAGGACTGTGGGAAGAGATTCAGATGCCAGTCTGAACTGCAAGTTCACCAACGCAACCACACCGGGGAGAAACCATTCACCTGCTCAGTGTGTGGAAAGGGGTTCACTGCCTCATCCAAACTGGGGATACATCAGCAAGTTCACTCTGACGAGAGACCATTTAAATGCACAGAGTGTGGGAAGCAGTTTAAAAGTGCGAGGTTACTGATGTGTCATAAGACTGTCCACACCAGCGAGAGACCATTCAGCTGCTCTGACTGTGAGATGCGCTTCAAGTGCTCGTCGAACCTGAGCAGACACCGGCGGGTTCACACTGGGGAGAGGCCATTCACCTGCAACACGTGTGGGATAGGATTCCCTCGGTCATCTCACCTACTGAAACACCAGCAAGTTCACACCAAGCAGAGACCTTTTACATGTTCAAGTTGTAAGAAGAGTTTCAAAACCGACAACGGGCTCGAGCTACATCAGCTGACTCATGCCAAGAAGAGACCATTCATCTGCTCAGCGTGTGGGAAGGGGTTTACTCAGTCAACCCATCTGCTCACACACCAGCGGGTTCACAGTGACGAGAGACCTTTTAAATGCCCAGACTGTGGGAAGTGCTATAAAAGTGCTGGTGTCCTCATGTCCCATCAACAAATTCACACTGAGGAGAAACCATTCAGGTGCTCTCGCTGTGGGATTGGTTATAAGAGATCAGATCATCTGCGCAAACACCAGCAACTTCACACTGGGGAATGACCGTTTAGCTGCTCTGAGGGCCTGCCTTGTCTATGCAACTTGCGATCACATAAGAACCTTCCTGATGTTGTGAGACACTTTTATAAATGTTCTCAATGTGACAGGAATTTTAAAAGCAAGCAGACTTTGCTGAGACACCATGGTGTTCACACTGACATGAGACGCTTGAAATGCCTAGTCTGTGGGAAATGCTTTAAAATGGCCTGTACCTGATGTCGCATCAATGTTTTTGCATTAAGAAGAAACCGTCCAAGTGTTCTTGCTGTGAGACTGGCTTCAGATGCTAATCTGAACTCACTGGCACCAGTGAGTTCACACTCTGCAGGGGTTGGATTGGAGGTCACCGCTGCAGTTGTCCATTCTCACGTTCTGAGGCCCTGCTCGCTCTTTCACTGGTTTCATGCTGTAAAATTGGTATGTCCTTTTTTGATCAACCTGTTTGGGCACATTCTAACACACCTCGGCACAGGCAGAATTTCAATGCTGATCTTCTGATTCCAAGGTAGGGACAGTTCCTCTGCACCACCAGAGCCTTTTGGCTTGCTGGAAGATTATGAAATCACTTAAAGGATGGAAATCACTGTTTAACTTGATGCTTGGCTGTTTCCACTTAACTTCATCAGCAATGCACCTTTGTATCTTCGAGCGGGAAAACTTTCAAAATAGGGAACTGTACAGGAACAGTACGAAGGTCAGGCATCCTGGGAGTTTGTCAAGTTTTCCAAAACTTCCTGCAGGTCAGAGTTAATGAAAATGTGGGACCTTTTATGAAACCTCATACCGAGGTGTCAGTGGAAAGAATGAGAACAAGGTGCGAGGAGGCCTAGAGATGAGGAAAGCAGGATAACGGTGAAGGTGCAGACCACTGCATGCTGCAGGGAGGTGAAAGTCACTCGCATGAACTGTGTCTTGCCAGAGTTCATCAGATAAAGACCAGGAGAAAATACAGCCTCCTTGAAAAAGGCTGTTCGGCAGATAAGCCGAATTCATGATTTCTCTTTTTCTTTTAAAATAAAGTACGCTCAAACACATTCTCACTTTTCACTGAAACCTGGAGTACTTGAATGTTTTTACAGGTCAGTCTCCATGATTGACATTTTAAGCAATATCTAAAAAGGCAGGGATTAGAGGGATAGAAGCTGTGGAGAGGCAACAGGTTTGTACTTTCGGAAGGCATCATGAGTCGGCACAGGTTTGGTGGGCGGAATGGCCTGTTGCTGTTCTGTACTGGGTTTTCTTTGTTGTGAGCACCAAGGACTCACCTGGTCCTCACTTTTTGTCACACCAATAAACACCCATCTGACAGGATATTTGTCCATGGAGTAGTCTTTCTCTGGGACCAGATCAAACTGGTCCTAACATTCCGATTTGGTCCTTGAACATCAACTGTAAGGGCCATGTAGATCGAGAGCCATGATTGAATGCTCTACATCCCAATACTAAGTACGCCACCATTCATAGCGAAACTGTCAACTGCCTGGAGCCCAAGTTCTGGGATATCCACCTTGCTATTGACTTTCCTCCTTTGTTTTGCATTCCTTGTTACCCACGTCCTTATCGAAGATTTTGGTAACCTGGCCTGATATATCCTCTAGAATCTGTGGAACCCCTGGGAAACTTCATTACGTGAAGATCTCTGTAGAAATGTAAGTTGTCATTCAGTCCAAGCTGATCCCTAAGCGAGTGGAGTCTGTAGAAATGTTACTCAGACACAGCTTGTTCAAACAGATCTGGGAAGGAGGATTTCTGATCTTACCACTGGACATCCTGTTTCCCAGAAGAGTGAGAAGATAATTCTTCCTGTACGTTTGATATCACTAACTAAAGGCGATTTATTGTGTCTGAGATGCATTATTTGTTCGAATTGGATTTACAGACCTTCAAGTCATAAGCAGTATTCCCAAAGACCTTTTTTATTTCTGTAAGTCATATTTCCAGCAATTGTTCTGACCACAGTTTCTTTTACTATTTGATTTTTTTTCCCCTGAAAGTTGCTTTGCTTTTAAATGTGGAGTTGCTAGTGCATTGCCCCTTGTGGGCATTGCTAGACAATAAATAACATCACATCGGGAGGTGGGGGGGAGGTGAATTACTCAGTCAGTGAGTGCAAGTCTTTACCACAGAAAGCTGGCAAGGACAGGGGAGGGGGCATGTGGGTATTCCAAGATGCGAGAGGCAGATTTTAATCAGGAAGGGGAAATCCCAGATTACTGGGGCAAGGGCAGGAAGGTGGAGCTGCGACCCCTCAAGGGGCCTGTCAGAGTTGGGCAAGTGCCTGAAAAGCACAGTCGCCCCAGGGATGATCGCTGCCCAGGAATGTGTGCCTGCTGCTGTTTTTTAAGGGAGTTAGGGTGGGGAAGGGGTGCGGTGATTGTGGGGGATGGGGGGGGGGGTGGAGGCGGTAGTCAGCTCAGTGTTTCGTGAGTGAGTCTGTACACATCTACCTCAGGTAGACACTGCGTGTTAGGATAGACCTGGGGAAGAGGAAGCTCTGAACTAACCTGAAGAGTTTCTCTTCTCTTCACCTGAAGGGAAAAGTTGTCTCTTTTCAACCCTCTGACACCGTGATCCAAAGTAATGAAAGCTGATGTGTTGTTGTGAGCTAGTTTATTTGACAGGGTTGGAATTGTAAGCTCACAGCAGGCAATTGCGGTCTTTTGTAATTTTGTTTTATTTAATGTACATTTATATTTTGCTGCTTATTTCCATGTTAAACCTGTGTTGAACACTTATCTTGTGAATGTTGATTGAAACCAAAGTGACTGTGCTTTGCTTCTGTGGAGTAAGGCTGAAGATACCAGAACTCAGACCAAACTTTCCATTTGGGCTGAACTGAACTCCAGCCGTTCCGGTGGAGTGACCCTGGGGAAACTGATTATCAAATAAGGTCCGTGGCTGGAGTGGGGTGATCAGACTATGATACAGTCAAAGTGTTTGGGCTAAGATTGGGTAAAAGAACAAACCGTTCCCAAACATGGAAGGTGGATGAAGTCATACACTGGACAGAGTCCAAAACACAAGTAGCCTGAGGAGACCCTGAGATCAGCGACAATTCTGGAAACCAGCCATCGTGAAGAAGTGAGGGAAGCCCAGGTCAGAAGATGTGGCTAGTACAAACCTGGCCAGCTGAGGCTGTCCCGTGTTGTCATGGATTCAGTGAATCCGGAGGGAAATGGTTAGGATATCTTGAAATTACATTATGGTATTTATATAAAGTAGTCATCATAAATAAAGTTATACTTGTTAAAGAGCTCTTCGAGACTCAGTTCTTTGTGCACCAAGTGTTGTCTTTTAGAAATGGACAACAGAGTTTGGCGCCCCTAGGTGGGCTTGCTAGGAAATGCAGAAATCAGGAGCAATGGGATATCTGTAGGAAGATTAGACAGGCAGCCAGAAGCAATAAAAGGAGGCATACTGGTTTACAGAGAAAATGACTGATGGAGAAGGTCGGCAGTTTACAAAATCAGAGAGGTGTATGAACTAATATCAATGTGGTGTGAAAAACAGATGAAAGAACTGGAGAGAAGTGAAAACTAAAAGGGGCTAATGGGTAGACAGAAGACTGAGGAAACAGTGCAGTGATTTCAAAATGGCTATTACTGGAGTGTGTAAGTCAGTGCAGGAATGAAAGGGTCCCTGGGGCAATCAGTGTAAGTGTATGTGGCAGACTGACTCATGAAAGAGTCATATCACCACAAAGAAGAATAATGTGTGTGTTTGGCACCCTGACATCCATTTGAGGAAGGATGGGACGAGGCCCCTGGTGTAGCCTGGGGCAGTGGGCCGTTGGCTGATAAGAACGCACGGTGTGGGGAGAAGTAGTATGAGTGAAGGCAGCTGCTGAAAACGGGGTGTCTTGTTCAGCCCTGCTGGCCCCACTTCCATGGTAACAACAAGGCAGCAGGAGGGGGATGTGGGAGCAAGGGAGCGGGCACACCCTGCTGTCACATACACCACCCCAGGACACAACAGGTGAGATGTCACTAACTGTGTAGGCAACTGTGACCTGGGTGATGGCTCCAGGGATTTTTTCCAAGCTATACCAAGAATGACGTGCGTTAGTTGATAGGGAAGAGAAGTTAACGTGTGTCCACCCCAATATAAACTCCACTTCATCTGAGCCACAGACTACAGGAAGAAGAATGTTAGAGGAACTAAAGGGAGCGCAAGTATGACAGCCAATACAGGGGACCTAGTGGAGGAATTGATTTAATGTAGCCAAAGAAATGGGAGAGCCAGCAAACTGCATTCGCTGCAAGGCTGTGGTCAGTTTCCCTGAGCACCTGTGGCTGGACCATCAGATTTGGGTGACCAAGTGCATAATCAATGATTGGTGTCCCATTGGACTCAACAGGCAATCAGTGTAGATATGTTGGACCCCTCCAATAATACCTACACCGAGGCATGGGCATTGAGGAAAATGATTGGAAGGTAATAAAAAGACACAGGGGGACTGAAGGCACAGGGAGGACGAATGGTGCAGCAGAGGTAAAGGGTTAGCCAGGAGAATTGAAGGAAGGAGACCAGTTACAAGCGGAGCTCTGTCAAACTGTAAGGTGGATATGAAGAACTCCACTTGTGGCCCCAGGGATTGGTAGGGCTCTGGATGCTCCTGGACGTGCTTTAACTGGGATGGGAAGACCATTATGCTGGAGATTGCTGGAAACCCCAGAGATTTCAAATGCAAGCCCAGGCATAGCCCTAGAAGAACAATGCCCACTCCACAGAACCATGTGAAGCCAATTGAGGCAACGAGGAGATAATATCCCAAAGTAAACCTTCAGTGATAATCTGAGACCTCTCCAATATGGGTGTGTGATGGAAAATGCAATGGGACAGGGTGACCTTTAGTGGATAGGAGGGTAGGAGGCCACTGTATCATTTTCCTATGAGACTTAGGCAGATCCCAGCCCATCCTGAACACATTCATCGTCAATCCTGCAGATTGGAAAGTAGAAAAGAAGATAATCTTCAGTGAATTTATGGGGCGTTCCCAAATAGAACAAGTGACTAGCCCTTTAAATATGCAAATAGGGGAGGCAGAGATGATGTATCCCTTGGTATTAGTAGAACTCTCAATGAATCAAGAGCATATCTTGGGAAGTGATTGTAAGGCTAGAGTCAGACTGTGCCTTGCTCCGGTAAATTGTATGGTCTGGCAAATGCCAGGGAGGAGTAAGCAGCAGTTGTTTGTGATGTGATCTCGTAGAGTCATGGAGTCCGACAGAGCATGGAGACAGGCCCTTTGGCCCAAACTGCTCCACTGAAATGTCCATCCATGTTCACTCCATTTCCCTTCACTTGGCTCATAGCATTCTAATCTCTTCCTATTCATGTATTTGTCCAAATGCCTTTTAAATGTTGATGTCCCCACCTCAAACACTTCTGCTGGCAACTTATGCCATAAGCATACCACCTTCTGTGTAAAAAAGTCGCTCCTCAGGTTCTCTTTCATTCTCTCCCCCAATCTTAAACTGATTTGTCAACCCTGGGGGAAAAAAAGACTGAGTGCATTCACCTTTCCCATGCCTCTCATGATCTTATACTCTTCTATAAGCCTCCCCCCTTTAAAGATAAAACTCCTGGCTTGTCCAACCTCTCCCTGTAACTCAGACTGTTGAGGCCTGGCAATATCCTTGTAAATTTCTCCTGCACCCTTTCCAGTTTAATAACATCCTTCCTATAGCAAGGTGACCAGGTTTGGACACAATATTCCAAATGCAGCCTCACTAATGTCCTTTACAAACTCAGCATAACTTCCCAACTTCTAAACTCAGTGCCCTAACTGATGAAGGCCAGTGTGCCAAAAGCCTTCTCCACGGCCCTGTCGACCTTTGACTCCATTTTCAGAGAACCGTGCACCTGAACTCCAAGATTTCTCTGTTCCACGACATTCCTTAAGGCCGTACCATTCACCATGAAACTCCTTTTTGATTTGACTTTCCAAAATTGAAGACCTCGCACTCTAATGTATTTAACTCCATGTGCCATTTCTCGGCTCACTCCCCCAGCTGGTCAAGGTCCTGCTGCAATTTTTGACAACCTTGCTCGCTATTCACGATGAGCCAAATACCTTGCTTCCATGCTGTAGGGATTCTATGATGCTAAGTTGAACAGCAGGAGATTGCCAAATTACTTCCAAAAACTTTTGGTGACAATCCTCATCTGTACTGAATGAAGAAGGGAGAATGGGTTGTAGCAATTATATGGAGGATAAACCAGAACAGGAAGTGGGGGGAAGGGGTGTGAAATGACGACTGTGGTTTCCTGTCGCCAAGTCACGCGCGGAAAGACTGGAGCAATTGGGCTTGATGCCCTTGAGTTTAGAAGACTGAGAGGGGATCTGATTGAAACATATAAGATTATTAAAGGTTTGGACACTCTGGAGGCAGGAAACATGTTTCTGCTGATGGATGAGTGCCGAGCCAGAGGACACAGCTTAAAACTACGGGTTGGACCATTTAGGACAGAGATGAGGAGAAACTTCTTCACCCAGAGAGTGATGGCTGTGTGGAATGCTCTGCCCCAGAGGGCAGTGGAGGCCCAGTCTCTGGATTCATTTAAGAAAGAGTTGGATAGAGCTCTCAAGGATAGTGGAATCAAGGGTTATGGAGATAAGGCAGGAACAGGATACTGATTAAGGATGATCAACCATGATCATATTGAATGGTGGTGCAGGCTCGAAGGGCAGAATGGCCTACTCCTGCATCTATTCTCTATTCACAAGAGGACAAACCTTGACACTGATCCAGCCCCTATAGAGCCAGCTCACAGAATGAACACAACGTGTGATACTCCCAATTACCTGTCAGTCAGGGCTCCCTGACTGGACCAGATTACGTGCTCTACAGTGTAGAAACAGGCCATTTGACCCAACAATTCCACACTGACCCTTCAAAGAGTAACTGAACCAGGCCCATTTCCCACTGACAAATGCACCTAACACTTTGGGCAATTCACCTGGCCTGAACGTCTTTGGATTGTGCGAGGGAACAAGAGCAAACCCACGCGGACACGGGGAGAATATGCAAACTCCACACAGACAGTCACCCAAGGCAGGGATTGAACCCAGGTCCCTGGCATTATGAGGTAGCAGTGCTAACCACTGAGCCACTGTGCCACTCAGACAGGGAACTCATATTCTATGAGGTCCACCTGGGTGACCTCATTACAGTCACAACGTTCCTCCATCTCTGAGTCAGATGACATACATGGATTTTTTTTTGATACATTCCTCTGGGCATTTTAGCACCAGCTCAGGTTGCTTCACGTCCGCCTTGGATATGGGTAGCATGTAATTCAAGATCCCTTGCCTTCTGTGCCCCAAACATTCTGAAACAAACTCATTTCCTTTTTCGGGTGTCAAAGGCATGAAGGCAGTGATATCCGCCATGTCCAACACAGATTCTGAGCTATCTTGGATGCCAGATGGAGAGGGAGTGCCGAAGGGCTCCAGAAGATTGATAAATCCTTGATGTCACAGGAATTAAGGGCTATGGGGAGAATGCTGGTAAGTGGAGTTGAAGTGCCCATCAGAGTTGAAAATGTGTTGCTGGAAAAGCGCGGCAGGTCAGGCAGCATCCAAGGAGCAGAAGAGTTGATGTTTCGGGCATGAGTCCTTCTTCAGGAATCGTGCCCGAAGCGGCTCACTTTTAGAGTTACAGAATGTGTTTTCTTGAAACACTGCAGTTTGGAAGTTCTCTATCATTCATACTTTAACAGATTATGAGTTGAGGTGAGCATTTATGGGTGTTTGGTTTAATTAACAGAAGGGTCCCCCACCGTGTTGCAACATAAATTTATCTAAGATCACAAAGAGATCTTGTTCAATTAGGTTCATGCCCGAAACCTCGACTCTCCTGCTCCTTGGATGCTGCCTGACCTGCTGCGCTTTTCCAGCAACACATTTTCAGCTCTGATCTCCAGGATCTGCAGTCCTCACTTTCTCCTTGAAATGCCCATCAGCCATGATTGAATGGTGGAGTGGACTCGATGGGCCGAATGGCCTTACTTCCACTCCTATGTCTTATGCTCTTATGGTCTTAAGAGTCAGATAGGCTGTTGAGGAGCCGGGCGCATTTTGTTCTCGAATCATATGCAAGTTTGCAGCTTTCATTCGCAGCTTATTCCGAACCATTCCACCTGCCTGAACAATATACATCACTGGACCTGATACTGCATCGACTATGCTTCTTACCCACGTAGGCCGTTTCCTTGTTTCCTATGGCAAACCTCATCTCATGAAGCAAAATGTCTCTCTTGTTATGACGTTAAAGGCGTTTATTGTACGTTTATGAGAGAATGAATGCTGTTTTACCTTGAGGGGTTACAAGCACCGGTCATGTGACTAGCTAGCAGTCTCAGGGTGTACAGTAAAATTGAAAATTTGTAATATTTGAATGTGAAACGGATACATGTGCTTTGGTTACTGTTGTGACAACAATTTGGATTTAACCAATCATTTTAAATTATTCCCCAGGATAATAAAACCCAATCGATTTCTAATTTATTGATTTGCCAATATCGAACCAATAAAACAATCTGATATGGGGGGATAAGACAGGCAGGCATTTTGAAAGTTAGACAGAGAGTAACTGACATCGACAGAGAGCAAACTGCCATTGAGAGAGACTGTCATTAAAAAAAACACTCTATCAAAGGTACCCTTTTTTCATATGCAACATTTTTGCAGTAAACATCAGAAGACTGCCCAGGGAGATCTGTAGCCTAACAAGGTAGGACGCTGGAGACAAAAGCCACTGTCTGGTTTTGAAATTAAGTTGATGTGATTTAATATGGGTTTTTTATTGGAAGAGTACATAATTATAGAGTTGGAGGTAGGAAACAAACATTTAAAAGGATTAGAGTTGCAAATAGTTGTTGTTTAATGTTCACTTTTAGAGTTACAGAATATGTTTTCTTGAAATACTGCAGTTTGGGAGTTCTCTATCTTTTCATACTTTAACAGATTATGAGGTGAGGTGAGCTTTTATGGGTGTTTGGTTTAATTAACAGAAGGGTCCACCACAGTGTTGCAACATAAATATATCTAAGATCACAAAGAGATCTTGATCAATTAGGTCAATGGGCTGAAGAGTGGCAAATGGGCTTTAATTTGGATAAATGTGATGCACTACATTTTGAAAAACAAAGATAAGACATGTACAAGTAAAGGTGCGATCTTGGCCTATGTTGTTGAACACAGTGACCGAGAGTTTCAGGCACATAATTCGTTGACGTTAGTATAACATATAGACACGATAGTAAGAAGACATTTAGCATGCTTGCCTTTGTTACTCAGAGTTTTGAACATAGGAGTCAGGACGTTATGTTAAGGATACACATGAGGTTAGTGAAGCCTCTCCTGGAATACTGTGACCAGTTCTGGCCTCCCTGTTATAAGAAGGATATTATTAAGTTAGTGAGAGTTCAGATGTGATTTACTAGGATGTTTCCGGGAATGTAGGATTTGAGTTATAAAGATAGGAAGCATAGACCATGATATTTTTCATTGGAGCATAGGAGGTTGAAAGTTGACCTCTGAGAGGTTTATAAAGAAATGAAGGATACAGATAAGGTGAATGTTGAGTGTCTTTTCCTTAGGGTGGGAAATATCAAGACGGGTCATATTTTTGAGCAAAGAGGAGAAAGACTTTTAAAAGATATCAGCGGCAATTATTTGACACAGAGCCTGGTTCTTGCGTGGAATGGACTTCCAGGGGAAGTGATGGATGCAGATGCAATTACAACGTTTAAAAAAAGGACATTTCAGCTCGTGGTTAACAGAAAGCTATCTGATATGGTGTCAATTTAGCAAATTCAGCAGTACAGAATCACATATGGTTCATTAAGTGCAAACGTAATATTATGGTAGTTTACTTCCCATTCAGTTTCTTGTCTGGCATAGTATTTGTTCTACCGTAATCTATCTATTTTTGATTATAATGCTGTCATGTTCATTTGCATTGTTGCCATCTGTTGTGCAAATTCAAAATTGCACTAAAAATATGGCAGTGTGTGTGATAGAACTTTGCCGTTATTGTACTGTATATATGAAGGAAAACTTTGTGTATTTCTTATATGGACCCATATACATCATTAACAGTTTACCCTGGTTCTACCCGTTGCTGTTTTTGAATTACTGTTTATTAGTGCGTTAGTGGATTGTTTCAGCCGATTGTCAGAAACAAATTCAGGGCATCAATATTACCTTTCGGTTATGGACATGATAATCCAATTGCCAGAAGATATTCCTTCAAAGGTGATTACAATCAACACAGTATTGGAAATATCAACACTGATTTTTACTTAAATAAACTGCAAATATTCCTGGAAATTATTACCATTTTGGGCATAAAATGTTTGTAATCCAGTGGGCAGCACGGTGGTTAGCACTGCTGCCTCGCAGCCCCAGGGACCCAGGCGACTGGCTGTGTGGAGTTTGGACATTCTCCCCGTGTCTGTGTGGGTTTCCTCCGGGTGCTCCGGTTTCCTCCCAAAGTCCAAAAATGTGCAGGTTAGGTGAATTGGCCATGCTAAATTGCCCGTAGTGTTAGCTGCAGATAAATGTAGGGGAATGGGGTCTGGGTAGGTGGCGGGTCGGTGTGGACTTGTTAGGCCGAAGGGCCTGTTTCCACACTGTAAGGAAATAATCACTGTGGATCAGAGACAAACACAGAGCACTTTGGAAGGAACCATCAGAGTCTCGATTAAGGCGCAATGTGACGAATACCCAAAGGATCAGGACAAGGATTAGATTTTCTTTTCATTCGTTACCAGAAATTCTCCAAATTTATCCATTCAATTAGATTTTTAGTCATGTGAGTAGTGGCCCACTTAATTTGGTTTGGAAGAAATTACTGAATGATAAAAATGCATCCTCAATGCTAGGTGAAGAGTCCATGCTTCTGGAGAGATTGATCTTAGCATGCACAAACGCAGAGGAACATTCAACATTCTTAGAGACACGACGAAAGTGTGCAGATAACCATTCAGCCCTAGTTTTGCGATTAGATTAGACTTACAGTGTGGAAACAGGCCCTTCGGCCCAACAAGTCCACACCGACCCGCCGAAGCGAAACCCACCCATACCCCTACATTACCCCTTACCTAACACTACGGGCAATTTAGCATGGCCAATTCACCTGACCCGCACATCTTTGGACTGTGGGAGGAAACCGGAGCACCCGGAGGAAACCCACGCAGACACGGGGAGAACGTGCAAACTCCACACAGTCAGTCGCCTGAGTCGGGAATTGAACCCGGGTCTTCAGGCACTGCTGTGAGGCAGCAGTGCTAACCACTGTGCCACCGTGCCGCCCGCGATGGAAAATGAAGTGCTAATACTGTGGTCATCATTAGGTATACCCATCGAAGTGAATGTACGTGGTCTGTATACAGTTGGTAGAACAGTTAGTGACGCAAATTATTTAATAAGTACCTCTGATCATCGGGGAAAAATCAGTTATGTTACAAATGTGCAGAAATCATTTTGTTTTCATATGGAAAAGAATGACAAGAACTAAATATGTCAGGTGGTAACAGTCGTGAAAAATGATAGAGATGATGTGAGTGATGTGGAATGAGTTAGACTGTTCTCAGAGTGAACTTGCTACTGGTTCACCAGCTAACACAGTAATTCAAGGGCAGTTAAACAGTATGGCCGCATGTCTAGAGAAATGACAATAAGGGGAGTGTTTAAAATTACTGAGAACATATAAGGTAATCTGTAGATGTACAGCTGCATATATTATATTAGCTAAATGTTTTGTGGGTGTAGCATTGTCAGAATTAATTAAACATTCATCATTATTGGTTCAGGCCAGAAATACAAACGCAGGTGGAAATACAATTTCAGTATACGGGGAAGTAACCAATAACATTGATGAGTGCAGAGCAATAGACTTGATGGGGGAGTGTCCTTTTTCGAACTGGAGAACTGTGACCAGCGGCGTGTTCCACA
The DNA here is from genome assembly GCF_020745735.1 of Hemiscyllium ocellatum. NCBI lineage: Eukaryota > Metazoa > Chordata > Chondrichthyes > Orectolobiformes > Hemiscylliidae > Hemiscyllium > Hemiscyllium ocellatum. The sequence goes on from NC_083427.1 coordinate 5,264,459, forward strand.
GGATTCAGTTCGGGAATAACATCAAGATTGGCGGTGGACAGTGAAGAAGATGGTCTAAGATTACAAAGAGACCTTGATCAATTCGGTCAATGGGCTGAAGCGTGGCAGATGGAGCTTAATTTGGATAAATGTGATGTTCTACATTTTGAAAAACAAAGACAAGACCTATTCAAGTACAGGTGTGACTTTTTGGGCAGTGTTGTAGAACAGACTGACCTCGGGGTTCAGATACATAATTCGTCAAAGTTAGTATCACATATAGACAAGATGGTAAAAAGACATTTAACACGCTTGCCTTTGTTACTCCGTTTTTTGAATATAAGAGTCAGGACATTATGTTAAGGATGTACAGGAGGTTAGTGAGGCCTCTTCTGGAATACTGTTTCCAGTTCTGCTCTTTCTGTTATAAGAAGATATTATTCAGCTAGTCAGGGTTCAGATGCAATTTACCAGGATGTTTCCAGGAATGTAGGATTTGCATTACAAAGACAAGGTGGACAGCCCTTGATATTTTTATTTTAAAACTGCTAATTTCTTTCAGTCTCCAACACTATGTTTCCAATGTTATGTATCAGAAGGAGCAGCGAATGAAATGCTAATATCGTTAGAGATTCTTCATTTTTAGGACTACAGGTACTGCATTGTTTCATGAGCATTGTAACGTTTACTGGCAGCAGAGGGAGGTGTGGGCTGTGTACACTAGAAACAATTCACACAACAACAGGTTGTAGTCCATTATGTTTACTTGGAAGTATTAGTTTTCCAAGCACTGTTCTTTCATTGTGTAGCTGTAGTACAGGATCATAAGACACAGAACTTTTCGTAAAAGATTACAGTGTTATGTAACTGAAATGATATATTGAACAAACCCAACTTACTGTTAAATATTTCATCTTTTCGAACGGGTTGCAGGTTTCGGTTCATTAATTTGTAAATGCAATAACTTATTTGAAGTCACATTCTCAACATAACTTAAGATTTTGTTAAAAAAATTACATCTCAGCTCAGGCAATGCATGAAAGACATTAGGTTAGAGTCTGCCTGTGTCCCAATCTTGAGTCAGACTGGTTTTGTTTCCCAAGTAGGATTTTTAAAAATATTACATGGACTGACTGCCTGCAGATTGTGTAGTTTTTGAGCAAAATAGAATGTATCTGCAAATGTAATTCTGCAAATGCAAATTCACCCCATAGACGTGTGTGTGTGTGTGTGTGTGTGTGTGTGTGTGTGTGAATGTGTATGTGCATGAGAGAGATTGTGTGAGTTTTCACGCATGTATGTGTGTGTAAAGTGTGTGTAAAGTGTGTACATGAGTGTGATGGAGAATAAACCTTTGAGAGGGTGTGTGTGTGTGGATGTGGGTGGTGGATGCATGTACCTGTATCGGAGAGTGAGCGTTTGTATGAGAGAGGGTCTGCATGAGAATGTAAGTGTGCTTGTGTAAGTGTGCGTGTGAGAGAGTGTATATAGTGTAGTGGGACCACCTGTAATGTGACATGAACCAAAGATCCCGGTTGAGGCCTTCGTCATGGATTCCAAATCTGCTCGGCCACTAGAAATGACTAAACAGTTACACAACACATGCTGCCATCTTTAATACATCTGTCCATGGGGCGTATCAGGATTGGTGGATGTTCCATCAAAATTGCCAACGGTTTCAAGTCACCAATGCAGGTAGAGTGTTGTACTGCCCAGAACACTGCCAATAAGCTCCTTTGCATGCTGTGTACTCAGACTTCAGAAGTGTGATCGTGCATGAGGACTGAATATGACAAAATGCCTTTATTTTGGAACAGTATGACGGATCGTGGACAGTACCCATCCCAGAAATTACAAGAAGCATTGAAGAGTTAACTGTTATTCTTCAACCACAGATGCTTTCTGGTCTGTTTCGTATTGTTAGCATTTTCTGATATATCCGGTTGAATGGGGGTTATGCTCAGTGCTGACATAATTATTTCAGAATGGTTGCAATGATGACGTCCTTGGACGAAGAATAAATGGAAAGAGTGCTTACGAAATCGCTGGAAAATCTAACGCTAGCCAGTTCTGGATGAGAAAATCATGGAATTGCGTTTTCAGGTATTCCGCTTTTCTTTCCTTCACGGAAATTTGAATAGCACAGATTTTATTGCTGTTTGCGAAGAGTCAGAATATCTTTGGCTCTTTTGCGAGCGGTATGGATCAGGAATAGAAGGTGGCTGCAGCACTAGTGCTGAATTTGAACATGACACGTTTGTAAAGTTTTAATGAAAGGAAGTGTAAAAATGTATGTTTCACAACTTGCTGTTAATTGAGAAATACATTTTGACGAATTAATTGAATATCCTGTTGCTTCTCTATTTCCTTGCACAAATGAGTGAAACGACAAAGGTTTTCACTAAAAGATTTATCTGATAACTATTAAAATCCAGCGACAATTTGTCAACATACATTGGTCGTCACCAGGCCTCACATGTTTACCTCACACTCACCCTGGTCAGCGCAGAATCAAAATTCAATTGCAATAACGCAAATAGACAAGAATTTACAGCCTCCTTCTTTCTGTTATTACTTCCTGTGGGATTGCACTAAATGATTGAGAAATAGGAAAAGCAAATGACAAGAGCACAGAAACACACAATTGTCCTAGGGAAAATATTTTTAAACGTTTTCTTCATGGAGTCAATGGATTGAAAAATGGCTTGATTTTCATATTATATGAATGAAGCGCACAGTATTCCAGAAGTTATTAAAAGTTGATCACAGATTACAAGAGAATAGAGATAATGTCACGTTTTATCAAGGCATTAGTCAGAGCTCAGCTAAAGATTGCTTTTACAGTTGTGGACAGTAGAGTGAGAGTGGGGACACATTGGAGAGAATTCTGCAGACATTTACAAAAATGTTTCCACATCTTCAGTGGAAAAGTCTGTCTGGAGAATTAGGGATAATTTCCCTTGGAGAGGACAAAGTTGAAAAGAGATGTAGTAGGCGTTTACAAAATCATGTGTGGTTCAGGTATAAAAATTGGGTGAAACTCTTCCCACTTGTATAACAAAGAGAGAATGCAGGCAACAAGGATTTAGGGGAACTTGCAGCTGAAGCAAAAACTGTTGAGGGAAAAAATGACTCATTTCACAGCCAGTGGTCAAGTTCTGAAATGCAGTTACTGGAACAGTGGACAAGGAAATATCAATCAAAGGAATGAGGTAGGCATTGGTGGATTATTTAAATGGAACAATAGTGTGTTTACGGGAAATGGTAGGAAAACAGCACTCAGTCATAACAGCTATGCAGAGTGTCAGTCCCAGTTAAAACGGGCAGAATCTTGTGCAATGGTACTTGGTTTATTATTTGATATCACTCCAGTGACAATCAAAACTCTAAAGCATACACATGTAACGCCAAGTCAAAGAGAATTGAAAATAAAGTGACTGAGATTAGTTGCTGATCGAATTTAGAATCTTCCATAACAGACTGGGAAACTAAAATGAAAAGGGGCCATTTGTAATCTGGACATGGAGAAGAAACATCAAGATATCACAAACTACTGATGCAGAATTTTCTGAATGTGTTGATAAATAAGTTGTTTTTCCTTCCATTAGCACCTTGGCTGTGTTTTCTATGATCACAGTTTGAGCGATATACATAATAACAGAAATGGATATTTCACCCCATTTATTAATTCTGCTCTGAATTAGCCTGCACTCCGACATAAATGAATGCATTGATACAGGAACTCAGAGGCTGAAGCATAAACCCATATTCCTCAAGAACGAACATTGATTTACTGGAAGCAGAACCTGAGAAATAAGTTCACTTGGCAATTCGGACATAGAGGATCGTTATCATGAATAGTAAATAGAGAAGGATGAAATTGCACGGGATGACAAAAAGTAAAACAATAGACATTCGCCTCTTCTCCACCTCTGAGTCTCTTTGGTTCTCTCCACGGTTCTGAGTCAAAACTCTCCTGCGGGCTCTATTGGCTGTGAAAACATGTCTGACAGTCAGAGCGTCGAGCAGTACAATTCAAATGAACGGGAGACAGGGAGTTACAATGATCCACATCCAGTCATATGCAACCCACGCAGGTGACGTGTAATATACTACTTTTGTTCTGCAGAACCACGGTATATTCTTAATTATGTACACGGGCTCATATCCTAAATATACAAAAGCATTTTTAAATACAACTCAGGGGGGACACTATTCCAATAACCCATGCTGCCACCCTTTCAGTGCAATATCGTACTTTCAGTTTTTGGCAGGAAATATCCACAAACCGGTCAAAAGTAAAAGCGACTGTTAACCAGACAGAATTGTCTATAGATGCATAAATCAAGGTAGAATGTAAACTGCACAATGGAGTGATGGAAAGGAAACTTGTTGGAAAATAAATCCCAGCAATGCGGTTTAGTAAGACAGCAGTAACTATGACCAGGACATCTTTTGCTGCCATTGACACAAGGTAAGTGGTGACACAGCCAGAGAGACCACAGGCTCTTCGAGACAGGATCACAATCACAACCATGTTTGCTGTAATAAAAGAGGGAGAGAAAGAGTGAAATCAGTTGTCATAGCGAGTGGGAGATGAGGAGAGAAAGATTCGAATTAGATGAGAACGAAAACAATATGGATTTGAAAACACAAAATGACAATGCAGTCAGATTGAATAAGCAAGAAAAATCTAATTCAGAAAGCATTAAAGGAATTAGGAGGGTATGTCATAACAGACTGGGAAACTAAAATGAACAAACATCATATCTCACTGTGAGTCAGTGTGATTCATTCCAATGTGTTAGTGCATGATTAAGCACTGTTCGTGAATTTGTAAGTCAACTTGAATACAAGTATTCTGAAAGAGAGGAAAGTGAACATGAAACCAAAATTCCAGTCAACATTGCAAGGTTAACGTAAGTTTGACACTGGTCATGGGCACTGATAATTCAGATATCTTAAGGATACAGTGAATTGTAGTTTTTCCATAACCATTGGAACTAGTAGATGAAGAGGTCTGATTCAGAGGTAGACCTTCCTACTGAATTCATCCATGACAGCACTTCATTCGTGTTTGCCTGCGATCCATGTAACAATTCATTAACTTTATCTTTTGATTGATAATCGAAATTTTTTTTAAAAAGTATTACGTATTACATTTAAGAGATGCTACCAGTTGTGGTTTCTCACTGAATTTGGGGGAAAAAGTGCTGAAGGTAGAATGAAGGTGGAACGCGTTGTTAGATGCTGGACGCAGGAAAAAAATCTGACTCTCAATGTTGTCAGTTCAGCACAATCAGCAGTGGATCATGTGAAAGTGAAGAATTGGATTCAAACAACAGTTTTAGAGATTGAGGATTTAGCATCGTGGTCTTACGTCTATGGTGAGTATTAATCTCTTAGTCACATGACAAGATCTTCTTGGCATTTATAGTTGAAATCATGGCATTGCCTAATAATTTCGGTTCAGGAAACTGATACATCAATTTGAGCAAAGAGTACTCCTAGATTTCAGACTCACTGTCAAGTTAACATTTTTCATAAAATTATTAATTCAAAAGTGAATAGCAATACGCTGACAATAATATATCACACACTGAGGACAGATTGTCATCTCCCACTTAAATTGTGTCAGCCACACAAGAAAACAATGTTTTTTAAAGCGATAACAGTAAGATAAACCACATACAGTAACACAATCAATAATTAGTGGGACTTCAGTTCCATTGTGATAACGGATAGAAGATTCGCCATCAACAACAGTGCCAATGTCTCAGTAACCATACTTTTATACAATAATACCTTGATATTACCTGACTAGAATAGCAATGACAATTATAAAATAAGAATGTCTTTGCGCTGTAATAATAAGAAGAAAGCTTCGTACAAAACAGTGAGAGTAAAAATCGAAACTTACATACATGGTAAGTTGTTATGGGTCAATGAAGAAAATATAATTTACTCAATGGCATGGTATTTTCACAAAATAAGATAACTTTAAAGGGATGAATTCATAATGGTACCACAAGAAATGTACACTGATAAATGTGGTTACATAACAATAGTCAAGAAGAAAGTTATACCACTAATACTCAGAACTCATAACGCCATTTGGTCAATGGTTTCAACAAAATGAATTTAAGAGATTGCTGGACATGCATATGGTCACAGAAATTTGAGGGTGGGTAAATGAGGATCAATGATCAGCACAACATCGTGGACTGAAGGGCCTGTTCTGTGCTGTACTGTTCTATGTTCTATGTTCTATTAATAGCGTTAAGGTGGGAAATGACTGTGTGGGAGGATAGCTTAAATGGGTTGGAGCAAAGACAATGTACTGTGAAGAAATACAATACGCATCATAAGAAAGAGAAGGACTGTTGATAAAATTGAACAAATGATGCAGTTCAGTGATTATTGAACCAGTTTCTAAGTAAGTCCAATACGTTACCTGGAATCCCGATAATTGCAAGGATGGGATAGTAAATGGAAAACAGTAGACCCTTTGGTATTCCGTGCATTTCTGGTGAAGCTCTGAGCGAACTCTGTAATTCACTGAAGATTGGTGGTAGTTGTACCCAGTGCCAGATACCAGGGGGCTAATTAGTTGGTTGTTTTTTTTAAAATTAATTATCAATAAGACGAGTGCATTTGCTGCCAGCTAGATTTTGTTAGATGGGACAGAATGGCTTTGGCTTTCAGTAAGTTTGACTTGGTAATAAAGTGAAAAACCAAGGGATGACATAATAACACATTTGTATGCCTTTTCAAATATAGAAGGAGCAGACGACGATTGTCTCGACAGAACATCGTTGTTCATGATACAATACAATGAAAAATATCATGCTTTTCAGAAAAAAATTGCAATCAGCACAATCACACTCTTAATAAATGTCAGACGAGTGCAATGATTAGTCAAGGTCAATGCTAATCTCTCTGAGACAGTACACCAATTTTATTACATGGGACTGTTTCTATACTGTAGACATACGTAGTTAAGTAGATTTATATTTTGTCTCGAATGGTGCATATGGATTTGCATATTGGTCCATGTCAGTTTTGTTATATATGACATGGATAGTTGCAATAATCAGTGTTGCCCTCAGCATTGTCATATCAAATACTGCACCCTCAAATGTATTGCTCACCTTTTTTTTCTATTAGCATGTGTGAATTTAGTAGTATTGTTTTTTGCTCAAGCAAGTTATGTTCTGCACCCACATCTTCATTAAACTCCCTCAATAACATACGTCAACAGATTCATTCTAACCAGCTGACATGCTGAATAACTACAATGCAGCATCGCTGTATTCATATGCTCCCGTGAAAGGGTAATCCATCTCAATGATAGATATGATAAACAATAATTTCTCTCGTTTGTACGCAATTGCCATCTAGTTCAACCTGTTGCTAACGAAAGGCTACCTGGCATGGCGCCAGTTTACCAAACTCGAAGATCAGAATCGCACTCAAAACATAAACTTTGCTGCTCAATCTATACATGCTGCCAACGTCTCTGGCTGTGTTTCTTCAGCTCTTTCAGATTTCAATTCAGATTTTTGGTTCCAAGAGAGTTGTCTGTGTTTGGAGTTCTCTAAATCGGGTGGCTCAAGAAGTGCATAAGTTGTATTGCTGTGATTTGCATTCCATCTTGTTTCTTGCCCGATATCGTATTTGTTCCTGCCATACTCTCTGACGGCCTTGACAGCTATTTTGTGTTAACAACTGCTTTTATTTTCAATAGCATTGCTGCCATTTGATATACAAAGTGAAAATGCAATGTTGTACTGCGAAAATGGCAGCATGGGCAAGAGGAGCTTGCCTATATTGTATTGCATATATTAACAAAAACTTTGTGTATTTATCACATACATTACCCTGGTTCTAATCATTGCAGTTTTTGAGTAACAATTTGGTTGATTGGGATTCAGCTGTTTCAGGAGAGGGTCAGAAACAAAAGTGGGGCATCAATATTTCTTTTCCATTGTGGACGTGATAACTCAGTTGCCAAAAGATATTCCTTCCGAGATGACTAGGCTAGCACACCACTTTAAATATTAGTACATTATTTAAATCGTTTAGACTACTGTTGAGATATGATCAGTTCAGGGACATAAAGTTCCAGGAAAATTATTCCAGGTGGGCATAATAGTGTCATTTAAGACGTACCTAGACAGATGACTGGGCAGGGAGCAGAGAGATACAGATCAGTGGAAAATAGGGTACAGGTTTAGACAGAAGATTTTGATTGGCGCAGGCTTGGAGGGCCGAAGGGCTTGTGCTGTAATTATTTTTGCTCTTTGTTCTTTGAAAGCGTTATCATTTTGGGCATAAAATGTTTGAAATCACTTTGGATAATTCAGAAACATATAGGAGCTTGGAGAGGGACAATCAGACCCTCAAAGGCATGAGTAAGGCCCAATGTCCCGAAAATCCAAAGGATAAGAATTCAATTTTTAGAAGTTTCTTACCAGAGAGTCTCCAAATGAATCTATTTGATGTGCTTCATTCAAATTTACTTCTTCGTCTTGAGAATCATGGGCCACTTAATTTCATAAAGAAAAAGTTATTGAATATTAAAGATGAATTCTCAATGTTAGGATACAGGTAAATGCTTCTAGAAAGACTGATATTAGCATGCACAACAGCAGAGAGATATTCAAACTTGTAGTTGACATAAGATGTGCAGATAAACACTCAGCGACTTGCTTCAGATGGAAAATAAAGTGTTGATACTGTCACTCATAGCTAAATACGTGGAAGTGAATTTAAGTGTTCCATACGCAGTTGTTTGAATAGTTAGTGACGTTAATTATCTGATAACCACCTCTGGTTATCGGACAAAGAATCAGTTATGTCAGACACATATGCAGAAATGGTTTATATTAATAGAGGATCAGGAACACCAAATGTGTCAAGTGATAAGAGACGTGGAACATGACAAATATGATGAGAGTGAGGTGGAACGACTAAAACAGTTCACAAAGTGAACTTTCTAAAGATTGACCAGCAAACAGAGAAATGCTGAGGCAGTTAGGTAGTCTGATGACATATCAAGAGAAGGGACAATAAGGGAATCTTATAATATTACTGACAACTTACAGGGTAACCTGTTTTTCGAACTATAGCTGTGTGGCCAGCGGCGTTCCACAGGGATGAATGCTGGATCCACTTTAGTTCATCATTTATATAAATAATTTAAATGAGAACGTAGAAAGCACCGTTGAGAAGTTTACACATGACAGCAAGATTGGTGGTACAGTAGACAGTGAAAAAGGTTCTCGAATATTTCAAAGAGATCTTGATCAATTGGGTTAATCGGTTGAAGAGTGGCAGATGGACTTCAGTTTGAATAAATGATATGTATGGCTTCTTGGAAAGCAAGCAAGACAACACCTGCACATTTAAATGTAAGACCTTGTGCAGAGCTGAGATACCGAAGGGTTCAGATATTTAATTCTTTGACGTTTTCATCACACCTCGACACGATGATTAAGAAAGCATTTAGAATGCTTGCCTTCAGTACTCAGACCATTAACTATTCGAGTCAGGCCGTCATGTTGAGAGTGTACAGAACATTAGTGAAGTCCCCTTCTGTGGTATGTGTCCAGTTGAACTCGCACTGTTACAAGAAGGATATGATTAAGCTGGAGAGGGTTCAGAAGGGATAAACCAGAATGTTGCCAGGAATAGAAGGTTTGAGTTGGAAAGAGAAGCTGGATGATGGTGGACTTTTTCACTGGATATTGGACATTAACATGTGACCTTAGAGAAGTGAATAAAATGGAGGTTACAGATAAGATGAAACGCAAGTGCTTTTTCCCTTGGTGTGGGATTTCAACACGAGGGAGCATATCTATACGCTGAGAGGGAAAAGATAAAAAGAAACTTGAGAAACAATCTGTTTTAAATAGAGATTGATTCTATTTATTATGAACTTGCAAAGGATGTGGTGAGTGCAAATATATTCGCAACGTTTAAAATACATTTAGGTAAATACATAAATGCTTAGATGGATATGGACCAAGTGCAGGCAGATCGGACGAGTTTCGTTTGTATTAGGGTCAGTATGGATTGGTTGGAGCACAGGGTCTGTTTCCATGATGTATAACTCTATGATTCCAAATCACTTGATTTAATATAATTAAAACAAATGGGGCTCACCAATAATTTATCACCCTCAACCGGACCAATAAAGCAGACTTTGTGCAGATTATAGAAATGTGAATGCAGTGACAAAGTAAAAGTGATGCTCAATTTCATGATTGCAAGTCTGCATTTATGGCACTGGCAGAATCTCATTCCTTTCTAAACCTATTTGTTGATGGGATAGTGGCAAGTGCAATTGATAATTGATATCAAGAATAATAGCAAGGCAGAACCACATTGAAATTATGAAATGCTACAAATGAAACATCAAAATGTTAACTTCAAGGAGAGACAGTTCAATGTAAAAGATGCCTAGATTGTAAAGAATAAGAAGAAGCTATCACATTGGTAAAATGATAACTGCAAATGGGAGAACTATAACCTTAATACTGCAGAATTATACCAGTAAATGTAATAAACGGTATTTCAATACCCATACCGTTAAATAGAAATCAGAATAGGTTTGCATTGCAAAACAGGAGAAAATGGTTATACTGTAGTTATTGTAGCGGCAAAGGGAACAACTATATTGGAGAAATTATGTCTGGAGCGTGGAGAAGCAATTCTGGAAAAATGGCAGCATGTGTCATCTGTAGAAACTTCAACTTAGTTACAAACTAAATGCAATACTTTATCTGGAATTCCAATGGCTACAAGGACGAGATAGTAAATGGCAAACACCATACATTTGAGTTTTGCATGCATTTCTGCCAAAGGTTCTTTGTCCATTTTGCATTAGTGGGCCCCAGGTAAATTGCTAGCTGGTTTGATTAGATTAGATTAGATTACTTACAGTGTGGAAACAAGCCCTTCGACCCAACAAGTCCACACCGACCCGCCGAAGCGCAACCCACCCATACCCCTACATTTACCCCTTACCTAACACTACGGTCAATTTAGCATGGCCAATTCACCTGACCCGCACATCTTTGGACTGTGGGAGGAAACCGGAGCACCCAGAGGAAACACACGCAGACGTGGGGAGAACGTGCAAACTCCACACAGTCAGTCGCCTGACTCGGGAATTGAACCCGGGTCTCAGGCGCTGTGAGGCAGCAGTGCTAACCACTGTGCCACCGTGCCGCCCACATAGCTTAGTTTAATTAAATTTTCTATAACAAACAGGATGGTATAGATGTTTCTGCACTGACGTTTATGACTGACTCTTGGTATCTACTGGGACCCAATAGATTGTTGTGTTAGAGACTACACTATGATCCCATTTGCATTTCTTTATTAGAACCAGAACTGCCTGGATATTGACTTAAGGTTAAAACAATGGAATTCACTGAGAAGATCAATTATGATTGTCTAATTTCTGCAGAAATTGAGTGCTCTGGTCTGGCTCTTGATCATTGTTCTATTCATGATCACAAAAGAGCTGAGCTATGGAGGACAATGTCTCTGCAACTGCAAAACCACTTTAAAAAACTTGTGCATTTTATGTTGGCATTTGGCATTAAGTTCTGTGTGGAGCAGACCAGATAGTTGTGTTGTTACTCAGTGTGAATTTCATCAGTTCTTCGTTTGAACATTCATTGTTGGCATTTCCACTTTCCAGAAAAAGTAGTCTATTGAATTTCAATTACTTTTTATATAATCCTGATCAAGTTTCAACAGATGGATTGAATACTAAATTGTTCCATGCAACATTTTTATATTCACTATGGATTTTCTTTTTCAGAATGGACATATCCTGCCTGAACAATTTCAGGTTTATGACAATCCATGTGATATGATACAGTTTGAATGGAGTATCAAACCAAGCAGATCATATCCATCACCCTAAAATCAATTTCTACCTGAAAAGCACAATCCCAAGACATCGATAGTGGACAGAGCAGTTCCACACATTTTGAGCTCAATTTGACAAACACCATGAATCAATACTCATACATGACAATCAATGGGAGAAAGCACTGAGGGTGGAAAGTGTATGGAATGTTGTCTGGGTGCGGGACTTTAATCACAAACACGAAGAGGGTCTTGACAGCAGCACTAGTGCCAGGTTAGCTGAGACCTAGTGAACATTGCTGCTGGTCCAGATCAATGATGAGGGAGGCAACAAGGCAGAAATACATGCTTCACCTCAACCTCACCAATCTGCCAGCGACAGATGCATCTGTCCATGGAAGTATCAGTCATAATTATTACCACACAGTACTTGTGGAGACAAAGTCCCGCTTTTATATTGAGAATACCGTTTATCCACCTTTCTGGCACTATTACTGTACTAATTGGAACAAAGTTTGAATAGATCCAACAGTTCGAGACTGAGGTGTTCTGAGAACTCAACAGCAGCAGAATTGTAATCCAATGCAATCTACAATCTCAAAAACCGACAAATCCCCATCTCCACCATGGCCATCAAGGCAGGGGATGTTCAAGGGACAGTGGAGAACGGTCGAAAAGCAACAATATGAGAGTTACTAAAATGATGCACCAACATGTCAAACGTATCAAAAGGACTATTTGTCTGCCAAAAAGCATACGCAGCATATTAAAGAAAAAGTCAAGTGATTCCCTAATCAATGGATCAATTTGAAGTTCTGTTAAGCTTTCCTACTGTCATAAATGATATCGGACACTTAACACACTGGAACAAGAGGAGGTTTACAAATATTCTCATCATCAATTCGGACCATCAGAGCAAAAGGTAAGATTGAAGCATTTGCAAGAACCTGCAGCCGGAAGAGTCAAGTGGATGATCAATTCCAGCCTCTTACTGTGGTACTCAGCATCACTGATGCCAACCTTCAGTCAATCAATTTACTCCACGCAGCATCATGAAACGATTGGAGACAAGAGACACCGCAAATGCTATGGTCTCTGAAAATATCACTGCAATAGATTCTGATAACCCGTGCACAAGGAATAGACTCCATTGCATATCTCACTTGCACGCCATTCTGCTAACTACAGGCAGGTCAGTGGTATCTACCTGACAATGTGCAAAATTGCCGCAGTGTATCTTGCACACAATAGAATGTCAAATCCAACCCAATAATTTCCCACCCCATCAGTCTACTCGTGTGCATCAGCAAAGTGACAGAAGCTCTCACCAGCAATGCTATGAATTAGTACATGGTCAGCGCTAACCTGTTCAGTGATTGCTGTGGTTCTCCCAAACTCTGTTCAGTAATGTCCATTTGGACTCAGACAAGGCTATTCAGCACCTGAAATACTTGCAGCCTTGATTCAAACGTGCACAAAAGGTTAGATTCAAACACTCAGGCGAAATTCGCCACCCTTGTCCCCAACGCCAATTTCAACGAGTGTTATTTCAAGTTACAAGAACAAAACTGGAATTATAAGGAATCGGGGGAAACTGGCCTGTGGTTGTACTCATACCTAGCAAAAAGAACGCATTTATGGTTGGTGGAGGTCAGTGATTTCAGCTCCAGGACTTCTCTGTCAGAGTTCCTGAGGGTATTGTCACATTCTAAGGACCGCCAGAGGTTTCATCAGTGATATTTCTTCCATCATAAGAAAAGAAGACGTGGGAATGCTCAAAGGAGAGTCCACAAATTCATGTCTAATGACGATTCCTCAGCTGCTGCAGTGGTGTCGGTCTAAATGCGCAGCAAACTGAACATTATCCAGTTTTGGCTGAAATGTGCAACAAATATTTGTATCATGCAAGAGCCAAACAATGGCTATCTCCAACAGAAAGAGAAACTAAGCATCGTTTCTTCACATTTATTGACATTGTTCATTTAAGCGGGCATTGGATAGGCATTTGGAAGTTATTGGGCTAGTATAGGTTAGGTAGGACTCGGTCGGCGCAACATCGAGGGCCGAAGGCCCTGTACTGCGCTGTATCCTTCTATGTTCTATGTTCTATGTTCTATTACAATTACTGAATCCTTCACTGTTAATTTCCCGGGGGTTATTGCTGTTCAGAAGATAGACTGACCATATATGGGCTGCAACCTACCCCCTCACACTCTCAGCCCTGTCCACTGTCTAAAAGGCAACGTTTAGCATGTGATGGAATACTCCCGAGTTGCCTAGCTCCGGCAAAACTCAAGAAGCTTGACACAACTAAGGATAAAGCAGACCACTTTATTGGCATTGCAAGCACATACATCCATTCTCTTCATCACTGACGCACAGTAGCAGTAATGTTTAACGTGCATACAACAAATGCATGACCCCTTGCAGAAAATCAGCAATGTTCCTTAAACAGCATCTCTCACATATACAACTAGAAGGGCAAGGACGAAAAATAAATTGCAGTTTCTTGTTTTCAGCACTCCTTGTTAGTCAAACGTAAAAGTAGAGTAATAGATGAGTGAAATTGGTCAGAGTGGGTTACTCTTCGAAGGGTTGGTGTGGATTTGTTGAGCGAAATGGTCTGTTTCCATGATTCTATGATTGTTTTAACTTCACATTTTCTTATGCACTATCAGTATCATTGGGCAAATATCCTGGACCCCATCTCCTAATGGCATTGGAGGACAACGTGGACTGAGGCGGTTCAAGAAGGCAACTCATCATTACCACTTTCTCAAGGGTGGCAAATGGTAGTCATTAAGTACTGACTCATCTAGCGACTCTCATATTACAGGAAGTGACGTCCTACAAACAAATGATTGATGCACAGCCATGCTTCATGGGAGAGAGAAGCTGATTTCTGATCGTAGTTATTCAACCAATGCAAGGTGGAGATCAGCACACCAGATGACAACTACATCACCGTTGTCAACAGAATCAAACATATTCCGAACGGATGGTACAAGGCGAACCAATCTACGGCTCACACTTTTCTTTCTGCTTGTGTCTTAACATAATCGGATGACATTTGTTAATTCACAAATTTCACCAACCATTTCAGAATGTATGGAACTTTGGAAGATCGTCGTCAATGCACTATTCACCTTCATAGCTCCCACATCCTTTAGATTATTAGGGACAGAATGCTGAATATTACGTTTCAACCATTTGTCATGCTACCATTTCTCTAATTTCTTCAACACAAATTTCTCACTGCTAATCGGTTTTCCTTTCATTCCTTCCACGTCACTGGCTCATTAAGCCACTTATTCGGAGATGATCTGTGAAGGCACACAAAAAAAATCATTATTTACCTTGTTTGTCATATATCTATGACACTGGCCTCTTTGCTTTCCTGCTTCTGCATGGAGCATTTTAATGTTCTAAACAATGTTTACGGGGTTTCGTCCATGGGGATAAGCAGCAAAGATGCAGTCTATCTGACGCAGTTCCTTGCACAAGCAACAGTAAAAATGCCACAGTCAGGAACAGACAGGAGATCTTGTGCTCGTGAACGAGACTACCGGATGATATGTTACCTCCAGGGTCCCAGGATCAGTGATGGCTCAGATCGAATGTACAGGATTCTTAAGGGGGAGGGAGAGCAACCAGACGTCGTTGTACGTATCTGTCCCAATGATTTCGGCAGGAAAAGCGAGGAGAAACTGAAAATAGAATAGAGGGAGTTAAGTTGGAAGCTAGAAGGCAGGATGAGCGAGTATTAATCTGAGCATTACTACCGCTGCCAGGGGCGAGTGAGTAAAAAAAAACACACACCATCAGATTATAGTCCAACATATTTATTTGGAAGCACCAGTTTTCGGAGCGCTCTCCTTCATCAGGTAGTTGTGGAGGATAAGATTGTAAGAAACAAAGTTTATAGCAAAAGCTTACGGTGTGATGTGACTGAAATTATATACTGAAAAAGACTGTTTCAACATATAATTTCAGTTACATCACACTATAAACTTTTGCTATAAATTCTGCACCTTACAATCATATTCTCCACAATCACCTGATGAAGGAGCAGCGCTCCGAAAGCTAGTGCTTCCAAACAAATCTGTTGGACTATAACCTGGTGTTGTGTGATTTTTAACTTTGTATACACCAGCTCAACACCCTTCTTTAATAAGGCGAACAAATAGGGAACATTTTATGTCTCAAAAGAATCTGGGGGAATTAAAGCCTGTCTGTTTTGCAACTGCAGTTTATGCCCCCTGCTGTTCAGATGCCGTGAATTGGTTTTAAAACCGAAGGTTAATTCTTTATAGATCTTACTCTTTCTATGCTCGATCCTTTCACTAAATAAGACAACGTCAATTCGAATTCCATTGGTGAGAGTGAATTTCGTTCACTATTTGAATGCAAGCATCTGCAATTGAGCTACAATTGTTTATTTTCCATGTTTTACAAACTCTTCTGCTCTCTTAGAGATGTTTTGTTTAGATCCTCTGTTGCTTCATCTTCCCTGAAAAGTGTTTTCTTTCTGTACTGTCCACAGTTGGCTGCTCATAAAACTTCAACTAACTCCCTGCCAGAATGCCTGTGAGCTGCATTTCAGAATAGCCTTTTTCTTGATATCTAATAACAGTTACCAATGAGTTTAGATTATTGTGGGTTCGTATACTTCTTTTGAGCCTTGCTAAACTTCAAACTTCGGGGTGGTTGTTCTGATGCATCCCTTCATAGAAACAGAATAGAAGCAGGCCCTTTGGCCTATTGAGTTCACGCTGACTCACCCAGACTCTAACCTCTCCACTATTCAAGCAACTCTGCATTTTCCAATCCACTTAATCGATACATTCCTGGTTACCATGGATAATTCTGCATGGCAGGCTCAGCTGCACATTCTTGAATTATAGCAAGAAATCGAAGGATGTTTGAACGATGACATGAAGTGTACGTATGTAACTTCACACTGGAACTGATGTTGCAAATGTTATAACAGTTGTGGAAATTATCATCCTTTTGTATTGTTTTTAATAAGGCGATGAGGGTTTTTGTATAAATTCATCACGGTTAGCAGATATCCAGTTATTAGGGATTAACATGAGATATCTCGAAAATGTCAGCAACCTTCAGAATAATTGTAAGTTCCCAAGGATGGATGATGGAAGTGTCTCGTCATTATCATGAGCTTATGGGAGGACTTTGGGTTGTCTATGGATCTGTGACTTATTGATCATGTGTTACTGAATAATATACATAGAGGTCCGTGGCTGATAATGGCATCAATGTTGCATGTGTTTAATTTAATTGTAAATGCTTAAAAACGTTGTACCTTTTTTGGCCGAAGCAGTGGGCCCCAGAGAGGGTCCTCTCCAATGCCACATGATAAAGTGTTCTGAATAAAGTTCGAATTATTCCACTAAATATATGACTCAAGAATCCTCTTTGGTATTTCCTCCAGCGGTGTCCAAACTGGCCAGTGACATGGCGTCAAACTGCTGTCACTAAGGCTCTGTGTATCATTTCTGTAGCCTCTATCCTCCTGCTAGTTCACATGGATCCGGTTATACCTCAAAGAGGTAACCCTGTTATCCTAAACAGAGTATCTGCCGTTGTCCTTACGGTCTCACCCCCCAAAAAGGCTGAGGTGTTAAGTCTGAAACCATCCTCACAGCTGAGCTGTCACATCTGTCCCTCTAGGATTTGCAGTTCGATATTACTATTGCATGTTACTCCATGCCCTTAAATCTTGTAGAGGAGCAGACAGAAATTCCTATTATAATCAGGACATGAGGGATAATCATTAGCAAAGCATTCTGACATTGCTGTGCCATATTGGCCAGTATGTTCTTCAGGGTTCTATTCATACTGTCCATTATTCCACTTGATTGGGGCCCAAGGTACGTGAAACCTTTGTTCAGTCCCTTCCAGTGTCATGGCTCTCTGCATTAAAAGAACCGTAACATGTTTCTTTCTTGACTTGATTCTATACTCCCCGGTAAACCGCAGTGATTGCAAATCTTTTCCAAAATATTTTGCTGCAATCTTTGTTGCATTAGTTCGAGTTGGAAACGCCTCTATCCATTTGGTGAAGGTACCCATTATCATCAGGATATGTTTGCATACTCCCCCGGTAAGGAGGAGAGGAAACACAAAATGAATTTGTAGAGTTGTACAGGGACACTGTGTGCCTAAGAATTATTTTGTTCTCGTTCCTCTTCAGTCTACTTTGGGCGCATATTGGACCTTTGTTTTGTAATGTTCAATATCTCCTTTCGTTCGTTGACACAAAAATATCTCTTTCTGACTCTCCATAGTGGTCTCTCACCATTGATATCAATATTTAGTATAATACCAAAAAAAATCTGATTCCTTGCTGCCTATGCGTCTGTAAAATTCCCTTTGCACAACACCACACCCTCCTCTACATTGACGTGATATGTCCCTGAAATTCCTCTGACGCCTTGCCTTCCACTTTTGTTTTAAACTCTTTATAATTTCTTTGATCTCCTGCCAAATCAATTGGGCCAGATTTTTCTTTTCCTGCCCTTCTTTTCATTCAATTTGCAACAGTTTGTTAGTCGTTGCCGTTTTTGGCTGATTCATCTATCTGGTTATTTCTCTTTGGAGATAACATATAATGAGCCTTTACTTTCGTTACTCAATTAACTCTTCCTTTCAACGTTTCGAAACTTTATTGCAGTAACAGGTGAACAGTATGATGTTTGCGTCGACATGTACAAATCCAATCACCACTGACAAAGAAGGTATTTTTCAACGTTTTGTGTAATGCAGAAGTCCCATATGGTTATTGTACATTTGAGAAGAGGCACACGTTCGTGATTATGAAATCTCTAAGTTTTTCACTTTATTGCCACGTCAAACATCATGAAAACAAAAACATTCTATTCCACTTAAGAAAATCTAGCAGGCAGCAGCTGCACTCATTTCATTGTTAAATTAACCGTAAAAAACAACAACCATCTAATTAGGTCCCTGGTGCCTGGCATCAGGTATAATTACGACCAATCTTCAGTGAATTATAGAAACCATTCAGAATTTCAGCAGAGATGCATGGAATACCAAAGGGTCTGCTGTTTTCCATTTACTATCCCTTTCTTGCAGTGATTGGGATTCCAGGTAAAGTATTGGACTTAGTAACTCAGTCAATCATCGCTAAACTGCATAATTTGCACAATTTGACAAACAATGCTTCTCCCTTTCGCTTCCATGATGTGTAGTAATTTAAATTAAGGCGTACTTTCTTTACTCTAACTTGTCTAATCTCTGCTCCAGTCCAAAATAATTTTCCACCGTAACGCTGCTAATTCACCTGTAGATGAAAGAATCTACCAGATGATTACATAACTTCTCAATATTAGTGGCTTAATTTTCTTCTTGAATATTATTAAATAATCACTTATGTGTAAGTTTCTTACGATGCCATTATGTTTACACCCCTTTTGACTTTTACAATCTACTGACTGTACCAAATTTTCTACACTTACTAATAACAAATCATTGCATATACCAATTTCGAGTTTTCTTCAAACTGCTTTTGTATAAAGCTTTCTTCTTTATTACAGAACAAATGCCATGCTATTGTATCGTTGCCAAAGCTGTTGTCGAAAAGTAACACAAAGATATTATACATTTATAGAGTCATTGGCGGTGTTGCTGTTGATGAATAATTGATCCGTTACCACAGTGTAACAAGTATCCCACGAGATTATTGATGAGGATACTGTATGTGGTTTACCTTACTGTTATCACTGTTAAATAATGTTTTGTGGTGTGGCTCACATAATTCAAGTGGGCAATTAACAAACTGTTTTCAGTGTGCGATGTGTTATTGTCAGTGAACTGTGCTTATAATACCACAATATTCTCACAGTGTCAGTGACGTATTTCAGCGTTATTCACTTTGTGTATTAGTGATGTTACTGCAAATAGTGAATTGATAGCGAGGTTGGAATATTAAAGATTTTGTGCTGAATTTGATGAAGCAGTTTCCTGAGCAGGCATTGTTAGGGACAGCTCTGGTTTCAGTTATTCAAGCTAGTCAGCTCTTTGCATTTGTCTATGAAATTGTCACTGTCCGTAGATGAGAGACCATGATGCTTTGTTCTCAGTCTCTAATACTCATTATTTGATTCTAGTACTCCACTTTCACATGTTGAGCTGTTAATGGTGCGAAACTGACAACTGTTGAGAGTCAGATTTTCACCTGCTCACAGCATCTGACCATGCATGATATTCTTTCCATCTTCAGCACTTTTTCCAAGTTGATTGAGAAACTATACCTGGCAGCATACCTCAAATTGGTGGTGCAATACTTTTATTTCATATCGTAACTGCAGGCTAAGATTAATCAATTATTACATGGATTACAGGCAGCACTGATCAAGTTATTTCATGCGTGACATAATAGGAGTGTATTTCTCTGAATCGGAACTCTTTACCTGTCAGCTCCAATGGTTCAACAGAAGATTCATTTTATTGTACACTGAAGGGCTCCGAGTTATCGGTGCCTTTGACCAGCAATTAACATTTTTTTTTCCTGCAGTGTCCGCTAAAATGTTGGTTGCACGTTCATTTTCCTATGTTTAAGAATAAGTCTAATGAAGGTGAGTTACGTGTTCCCCAACAGTCATGAGCTTTTCGTAACACATTGGAATGAATCACATTGATTCGTGGTGAGATATGATATTAGTTTTAGTTTTCCAGTCTATGGTTATGCATCTCATGTTTAATATTGTTTCTATTTTCTTTCTTGATTCAACTTTTGTTGCTTATTCAATCCTATTGCATTCCCTTGTGTTTTTGAATCCATAGTGTTTACGTTTTGATGTCACTAAAATCTCTATCTTTCTTCACCTCTCTCTCTCACTCTCTGACACATAATTTCGCTCTCTGTTACTGTCTTCCTCTTTTATCACAGCTAACCTGGTCGTTATTATGATCCTGTCTCGAAAAACATGTGGCCTCTCTGGCTGTATCACCTATTACCTGGTGTCAATGGCAGCGACAGATCTCCTGGTTGTAGTTACTGCTGCCGTCTTAAACCGGATTGTTGGGATTTATTTTCCATTAAGTTTCCTTTCCATCACTCCATTGTGCAGTTTACGTTCTGTCTTCATTTATGCATCTATAGACAGTTCCGTCTGGTTAACAGTCACTTTCACATTTGACCGGTTTGTGGCCATTTCTTGTCAGAAGCTGAAATTACGATATTGTACTAAGATGGTGGCTGCGTGTGTTATAGGAATCGTCTCCATCCTGAGTTGTATCAAAAATGCCTTCTTATATTTTGTATATGACCATATGTACATAATAGACAATATACCATGGTTGTGTAGTCTAAAAGTTATATACTACACATCACCTGCCTGGGCTGCATTTGACTGGATGCGATCCATTCTCACCCCTTGTCTCCCATTCATTCTGATTGTACTGCTGAATGCTCTGACAGTCAGACATGTTCTCGCAGCTAATAAAGCCCGCAGGAGAGTCCGGTGTCAGAACAATAGACAGAACCAGAGTGACCCAGAGGTCGAGAAGCGGAGAAAGTCCATCGTTTTACTTTTTGCCATCTCGTGCAATTTCATCCTACTCTATTTATTATTCATGATAACGATCCTCTATGTCCGAATTGCCGAAGTTACTTACTTCTCAGGTTCTGATTCTAGTGAAACAACATTCGTTCTTGAGGAATATGGATTTATGCTGCAGCTTCTGAGTTCCTGCATCAACCCCTTTATTTATGCCGGAGTGCAGGCTAAATTCAGAGCAGAATTAATGAATGAAGTGAAATATCCATTGAGGTTATTACGTGAGTTCCTCAACCTGTGACAATCGTAAAGTTCTTCACAAACAGTTTATGATGACACAACGTTTCCTCTAAATGTTCTGATTGCAAATAGACCGTTTTCCAAAAAATATTTTTCTTAGTTCGATCAGCGAACAATCTGAGAGATTTTGTTTTCAAGCTGTCATGACTGTGTGGTCCCAGATGCATTCTTAAGAGTGTTCATGGCGCTGACGATCACTGCAGAGTGAAATCAAGTCATGTGCCAAATTGTATGATACAAAATGATACCATTCTGCTTATTGTACAAACACTGACCCTCGATGTTGGCGTTTAACTTAGTACCATTTTCCTACCATTTCCAGTATTTCACTAGTACTATATTTGAATAAATATCTTATGGCAGTCTTATTTCCTTGATTGAGCTTGCCTGCTCCACTATTCTAGAAAGTGCATTCGTGAACTTGACCACTAGCTGTGTAATAAAGCATATTCTATTCTCCAGCGCCTGCTTTACTCACAAGTTCTATTTAATCTCTGGCTTCCCATTTTGTATCTTTTCATAACGGGGTCCAGTTTATCGCTATCTTTCTCTCTGAACCTCACACGATTTTGCAACCACTTTTAAGATCTCTTTCGAATCTCCAAGGGAAATTGTGTCAATGTCTCACATCGCAATTTTTAGCTGAAGCTCTTCATCCCTGGCTACATTTTCATAAATGTCTGCGGAAGTCCCTCCAATGCACTCCTATACTCCATCGAATGAGCAAATCTGTACAAAATAGTCCAGCTGACATCGAACTGATTTTTTGATAAGTTGCAGCATTGCCTTTTTTCTCCTGTAGTATGTAACCAAATTAGCAACTCCAAACTACTATATGATGCATTAATAAAAATACGAATATCAAGCTTTTCTGACGTCACTGAATCTGTGAAAAAATGTCTAGAACATTCTTCTGTAAGACATTCACGTGTTTCTGCTCTCTTGATACTTATTATTCCTGTTCCTCACTCATTCAGTGCAATTTCACAGAAATTAATAATAGAACAAAAGAGTGGTGTAAATTCCTGTCCCGTTACAATTTTTGCAATGGAATTGTCATTGTACGGTGACCAGAGTGGGAGTAAGGTGGGAATAGGTGGTCTGCACGGTTGTTCGATCGATCGTTTTTTGAACACCTGTTGTCATTTCACTCTTTTGTGGAAATAAGTAGAGCAGCAAATTAACATTCCATGGATTCACCAGCATTCCTTTCTCAATGAACAGCAGATTGTGAAAAATAAGTTCTCAACATTTATTTCAATGCAATTTTAGAAACTTGTTGTGTTCAAGTTGATGAAGTCTGCCTCACCTGCCTTCCACTCCTCAAACAAACTGCTCGCAACATGGCCAAAAATATAATGAAACGTTTTAAAGAGACCTTTAAAATGTGTGCGATTTAAATTTCCACAAAGAAAAGACCTGAATATTCAGATGAATATCTGAAAATACAATTCCATAATTTCAAATTTTTGCAACTTTAACTTTTTTTCAATCATGATTGCCAGTCCTACAATTGAAGTTACTTGAATTGGAAGAGCCTGGAATATAATTTGGCATGTACAGCAAGAATTGGGCATTATCAATACAATCATTCTGAAATAAAGATATCAACACTAAACTTAACCCCAATGGACGGAATATAACGAAAATTGTTGATAATCCGAAGAAGACGAGAAACGTCTATGGAGAAGGATTGACAGTTAGCTCTTCATTGCTTCTTCCTATTCCAGGAACCTTTACCATTCTTGATCAGTGATACCATTCGAAATTAAAACTATTTTGACATAATCAGCGATGGACAGCAATGGTACCGACTGACCCTTTCCCCCTGGAAATTGTGGCAATGCATTCCACAATATCAATAGTCTTGGTGCAAGAGATTCATAGCCAATTGCCTGTGCCTCACGGCACGATTACACCAGTGAAGCAGGGGGTCACAGCATGTGAAAAGCACTTATTGACAGTGTTCTGGAAAGTATCACGTTTTACCTGCATTGTAGGCTTGAAGCATTGACAAATTTGACGGAACATACACCTACCAACTATTGCTGGATCGATGTATTAAAATGGCACCATGAGACAAAGGGAATTGCTACATGGATGTTGCTACTACAAGGGAGAAACATTGAGGCAGAAAGGGTTAAATGTACTACCATGTTAGCAGACAAATTGATTACCAGCGGCCACCCCATGAGTGTCAGGTGGTGATAGAAAATTATCCCAAAGTACCATTTGTTTTAAAACAAACTGGAGAGAAAACACTTGTGTGTTTAAAACTGCCTGTGCACAGAAATGTAACTATATTCCCCAATGTCTAATAGACTGAAACTAAAATCACCACTATAACTGTACGAATATATATAATGTGTGTGTGTGTGTACTTACTTATTAATGACTATTTCCTGAAATCATTTTAATTAAGTGGGTCCAGTTTCCCCTTCTGCTCTATATTAAATGGAACTTTTACATTAATTTGCTGCAATGGTTTTCACCTGTGCCTCCGTTATGAGGAATGCTAGACTACACAACCCTGTCTTCTTTCTCTTATTTTCTTATCCGGTGATCCGTCTGGAGGTCACAAATCTGGCTGTGAACATCTGCCATATGTAACTGCCAAGCATCTGCAGTCATTTTGCCAACAAAAGGCATAGGCCGCTACAGAAACATGGAATACGAGATCCTTTACAAGTGGGTTTCAACACATCAAGAAGAATGAGGAATGCTGGAATCGTACTGCCAAATTTGAGATTGACGTCATGCTTGGATCTATTATTGATTGAATGTGGAATGGCATTTTCAAGTTTACAGTCCGATGATGTCTGTGGACATTATAATCTGAGAAATCAAAATGTTCACGTGAAATTCATGTTTTCCTAATGTAAGTCAATAACAAAATAATAACTTATATTTATATTGCATCTTTGACGTAGTAAAGCCTCGATAGTAGCTTCACAGTTAATCAGAAATTGTATTCGAAGACTTCGATTTGAAGGAGGATCTTAGAGAGGGGATTTACGGAGGGAATCCGGAGGTCATGGCCTCGGCAACTGACAGCACTCCACTAATGGTGGATTGACTTATTTGTGACATAGGAAAGGGTTATGTGGCGACGCCGCATCACAGGAATTCACGGTAAGACAAGGAGTGCTCAATTATGTAAAGTGAGGACAGAGTGTCCAATGAACAGTGCTGAAGTCATACTTGGAGTGCTAGGCAAACTCTCAGTTCCAGGAATACAAATTGCCCTTGCTAATGATCTAGCTGATTCACCGGTAGGAGTGCTGCCTACAGTGGGTGAAATGCCAGTCGAAACTCAGGCAACTGAAATATTGCAGGACTCATATCCTGGGACTTTTCCTGACTGTGTGGTAACAAAACCAGAAAGTCACCTGTTGGAACAGGAGAGATCAAAGCGTACAGATGAGGAAGTTGGAGTGGAATTAGCAGAGACCTTATTTGATCAGAAAGCTGAGACAAGCCAGAAGCAGATACATGGCAATGCAGACATTTTTAGCTCGCATAAATTAAATGCGATACAGGGGAAAGATGAACATTTAAAGCCATTGCATCAAAAGACATGCACAGAAAAATAATCAGAACATACTCCTGTAAGTTATTATCATAAAAATGATGTCTTAATGAGGAAATGGAAACCATCACACATTCAGGCATACGAGAAATGGGCAGATGTTCATCAAGTCTTTTTCCCAGTGGGTTTTCGGGAGTAGGTGTTGCGAGTAGTGCATGAGCTACCACTAGCGGTTTATTTAGGAGTGAGAAAAACTCAAGCTAAAATACAAAAAAAACCCATTTTTTACTGTCCTGGACAGCACAAGGATACAATTGAATTTTGCCTGACATGTCAAACATGGAAATTCAAGGGCAGTAATAAAACCCGTACTTTTAATATCTATTCCTGCTTTTGAGGAACATTTTACAAGAGTTTTAATTGATGCAGACGCGTATACCACAACCAAAAGGTGGGAATCACCATTTGTTAGTAATAATAGACGCGTGAGCTAGAGCTCCAGAGGCACAATATCACAGCTAAAACGATTGTACAGGATGTCTCAAAATTTTCACTAGATACGGACCACTGATAGAGATACAGTCAAATCAATGGTCAAACTTCACATCAAGATTATTCACAGAAGTTACAGACAGCTTTGGAATAAAACAATTCAAATCTACTGCATACTATCCCGAGTAACAATGAGTTTTAGAACCGTTGCAGCAGACATTTAAAACAATGTTGAGGGTTTATAATCAAGTCTATCCAGACGACTGGGATAAGGGAATTCCGTTTGTGCCTTTTCTCATCAGAGATGCACGAAATGACTCGGTCAAATTCAATCCATTTCAATTAGGTTTAGGATATAAAGTGAAAGGAACGCTAAAACTGAAAAAAAGGAGACATTGGTAAGTTATCATTCAGAGATCACTCATTTGGACTAGGTGACAAACGTTGGGAAACGATTAAATAGAATGGGAGAGTTGGCTAGGCAGCTTTAAAAAATTTCACAGCATATTATGAGACAGGAAGCAGACAAGAAATCAAAAAGTCGCAATTTTCCTATTGGGGACAAGATGTTAGTGTTACTTCCAGTAAAAGGTTAAACTTTAAAAGCATGTTTTAGTGGACTTTATCAACTCGAAAGGAAATTGAGTGAGGCGAACTATTTGATAAGGATTCCAGCCAGAACAAATCTCAGGTGAATATACTCAAATAGTATTTTGACAGGGAAGGAAAGCCGAAGGAGTCTGTATTATTGCTTACAGCACAACGAAAAACAAGTGCAGAGGATTCTGAATTGGACATGCCTCAAGTTAAATTGGACAATATGAAATGTGTCAAAACTTGGGCTGAATTATTGAGTTACCTTCCAGAGAACAATGCCTTAAAAGAGTATAACGATCACACGGGGGCATATGTGGGAATAGTCTGGCAGGCACTAACCTATAAATGCATAGTGCAGATCCAGAAGATCCTGTTCTTATTAAGCAACATCCTTCTGATATAACCCTCTAAAGGTGGCACAAGTTCACAGCATTGGGCACATGCTCCAAGAAGACATAATCAAAGTGTATTACAGTGACTGGTGGACACCAATAGTAATGATGCCAAAGCCAGATGGTACCAACGATTATGGGTGGACAATTGCAAAGTGAATGCAGTTACAAAGACGATGTACATATGATTCCGCATTTGGAAGACTGTGTTGAAAAGGTGGGGCAAGCAACTTATATTTCTAATTTGGACTTGCTCAGACGATACTGGTAGGTACCTTTGTCACAAAGAACGAAAGCAGTTTTGGCTTTTGTAACACAGAATGGACAATAACAATTTGAAGTCACGCCATTTGGTATGTGAAATGCGACAGCCACATTTTAGAGACTAACCGAGAAGGTAATTGCCGGACTATCCAACTGTAATGTATATATTGATGACTTGGTGACTTTTAATCACGCATGGAAGGAACATTTGCGACATTTATCAGAATTGTTCAATTAAATTCAGAAGGCAGGCTTGGTGATAAACCTGGTTAAAAGTGAATTTACCAATGCTGATGTCACTTTCCTTGGTCACTATATTGAACATGGACAAATTGCCTCACGGGATGCTAAAAAGAGGTAATTGGGGAGTTTCACATACCATGGACAAAAAGAGAAGTAAAGTGATTCCTGGGATTGAGTGGATTTCTTCGAAAACGTGCCCCAAAATTTGGCAGTGTGGTTGCTCCAGTCACTAAATTGCTAACGAAAGGCAAAAAGTTTCAGTGAACAACGGGATGTCAGAAGTTATTGAACAACCTGAAAATTACAATAACCTCAGCCCCAGTATTACCCACACCTAATTACGCAGAGCCATTCAGGGTGGTGCTCGATGCAAGTGATGTCGGCTGTTGTTGCAAATGGTGTGTGTGTTGGCGCTATCCTCTTGCAAGAAGATGATGAGAAAGTGGAAAGAACTATCGAGTATTTCTCCTGGAATTTGAAAATTCTTCAGCATAACTATTAGGCGGCTGAGAAAGAGACATTAATCTTGGTGTTGGCGTTACATTTCTATGCTTATGTTACCAATATATTGTCTGAGATAATAGCTCACTGCAGTTTATAGAGAAATGTGTGGACAAAAAAGCCAGACTGTTTAGGTGCAGCTAGTTGCAACCGTTCAATTTGATAATTGTGTGTATGGCAGCACAAGAACACATATTACTAACGTTTTGTCAAGACTTGAATGAGAAATGGAGGTATTCGGTGGCTGGAGTAAAACAGAATTTAGTAGTGCATGTTTGCACGTTTATTGTCAATGCAATATATATATATGTGGTGTAGAGTACTAACAATTTAGGATCACGCGGTTTTAAAATAAAGCCATCTTTGTATATCATTGGTTCATCTTTAATGGGGGATCCGTGACAATACTACTCCTTTAACAAGGTGATGCTGTCATTTCATATAATCTGTACAGTGCGGAAAAAGGCCAATTGGCCCAACAAGTGCAAAACGACACACCGAAAAGTATTACAACCAGACCATTTCACTTAGCCTATTACTTTACAGTTCCCGTGACAAAAGCACCTGATGACACATCCCTGAACACTATAGACAATTTAGCATGGACTGAGGGAGGAAACCGCAGCAAATCCAGGCAGATACGAGGAGAATGGGTAAACTCTACACAGGCAGTTGCCCGAGGCTTGAATTGAAGCCGGTCCCTTGTGCTGTGAGGCAACTGTGCTAAACATTGAGCTACCATGCCGCCCTGTCCGTGGCGTTTTCTTTTTTTTACAGAGCTAGTAAAAGACACAGACTCTGAAATGTCTGGGGTTAAAAGGTGTCAGGGTCAATTTGAATATAGCTATCAAATACTGCCCCAACAAAAAGGCTTTCACGTTTATTTCAAAAAGTATAATGAAAGGGGAGTGCCCGGTTTTCCCAGCTCCTCTTTTCTCTGGTTTGATTTGGTTGTTAGTAGTAACATTGAAAAAGCTGCTGGACCCAAACGAAGTAGGCTGATCCTCCTCTTTCCCAAACTTCCCTCATGTAAGACCTTGTGTTTGATTTTTTTTTCTTGTGAGCCAAGGGGTTTTTAACGGAATTATTTCAAGTACTGGAATAGCACCATTAAGTTGAGATAATCGGTTGGATGTTCACAAATGTTAAGTTATCAGTATTCAGTTCTTTTCTGTTTGTGCTTCATTTGGTCGTTGAAATCTTGTAAATAAATTGTATTTTGTTAGGGTTTGACAAGTAGCATCTCTCCTGGAGTGTTCACTTTACACCCGGTTAAAGCAACGAGGAAAGTTAGGGTCTAGGCTCGCATTTTGAAATGGTTTCAGGGGTCTGGTCCATGCCAATCAGAACTGAAGGAGAGCAGGGACCGCAAAACATCTTACTGCTACAAGAGGCTTCAGAGAGTGACTGTCTGAAATGCAGACTGTGAGGCAGTGCTGGAAATGTCTGCTGCTTTAAACAGAATGACTATGTCTCTGGCCTTACAATCCGTAACCAAGTCTCCAACAATCTGGCAGAGTACAAGCAATGATTTTTGAAAAGCTCATTAATAGATTGTGGATTAAGACTGGCTAGGCCAAAATTTATTAACTATCCCACATTGCCCAGAGGACAGTTAAGAGTCAATCAGAGTGTTGTTGTTCTGAATTCAACGTTGGCTAGACCAGATTAAGCCACCATTTGCCTTTGCGAAAGTATATTCATAGAAACATTGCATTACTACAGTGTGAAAACAGGGCTTTCGGCTCAACAAATCACACTGACCCTCCGAAGAGTATCCCACCCAAACCCTTTCTCCGAACCTAGTACTCGACATTTACTGAGCTGAAGCAGCAAACCTACACATTCCTGAACACTATGGGCAATTTTGCATGACCAATTCACCTGAGCTGCGCATTTTTGTATTGTGAAACAGAATCAGGTCAGCCCGAAGAACCCACGCAAATAAGGGAAGAATATGAAAGCTCCACACAGACTGTCATCCAAAGCTGGAATTGAACCCGGTGCCTGGTTCTGTGAGGCAGCAGTGCTATCCAGAGTCAACGTGCCATCCCAAAGCAGGAGCAGCCATAAAACTCCAGGGCCAGTCCGGGATAACATCAACCCTACAATCAACAATATATTTGATGGTCATCATTAACCTTAATTCCACATTTTTAAAATTGAGTATGAATTCCGTAAACTGCTGTGATTCATTCCCAGGTCCCCAGAACAGTACCTTGCTCGCTGGATTAACAGAGCTGTGATAAAACCATGAGGCCATCACACTAACTCCGCCCCCACCTCCAATATAATATGGCTCCAGTAGAGGGATAATGAACAGTAATAAAGAACAAGACTCCATTTCCTTCCTTTGCTGGACCTGCATCGTAAGCCACTTCAACATGTTGGCTGTCAAAGAGTCCATGCGCAATGAGAAATTGGTATGAAATATTGGCCATACTTTTTGTTTGTTATGGTGCTGGAATGAGAAATGTGAGTGGCAATTTCAGCATGGTGTGAATTTGACTTCAGGGACCTTCTATTGGTTTCTGACGTGATCTACGAAAATATCACTAATAAGCAACAGCAAGTGGCTGTGAAGGCATCAATTTCAATCATGCAATTAAGGGATGCAAGTTTCCACTCTCTTAACTTTTGTCTACATAGGACTCCTGCTGCAAATTAAGCAGCAGTTGTTTGATATGTTCCGTTATTTTTGGAAACACCCGAGTGGCCAGTACTTATGCTCAGTTTTATTCTGATGAACATGCTGCATATATGATTAGTCTTGTGGATATTCCTGCGTGCATACCAACATACATCTCACGATTCTTATTGATTCCTTTGGAGTATGGAAATTACACTGGATTCCTCGTTTTCCTCTTATTCCAGTAGTTAGTGCCTTTGGCTTCAATAGCAATGATTTTTTTTTCCTTGTGTGATATGTAGTGAGTGAAAACTCTTGTCGTAGGTACAAAATAGGGAACAAAAAAATACAACAGTAGCTTACAAGAAGTTTGAAGCCACCAAATATGATATGAGTTCTAAGAAAAAAAAGTTGATAAATTGTGCAAGAGGGAAGGGACCTATGCAAAGATTCGCAAAGATTCTTCGTGTTATTTGTGATTTTAAAAAAAATCAGAGAAGTGCAATACTCCAGTGTATTTTACTAATCACAATAAATTGCAATGAATAAAACATTTTCGATAATAGTCAATCATGGAGACTGGATCTCTGAGGAATACCTTGGCAACTATTTACTTCTCTGCCAATACCTCTGTCTTCTATTGAGCCATCATCTCTGAAGTTGTATGCTTCTAAGTGATCCGAAGTGATTTCAAAGATTTTATGCACAAAATGCTAATGCTTTCAACCAACAAAGAACAAAGAAAATTATAGGCTCTCCAAATCTGCACCGATCCAGATACTCTCTCTGAACCTCTCGCCGATTTTCCAAGGATCAGTATCCTCCTGCTCCTCCTCACATTCATATAGCTGTCGAAATACATCTTAAATGACGCTATTGTTCCCGCCTGGAACATTATTTCCTAGTATGTCACTGATCTGATCGCATCTCATCAGTCATCTATATGAGTCAAAAAAAAGTGTTATTGCTTATTGTGCTGTGTTAGTTGTCATGATCTTTGAAGGAGTATCTTCTGACAATGGGTTATCGTGTCCATAATCGTAAGGTAAGTTTGGTGTCCTGTATTTGTTTCTGACACGAGCCTGAATCAACCTACGGACACTCAACCGAATTGTTAATCAAACACTACAATGGGTAGAACCAGGATACACTGTTAATCGCGCATATAAAAATACACAAAGATTTTTCTTACAATATGCTGTACAATAAAGGCAATCTCCTGTTACCCAGCTGCAATTTTTATAAGTGCAATATTGCATTTCTATATTGGACAACAAATAGCCACAATGCAATCGAACGCGAAAGCAATTGTTAACTCAACATAACTGCGAGTAAAAAATGAGGTCTGCAGATGCTGGAGATCACAGCTGCAAATGTGTTGCTGGTCAAAGCACAGCAGGTTAGGCAGCATCTCAGGAATAGAGAATTCGACGTTTCGAGCATAAGCCTGAAGGGCTTATGCTCGAAACGTCGAATTCTCTATTCCTGAGATGCTGCCTAACCTGCTGTGCTTTGACCAGCAACACATTTGCAACTCAACATAACTGTCAAGGCCATCATAAATTATGGCAGAACAAATACGATATCAGACAAGAACTAATGGAATGTAAGTCACAGGAAAGAATATTTGCACTTGCTGAATCATGGCAGTTGGACAATTCGCATATTGATAAGTCTCTCTTTGAACCAAAAATCTGAATTGAAATCTGAATGAGCTGTAGAAACGTAGCCAGAGACTTTGGCAGCATATATAGAATGAGCACCAAAGTTCATGTTTCGAGTGCGATTCTGTTCTTTGAGTTTGGTGAACAGTTGCCATGCCAGGTAGATCTTTGTCTGCATCTAGTTGAAATAAAGTGGAATTGTGTAGACACAGCAGAAATTCTTGTTTATGCTATCGGTCATTGTGAAGGATTCTTAGTTTCACGAGAGTATATGAAGACAACGATGCTGAAGTCTAGTTATCCGGGATGTCAGCTAGTGGATTGAATCAACTGACATATGTAATTGAGGCAGGCTAATGAAGATGTGGGTGCAGAATATAACTTTTCTGAGTCCATACACTGCCACTAAATTCACACATGCTAAATAGAGAAAAAAAGGTCAGCAACACATGTGTGTGTGGAGTACTGGTGATAATGCTGAAGGCAGCAATGAGTACTGCAAATATCCACGCCATATATAAACAAACCCACATGGACCAATATGCAAATCCACATGCACTGTTGTAGACAGAATGTAACTCTACTTAACTTCGTCTGTCTACAGAATATAAACAGCCCCACGTAGTCAAATTGATGTACTGTCTCAGAGAAAATTAGCATTGCACCTGACTAGTCATTGCACCAGTACGATATTTATCATCAGTGAGATTGCACTGATCTCATTTTTTTCTGAAAACGAATTATATTTTTGACTGCATTGTGTCATGAACACCGTGTTTTGTCCAGGCAATCATAATCTGCTCCTTATATGTTTAAGAAGATGTACAAATTGTTTATATGTAATCTCTTGGTTTTTTAGTTTTTTAAAGTGTTCAACCTCATGAAAGCAAAAACATTCTTTTCCACCTCACAAATTCAAACATGCAGCAGATGCACTAATCTTATGATGAAATTAATATTGAAAGAACAATAATCTAATTAGTCCCCTGGTACCTGGCGTTAGGTATAATTATCACCCGACTTCAGTGAATTACCAAATGCACTCAGAAGCTTCAGCAGAAATGCACGGAATACCAAAGGGTCTGCTGTTTTCGATTTACTATCCTATCCTTGCAGTTATAGGGATTCCAGGTTAAGTATTGGATTTACTTACAAACTGTGTCATTCATCGTTGAACTGCATTATTCATACCATTTTATGAACAGTGCATCTCCTTTTATCTCTCATGATGTTTACCACCTTTGGACAAAGCAGTTTGTCTTTGCTGTACCTCTGCAACTCTATTTTCCTATCCAAAATCATTTTGTACCTGAAAGCTGTTAATTCATCATTTCGATGAAACCATCGACCATCGGTGACATAATTTTCAGTGTTAGTGGCATAGTTTTCTTCTTGAATATTATTACTTAACTATTCTATCATTGTACATTTTTTGTGGTGCCAATCGTATTTCACCCTGTTCAGTTTTATTTTCTTGTGACAGTGCCATGCAATTGCGTCATTTATATTTTTTCATTGGCCATTATCAAATCATGATGTACATGTGTTTCAATTTTTATTCTCACTGTTATTGTATGAAGCTTTCTTCTTATTGTTACAACTAATGATATTCCCGTTTATAATTGCCAATGCTATTCGGTTCAAGGTAATGTAAAGGTATTATAGCGTGAAAGTTCAGTTACTGAGACATTGACACTGTTGTTGTTGATGAATCTTTACTCCATTATCATAGTGTAACGAGAGCCGCACTACATTTTTGATGGTGTTCCTGTGTGGGGTTTATCTTCCTGTTATCACTGTAAAATAAACTCTTTCTTTCGTGGCTGACACAATTTAAGTGGGCGATGAATAAACTGTTCTCAGTGTGTGATTTGTGTTATTATCAATGTATTGTATAGAAAATCCCACAACATTATCAGTGTTGATGACGAACTATTGCACCAATCACTTTTTGAATTTGTTATGCTACAAAAAATTAAAAAAAAATCTTGGCGATGAGTTTGAAATATTGGAGCAGTGTTTACGAAATTTGATGTATCAATTCCATGAACAGGAATTATTAGGCACAGCCATGGATTCCAACATAAACGCCAAGAAGCTGTTGTCATGTGACAATGCAATTGAAAATATCCTGAGATGACAGATCACGATGCGTTTCTATTGGTCTCTAAAGCTCACTGCTTGATTCTAATTCTTCACTTTCTCATGAGCCTCTGCTGATGGTAATAAAACGAAAACTTCTGAGAGTCAGATTTTCTCATGCTTCCAGCACCTCTTAAAGTATCATATTTTTGAAATTTCTTTTTACGAGTTGAGTGAAAAACCATAACTCATAGTATCCCTGAAATGTAAGACGTCACACACTTCCTTTGTTTCAAGTATCAGCCATTGGATAAAGTTAATCAATTGTTACATGAATTGCAGGCCAGCAATGATGAAGTGATTTCATGCCTGAATTCAGTAGGAAGGTCTTTCTCCGAATCAGAACTCATCATCTACCAATTCCAACGTTTTAAGATAAGATACAATTTGCTGTACGCTTAAGAGATCTATTACTAATGCCCCAACCAGCGTCCAACATATGTTATCCCTGCAGTCATGACTGACATTTTGGTTGCGTGTTCATTTTCCTCTATTTCAGAATAACTGTAACCGAGATGATTGGTAAGTTCACCAACAGTGATTAGTTGTGCAGTAACACACTGGAATGAATCACATTGATTCACAGTGTGGTATGATATTTGTACATTTTAGTTTCTCAGTCTGTGATTATGGACTTTGATATTTCGATTCAACTTTACTTTCTTATTCAATATGACTGCAATGCCATTTCTTGTTTTCAAATCCATAGCATTTTTCTTTGATCTAGTTCGAATCTTTCTGTCTTCAGCGCTGTCTCATATGAAAAACGATTTAACTCTCTCTCTCTCCCTCTTTTATTATAGCTAACTTGGTTGTGATTGTGATCCTGTCTCGAAGAACATGCGGTCTCTCTGGCTGTGTCACTTATTACCTGGTGTCAATGGCAGCAACAGATCTACTGGTCGTAGTCACTGCAGTCCTCTTAAATCGGATTGCGGGGATTTATTTTCCAACGAGTTTCCTTTCCATCACTCCACTGTGCAGTTTGCGTTCTGCATTAATTTATACATCTATAGACAATTCTGTCTGGTTAACAGTCACTTTTACCTTTGACCGATTTGTAGCCATTTCCTGCCAGAAGCTGAAAATACGATATTGCACTGAAACATTCGCAGCACGGGTTATAGGAATCGTATCCACTCTGAGTTGTATTAAAAATGCCTTCTTATATTTTGTATACGAACCAATGTACATAATTAACAATGTACCGTGGTTGTGCAGCCTTAAAGCTATATATTACTCATCACCTGCGTGGGTTGCATATGATTGGATGTGGATCATTGGAACTCCCTGTCTCCCGTTCATTTTGGTTGTACTACTCAATGCCCTGACCGTTAGACATGTTCTCACCGCCAACAGAGCCCGCAGGAGAGTTTCGACTAAGAACAATAGAGAGAATCAGAGAGACCCAGAGGTAGAGAAGCGTCGAAAGTGTATTGTTTTACTTTTTGCCATCTCTTGCAATTTTATCCTACTCTATTTGTTTTTCATGACAACGACCCTTTATGTCCGAATTGGCAATGTTTCTTATTTCTCTGTTTCTGATTCCAGTGAATCAACGTTCGTTCTTGAGGAATATGGGTTTATGCTTCAGCTTCTGAGTTCCTGTATCAACGCCTTCATTTATGTCGGAGTGCAGGCTAAATTTAGAGCTGAATTAATAAATGGTGTTAAATATTCATTACGGTTATTACGTAATTCACTCAAACTATGACAATAGAACACATAGTCAAGGTACCACTGGAAAGTGACACAAGCAATTTATCAACACATTAAGAAAGTTCTATATCAGTAATTTGTAATATCCGGAGGGTTCCTCTCCATGTCCAGATTGCATGTGAACCCGTTTCCAAGAAATTACATTGCTAAGTTCGATGAACGACTAGTCTCAGTGATTTTATTTTCAATTCCAAATTGTATTCAGGGATATATATATATGTTAGGTGCATTAATCGGGGGTAAATGTAGAGTATTAGGCTCGGGGAATGGTTTTGTGTGAGATCTTGATGCAGGGTCTGTGTGGACCTGTTGGTCTGAAGGTCCTGTTTCCACACTGCAGGGATTCCATGATTTTAAGATTTCTTTCAGCCGTGTTGTCACATATGCGTTCTTATGAGCGTTCATTGAGTTGACCATCACTGCAAAGTCATGTCAGATAATCAAGCAAAAGATATTGTACAAAGTTCTGCATATTTTGCCAGTACTGATGATCCAAGTAGCTGCTATGGCTTGGTACTGGTTTCGTACAATTTCCCTGTAAACCCACGACTACTCCACTAAAATTATCATCCAATGCCCACTTCGTCCCCTTGCTTGATGATCCCTCGTACACTATTCCGCTCAGTGCATTCAGAAATTGACCAGTAGTTGTGTAATGAAGTATATTTCCTTCGACAACGTTTGCGTCATGTGCAAGTTCCCCTTAACCTTTGTTCCCCCCTCCACCCCCTCCCCCATTTGATATGCTTTGATACATGGGATGCGTTTATCCCTATCTTTTCTGCCTGGACTACACATAATGTTGAAATCATCTATTGTGTGTCTTTTCAAATTTGTCCTCTTCAAGGCCACTTGGCCCATTTCTCCAATCTGACTTTTAACTGAAGCTCTATATCCCGGAAACATTGTCAAAATGACTGCTGAATACTCTACAATGTGTTCCAAACGTCCCTCGACTGTCCACAGCTGTCACAATATTTCGGCTGAGGTCTCACTAATGTCTTGATAAAGCGCAACTTTATCTCCTTTCTCTCGTATCTGTGATCGATGTAATAACTTTGTGTGCTGTACTCATAAAATGTGAATATAAAGTCTTTTTCACCCCTTTGAATCCATGAAGAGAGAGTTTTAAAAATATGTTCCACAAGATAATCATGCTTTTCTCCTGTCCTATTACTTGCAGTTCTTGCTTCTCAGTCATTCAGTGCAATCCAAGAAAGTAGTACTAGAACGAAAGAGAGCTGTAAATGCTTTTCCCTTTACATTATTGCAAGTCCATTTTCATTCTACGGTGACTAGGGTGAGAATGAGGCAACAATATGAGGTCTGTGGTAGTTGGTATTGCTGAATCCCAATGTCCAGTTGACAATTTTCCAATTGTATTTGAATAGTGTTTAGATCCATTTGAATAGTGTTTTTTGAACGCCCATTGACATTTCACCCGTTTGTGCAAGTAGAGAAGCAACAGAATATTCCATTAAGCTGTCAAAATGCATTTCTCAATTAGCAACACGTTTTTTAAAAAAGCATTCTCGCCATTAGTTTCATTGTATCTTTATAAGTTTGTCATGTTCAATTGACAACTATTGCTTCAGCCGCCTTCCAATCCTGAATCATACTGGTGGCACAACAGTCAAATACATCATGGCTGTTCGCAAACAGATTTAAAAGGTGTGCTCATCAAATTTCCATGAAGAAAAAAACTATAGGTAAATACCTGAAAGCGCCATTCCAATATTTCCTCATGAAGACCATCCTCGCATTAGACATTCCTGCAATTTTGGAAATATTCTTTACATTTGCCTCTCGTCCAAGGATTTTGGAACATGTAAAACTTTAACTTTTTATATCCTGATTGCCATTTCCGCTCTTGAACTTACTTGATTTGGAAGAAACTGACATAAAATTTGGCATGTACAAGAAGAATTGGCCATCATCAATACAACCATTCGGAAATAGTCATGTCAGCACTGAACATAATCTCGACTGAACTGAATATATCAGAAAATGCTTGCAATACAAAAAAAAGACCAGAAAACATCAGTGGCGAAAGAATAGCAGTTAACGTTTCAATGTTTCTTGTTACTCCTGCAATAGTTACTGTCTTCGATCAATCATACTGTTCCAAAGTAAAGGCATTTACCATATTCAGCGTTGAGAAATTGTGGTATCAACTGAAGCATTCTCCTGGAAATTATGGTAATAGATTTTACATTATCAGTCGTCATGTTGCAAGAGGTACATAGTCAGTTGAGACCAATGGCTTAGTTCTCACACATGAACACATTGGTGAATCTCAGTACACAGCATGCGAAAGGAACTGATTGGTAGTGTTCTGGGCAGTACAAAAGTTAGCCTATATTGCAGGCTTGAAACCATTGACAATTTTGATGAAACATCTACCCATCCCAATATGCATGGACTGATGTACTAAAGGTGGCACCGTTAGCTAAACAGGATTGCTAGATAGATGCTGCTATTACGAGGGAGAAACATTGAGGTATAAAGGGTTAAACATACCACAATGTGAGCAGATAATTGATTTACCGGGGCCACTACATGACTAAGAGGTGGTGATAGCAAATGATTCCAAGGCACCATTTGTATCAAAACAAACAGAGGGAAAAACTTTTAAAAAGATCACAGGGAATATTCAAGACAGGAGACAGATAGAGCCAGAAGTTGGGGAAATTTAGGAGAATTCCAGATCACCTGAGAACCATTTTATTGACAGCTCCTCATCAGTACAGAAAGGTGAACGGGAAAGAAGGGTTGTGACCTCTATGCAGAGGATGAACAAAGAGGGGAAGTTGATGGCAAAACAAACTGTCAAAGAACACGAGTGCCAAAGCAACTAAGATTGCAGCATTGGCATGGATAGTCAGTATCCTGACAAATATTTCACAGGATCTGCTACGTATTCAGATAACATGCATGTGAGCAACAGTTTGATAGAACACCTTCTCTGACCGAGGTGAGAGGATTTGTAACTGTCGATGGAAACACGCGACCATCCATTTCCTTAATGTGATACATGTTCAAAAAGGTGAAAGTAAGAGAAATGGAGTAATGAAAATAAAGGCTCATTACAAGTTATCACCAACCAACAACATTGCATTCCCATGGTCCTCAAAGTTCCCCAGTTTTCCCATGGTGGGAGCTTCTCTTGAGTCATCTGGGTTTATGACAAACAGAACGGGTACTCTTCCCACCAAGAGTGATGAGATTTGATCCCCTAAGCTGAGTAAATGGGTTGAAGCACTTATCACTGTCAACGCACCAAATCGCCCTCACTCGAGTCTCTCAGTGCTCTTCCTGCTGCACCAGTATCCAAATATTCTCACAGTCCCCACGTTTCCACACTTTTTCTGTGAGGGGAGCTTCCCTTCTGTTGCTCTGGGTTTCAGATGACAAACGCAATGGGCACATAGTCTTTCCCCGAGTGTGCTGAGATTTTGATCCGCCAAGCTGAGTAAATGGTTTGAAACACTCTTCACAGTCATCACACTGAATCTCCCTCACTCGAGTCTCTCAGCATTCGTCCTGTCGCACCAATATCCAAAATCTCTTAAGCAGAATGACTGCTGATGTTCAAGTCCAAATGAATCAAGTGGTTCTGTCAGAAGTTGATGTATCATTTGTTTTCAGATTTCTTTCCACGTCTTTCTGCAAAAATAATCTCACAAAATAAGTGTTCACAGTTAAATGAATATAACATGGTTGGCAATTCCTGTAGATTGCCAGATGCCTGAAGACCACAAACTATCCAGTTCACAGAGACAGGCCGGGAATGAAAAGGGTCCCGGAAGTTTGTGCAATGGAAGGAAAGCTCCCCTCTTGGGGAAACTGTACAAATGTGGGGACTGTGGGAAACCCATGGGCAGCCAGCTATCCTTATGGATACATGGACAAAAACTCATTTAACTCATTTAGGTGAAATGACTGGTAACGAGCTGCCTGCAAAGGTGCTGGAACTGCAGCTGAATCACAGTCATGTTAATGAAATGTCAGGGCTGCTTGAGGAAAGAAAGCCAGTAAAGTTGCTGAATGACTTTCTGCTTCCCTATTAAATAAAAAAAGACAAGACATACAGGATGTTACTCCAGTACGATATCAGGTGAAAAATAATAGCCATGAAACGTTCACAACAGCGAATAATATCAGATATGCAACACATGAAGCAACATGCATGCATATTTTATTTCAATGAACCAATCCCTTAAACGTTGCTCATTTCCATGAGAACTTATTCTATTAATACTGAACATGAAGAAAGAATCAGTCCTTTATTTGGGTGCAAACTGTATACGTTTCAAACTGAGGGATACAAAATGAAAATACCGAAAAGAGGAACGCAGAAAATCTCAGTACCTTGGAGAGTCTGAGCCCTCCATGGATTCATTCAATTCTGACAAGTGAGCAGTGTCTCTCCCCACACCCTCCCCTCCCACCACCACCACCTCGCTCGCTCCCTCTTAGGATGAGGAATGGAAAGAGGGGCACATTGATCCCAGATATTGCCCAGATGGAAGAATTTTCCCAGTGTTACTGACAAGGCTACGTTCGCTTTGTGACGACCACAATGGGGCCGGGGATGACAGTGGGCCCTCACTGCGCCAGCACTGCCTTGCAGCTGAGGCACGTGGGAAGGGGCTGAAACTTTGCAAATTCCCTTTGCTCTCCTCCAAGTCAATACAGTTTGAGTTCAAGCATAGCACGGGGTTCCATTTTATCTTCACACTCACAGAAAACCTCCTCCTGTGTGAAGCCAACACTTCATG
The DNA here is from genome assembly GCF_020745735.1 of Hemiscyllium ocellatum. Lineage (NCBI taxonomy): Eukaryota > Metazoa > Chordata > Chondrichthyes > Orectolobiformes > Hemiscylliidae > Hemiscyllium > Hemiscyllium ocellatum. The sequence continues at coordinate 5,305,119 of NC_083427.1, forward strand.
TCCCCCTCCATTCCATGGAAGCAGCGAATTGTGAGACTCCATGTTTGAAGGTGTTACTAAACCTACTCTTGGGGAATTGGCAGAAACTGTTTCTTTTATAAACCATTTCAATTCAATCTCCACCATTATTGGAGTGCTGTCAGCTGCCGAGGCTATGAGCTCTGGATTACCTCCGTAAATCCCCTCTATAAGATCGTCCTTCAAATTGAGCCCTTCGAATGCAGTTTCTGATTAACTCTGAAGCAACTATCGAGGCTTTACTACGTCAAAGTTTCAATATAAATTCAAGTTATTTTTTGTTATTGACTTACATTAGGAGAACAGGAATTTCACATGAACATTTTGATTTCTCAGATTATAATGTCCACAGTCATCATCGGACCATAAACGTGAACATACCATTCCACATTCAATCAATAATAGACCCAAGCATGACGTCACTCTCAGATTTGGCAGCACGATTCCAGCATTCCCCATTCTTCTTGATGTGTCGAACCCTATTTGTAAAGGATCTCGTGCTCCATGTTTCTGTAGTGGCCCATGCCTTTAGTTGGCAAAATGACTGCCTTGAGCATTTTAGCAGATTCAAAATGACTTCAGATGCTTGGCAGTTACATATGGCAGATGTTCACAGCCAGATTTGTGACCTCCAGACGGATCACCGGATAAGAAAATAAGAGAAAGAAGACAGAGTTGTGTAGTCTGCCATACCTCATAAGGGAGGCATAGATGAAAACCATTGCAGCAAATTAATGGAAAAGTTCCATTTAATATGAGCAGAAGGGTAACTGGACTCACTTAATTAAAATGATTTCAGGAAATAGTAAATAATAAATAAGTACACACACACACACACACACACACACACACACACATTATATATATTCGTACAGTCACAGTGGTGATTTCAGTTTCAGTCTATTAGACATTGGGGAATATAGTTGTATTTCTGTACACAGGCAGTTTTAAACACACAAGTGCTTCTGATAGAAAATATCCTATATGATGTGTGGTGCCATCTCTGGCAGTACTGCTTTACTGCACCAGGGCATAGGTTCGATTCAACACTTAGGTGACTGTCGATATGGAGTTTGCATATTCTTCTAGTGTCTGCGCAGATTTGCTCTGATTACTTCCCAAAGTTCAAGAATGTGCAGATTAGATGACTTGGCCATGCTTAGTTGCTCATTGTAAGCAGGGATGTGTAGATTCATTACGATAGCATTGGAAATTGCAGCGATACATGGATATGGTAGAGGATTGAGTCCAGGTGGGATTCTCTACAGTGGGCCATGTGGACTTTACTGGCCAAATGGCCTGATTCTATGATGAAATGTCGAGGAAAAACAAGCCTAAATTTTATAGTTTAACAAGAATTAAAATAATTGTTTGATCCCACAATAACCAAGATTCATTGGTTAACTGTCATTACATACTTTAAAAGCCCACCTGAGTATTGTGAAATGCAACTTATAAGCAACCAGGAAGGGATTTAATGAGCTTTTATGAAAAGCCAACTGTACAACGATAAAAAGACCTCGTCTCAGGGAAAGCAAGCGACAAACGGAGTCAACAGCTAATCTCTAAGAGAACAGACGAGATTTTAACGCATGGAAAATAATCAATTGCCACTCAAGTGCAGATCACTGAATCCAATGATCAAGGGAAAGATGGCAGAAACTGAATTTCACCTTCATCGATGAAATTCGAATCAGTGCAATCGTATTTAGTAAGAAATTCTAGTCTAGGATGGAGACAATAAATTTTATTGACAAATAAACTTTTGCTTCAAAACTAATTTGCAGCATTCAAACAGCAAGGGTCATAAACTGTAGTTTCAAAACAGAGAGACTGTGTTTGATCTCGCAGGATTGAGCGAAAGAGAAGCTGCCCTCTATTTGTCAGGCTTGTCAAAGAACAATAATACGAAATGTAACTATACTCCTTTATATTTGAACTGAAATTACAAATTTTGCAGGAATTTGCAGAAATTCACATTCATTTTTACTGTTTGAAATAAAGTGATTAGGGAATTTGGAACAATTCATCGTGGTAAGTTAGTACCTAGTTTATTAACAATTAACTTGATTCATCTGGTAAATGTCTGGGATGAGAATAACTGTCAAATGCATTGTAAAATCAGAAGGACTGATTATGAAGCTGCCTGGTAGATATCATGAGATAATGCGAGGATAAGGGTTATCTATGGAGATGTCCATCATGAATCCTGTGTTTACATGATTGAATGTATAGATTAGGGGTGTGTGGCTAATAATGGAATTAAAGTTTTGTGGGATTGTTTTAATGTGAAACGTACAAACTGTTGTATTTAGTTGAGAAACTTGAGTTTCCGAGGGACAGTCTTCTCAAATGTTCGGCTATAAAGATCACTTTGTTCGACTGCATGCTAGACTCAAGAGTCCTCTTTGATATTTCTTTCCAAAAGTGTCCAAATTGATCAGTGACTTGTCATAAAATGCTACACTTAATGATCTGTGCCCATTTTATCCTGTACCCATACCCTTGCAGTTTCACATCCGTTTACGTCACAAAATGGTAATCCTATAATCCTATACACCCCACCTGCCGTCCTTAGTACGGTCTCAGCCCAAAAAGGATGCGATGTAAAGTCTGAAACCCTTTTTGGAGCTGAGCTTTACCGCTGGAACCTCTGGGGTGCGCAGTTCGTTATTACTATTATATTTAACTCCATTCTACCTGTTGTTGTGGTTCTGTTCGCCGAGCTGGAAGTTTTTGCTGCAAACGTTTCGTTCCCTGGCTAGGGAACATCATCAGTGCTATTGGAGCCTCCTGTGAAGCGCTGCTTTGATGTTTCTTCCGGTATTTATAGTGGTTTGTTCTTGCCGGTTCCGTGTGTCAGTTTCAGCTGTAGTAGTTTGTATGTGGGGTCCAGGTCGATGTGTCTGTTGATGGATGTTCTTGCCGTTTCCGGGTGTCAGTTTCAGCTGTAGTGGTTTCATCCACAAACTCCATTAACAGACACATAGACCTGGACCCCATATACAAACCACTACAGCTGAAACTGACACCCGGAAGCGGCAAGAACAAACCACTATAAATACCGGAAGAAACTTCAAAGCAGCGCTTCACAGGAGGCTCCAATAGCACTGATGATGTTCCCTAGCCAGGGAACGAAACGTTTGCAGCAAAAACTTCCAGCTCGGCGAACAGAACCACAACAACGGACACCCAAGCTACAAATCTTCAACCAGACTTTATCCATTCTACCTTTTCCTTTGGTTTCCTGCATGAGGAATGTAATCAGAACAGTTCCAAGCCCAGCTTATTCAAAATATAGAGCACTGGAAATTATCATCTCATTGGTCTTGGCCTTTGTAAAAGAAACGTAATTTCTGATTCTTATTTGAATTTTATTGTCATTTCTCTTTCTTTAATGATTACATTATTTGCAAGTTCAATTTCTGAACCCAGTCGGCAATTCATGCAAATCGGTTATCAGTTCTAATCGTTCATCCCTTCCTGTAACCCAATGTCGGTTGTGGGGTTAACCACGCCAGTAACATCCCGCCAAATTATTCTTTCTTTTCCTCTTTTGTTTTGTCTTATGACTTCGCAACAGCATTCAATTTCCCGAGGCTTATGGGAGTAGTATGTTTAAAAGGGTAATTTCTCCACCATCCATGGTGAGTGCTGATGTATACATGGGCAATACAACCCAACATTGCCCAATTCTAGAATATCACGAACTCCCACTGTTACATGTTCATGATGGTAGTTGTCGTGTTTTCATCCAACGGGCATCAAACATTTGTTTTGATATCATTAGCGCTTATTTAGGGCTGAAATCGCTTTATGCTCCATGGGGCTCACGTTTTCTATCTCCTCATATGGTCCTGCAAATCTCGGGGCCAGGAAAGATGTATTTGGTGCACAGGGATCTGTACCTTTTTCCCAACCTACAGTTCCAATGGTTTTGCCTTGGAGTCATAATATGTGCTACTTTCCTGTAGATCCCTATCCATGACATTAGCAGCTCCGTAGTTCAACACTGTTGCACTCTCAGCCAGCTCTTGAATCCACTTGTCTTTCATTAATCTGCCGACTTCTGCTGGCTCAGGTTTCATTCTAACAGTAGCTCCAGGTCACGCATCTCTCCACCTGTCATTAGCCTATAGGGGCTAACTTTTGTAGAGGAGGCCACAATACTTGCTGGTATCATCAGGACCTGAGGGATAACGATTATACAAGTGTTTCTGACATTGCTGTGCCATTTTGGCTAGCATGTTATTCAGTGTTCTGTTCATTCTCTCTATTATACCACTGGATTATGGCACAGGGTATGCAGAACCTTTGTTAAATCCCTTGAGGTGTCATGGCACTCTGCAGTTAGTGGACCGTAAAATGCTTATCTTGATCTGATTCTATACTCATCAGTAAACTCTAAATATTTAAAAAAAATTCTCCAACAATGTTGGCAGAATCTCAATAGTGTTCGTTCAATTAGGAAACTCCTCTACCCATATGGTGATTTTTATCTATTATCACCAGAATATCCCGTGATAAAGGCAGTGGAAACACAAAGTCAATTTCTACATTTTATGCAGGGTCCCTCGACTGGCCTTATGGATCTAAAAACTTCTTTCTTAATATTTCTGTTGGTATTACTCTGGGCAATTATTAGACTTTTTTAAAAAAATGTTCCATGTCTCCGTCATTCCTGGCCACCAAAATGCCTCTTTCTGACTCCCCATAATGTTCTTCCACCTTGATATCCGCATATAGTGGTGCAAATAAGGCTTCTGATTCCTTTCTCTCTGTATGCTGCAAATTTCCTTCAACACAGCACTACACCCTCCTTCCCATGCATGCTCTTTAAGTCACTCATATTCCTCCGATTCGTTCCCTTTCAATACTTCCTCTGCAAATCTTTGGTTTTTTCTTTCATCTCTTGCCAAATCAATTAGAACCAGCTCTTTCGCTTGCTGCGCTTCTATTCCTTCAATCTGTAGCAGGGATTCCTCTTCAGCTGTTACCTATTCTTTTGACTCCTCGATCTCGTGATAACTTAGAATGAGCCTTTACTTTCATTACTCAATGTTCTCGTCCTTTCACATTTTTGAAAATGTATCACAGTAAGGGGGCAGATTGTCGGACATTTCCATCAACTAACACATATCCTTCCGAGTCCCATACAGAAGGTGTTCTTTCAAAGTGTTGCACACATGCATAGATCACAGATCCTGTATGATAGTGTTCCGGGTACTCACTACATATATGCCAGTGCCGCCAACTCAGCTGCTTGAGCACTCTTTGTCAGTTTGAAAGCTATAGTACCAACTTCGACTCCACTCTGATACCAGAACCTGTTTTCCATTCTCCATTCTGTTCTAATAGGGAGCCGTCACAAAGTGTTTAAGAGGGTGTTTGGAATTCTCTTGCTGCTCTCTTGCTTCTGCTTCTATCTGCCTCCTGTCTTGAATAATCACTGTGTTCCCTTTAACGGTTTTCTCTCCTGCTTGTTTTGAAACAAATCTTGCATTAGGATCACGGTAGTACATTTAAACCTTTCTGCCTCAATGTTTCTCCCTTGTAATGGCAACATCCATCTAGTAATTCCTTATGGCCCATGGTGCCATTGTTAATACATCGATCCAGCAATAGTTGGTGAGTGTATGTCCCGTCAAATTTGTCAATGCTTCAAGCCTACAATGCAGGTAAAACGTGATACTTTCCAGAACACTGTCAATAAATGCCTTTCGCATGCCGTGACCCCCTGCTTCACTGGTGTAATCGTGACGTGAGGCATAGGCAATTGGTCTTAACTGACCACGAATCACTTGCAACAAGACCATTGATATTGTGGAATGCATTGCCACAATTTCCAGGGAGAAAGGGTCAGTTGGTACCATTGTTGCCTATCGCTGATTATGACAAAACAGTTTTAATTTCGAATGATATCACTGATTAAGAATGATAAAGGTTCCAGGAGTAGGAAGAAGCAATGAAGAGCTAACTGTCATTCTTTCTCCACAGACGGTTCTCGTCTTCTTCAGATTATCAACATTTTTCGATATATTCCATCCATTGTGGTTAAGTTCACTTTTGATATTTTTATTTCAGGATGGTTGTACTGATGATGCCCAATTCTCGCTGCATATGCCAAATTATATTCCAGACTCTTCCAATTCAAGTAGCTTCAATTGCAGGACTGGAAATCAAGATTGAAAAAAAGTTAAAGTTGCAAAAAATTTGAAATTATGGAATTGTATTTTCAGATATTCATCTGAATATTCAGGTCTTTTCTTTGCGGAAATTTAAATAGCACACGTTTTAAAGGTCTCTTTAAAACTGTTCATTATATTTTTGGCCATGTTGCGAGCAGTATGTTTGAGGAGTGGAAGACAGGTCAGGCAGAAGTTATCAACTTGAACACGGGAAGTTTCTAAAATTGCAGGGAAATAGATGTTGAGAACTTATTTTTCACAATTTGCTGGTCATTGAGACATGAATGCTGGTGAATCTATGGAATGTTAATTTGCTGCTCTACTAAGTTACACAAAAGAGTCAAATGACAACGGATGTTTTAAAACCGATCGATCGAACAACCTTGCAGACTACCTATTCCCTCCTCACCCCCACTCTGGTCACCGTAGAATTACAATTCAATTGCAAAAATGTAACTGGACAAGAATTTACACCACTCCTTTGTTCTATTATTAATTTCTGTGAATTTGCACTGAATGAGTAAGGAACAGGAATAACAAGTATCAAGAGAGCAGAAACACGTGAATGTCTTATAGAAGAATGTTCTAAACATTTTTTTCATAGATTCAATGGCGTCAGAAAAGCTTGATCTTCATATTTTTATTAATACATCATATTTACTATCATAAAATTCATCATATAATTACTACATTATATTAATACATCGTATAAGTTAAACACCAACTTCGAGAGTCACGGTTTGTACAATAATCAGAGTGGTATCATTTTGTATGATATATTTATTAATACATCATCTCGGAGTTACTAATTTTGTTACATACTGCAAGAGAAAAGAGACAATGCTGCAATTTAACAAAAAATCAGTTCGATGTCAGCTGGAGTATTATGTACTCGATGGAGTATCGGAGTGAATTGGACGGACTTTTGCAGACATTTATGAACATGTAGCCAGGGATGAAGAGCTTCAGATAAAAATTGCGATGTGAGAAATTGAGACAATTTCACTTGGAGATTCAAAAGAGTTTTTGAAAGTGGTTGCAAAATCGTGTGAGGTTCAGAGAGAAAGATAGCAATAAACTGGTCCCCATTATGAAAAGGTACAAAATGGGAGTGCAGAGATTAAATAGAACTTGTGAGTGAAGCAGATGCTGGAGAATAGAATATGCTTTTTTGCACAGCTAGTGGTCAAGTTCACGAATGCACTTTTTAGAATAGTGTAGCAGGCAAGCTCAATCAAGGCAATTAAACTGCCATAAGATATTTAGTCAAATATAGTGATAGCGGAGATACTGGAAATGGTAGGAAAATGGTACTAAGTTAAACGCCAACTTCGAGAGTCGGTGTTTGTACAATAAGCAGAGTGGCGTCATTTTGTATCATACAATTTGGCACATGACTTGATTTCACACTGCAGTGATTGTCAGCGCCATGAATACTCTTAAGAATGCATCTGTGATCACACAGTCATGACAACTTGAAAACAAAATCTGTCAGATTGTTCACTGATGGAACGAAGAAAAATATTTCTTGGAAAACGGGCTATTTGCAATCAGGACATTTAGAGGAAACGTTATGTTATCATAAAATGTTTGTGCAGAACTTTACGATTGTCACAGGTTGAGGAGGTCACGTAATAACCTCAATGGATATTTCACACCATTCATTAATTCTGCTCTGAATTTAGCCTGCACTCCGGCATAAATAAAGGGGTTGATGCAGGAACTCAGAAGCTGAAGCATAAATCCATATTCCTCAAGAACGAATGTTGTTTCACTAGAATCAGAACCTGAGAAATAAGTAACTTTGGCAATTCGGACATAGAGGATCGTTATCATGAATAGTAAGTAGAGTAGGATGAAATTGCACGAGATGGCAAAAAGCAAAACGATGGACTTTCTCCGCTTCTCGACCTCTGGGTCACTCTGGTTCTGTCTATTGTTCTGACACCGGACTCTCCTGCGGGCTTTATTAGCTGCTAGAACATGTCTGACTGTCAGAGCATTCAGCAGTACAATCAGAATGAATGGGAGACAAGGGGTGAGAATAGATCGCATCCAGTCAAATGCAGCCCAGGCAGGTGATGTGTAGTATATAACTTTTAGGCTACACAACCATGGTATATTGTCTATTATGTACATAGGATCATATACAAAATATAAGAAGGCATTTTTTATACAACTCAGGATGGAGACGATTCCTATAACACACGCAGCCACCATCTTAGTACAATATCGTATTTTCAGCTTCTGACAAGAAATGGCCACATACCGGTCAAATGTAAAAGTGACTGTTAACCAGACGGAACTGTCTATAGATGCATAAATGAAGACAGAACGTAAACTGCACAATGGAGTGATGGAAAGGAAGCTTAATGGAGAATAAATCCCAGCAATCCGGTTCAAGACGACAGCAGTAACTATGACCAGCAGATCTGTCGTTGCCATTGCCACCAGGTAATAGGTGATACAGCCGGAGAGGCCACATGTTTTTCGAGCCAGGATAATAATAACGACCAGATTAGCTGTGACAAAGAGGAAGACAGTGATAGAAAGCAAAATTATCTGTCAGAGAGTGAGAGAGAGAGGTGAAGAAAGATAGAGATTCCAGTGACATCAAAATGAAAACACAATGGATTCAAAAACACAAGGGAATGCAGTATGATTGAATAAGCAACAAAAGTTGAATCAAGAAAGAAAATAGAAACAATATTAAACATGAGATGCATAATCATAGACTGGAAAACTAAAACTAACTAATATCATATCTCACCACGAATCAATGTGATTCATTCCAATGTGTTACGAAAAACTCATGACTGTTGGGAACATGTAAGTCACCTTCATTAGGCTTATCCTTAAACATAGGAAAATGAACATGCAACCAACATTTTAGCGGACACTGCAGGAAAAAAAAGTTAATTGCTGTTCAAAGACACCGATAACTCGGAGCCCTTCAGTCTACAATAATATGAATCTTCTGTTGAACCATTGGAGCTGACAGGTAAAGAGTTCCGATTCAGAGAAATACACTACTATTATGTCACGCATGAAATAACTTGATCAGTGCTGCCTGTAATCCATGTAGTAATTGATTAATCTTAGCCTGCAGTTACGATATGAAATAAAAGTATTGCACCACCAATTTCAGGCATGCTGCCAGATATAGTTTCTCAATCAACTTGGAAAAAATGCTGAGGATGGAAAGGATATCATGCATTGTCGGATGCTGTGAGCAGGAGAAAATCTGACTCTCAACAGTTGTCAGTTTCACGCCGTGAACAGCGCAACATGTGAAAGTGGAGTACTGGAATCAATTAATGAGTATTAGAGACTGAGAACAAAGCATCATGGTCTGTCATCTACGGATAGTGATACTTTCATAGTCAAATGCAAAGAGCTTACTGGCTTGTATAATTGAAATCAGAGCTGTCCCTAACAATGCCTGCTCAGGAAACTGCTTCATCAAATTCAGCACAAAATCTTCAATATTTCAACCTCGCTATCAACTCATTATTTGCAATAACATCACTAATACCCAAAGTGAATAACGCTGAAATACCTTACTGACAGTATGAGAATATTGTGGTATTATAAGCACAGTGCACTGACAATGACACATCACACGCTGAGAAGTTTCTGAATTGCCCACTTGAATTATGTGAGCCATACAGTATGACAATATTTAACAGTGATAACAGTAAGGTAAACCACATACAGTATCCTCATCAATAATCTCGTGGGCTATTTGTTACACTGTGGTAACGGATCAACGATTTGTCAACAGCAACACCGCCAATTTCTCCATAAATGTATAATATCTTTGTGTCAATTTTCAACAACAACATTGGCAACAATACAATCGGACTGCATTTGTTCTGTAAAAAAAGAAGAAAGCTTTATACAAAAGCATTTTGAAGAAAACTCGAAATTGATATATGCAATGATTTATTATTGGTAAATGAAGAAAATATGGTCCTGTCAGTAGACTGTAAAAATCAAAAGGGGTGTAATTATAATGGCATCGTAAGAAACATACACTGATAAGTGTTTATGTTATAATATTCATGAAGAAAATTAAGCCACTAATACTGAGAAGTTATCTCATCATCTGGTAGATTCTTTCATCTACAGATGAATTAGCAGCGTTACAGTGGAAAATTATTTTGGACAGGAGAAGCGATTAGACAAGTTAGAGTAAAGAAAGTACACCTTCAATTAAATTAACATGCATCATGGAAGGGAAAGGGAAAAAGAATTGTTGGTCAAATTGTGCAAATTATGCAGTTTAGCGATGATTGACTGAGTTACTAAGTCCAATACTGTACCTGGAATCCCGATAACTGCAAGAAAGGGATAGTAAATGGAAAACAGCAGACCCTTTGGTATTCCATGCATCTCGGCTGAAATTCTGAATGGTTTCTATAATTCACTGAAGATTGGTCGTAATTATACCTGATGCCAGGCACCAGGGACCTAAGTAGATGTATGTTGCTTTTTACAGTTAATTTAACAATGAAATGAGTGCATCTGCTGCCTGCCAGATTTTCTTAAGTGGAATAGAATGTTACTGTTTCCATGAGCTTTGACGTGGCAATAAAGTGAAAAATATAAAGATTGTATAATCACGAATGTGTAACTCTTCTCAAAATTACAATGACCATACTATGAGTATGGGACAAAACTTCTTTTTGCATTACACAAAACGCTGAAAAATACCTTCTTTGTCAGAGGTGATTAGATTTGTACATGTCGACGCAAACATCATACTGTTCACGTGTTTACTGCAATAAATTTCCGAAACATTGAAAGGAAGAGTTAATTGAGTAATGAAAGTAAAGCTTATATGTTATCACCAAAGAGAAATGACTCAGAGATGAATCAGCCAAAAACGACAACGACTAACAAACTGTTGCAAATTGAATGAAAAGAAGGGCAGGAAAAGAAAAATCTGGCCCAATTGATTTGGCAGGAGATCAAACAAAGTATAAAGAGTTTAAAACAAAAGTGGAAGGCAAGGCATCAGACGAATTTCAGGGACATATCACGTCCATGTAGAGGAGGGTGTGATGTTGTGCAAAGGGAATTTTATGGCTGCAGAGGCAGAAAAGAATCAGACTTCTTTTTGGTATTATACTAAATGTTGAAATCAATGGTGGGAGACCACTGTGGAGAGACAGAAAGATATATTTTTGTGTCAACGAACGAAAGGAGATATTGAACAATACAAGATAAAGTCCAATATGCGCCCAAAGTAGACTGAAGAGGAACGAGAAGAAAGGAATTCTTCGGCACACAGTGTCCCTGTACAAATCTACAAATTCATTTTGTGTTTCCTCTTCTCCTTTCCAGGGGAGTAGAGGAACATATCTTGATGATAACAGGACCCTTCACCAAATTGATAGAGGCGTTTCCAACTCGAACTAATGCAACAAAGATTGCAGCAAAATATTTTGACAAAGATTTGTAATCACTGGTGTTGACTTAGGAGTATAGAATCAGGTCAAGGAAGAATCATGTTACGGCTCTTTTAATGCAGAGTGCCATGACACTGGAAGGGCCGGAACAAAGGTTTCACATACCTTGGACTCCAATCAAGTGGAATATTGGACAGTATGAATAGAACCCTGAAGAACATGCGAGCCAATATGGCACAGCAATGTCAGAATGCTTGGCTAATGATTATCTTTCATGTCATGATGATAATAGAAATTTCTGTGTGCTCCTTTACAAGATTTAAGGGCATGGAGTAACATACAATAGCAATAACTCAGAGGGACAGGCGTGACAGCTCAGCTGTGAAGATGGCTTCAGACTTAACACCTCAGCCTTTTTTTGTGGTGAGACCGTAATGACAACGGCAGATACTCTGTTTAGGATAACAGGGCTACCCCTTTGTGAACTAGCAGGAGGATAGAGGCTACAGCAATGGGACAGAGATCCTTAGTGACAGCAATTTGATGACAAGTCACTGGCCAGTTTGGACACTGCTGGAGGAAATACCAAAGAGGATTCTTGAGTCACATTTTTAATGGAACAATTCGAACATTATTAAGAATACTTTGCCATGTGGCATTTGTGAGGACCCTCTCTGGGATCCACTGTTTCGGCCAAAAAAGATGCAGCATTTTCAAATATTTCCAATTAAATGAAACACATGCAACATTGATGCCATTATCAGCCACAGACATCTATGTATATTATTCAATAACACATGATCAATAATTTACAGCTCCATGGACAGCCCAAAGTCCTCCCATAATCTCATGATAATGACGAGACACTTCCATCATCCATCCTTGGGATCTTACAATTCTTCTGACGGTTGCTGACATTTACGAGCTATCTCATGTTAATATCTAATAACTGGATATCTGCTAACCATGATGAATTCTTCCATCACCTTGTTTACAAACAATACATAAGGATGAGAATCTCTACAACTGTTATAACATTTGCAACATCAGTTCCAGTGTGAAGTTATATACATATACTTCATGTTATCGTGCAAATGTCCTTTGATTTCTTGCTATTGTTCAAGAATGTGCAGCTGAGCCTGCCATGCAGAATTATCCATGGTAACCAGGAATTTATCGGTTAGGTGCATTGGAAAATGCAGAGTTGCTTCAATAGGGGAGAGGTTTGAGTCTGGGTGAGTCAACGTGAACTCAATAGGCCAAAGGGCCTGCTTCTATTCTGTTTCTATGAAGGGATGTACCAGAACAACCACCCCGAAGTTTGAAGTTTAGCAAGGCTCAAAAGAAGTGTACGAACCCACAATAATCTAAACTCATTGGTAACTGTTATTAGATATCATGAAAAAAGGTTATTCTGAAATGCAGCTCACAGGCATTCTGGCAGGGAGTTAGTTGAAGTTTTATGAGCAGCCAACTGTGGACAGTAAAGAAAGAAAACGCTTTGCAGGGAAGATCAAGCAACAGAGGATCTAAACAAAACATCTCTGAGAGAGCAGAAGAGTTTATAAAGCATGGAAAGTAAACAATTGTAGCTCAATTGCTGATCCTTGCATTCAAATAGTGAACGAAATTCACACTCACCAATGGAATTTGAATCGATGTTGACTTATTTAGTGAAAGGATCGAGCTTAGAAAGAATAAGATCTATAAATAATCAACCTTCTGTTTTAAGACCCATTTACGGCATCTGAACAGCAGGGGTCATAAACTGCAGTTGCAAAACAGAGAGACGTTGATGCCCCAGATTTTTTTGAGAAATAAAATGTCCCCTATTTGTTCGCTTTTATAAAGCAGGGTATGTGTCCAGTGTACACAAAGTTAAAAATCACACAACACCAGGTTATAGTCCAACAGATGTATTTGGAAGCACTAGCTTTCTAAGCGCTGCTCCTTCGTCAGGTGATTGTGGAGTATATGATTGTAGGATGCAGAATACTCGAGAAAATGTTTATAGTGTGATGGAACTGATATTATATGTTGAAACGGTCTTTTTCAGAATATAATTTCAGTCACATCACACCGTAAGCTTTTGCTATAAACTTTGTGTCTTACTATCTTCTTCTACACAACCGCCTGAGAAGGAGCAGCGCTCCGAAAGCTGGTGCTTCCAAATAAATCTGTTGGACTATAATCTGGTGGTGTGTATGTATTTTTTACTCACTCACCCCTGGCAGCGGTAGCAATGCTCAGAATAATACTAGCTCATCCTGCCTTCTAGCTTCCAACTTAACCCTCTCTACTCAATGTTCAGTTTCTCCTCGCTTTTCCTGCCGAAATCACTTGGACAGACACGTACCACGACGTCTGGTTGCTCTCCCTCCCCCTTAAGAATCCTGTAGATTCGATCCGAGCCATCACTGATCCTGGGACCCGGGAGGTAACATATCATCCGGTAGTCTCGTTCACGAGCACAAGATCTCCTGTCTGTTCCTGACTGGCATTTTTACTGTTGCTTGTGCAAGGAACTGCGTCAGATAGACTGCATCTTTGCTGCTTCTCCCCATGGATGAAACCCCGTAAACATTGTTGAGAACACTAAAATGTTCCATGCAGAAGCAAGAAAGCAAAGAGACCAGTGTCATAGATATATGACAAACAAGGTAAATAATGTGTGTGCCTTCACAGATAATCTCCGAATAAGTGGCTCAATGAGCCAGTAACGTGGAAGAAATGAAAGGAAAACTGATTAGCAGTGAGAAATTTGTGTTGAAGAAATTAGTGGAATAGTAGCATGAAAAACGGTTGAAACATAATATTCAGCATTCTGTCCCTAATAATCTAAAGGATGTGGGGGCTATGAAGGTGAATAGTGCAGTGATGATGATCTTCCAAAATTCCATACATTCTGAAATGGTTGGTGAAATTTGTGAATTAACGAATGTCATTCGATTATGTTAAGACACAAGCAGAAAGAAAAGTGGGAGCTGTACATCGGTTAGCCTTGTACCACCCGTTCGGAATATGTTTGATTCTGTTGACAACGGTGATGTAGTTGTCATCTGGTGTGCTGATCTCCACCTTGCAGAGGTTGAGTAACTACGATCAGAAATTAGCTTCTCTCTACCATTAAGAACGGCTGTGCATCAATCATTTGTTTGTAGGATGTCACTTCCTGTAATATGAGAGTCGCGAGATAAGTCAGTACTTAATGACCAACACTTTCCATCCTCAAGAAAGTGGTAATGATGGACCGCCTCAGTCCACGTAGTCCTCCAATGCCATTAGGAGATGAGGTCCAGGATATTTGTTCAATGATACTGATGGTGCATAAGAAAATGCCAAATTAAAACAATCATAGAATCATGGAAACAGACCATTTCGCTCAACAAATCCACACCAACCCTTCGAAGAGTAACCCACTCTGACCAATTTCACTCATCTATTACTCCACTGTTACCTTTGACTAACAAGGAGTGCTTAAAACAAGAAACTGCAAATGATTGTGTTCCAATTTATTTTTCGACTTTGCCCTTCTAGTTGTGCATGTGAAACATGCTGTTTAAGGAACATTGCTGAATTTCTGCACAGTGTCATGTGTTTGTTATATGCACGTTAAACATTACTGCTACTGTGCGTCAGTGATGAAGAGAATGGATGTATGTGCTTGCAATGCCAATGAAGTGGCCTGCTTTATCCGTAGTTGTGTCAAGCTTCTTGAGTTTTGCCGGAGCTAGTCAACTCGGGAATATTCCATCACACGCTAAACGTTGCCTTTTAGACAGTGGACAGGGCTGAGAGTGTGAGGGGGTAGGTTGCAGCCCATATATGGTCAGTCTATCTTCTGAACAGCAATAACCCCCAGGAAATTAACAGTGAAGGATTCAGTAATTGTAATGTCAATAAATGTGAAGAAACGATGCTTAGTTTCTCTTTCTGTTGGAGATAGCCATTGTTTGGTTCTTGTATGATACACATATTTGTTGCACATTTCAGCCAAAACTGGAGAATGCTCAGCTTGCTGCGCACATAGACAGACACCACTGCAGCAGCTGAGGAATCGTCAGTAGTCATGAATTTGTGGAATCTCCTCTGATCATTCCCACGTCTTCTTTTCTTATGATGGAAGGAATATCACTGATGAAGCCTCTGAATGTCGTTGGCATGTCAACAACACCCTAAGGAACTTGACAGAGAAGTCCAGGAGCTGAAATCACTGACCTCCACCAACCGTAAATGTGTTGTTTTTGCTAGGTATGAGTACAACCTCAGGCCAGTTTTCCCAGATTCCTATTGATTCCAGTTTTGTTCTTGTAACTTGAAATAACACTCGTGGAAATTGGCTTTGGGGACAAGGGTGGCGAATTTCGCCTGAGTGTTTGAATCTAACCTTTTGTGCACGTTTGAATCAAGGCTGCAATTATTTCAGGTGCTGAATAGCCTTGTCTGAGTCCAAATGGACATTACTGAACAGAGTTTGGGAAACAACAACAATCACTGAACAGGTTAGTGCTGAGCATGAAAATGTGTTGCTGGAAAAGCGCAGCAGGTCAGGCAGCATCTAAGGAGCAGGCGAACTGATGTTTCGGGAATGAGCCCTTCTGGAATCATGCTCATGCCTGAAACATCGATTCTCCTGCTCCTTGGATGCTGCCTGACCTGCTGCGGTTTTCCAGCAACACAATTTCAGCTCTGATCTCCAGCATCTGCAGTCCTCACTTTCTCCTCGTGCTGAGCATGTACTGCTTCATAGTATTATTGGTGAAAGCTTCTGTCACTTTGCTGATGCACACAAGTAGACTGATGGGGTGGTAATTTATTGGGTTGGATTTGACATTCTATTGTGTGCAAGATACACTGCGGCAATTTTGCACATTGTCAAGTAGATGCCACTGACCTGCCTGTAGTTAGCAGAATGGCGTGCAAGTGAGATATGCAATGGAGTCTATTCCTTGTGCACGGGTTATCAGAATCTATTGCAGTGATATTTTCAGAGGCCATAGCATTTACAGTATCTTTTGTCTCCAGTCGTTTCAAGATGACGTATGGAAAAATTGATTGACTGAAGGTTGGCATCAGTGATGCTGAGTACCAGAGTAAGAGGCTGGAATTGATCATTCACTTGACACTTCCGGCTGTAGGTTCTTGCAAATGCTTCAATCTTAACTTTTGCTCTGATGGTCCGAATTGATGATGAGAGTATGACAGTAGGAAAGCTTAACAGAACTTCAAATTGATCCATTGATTATGGAATCACTTGACTTTGTCTTTAGTTTGCTGCGTATGCTTTTTGGTAGACAAATAGTCCTTTCAAGACGTTTTTCATGTTGATGGATCATTTTAGTAACTCTCATATTGTTGCTTTTAGACAGTTCTGCACTGTTTCTTGAACATTCCTGCCTTGAGGCCATGGTGGAGATGGGGATTTGTCGGTCTTTGAGATTGCAGATTGCATTGGAGTACAATTCTGCTGCTGTTGAGTTTTCATAACACCTCAGTCTCGAATTGTTGGATCTATTCAAACTTTATTCCAATTAGCACAGTAATAGTGCCAGAAAGGCGGATAAACGGTATTCTCAATATGAAAGCGGGACTTTGCCTCGACAAGTACAGTGTGGTAATAATTATGACTGATGCTTCCATGGACAGATGCATCTGTCGTGGCAGATTGGTGAGGTTGAGGTGAAGCATGTATTTCTGCCTTGTTGCCTCCCTCACCATTGATCTAGACCAGCAGCAATGTTCACTAGGTCTCAGCTAACCTGGCACTCGTGCTGCTGTCGAGACCCTCTTGGTGTTTGTGATTAAAGTCCCGCACCCAGACAACATTCCATACACTTTCCACCCTCAGTGCTTTCTCCCAGTGTTGTTTGGCATGTATGAGTATTGATTCATGTGTTTGTCAAATTGAGCTCAAAATGTATGGAACTGCTCTGTCCACTATAGATGTCTTGGGATTGTGTTTTTCAAGTAGAAATTGATTTTAGGGTGGTGGATATGATCTGCTTGGTTTGATACTCCAATCATTCTGTGTCATATCACATGGATTGGCATAAACCTGAAATTGTACAGACAGGATATGTCCATTCTGAAAAAGAAAATCCATAGTGAATGTAAAAATGTTGCACAGAAAATTTAGTATCCAATCCATCTGTTGAAACTTGATCAGGATTATATAAACAGTAATTAAGATTCAATAGACTACTTTTCTGGAAAGTGGAAATGCCAACAATGAATGTTCAAACGAAGAACTGATGAAATTCACACTGAATAACAACACAACTATCTGGTCTGCTCCACAAAGAACTTGAAGCCAAATGCCAACATTAAATTTGCAAGGTTTTAAAAGTGGTTTTGCAGATGCAGAGACATTGTCCTCCATGGCTCAGCTCTTTTGTGATCATGAATAGAAAATGATTAAGAGCCAGATCAGGGACCAATTTCTGAAGACATTAGACAATCATAATTCATCTTCTCAGCGAAATCCATTGCTTTAACCTAAAGTCAATATCCAGGCAGTTCTGGTTCTAATAAAGAAATGAAAATGGGATCATGGTGTAGTCTCTAACACGACAATCTATTGGGTTCCAATAGATACCATGAGTCAGTTATAAACGACAGTACAGAAACATCTGTACTAACCTGTTTGATAGAGAAAATTTAATTAAACTAAGCTATCAAACCAGCTAGCAATTTACCTGAGGCCTACAAATGCAAAATGGACAAAGAACCTTTGGCAGAAATGCATGCAACACTCAAATGTATGGTGTTTGCCATTTACTATCTCGTCCTTGCAGCCATTGGAATTCCAGATAAAGTTTTGCATTTAGTTTGTAACTAAGTTGAAGTTTCTACAGATGATGCATGCTGCCATTTTTCCAGAATTGCTTCTCCACGCTCCAGACATAATTGCTCCAATATACTTGTGCCCTTTACCGCTACAATAACTTCAGTATAACCATTTTCTCCTGTTTTGCAATGCAAACCTATTCTGATTTCTATTTAACTGTTGAAATACGGTTTATTACATTTGCTGGTATAATTCTGCAGTATTAAGGTTATAGTTCTAACATTTACAGTTATAATTTTACCAATGTGATAATTTCTTCTTATTCTTTGCAATCTAGGCATCTTTTACATTGAACTATCCTTCCTTGAACGTTAACATTTGATGTTTAATTTATAGCATTTCATATTCCAACGTGGTTCTGCCTTGCTATTATTCTTGATATCAATTATCAATTGCACTTACCACTATCCCTTCAACAAATAGGTTTAGAAAGGAATGAGATTCTGCCAGTGCCAGAAAAGGAGAATTGCAATCATGAAATTGAGCATCAATTTTACTTTGTCACTGCATTCACATTTCTATAATCTGCACAAAGTGCTTTATTGGTCCGGTTTAGAGTGATGAATTATTGGTGGGCCCCATTTGTTTTTATTCCGTTAAATCAAGTGATTTGGAATCATAGAGTTATACATCATGGAAACAGACCCTGTGCTCCAACCAATCCATACTGACCCGAATACAAACGAAACTCGTCCGATCTGCCTGCACTTGGTCCATATCCGTCTAAGCATTTAAGTATTTACCTAAATGTATTTTAAACGTTGCGACGATATCTGCACTCACCACGTCCTCTGCAAGTTCATACCAAATAGAATTAACCTCTGTCTAAAACAGATTGCTTCTCAGGTTTCTTTTTATCTTTCCCCTCTCAGCGTATGTATATGCTCCCTAGTGTTGAAATCCGCCAACAATGGAAAAGGCACTTGCGTTTCGCCTTATCTGTTCCCTTTATTTTTTTTCCACCTCTCTAACGTCACATGTTAATGTCCAATATCCAGTGAAAAAAGTCCAGCATTATCCAGCTTCTCTTTCCAACTCAAACCTTCTATTCCTTGCAACATTCTGGTTTATCCCTTCTGAACCCTCTCCAGCTTAATCATATCCTTCTTATAACAGTGCGAGTTCAACTGGACACAGTACCACAGAAGGGGGCTTCACTAATGTTCTGTACACTCTCAACATGACGGCCTGACTCGAATAGTCAATGGTCTGAGTAATGAAGGCAAACATTCTAAATTCCTTCTTAATCATCGTGTCGAGGTGTGATAAAAACTTCAAATAATTGTATATCTGAACCCTTTGGCATCTCAGCTCTGCTCAAGGTCTTACATTTCAATATGCTGGTGTTGTCTTTGCTTGATTTCCAATTAGTCATACATCTCATTTATTCAAACTGAACTCCATATGCCATTCTTCAACCTATTGACCCAATTGATCAAGATCTCTTTGGAATATTCGAGAACCTTCTTCACTGCCCACTGTACCACCAATCTTGTTGTCATGTGTAAACTTCCCAACGCTGCTTTCTACGTTCTCATTTAAATTATTTATATAAATGATGAACTAAAGTGGATCCAGCATTCATCCCTGTGGAACGCCGCTGGTCACACAGCTATAGTTCGAAATACGGGTTACCTTGTAAGTTGTCAGTAATATTATAAGATTCCCTTATTGTCCCTTCTCTTGATATGTCATCAGACTACCTAACTGCCTCAGCATTTCTCTGTTTGCTGGTCAACCTTTAGAAAGTTCACTTTGTGAATTGTTTTACTCGTTTCACCTCACTCTCATCATATTTATCATGTTCCACGTCTCTTATCACTGGACACATTTGGTGCTCCTGATCCTCTACTAAAATAAACCATTTCTGCACATGTGTCTGACATAACTGATTCTTTGTCCGATAACCAGAGGTGGTTATCAGATAATTCACGTCACTAACTATTCAAACAACTGCGTATGGAACACTTAAATTCACTTCCACGTATTTAGCTTTGAATGACAGTACCAACCCTTCATTTTCCATCTGAAGCAAGTCGTTGAGTATTTATCTGCACATCTTTTGTCAATTACAAGTTTGAATATTTCTGTGCTGTTGTGCATGCTAATATCAATCTTTCTTGAAGCATTTACCTGTAACTTAACATTGAGAATTCGTCTTTAATATTCAATAACTTTTTTTTATCAAATTAATTGGCCCATGATTCTCATGATTAAGAAATAAAGTTGAATGAGGAGCATCCAATAGATTCATTTGGAGATTCTCTGGTAAGACACTTCTAAAAATTGAATTCTTATCCTTTGGATATTCGGGACATTGGGCCTTACTCATGCCTTTGAAGGTCTGATTGTCCCTCTCCAAGCTCCTATATGTTTCTGAATTATCCAAAGTGATTTCAAACATTTTATATCAAAATGGTAACGCTTTCAAAGAACAAAGAGCAAAAATAGTTATAGCACAGGAACAGGCCCTTCGGCCCAAAAGCCTGCGCCATCCAAATCTTCTACCTAAACCTATCCCCTATTTTCCCTCTGCTCCCTGCCCAGTCATTTGTCTAGGTACATCTTAAATGACACTATTATGCCCACCTGGACTATTATTTCCTGGAACATTATGTCCCTGAACTGATCACACCTCAACAGTCGTGTAAATGATTAAAATATTGTACTAATATTTTAAGTGGTGTTATAGCCTATTAATCTCGGAAGAAATATCTTTTGTCAACTGAGTTATCACTTCCACAATGGTAAAGAAATATTGATATCCCACGTTTGTTTCTGACACTCGCCTGAAACAACCGAATCCCACTCAAGCAAATTGTTACTCAAAAACTCCAATGGTTAGAACCAGGGTAATGTATGTGATAAATACACAAAGGTTTGGTTAATATATGCAATACAATATAGGCAAGCTCCTCTTACCCATGCTGCCATTTTCGCACTGCAATATTGCATTTTCACTTCGTATATCAAATGGCCGCAATGTTATCGAATATAAAAGCAGTTGTTAACACAAAATAGCTGTCAAGGCCGTCGGAGAGTATGGCTGGACAAATATGTTATCGGGTAAGAAACAGAATGGAATGCAAATCACAGCAATACAACTTATGCACTTCTTGAGCCACCCGATTTAGAGAACTCCAAACACAGACAACTCTCTCTGAAACAAAAATCTGAATTGAATTCTGAAAGAGCTGACGAAACACAGCCAGACACGTTGGCAGCATGTATAGAATGAGCAGCAAAGTGCATGTTTTGAGTGCGATTCTGATCTTCAAGTTTGGTAAACTGTTGCCATGCCAAGTAGCCTTTTGTTAGCAACAGGTTGAAATGGATGGCAATTGCATACAAACGAGAGAAGTTATTGTTTATCATATCTATCATTGTGATGGATTACTCTTTCACGGGAGGGGTGGCACGGTGGCACAGTGGTTAGCACTGCTGCCTCACAGCGCCAGGACCTGGGTTCAATTCCCGCCTCAGGCGACTGACTGTGTGGAGTTTGCACGTTCTCCCCGTGTCTGCGTGGGTTTCCTCCGGGTGCTCCGGTTTCCTCCCACAGTCCAAAGATGTGCAGGTCAGGTCAATTGGCCATGCTAAATTGCCACTAGTGTTAGGTAAGGGGTATATGTAGGGGTATGGGTGGGTTGCGCTTCAGCGGGTCGGTGTGGACTTGTTGGGTCGAAGGGCCTGTTTCCACACTGTAAGTAATCTAATCTAAAAAATAAATACAGCGATGCTGCATCGTAGTTATTCAGCATGGCTGCTGCTTAGAATGAATCTGTTGACATATGTTATTGAGGGAGTTTAATGAAGATGAGGGTGCAGGACATAGTCTGCTTGAGCAAAAAAACAACACTACTAAATTCACACATGCTAATAGAAAAAAAAGGTGAGCAACACATTTGAGGGTGCAGTATTTGATATGACAATGCTGAGTGCAACACTGATTATTGCAACTATCCATATCATATGTAACAAAACTGACTTGGACCAATATGCAAATCCGTATTCACCATTCGAGACAAAACATAAATCTACTTAACTACGTATGTCTTCAGTATATAAACAGTTCCATGTAATAAAATTGGTGTACTGCCTCAGAAAAATGAGCATGGACCCTGACTAATCATTGCACTAGTCTGACATTTATTGGGAGTGTGATTGTGCTGATTGCAATTTTTTTCTGAAAAATCATTATATTTTTGATTGTATTGTATCATGAACAACGATGTTCTGTCGAGCCAATCGTCGTCTGCTCCTTCTATATTTGAAAAAGCATACAAATGTGTTATTATGTTATCCCTTGGTTTTTCACTTTATTACCATGTCAAACTTTCTGTAAGCCAAAAACATTCTGACCCAACTTACCAAATCTAGCTGGCGGCAGATGCACTCGTCTTATTGCTAATTTCTTTTAAAAAAACAACAATTCATTAGCCCCCTGGTATCTGGCATTGGGTACAATTGCCACCAATCTTCAGTGAATTACAGAATTCGCTCAGAGCTTCACCAGAAATGCACGGAATACCAAGGGGTCTACTGTTTTCCATTTACTATCCCATCCTTGCAGTTATCGGGATTCCAGGTAACGCATTGGACTTACTTCCTAACTGGTTCAATCATCACTGAACTGCATCATTTGTTCAATTTTATCAGTTATTTGTCATTCAAATACGAATTTCAAACTGATGGTAGATCATGTGTGGAATTAATTTTTTGAGAAAGTGGTGAATGTGCGTACAATTGAAATACATTTGGATAAGTACGGGAATTAGAACAGTTTGGAGGGATGCAGTACAGGAGCACGCAGGAGGAGCCAGTTTAATTTGTGATTCCGGTTGGACAGGAAGTCTGTTTCTATGCTGTATGACTCTATAGCAGGTTCTTAGTTCCTTGAATGTGGATTCGCAGGAAGACAGGTTCGTGAAGATGTTTGGCATGCTAACTTTTATTGGCCAGTGCATTGAGTACAAGAGTTGGGAGGTCATCTTGCAGCTGTACCGGACATTGGACAGGCCACTTTTGAAGTATTGCATGCAATCCTGGTCCCAGTGATCCCATTCTGCAACAGCACACTAGAGATAGTGACTAAAATTGGCTTGGACACGGATAAAATCATAAAATCCCTACAGTGCAGAAAGAGGCCATTTGGCCCATTGAATTCATTCACCATAAGATTTGGAATGTCATGTTTCAGCAATATAGGACATTGGTCAGGCCACTTTTGGATATATTACATTCGATTCCGGTCTCCCTCGTATAGGATAGCAAAGATGTTGAGAAACTTGAAAGGCTGCAGAAAGGATTAAGACGGATGTCACTAGGGTTCGTGAGGGGAGGATGAAAAGCATGGGGATGTTTTCCTCGAGCCTCGGAGGCTGAGAGGTGACCATAGAGGTTTATGAAATCATGAAGTGCATGAAAATGATAAATAGACAAGGTCTTTTCCCTGAAGTGGGCATGTCAAAATCAAGAGGTTTAAGGTGAGAGGGGAAAGGTTTAAAATGGACCTGAGGGGCAACAAGATCACGTGTATGGAATGAGCTGCTCGAGGACGTGGCCAGTATATTTAGATTTAAAAGACATCTGAATGGGTGTGTGAATAGGAAGGGCTTGGAGGGGCATGGACCAAGTACTGGCAAATGGAATTAGATTTATGCAGGACATCTTGTCACATGGATGCGTTGGAACAAAAAATCCATTTCGGTGTTGTCTATCTCTATGCCTGTTTGATAACAGATGTTTTATTTCCGTTGATATAAATATTGTTATAAACAATATTGAGTTGCAAGGGAGAGAGAATTCCTCATATTGGGCACAATAAGAATCATAGAAGACCCCTATTTCTAGTTTACTTCCTAATGAACAAACATTAACCATTAGCATCGACTACGCATTCATTTCTAACTTTGTTTCACTTTTCTCGTTTTATTCGCTGCTTTCATGACACTTTGTGTTTGGATGATTGACAGGCTGGGAGATTGTGTCTTGATTGACTGGATGTCATCTTGATATGGAAGGTGTAAAAGGACGTTACAGCTTCAGCAGAAATCCAGCAGAGCTGAGAACAGACGCGATCTTACTCTGAGGGAACAGGGAGATGAACAGAGAACAGGGAAAGCAGGACCTGAAATCCGAGATGACACCAGATTACGATGTTATCAGTGCTTTGATGAGTAGTGCAAACCCTTTACATTTACCTAGCTTTCCATTTATTTTGAGTGGCACCTACACCTTCGATATTTATGAATCAATCTTTGTCATCATGAAGCCATGTCTCTATAAGGAGTGCAAGATCATAATTATTCTCTTCACGGTGTGCAGTCAATTCAAACACTACTGTTACAATGCAGCACACATTCAGACACACAGTTCTTAGTTTCAATTTTTGTGATATATTGAATCCAGTTTGCATTGTTGTACGTTTATTCAATTTGTCTCGTTCCATCATTTTCTAATGTTATGTTCAATCACTACATTGCTTACCTGCCTTCATTTGCATTGACCATGCTATGGCTTATAGAGTCCAGGGATGGACAGGTTGGGTGGGTTAGCCGATAGAAAATGCAGGGTTATAGTATTCATAGTAATAGAAGCAGAAGTAGGCAATTTGGCCCATCAAGCCTGCTCCTCCATTCATTAGGATCATGGCTGATCTATCCATCGTCTCAGCTCCTCCTACCTGCATTGTCACAAAAACCCCTAATTAACCTACCATGCAAAAACTCACACAACGGTGTCTAAAATACTGAATGAAGTTGCATCTACTGTTTCCTTGGACAGAGTACTTCATAGATTCACTATTCGCTAGGAAAAGCAGTTGCTCCTCATCACATTCTTAAATCAACTCCCCCTAATCTTGAGGATATGTTCCCTCGTCCTAGTTTCACTGACCATCAGAGACGACTGGATAGAATGTGGTGTGGGTAAGTGTGGGTGACTTTCTCTTAGGAAGGGTCAGTGTGGACGTGGTATTCTGAATGCCCTGCTTCCACACTGCATCGCTTCTGAGATTTTCCGCAATTGTCTTTGCCCCAGATCACAGCATCCAATCCTCCCATCTTCTGCAAATCTAAAGATAATTCCCACCCTGCACTCTTGTATGTATGTTTTCTGACTGCTTAATCGTTTCTAGTGAATGCCGCCCCACCTTCAGCTGCTGCCAGTAAACTTCACAATGCTGATGAAACAATGCATGCCTGCAGCCCTGAAAACCTGAAGACTTCTAACAATATCAGTTACTGATTCACCGCACGTTCTGATGCATAGCCTTGGAAATACAATGTTGGAGGCTGTGAGTAATGAACAGTTTAAAACGAAAGCACACCTAAAACTTCACTAGGTTGCCTCCTCAGCACACTTTATTTACTGGCAGTAAACCTTAAAGCGTTTCATCTCAACAGTGCAATGAGTTCAAATGTACTCACTCATTCACTTACCCAGTTGCTGTCTCACAAATGAAAGATTTTATTGTAACTTCTATTCGCAGTAGTGGAAAAGCATATTTGAAAGCTGCTTTGAAAGCCGGTGCTTGCAACAACATTTCTGCTTTTCCTGAATACGATTATATTCATACAGCACTGAAACATGGGTCGTTTGGCCGGATTCATCCGGGCTGATAAAATAACCTTAAGTAATCTAGTCCCATTTGCCAGCATTTGTCCCACATTCTTCCCAACCCTTCCTATTCATATACCCATCCAGATGCCTTTTCGATGTTGTAACTGTACTAGCCTCCACCAGTTTCTCTGATTGTTCGACCACCCTCTGTGTGAAAACGCTACCTTGCTGCTCTGTTTTAAATATTTTCCCTCTCATATCAAAGATATGCCCTCTCGTTGTGGACTCCCTTATTCTGGGGAAAAGATCTTGACTATTTACCCTATCCATGCCTTTTATGGATTTCTATGTATCACCTCTCAGCTTCCAATATTGCAGGGAAATAAGCTCCAGCCTATTCTTACTCCAACTCTGGCGTCAATCCTGCAAAACCTTTCTGAACCATTTCAAAGTTTCACAACATCTTCCTCTAGGAGGGAGACGAGAACTGAATGCAGTATTCCAGAAGTGGCCGAACCAATCTCCTATACAGGCACAGAACTGACCTCCAAACTCCTATACTAAATGCACTGACCAATAAAGGCAAGGCTGCTTCACTATCATGTCACTTGCGACTACACTTTCAAGATAGTATAAACCTGCACCACAAGTTAACTTTGTTCTGTAACACTCCCCTTAGCTCTGCAGGTCCTGCCGTGATTTCCCTTTCCAATATGCAACATCTCATATTTATCAAAAGTAAACTCACCTGCCACTCCTCAGCCCATCGGCCTATCAGCCCATCCAATCAATTCCAATTTACATCGAAACTTATTTCCTCTCTTATTCACTAAAATCTGAAAAGCTCCATCCCACAAACATTCCCTGCATTCTCGCTTTACTGAACCTAATCACTGTTGTCACTCATCCTGGAGAGTCTGGTTCATGCTGATTACCGGCACACACTCAGTGGGCTGTCACTGAAACATACAGAAGACTGAACAGCTAGTACAGAGTGGAAGCTGAGAAAATGTTTCCATTCACAGGAGAGGTTAAGACCCGAGGGCACATCCTTGGAATAAAGGGAAGACCTTTTAGAACGGAGATAAAGAAAAACTTCTTCCACCAGAGAGTGGTGAAACTATGCAATTCCCTACCACAGAAGGCTGTGCATGCCAGGTGGTGGAGTATATTCAAGACTGAGATAGGTAGGCTCATGAGTATCAAACGGATCAAGCGTTACAGGAAGAATAAGGTTGAGAAACGTATCAGCCAGGATTGAATAGCAGAGCAGACCCGACGTGCTAAATGGCCAAATTTCATTCACAATGTCTTGTGTTACCTTGCTATCCTGGACACAGAGTGTGAGAATTTGGAGTAGGGATAGTTCATTTGATCTTTCGAGCTTGCACCAGCATTGAACAGGTACTAACTAGATATGACTCTACCTACATCTCGGTGGATAGACTGAGACTTTTTTCACTGGAGCATAGGAAGGTTAGGGGTGACCTTAAAGAAGTTAATAAAAACACATAAGATCATAAGACCGTGAGACCTTGGAGTGGGAGTAACGCCATTCGGCCCAATCGAGTCCACTCCAACATTTAGTCATGGCTGATGGGCATTTCAAACCCACTGACACACACTCTCTCCGTAGCACTTAATTCCTTGCGAGATCAAGAATTCATCAATCTCTGCCATTAAGGCCTTTAACGTCCCGGCCTCCACTGCACTCCATGGCAACGAATTCCACAGGCCGAACATTCTCTAGCTGAGTGAATCCTATCCAGCAACGGTGGCAGTTGAAAGGTGTATCCTCGGTGTATCCACTCGTGGATCAGTAGTGTAGATGACTGAGTGAACTCCCTCCAACACACGTAGCAAAGGAAGGCCTTCTCTCCCATGTGGACCCTCTCGTGCATCTGCAGGTTTCACATCTGACTGAATCCCAGCCAGCTCACTGAGCAGGTGAAAGCCCTCTCCCCGATGTTGACTGGCAGATGTGCCTGCAGCTGGGATGGGTGAGTGAATCCTTGCACCCAACGACAGCAGACGAACGGGCTCTCTCCAATGTTAACTCACTATTGCATCAGCAGGATGCATAGCCAACTTAAATTCCTCGTGTCAACGTGTCTGTGCATTTCCAGCACTGATGGGGAATGGAATCCTTCCCCACAGATCCCACATTTCCATGGTTTCCCCATGTGTTGCTCTGGGTTTCTGGCCAGCTTAATGACAAACAGAATGGGTACACAGTCTGTCCCCACATTGCATGGTGAGATTTTGATTCCTCAAGCCGAGTAAACAGTTTCATGCCCTTTTGACATTCAGCGCACTGAATCTCTGTCACTCGGTTCTCGCAGTATTGTTCCTGCCACACCAGTGTCCAAAATCCCTCAACCAGACAAAAGCAAGCATTACTTCTCGATTTGAATGCCGGCTGATATTAAAGTCACATTGAATCAAGTCGCTCTGTCAGAAGTTGAATTATCATTTGCTTTCAGATTTCTTCGCAGATAACTTCCTGCAAAAATAAATTCACAAACTAAGTGATTACTGTCAGTGCAGTTAAATCAACATAACAATGATAGCACTTCCTGTAGATTGCCAGAGGCCTACGATTCACATATTATCCAGGACACAGAAAGCAGAAAAAACCTCATCCAAGCAGCTAGCCTTAAGGATATACGAGCAGGAACTTCATTTATGTCACAATGACCCGGAACAAGATGCACACAAAGGTACTAGAAATGGTGCTGAATCAAGGACATGATAATGGCATGTCAAGACTGCTTGAGAAAATAAAGCCAGTAAAGTTGCTGAATGACTTCCTGCCATCCTAAGAAATAAAAAAAGATGACAAGAAATACATGATGCTACTCTATGACTATATTCAAAGGTTAAAAAATAGTAGCCATGAAGCTTTACAATAGCCAATAATATCAGATATACGCCATATGAAGCAACGTACATCTACGTTCTATATCAATATGCCAATCCTTCAAATGTTGCACAGTTCCATATTTAACTACCATTTTTAATTGTGAACATGAAAAAAAGAACAAATTCTTTTTTTAGAGTGCAAAACGGTATACGTGGAAAACTGAAGGAATACACAATGGAAATATCTTTAATAGGAACAGAGAACATCTGAAAACCTTTGAAGAATCTGTTCCCTCCCTGGCATCACTCCAGTTTCTAGAAGTGAACAGCGTCACCCCCCTCGCACCCTCCAAAGGTGGAGACGTTGCTTTGCTCCCAGATGTCGCCCAGAGGGAGGGAGTTTCCCTCGAAACTGACAGGGCTGCTTCCGCGTTATGATGTCACAATGGGGAGGCGGGGGAAGCAGTGGGCCCGCCTTGCGCCTGAGCTGCTCTGCAGCTGAGGAAGGGGGGGGGCGGAGGCGGGAGGAACTTTGCAAACGTCCTTCACTCTTCTCTGATCAATGTGGTTTGAATTTAAGCAAAGCACGAGGTTTCATTGTATCTGCACACTCACAGCAAACCTCCTCCTCTGTGAATCTAACACTTTACTCCCTCTTCCACTCCATGGAAAAAGCGCTTTGTGAGACTCCAGAATTGGATTTGCTGCCATAATCGCTGCAGGACGTTGGGTAGAAAATGATTTTCTTTTCTGAACCATTAAAATTCAAACTCATTCTTGCCATTGAAATACTAATTTGGTACAGAGGGTGGTTCATGGACGGAATGAACTTCTTGAGGACGTAGTGGATTCGGGTAGAATGAGAAACACATACGGATACATAAATGAATTGGAAAGGTTTAGAGGGATACAGCGCAGGAGCAGGCAAGAGGGACTAATTTAATTTATGATTGTGGTTGCCATGGACTGGTTGGTCCAAAGTACAGTTTCCATGCTGTTTGAAACGATCGCAGGTTCATAGTTCCTTGAAAGTGGAGTCGCAGGAAGACAGGAGAGTGAACGTGTTTAGCACGCTTACCTGTATTTGTCAGTGCATTGAGCATAGGAGTTCATAGCTGATGTTGCACCTGTACAGGACATTGGTTCGACCACTTATTAATTGCAATTCTAATATATGTGACCATCCTGACACACCATACACCAGAAGTCTTAACTGAACTTGAACTGGGATACCAGATAGATGAATTAGTCAAAAAGAGTTAAGAACTGAAGAAGGATGACTGGCGCAGGTTGAAGGAATAACAAACATCGAAAGAGAAAAAGATGGCTTCAATTGATTTGGCAGGAGATCAAAGAAAGGATAAAGAGTTGTAAAAATTATGGGAATGTTTCCGTTAAAAGATTGTAATCCAGAGACATATTGTGGGAATGGTCATTCAAATCTTAATATGATTTCTATTACATGTAAGGGAACCTGTTGTTATTAGCAGATCTTTGCTGTACGTTAATCCTCAGCTGTCAAACACCCTCTGAATAATTAGCAATCTTCAAGAAAAGTCAGCCAAGCCAATTTGTTGTGGTGGTGAAATTACAACTGCTACTGGTTATTTCAGGTGGTGTGAAATTGACTTCATCAACTATTTATTGATTTATGATCTGATCTGGTCAGGGGAAGATACTACGAATAAGCCACAGAACATGAGCTTGAAGCCATCGATTTAAGGAATGAAAATTTCCACTCTCCTAGCCATTCTCTACACAGCATTCAATTTACAAGTTGTGGTGGTGTTGTTTAACACCCTCAGCTATAGTTATGCCGAGCATCTTAACACGTGGAAGACCGATCATGGTGATATTCCTGTGGTCATTCCGTTGCATAATATCACTCATCTCAAACTAATTAAGGCCTTCGCAGACGGGGAAATTCGTTAGATTTTGTTTTGGTGTTTTCCTTCCAAGAGTTATTGCTTCTGGCTGCATTTTGGGTGGCAATGATGTTCTTTTCTGCATATTGTGGCAAGATACAGACCACTGTGCCAGAGTCAAGGATGTCTGTGATTGGGTCTACAGGATTCTTAAAGGGGAGAGTGAGGTGTCAGAAGTCGTGATAAACACGGTGGGAAGCTAAAAGTGAAGATGATTTTAGAATTGCTACCCTGCCATAGGCAAGTGATGGTCGTGTGAAGGAACATTGGATGACCAGACATGCGGAACATCTCGTCATGAGGAAGAAAGGAGCTTACTTAAGTTTGAGGAGATAAAGATCAGACAGTGCTCTAGATGGTTACAAGTTAACCAGGTAGGAGTTTAAGAATAGGCTTAGCAAGCTAAAAGAGGGCAAGAAAAAGCCTAAGTGGTTAGGAAAAGGAAAACCCCAAGGCATTCTACACTTATGTGAGGAACAAGAGGATGGTCAGAATGCGGTTAGGACCGGTCAGGGATAATAGAGGGAGCTTGTGCCTGGTGTCAGAGGAGCTTGGAGAAGTTATTAATGAATATTTTACTTTAGTATCCACTCGTGAGCGGGACCTTGTCGTTTGTGAGAACAGCGTGAAACAGGCTCATATGCTCGAACAGTTTGTTGTTAAGAAGGAGCATGCACTGGAAATTTTGAAAGACATGAGGATATAGAAGTCCCCTGGGCGAGATGGGATATAACCAAGGTTTCTTTGGGAATCAAGGGAAGAAATTGCCGTGCCTTTGGAGATGAACTTTGCATCCTCACTGTCCACTGGAGTGCTGCCAAGTGAGTAGAGGTTGGCAAATGTTATTCACTTGTTCAATAAAGGGAACAGGGACAACAATGGGAATTCTCGACCAGACAGTCTTACATCAGTGGTGGGCAAATTATTGGAGATGATTTGTGATTATTTGGACAGGCATAGCTTGATTAGAGACAGCCATAATGGCTTTGAGAGGGGAAGGTTATGCCTCACAAACGTTCTTGAATTCTTTCAGATGTGACAAAACACATTGATGAAGGTAGAGCAGTTCATATGGTGTACACGGGTAAGTTTCCCCTTGATAGAATCATTCTGAAAATAAGTAGGTATTGGAGATAGGGAAATTTAGCTGTGTGGTGTCAGAATTGGCTGGTCCAAGAAGACAATGAGTGGCAGTAGATAGAAAGTATTCAGCATGGAGCTCGGTGAATGATGTGCTCCGCAGGAATCTGTTCTGGGACCTCTTCTCTTTGTGAATTTTATAAATGACTTGGATGAGGAAGTGGAAGGATGAGTTTGCAAGTATGTTGATGATAGGAAGGTTGATGGAGATGTGCATAGTGTTGAGGGCTGTTGAAGTTTGAAACCGGACACTGACAAGATGCAGAACTGGACTGTGAACTGGAAGTTCATCTGTAAAAGTGTGAAGCAATTTATTTTGAATGGTCGAATTTATTTACAGGAAAATTTGGGGTTAAAGGCAGGATTCTTGGCAGTGTGGAGGAAGAGAGGGGTCTTGAATTCTACGTTTGTAGATGTCTCAAAGATGCCATCCAAGTTGACAGGGTTGTTCAGAAGGCGTATGGTGTGTTGGCTTTCATTCGCAACGGGATTGAATTTAAGAGCAATACTCCAATGTGTTTCTGAAGAAGTGCATTAATGATAGTGAAAGACAGTGAAGAAAACGTTTACATGATAATCAATCACAGAGACCAGATTTCTCGGGGAAGAAAATGTCGACTCCTTACTGCTGTGCCACCACCTCTGTCTACTAATGGAACATAATATACTTATGAAAGACGACGGTACTGTCTGCAAAATGCGATTTGCTAAGTCTGACAATGGCAAATTTGCTTGCCTGGTAAGTGATATTTCTTTTCCAATTTTGATACTGGCTGTCAGATGTTAGGAATGATAAATTTGTAAGGTAACAGGTAATTGCGATCATTCTGAAGTTTCGTTGTCTTTCAGAAGAACGTTTTTAACGCGCATTCCATGAAAACACAAACATCTACTGATTCGTACACTCATTTCCTTTCAGTATACAATAGTAAGCCTGAAACACAAAGCCATCTAATTATCTCCCTCGAACCTTGCATCAGATATAAATTTTATCAGTTCAATGCAGGCTGCCAAACATTTCAAATCATCTAATAGAATTTCACGAAGAACTAACATTTATATCCTTTTCCATTTAGTATCTGCTGCTTGCAGCTGTCCGAGTTTCAGATAAATTATTGCAATCAATTAATCACTGTGGAAATCATATGTATGGTACATCGATTGTACAATTTAACATATACCGACTTCCAATATTGTCTCTCTGTCACTGACTGAACAGTATGCTTTTGTTCTCAGCTGAATCTAAATTGATGACCCCAGAGTGTGGGATTTTCACTGTTACTTGCACAAGGAACTGCATCACATAGACTGCATCTTCGCTGTTTCTCGACATGGATGAAATGTCACTACAAAAATCATCGCTCACATTGTTTGTAACACTGCATGGTTCAGACAGAAACAGATAAACACAGGCCTGTGCCATAGATACAGTATTGAAAAGCTAAATAACAATTTTGTATGTGCCTTCACGGAACATATCCATTTTTTAAAAAAAAATATTATCTCAGAATGAGTCGTTCACTGAACGAAGGACGCTGAGAAAATGAAAAAGAAAATGATTAGGAGTGAGAAATATGTGTTGTAAAAAAATGGAATTTAAAGGTGATAAATGCCTCAAAACCTAACGTTCACCATTCTATTCTAATTATTTCACAGATGGAGTGGGGAGCTACGGTTTCAGATAATGCATTGTTCATGATCTATTAAAATTCAGGAGATTCTGAAGTGATTCTTGAAGATTGAAAAATAACAAATGCAATTCCATTAGGTTATGGCACATCCAAAAATAAAAGCGGAATCTACAGATTTGTACGTCTTCCATCAACAGTTGGGAAAATACTTGTGTCTGTTGCTAAGGGTGCTACTGGTGTTTTCTGGGATGCTAATGTCTAGCTTGCAGAGGCTCAACATCTATGATGAGGTAATATACATTATTGCTAATGAGTATTGGTGATGAAGGGAGTGGATGTTTATGCATGTAATGCCAATCAAGTCAGCTGCATTATCGTGGGAGGTGTCAAGCTTCTGGACTGTTCTTGGAGCTATAATACTGGTGAATATCCTAACGTACTCATGCCTTTGCCTTCAAGATAGGGAACATGACTTGTAAAGTCAGGATAAAAGTTACAGTCCGTATAGGGCCAGTCCAGTTCACTTTCTGGATAACCATAATATCCTCGTAAGTTACTAGTGAGGGATTTGGTGATTGCAATGCCAATGAATGTGCAGGAACGATGACTAGATTCTCGTTTTGTTGGGGATAGCCATCGCTTGGCGCCTGTTTGATCTAACTATTGCTTGCCACATTTAAGCCCAAACGTGGATAACAGTAGGCTTGATGTGCATTTGGACGAGGACCACTTCAGTATCTGCGGAATTGTGAATTGTGATACATATTCTGGAATTACATTTGAACGGTCTGAGTATCATTGATGAAGCATCTGAAGGTTCTTGGATTGAGCACAGATGTCAGAAATGTCCTGTTGCTGAGATCACTGGCCTCTACCAACCAGAATTATGGAGCATCTAACAGATATGAGTGCAGGCAAACAACAGCTTTTCGTGATACCTACTTATTCCAGTTTGGCTCTAAGACCTTCAAATAACACTTGGTAAAATTGGCCTTGGCGACATCTGAGTTCATGAATTCAAAGTGTTTGCCTATCTTTGAGCCAAGGCTGTAATGAACTCGCGACGTTAGTGGGCAAGGAGGAGCCCAAATAGTCATGACTGAGCAAGGCATTGCTGAGCTGGTAATGCTGGATAGCACGGTTGATGAAACCTCCATCACTTCGCCGATGCTCGAGATTAGACAGATTAGATGGTAATTTATTGGATTGGATTTGACATATTACTATGAGCACGACAGAGTGGGACAATTTTGTCCATTGGCAAGGAGATTCAGTGCTGCAGCTGTACTTTACAGTGTGGCTCGCAGGCACGATGAGAGGTCTATGGAATTCCTAAACAGTTTGCAGGATTGCTTCCAGGACCCATAACATTTGCATATCTAGTGACTCCAATCTGTTCTTGATAACACGTTCAATAAATGGAATTGGCTGTAGACTGGTATCTGTGTTGTTGGGAAACACTGGAGGAGGCTGGAATAGATCATTCTCTCGGCATCTTTTGATGTAAATTCTTGCAAATTCTTCAGCCTTATCTTTTGCTCTGATGTGCTAAATTCAGCAGAAGGCTTTTTGTTAGCCTCCTTCGCCGTCTCCGCCAGTGATTTGTTGAATTATCCACCATCATTTTTGAAAATGTGACAGCAGTGCACAACTTCCGTTTGATCCATTTATTAGGAATTATTTGACTTTGTCTTTTACTTTGTATTTATACTGTTTGGCAGACGAATAGACCCATTGGTACATTTACCATGTTGGTGCATCGTTTTATGTCTTGTGCTGTTTCTGTCTTACCCTTCTCCTTTCTCAAATGAATATCTTCTGCCTTGCTGGCCATGATAGAGTGAGCCAGTCCTTGAGATTGAAGATGACACTGGAGTACAATTCTGTTGTTGCTGAGGGTTCACAACACCTTTGTGTTGACTTGCTAGATCTATTTAAAATCTGTTCCATTTCCCACAGAAATCGTGCCACATAGTTTTGTGGACGGTCGTTCAAATGTAAAAGCGAGACTTGTGTAAAGAAAGACAGTGTGTTAGTCATTCTTACTGATATTGCCTGGACTAATGCATCTGTGGCTAGCAGATTGGTGAGGTGAGGTGAGCCATGTATATCTATTTTTTAGTCCCATCACCGTTGCCCTCCTCCAGCAGTGGTGCGCTTTAGAGAGATCCATATGATCTGCTTAGGTTGATACTTGTATCAGTCTGGTCGATTGCACATCGAACGATCCAAACTAGATATGAAGAGACAGAATGTGACCATTCTGAAGAGGAAAATCTATAATGAATATTAAAATCCTGAACAGGAGAAGTTAGTACCCAATCTATCAGTTCAAAATTGATCTTGTTCAAAATAGAAAGTAACTGATCTTCATTGGACTACTTTGTGGGAAACTGAACATGCTAACAATGAATATTGAGACACTTTACAAATAAAATGCGCACTGAATATGATAAAAAATAGCAAATGGTCTGATGCACACAGAACTTAACGCCAGCTGCCCAAATTAACTTGACACGTTTTATTAAGTTGGCTGTACAGTTGCAGGGGCATTGACCACTGTAATTGATCTCTTTTGTGATCACACGAACAGAATAATGATCAAGAGACAGAACACGGCTTCATTTTCTGAAGGAATTAGATAATCATAATTGACCTACTCAGTGAAAATCAATGCTTTTACCTTACCTCGGCAATTCTTGTTCTAATAAAGAATTACAACTGGGATTATCGTAGTCTCTTGATATTTAAGACTATAATCCTGTTGGATCCTAGTAGATACCATAAATTAGTATATTCTGTCGTGTATTAAAGGGCAGTGCAACAATATCTACAATAACGTGTTTGCTAAAGTACATTTAATTGAACTAAACAAACAAGACAGCTAGCAATTTATCTGGAGTCCACTAGTTCAAAATGAGCACGGAAATGCTAGCAGAAATGCACACAATACTAACAAGTATGTTGTTGCCATTTATTATCCCGTCCTTGCAGCTATTGGAATTCCTGGTAAAGTATTGCAGTTAGTCCATAACATAGTGAGCGGACTCATCAGATGAAGCAATTGCTCCCATTTTGTCAGAAATGCTCCTCCAGACATCATTTCTCCCACATCGCTTTCTCTTTTACCGCTCCAGTATGATCAGCCTATATTTTTTTCCAAATGTGCCACAATAAACCTATTATGTATTTCATTTAACTGTATGAGCATTAAAATATGACTTATTCCATTTACTGGCACAATTCTGTACTATTAATGTTATATTTCTCCCACTGAGAATTCCTATTTTGACAACAAGATAGTTTTCCAATATTATTTTAAGTGTAGTCGTATTTTACATTTACTATTCTTCCTTGAAAGTTAACATTTTAGTACTTAATTTATAACGTTTCATGATATGAGCATAGTTCTTTGCTATGACTATTGATATCAAATGCATTTGCCACTATTCCTTCAACAGATAGTTTTAGAAAATAATGAGAAGCTACTAGTACCAGAAATTAAGACTTGCAATCAAGGAATTGATTATCGATCTGACTTTGTTACTGCACTAATTTCTCTATATTCTGCACGAATTCTGCTTGATAGAGCCAGGCTTAGGGTTGTGAATCATTGTCAACCAATTTTGTTTTATTAAGTTGAATCAAGTGATTTCCAGTCATACAACAAGGAAACAGATCCTTCCATCCAACCAGTCCAGGTCGACCAAAATTCCAAACTAAACTAGTTTCACTTGCCCGCACATGGTCACACATGGGTCCATATCCCTCGAAGTCTTGCTTATTCACGCATTTACCTAAATGTCTTTCAGACATTACAACTGCAACTGCGTCCATTACTACCCACGGAAGTTCATTCCACACACGAATCACTCTCTGTGTAAATCAATTGCCTCTGATGTCTTTTTGAATTCTTTTTCCTCTCACCTTAAAACTATGATGATAATTCTTTAAATCCTCCACCCGAGGAAAAAGACACTTGCCGCTCATCTTATCTGTGCCCTTCACTACTTTCTAAACTTCACAGATGTCATCTACCAACCTCCTACGGTCCCATGGTAAATGTCACAATCTCTCCACCCGATCTACATAACTCAAATCCTGCATTGCCGGAAAAATCCTGGGAAATCGCATCTGAACGCTCACTAGCTAAATAATATCCTTCTTATGATGGGAAGATCAGAACTGGATACAATATTCCAGAAGAGGCCTCACTAACATCTACAACACTGCCCACAGTTGCACTTTTACATGAGCAAGTGTTTTCTTTGTATTTTTTTCCAAAATGTCGTACGTCACAAATAACCAAATCAAACTCCATCTGCTATTCTTTAGCCGATTGACCTATCTGATCAAGATCTCTATGCAATCTTACAAAACCTTTTTCACTTTTCACTGTACTGCCAATCTTTGTGTCATTCACATACTTACCAACCGTGCTTCCTATATTCTCATTTGATATCATTTATATAAATGAGAAACTAAAGTGGACCCAGCATTGATCCCTGTGGAACACTGCTGGTCTCACTTTTCCAGTTCGAAAAACAACCATTCACCATCAAGTTCAAGTAAACAATGTCTATTGCTCTGTCCTCGTCAATGTTGCTTCCCCATATATTGAAAATTTATTTTCATCTGAGTTTGTATTTCTGGACTGAAACAAGAATGACGATTGTTTAATTGATTCCGACAATGCTACGTCAACAAAGCATTTATCTAAAACAATGCATGCAGCTCTATCGCTACAGGCTATCTTATGTATTTTAAGTAATATTATGCGATTTCGTTACTGCCCTTTTTTCTAGATATACGATCACACCATCTAACTGCTCTCGAATTACTGTGTTAGCTGGTCTACTTGTAGCAAGTTCACTCTGAGTACAGTCTAGCTTGTTCCACTTCACTCTTATTATGTCTATCATTTCTCATGACTGTGACCACCTGACAAACTTGGTTCTCGTTATGCTTTCCCCTATGAAAAACATTCTGCACATTCGTGTAACATACTGATTTTTTTTTCCTGATAATCAGAGGTACTTATTGAACAAGTCACTTGGCTTAATATTCTGCGGTATATGGGGCACTTACTTTCACTTTGATGGATTTAGGTAATAATGATAACAGCATTAATATTTCATTTTCCATCTAATACCTAGCGCTGAATAGTTATCTGCAAATTTTCTTTCTGTCAATGAGAATTTTGAATGTTTCTCTGCTATTTTGCATGCTAAGATCAATCTTTCTTGAAGCATGACCTAGTAAGTTAAAATTGAGGATGTACTGTTATCAATAAATAACTTCTTACTAACCAAGTTAAGTGGACCACTAATATAATGACTTGAAATCTAATTTAATAGGCAAACTTCAATGGAATAATTTGGAGAATCTCTGGTAACAAATGAAAAATCTAATCCTTGTCCTGATCCTTTCGGTATTCATCACATTGTGCCTATATCATGCCTTTGAGACTCTGATGGTCCCTCTCCAAACTTCTATGTGTTTGTCAATGATTCATATTGATTTCAAACATTTTGTGTACGGAATGCTCATGATTTCGGGGAACATTGTGTCACTGATCTGAAAATACTTTGTCTGCAGTCTATATAAGTAAAATCTGTGCTAATGCTACAAATACTGTGCTAACTGTAATAATCTTTGAAGGAATGTCTTCTGGCAATTGGGTGATCATGCCCATAATGATATGGTCACATTGAGGAACTGTCTTTGCTTTGATAATCACTGTAAACAATTCACTAACACCCGAATGAATTGTAATACAAAAATAGCAATGGGTAGAACCAGGGTAAACTTAATTATATATTTGGGTCCATATAAGAAATTCACAAGATTTTTTAATATAATGTACAATAAAGACAAGGTCCTCTTACACACGCTACCACTTTGTGCAAATTTAAATTCTTGCATCAAATGACAACAAAGCAATCGAACGTGAAAGTATTGCTATCAAGTACGGCATAGATGACATCAGAACAAATGCTACACCAGACAAGAAACTAGATGGGAAGAATGTTCACAATAATGGAAAGTTTGCACTTAATGAACAGGCGAATTCCACAGATTCACAACTTTCTCTTTAAACCAGAAATCTGAAAGCATTGTCGAAATGCAACCAGAAACGCCTGCCATTTCAGTACTTCTGTTGCAAGCTACGAGCTGAAATACAGGAGATTGTGTATATATGAGAGAGATTTTAGTCTCGGCTATCCTTTATTGTGAGCGAGTGTCGTTTCGGCAGCATATGCATACAGCTATGCTGAAATCTAGTTATCCGGTTTGGTAGAGGCTTGAATGATGCTGGTGGCATATGAATTCTCAGAATGAATATGAATTAATCTGAAGATGTGGATGTAGAATATAACTTTGCTGACCAGAAGAAAAATCACTAAGCTAACACGCACTAAACAGAAAAAAGTAGCAACAAACGTGAGGGTACAGCACTGGATGTGACCTTGCTTAATGCAACAGTGAGTACTGCAGCTACCCGCGTCATACAAAACAAAACCCACATGGTTCAGTATGTAAATGCTGAACCACGCACCTTTGTAGACACAATCTAATTCTGCTAAACTAGGCCTGTCTACAAGTGTAAACGTCCCAGGTAGTTACAATAATTTACTGTCTCAGAAAGATTAATCATTACACCTAACTAATCATTGCACTGGTAGTAAAATTATCAGAAGTGAGATTGGACGGATAGCAATTTTTCTGAAAAGAATGATATTTTTGATCATATTGTGTCATGAAAAGCGATGTTTTGTGTCGACACTCATCTTTTTTTTATATATTTGATGCAACACACAATTTGGTTGTTATGTAACGTCTTGGTTATTCACTTTATTATCATGTCAAACCTCATGAAAGCAAATACATTCCAATGCATCTAATTAAATCTAGCAGGCAGCAAGTGCAGAAATCGTATTATTGAATTAATTTTTAAAGAACAACAATCTAATAAGCTCCCCTGGTACGTGGCATTGGATATAATTACCAGCAATCTTCAATGAATTACAGAATACGCTCAGAACGTCAGCAGAAATGCATGGAATACCAAACGGTTTGCTGTTTTCCATTTACTATCCTATTCTTGCAATTATCGGGATTCCAGGTTAAGTATTGGATTTACTGAGTAACTATGTCAATTATTGCTGAACTGCATCATTCGTACCCTTTCA
Source organism: Hemiscyllium ocellatum (assembly GCF_020745735.1). Classification (NCBI taxonomy): domain Eukaryota; kingdom Metazoa; phylum Chordata; class Chondrichthyes; order Orectolobiformes; family Hemiscylliidae; genus Hemiscyllium; species Hemiscyllium ocellatum. Next base: position 5,345,900 of record NC_083427.1, read on the forward strand.
TCAGCAGAACATTTGCTTTTCCCTCTCATGATGTGTATTATCTTTCTTCATGGTAGATTTTCTTTGCTCTAACTGGTCTCAGCCATCTACCTATATAAAACTTTAACGCCATTAATTCATCATTTTGAATAAAACGTCTACTGAATGGTGACATAAGTTCTCAGTATTAGTAGTATAATTTTCTTCTTGAATATTGTGACGCAATCACTTTAGCAGTGAACATTCTTATGTCACCATTATAATTTTACCCCAATTCAGTTATATTATCTTGTGACAATTATCTTGTGTTTTTTAAAATATTTTCATTATTTGCTATTACCAGTTTATCATGTACATAAGATTCGATTTTATTTTCATTCATTTTGTGTGAATCTTTCTTCTTGTTATTACAGTGCAAAGACACCCCTTATAGTATAATTGCCATTGTTGTTGAGGTCAAGTAATGTAACGATATTAAAATGTAAATATACAGTTGCTGAGACATTGGCACTGTTACTGTTGGTAAAATTTTGAACTGTTATCTCAATGCAACTGGAGTCCATCTATATTACTGGTGATGTTATTGTACGTGGTTCACCTTATTGCTATCACTGTATAAATATTGTTTGTTGCGTGGCTGACACTATTTATGTGGGCAATTACAAATAGTTCTCAGCGTGTCATGTGTTATAGTCTGCATATTGCGTGTAAAATAGCACAATATTATTCAATGTAAATGAGGAATTACTGCATTATTCACTTTTTGAATTCGTGATGCTACTGAAATACTGAAGTATGCTTCTCTGACTTTGATGTAACAGTTTCAGATAAAATGCTGGTAAACTCTTATCATTTAACGAAGATATTGTGACTGTCCGTAGATCACAAGCACGCTGTTCTTTCCTCAATCATTCATACTCACTTTGAATTCCTTTCTCCACTTCCACATGATCGACCACTGGTGTTACTACACAGACAACCGTTGACAGTGAGATTTTCTCTTGCTTCCAGCATCTGACAATAAGTTGTATTTTATTCTACTTTCAACACTTTTTCCAAGTGGAGAGAGAAATCATAACTGCAAACATCTCTGAAATGAATGGCATAGCATTCCTATTTCAAGTATAAACTGCAGGATCAATTTTATCAATTGTTACATGGATTTCTGGCCAGTACCGATGAAGTGATTTCGTACCAGAATTCAGTAGGGGGATCTTTCTCTGTGTCAGAACTCTTCATCTGCGAGTTCCAATGGCTTAATAGAGGGTTCATTTTGCTCAAGAGGTCTGAATAATATTTAGAAGATGTGGGTGTACCATTCAGAGAATTAAAAGCAACAGAACTGCCGGACAAGGCATCCAGTGTTCTCGAGAAGGTATCAATGTAACACTCGGTCAAACAATTCGATTAGCTTGTTGCTTGGAGACTAAACGAGTATTTTCTATCATTATTTACTGTGGAAAAGGACATGAAAGATATAGAATGTAAGGAAACAGATGGTCACATGTTAAAAATGTCCAGATTACAGTGGAGGAAGTGCTGGACGTCTTGAAACGCATAAAGGTGGACAAATCCCCAGGACCTGATCAGGTGTACTCTAGCTCTTTGGGAAGCAATGGAAGTGATTTCTGGGCCTCTTGCTGAGACATTTGTATCATCGATGCAGTGAGATGCAGGTAGACTGGAGGTTGACTAACGTGGTGCCACTGCTCAAGAAGGGTGACAAGGACAAGCCAGGGAACTATAGACCAGTGAGCCTGACGTCGGTGGTGGGCAAGTTGTTGGAGGGAATCCTGAGGGAAAGGATGTACATGTATTTGAAAAGGCAAGGACTGGTTAGGGATAGTCAACATGGCTTTGTGCATGGGAAATAATGTCTCACAAATTTTACGGAGTTTGTTTTGAAAAATAACAAAGAGGATTGATGATAGCAGAGCGCTAGATAGGATCTATATGGACTTTAGCAAGGCTTTCGACAAGGTTCCCCAAGGGAGACTGGTTAGCAAGGTTAGATCTCACAGTGTATAGGGAGAACTCGCCATTTGGATACAGAACTGGCTCAAACGTAGAAGACAGAGGGTGGTGGTAGAGGTTTCTTTTTCAGACTGGAGGCCTGTGATCAGTGGAGTGCCACAAGGATTGGTGCTGGGTCCACTACGTTTTGTCATTTATATAAATGATTGGGATGTGAGCATAAGAGATATGGTTAGTAAGTTTCCTGATGACACCAATATTGAAGGTGTAGAGCACAGCGAAGAAGGTTATCTCAGATTACAACAGGATCTTAATCAGATGGGTCAATGGGCTTAGAAGTGGCAGATGGAGTTTAATTCAGATAAACGTGAAGTGCTGCATTTTGGGAAAGCAAATCTTAGCAGGACTTATGCATTTAATGGTAAGGTTCTAGGGACTGTTGCTGAAAAAAGAGATTTTGGAGTGCAGGTTCACAGCTCCTTGAAAGTAGAGTCGCAGGTAGATAGGATACTGGAAAAAGCGTTTGGTATGCTTTCCTTGGTCAGTCAGAGTATTGAGTACAGAAGTTGGGAAGTCATGTTGCGGCTGTACTGGACATTGGTTAGTCCACTGTTGGAATATTGCGTGCAATTCTGGTCTCCTTCCTATTGGAAAGTTGTTGCGAAACTTGAAAGTGTTCAGAAAAAAAAGATCTACAAGAATGTTGTTAGGGTTGGACGATTTGAGCTATAGGGAGAGGCTGAACAGGAAGGGGCTGTTTTCCCTGGATTGTCAAAGGCTGAGGGGTGATCCTATAAAGGTTTATAAAATCATGAAGGGCACAGATACAGTAACGAGTCAAAGTTTTTTTTTCCCCTGGGGTGGGGGAGACCAGAACTAGACGGTTTACGTTCAGGGTGAGAGGAGAAAGATATAAAACAGACCTAACGAGCAACGTTTTCACACAGAGAGTGGAATGAGCTGTCAGAAGAAGTGGTGGAGGCTAATAAAAATGCAACATTTAAGAGGCATTTGGATGGGTATATGAATAGGAAGGGTTTACAAGGATATGGGCCAAGTGCTGGCAGGTGGGACTAGATTGGGTTGGCATATCTGGTCGGCATGGACGAGTTGGACGGAAGGGCCTGGTCAACTGCTGCACATCTCTATGACTCTATGATTCTAAATTCCAATTCGGTCAATCAGTTTAAATTACACCACGAAAAATATACCACTTTCCAATGAAGTTTGAATTGAGTATATTGACAATCTTAAAAGCCAATGACACAGTCCAATGTTTTGGGTTATAAGACTGGGGGAAAATTGAACAGTGGAGAAGAAAGTTGCTAGACTTAGCATGTACCAGACTGCTTGAAAAAAAATTCTTAAACGTACCTTTTCGATCAGTAACCTGCGACGCAGACATTCCTAAACATGGAGAAAAGAAGGCACAGGAAGAACCGAAGACAAGAATCTACAGCTGCCTTTATTTGAGATAAGAAATGTTGTTTTGTAAATCTTGATGTGCAGTTTTATCAGACTGGTGTTGTAGAAGGATGGGTATAAGATATGTTAGAGAACGAATTTGTAAATAATGGTTAGTTAATAATTCTCTGTTATACTTCAAGAAATAAAATTGTTAATTCTTACTGTACATAATTCTAGGACACTCGCCTTTTTACAGATTAGTGCACCGGATAAGTCTTTTCAATGTTTTAAGTTAAGCAGGAGAGTTTGGCACGTGTCATAACAATTATCTGTACCTTAGACCAGCGTCCAAATTATTTTATGCTTGCAGTATCTAACGAAATGTTGGTTACATATTCACATTCATCTGTGTAGGAACAATTATAATCAAGTTGACTTCACTTTCCTCAACAATGATTTGTTTGACATCGATACATTGGAATGAATCACATTAATTCAGTGAGATATGATACAGGATCATTTAAGATTTCCAGTCTGTTATTTTGTACTTTCATATTTTTTCTATGATTTGTTGTTGGAGTTTTGATTTCTTGCTTATTCAATACTGCTGCATTGACATTTGGTGTTTTTATGTCCATTGTATTTTCATTTTGATCACTTTGGAATATTTCTGCCTACATTTCTCTCTCTCTATGAGAAATGATTTTACTACCTCTTTGTCTCCCTCCTTTATTACAGCTAACATGGTCGTTATTGTGATCCTTTCTCGAAGAACATGCGGTCTCTCTGGTTGTATCACTTATTACCTGGTATCAATGGCAGCGACAGATCTCCTGGTCATATTTTCTGCTGTTCTCTTAAATCGGATTGCTGGGATTTATTTTCCAACAACTTTCCTTTCCATCACCCCATTATGCAGTTTACGTTCTGCCTTGATTTATGCATCTGTAGACTGTTCTGTTTGGTTAACAGTCACTTTTACCTTTGACCGATTTGTGGCCATTTCATGCGTGAAGCTGAAAATACAATATTGCACTGAGATGGTCGCTGCACGGGCTATAGGAGTCGTGTCCACCCTGAGTTGTATAAAAAATGCCTTTTTATATTTTGTATATGAACCAATGTACATAATTAACAATATGCCGTGGTTCTGCAGCGCAAAGTTAATATTTTACACGTCACCTGCATGGGCTGCATATGACTGGATGCGATCCATTGTAACTCCCTGTCTCCCATTCATTTTGATTGTATTGCTCAATGCTCTGACCGTCAGACATGTTCTAGCAGCCAATAGAGCCCGCAGGAGAGTTCGGGTTCAGAGCAATGGACTGAACCAGAGAGACCCAGAGGTGGAGAAGCGGCGAAAGTCAATTGCTTTACTTTTTTCCGTCTCGTGCAATTTCATCCTACTTTACTTATTATTTATGATAACAATCCTTTATGTTCGAATTGCCAACGTCACTTATTTCTCAGGTTCTGATTCCAATGAGTCAACATTCGTTCTTGAGGAATATGGGTTTATGCTTCAGCTTCTGAGCTCCTGCATCAATCCGTTTATTTATGCCGGAGTACAGGCTAAATTCAGGACAGAATTAATAAATGGAGTGAAATATCCATTAAGATTATTATGTAAGGGTCTCTCAAACTGTGACAATTTGTTCAGAGTCTGAGAGCAACGAAATATTCGATCTAATCATCCACTTTGTCCAAGGTTACCAAACTAAAGACTTCTCATTTGCCTCCATTTGACCATGCCACCCTACACCTTGCGTATTCATGTACTGATACACATGTCTTATAAGTATGGCACTGCATCTACGTCTACCACTCCCATTGTCACTTCGTCCACGTGTGTAACAATCCACTGTGTGATAAATGTCACCTTCAGGTCAGTTTGAAATCTTGCCCTCTCACAAAAAAAAATAAGCCCTTCAGTTTTGAACAATCCGACCAGAGGGAAAAGAGCTTTGCCATTCACCGTATCCATTCCCCTCGTGACTTTATGAACCCCTGCAAAGTCATGTCTCCACTTCCACTGCTGCTGTAAAAAATGTCCATACAATGTGCGTAAAATATTGCTGGATCTTCACCTATTTGAATTTTGCTTTCACGTGCACATAAAAGCCAATTATGTTTTAAGCTCACGGTTCAAGAAAGATAAATAGATACATTGATAACGCAATGTTTTTGAAATCATCAAGAAATCAACACATTACTTCAAATCTAAGCAACATCATGTTACAATAAGAGGATGAAAGCAAAATTTATTTGTTTATTATGTCATTAGGAAAATTTTGCATTCGTAATTTGCATTATCCTGACGTTTCCTCTCAATGTTCACATTACAGATAGCCCGTCTTATAAGGAATTACGTTTCTAAATTCGATTAGTGAATAATCTCAAAGATTTTATTTTCAGCTGTTGTATCTGAGTAGTCTAATGAGCGTACATGGCGCTGATGATCACTGTGTAGTCATATCAATTAATCAACCATATAGTATTGTACAAATTATACCATTCTGTCCATTGTGCAGACCCTGACACTTCACATAGGGTTGCCTTCGTGCTGTCTTCCTACCTTTTCACCATATACCAGACATTACTGCACTTTAATATTCATCTAATCCCCACCGCATTGCCTTGAATGATCTTATCTCGTTCACTATTCAAGAACTTGCATTCCTGACTTGACTACGAGCTGGGTAACGAAGCATATTTTCTTCCACACCATTTATTTCGTTTGGAAGTTCAACTTAATCTTTCTCCTTCCATTCTCTGTCGTCTCATAAGTAGGAAGCATTTATCCCGATCTTTCTGCCTGATCCATATGTGATAACCTTGTTCTCTCCAAGGGAAATTGTCCCAATTTCTCCAAATTCATGTTTTTAACTGAAGCTCTTTATCCCTGGAAACATGTTCATAAATGTCTGCAGAATTCTCACCAATTCATTCCGGCTTGCCCTCAAATATCCACAACTGTGCAAAATACTTCAGTTGAGGTCTGACATAAGTCTTGATAAAGTGCAACATTATCTCCTTTCTATTGTAGTCTGTGGCCAAGTTAATAAAACCTGAATGCTCTAGTGATACAACATGAATATCCAGCCATTTTTCACTCAATTGAATCCATGCAGAAAATGCTTAAAGAAACCATCCAATAGACAATTGATTTCTTCTGCTGTCTTGATAATCGCTGTTCCCGTTTCTCAGTTATTCATTGCAATGTTACAGCAAGTAATAATAAAAAGAAAAGGAGAGGGTGTAAGTTCTTGTTCCTGAACATTAATGCAATCGAATTTTCATTCTGTAGGGGACAGATTGGGAGTGAAGTGGAAAATCAAATTCTGGGGTGGATTGGTTTTCACGTTAATGAATGTCCAGTTGACGACCTGGCTCCTTTTTTTGATTGGAATAGTTATATCGATTGTGTGGTGTACGCTGGTAGTCATGTCTGTTTTCATTGGAAGAAACTAATGCAGCAAACATTACCCACGAATTTGTCGAAATCTTTTTCTTAATTAAAACAGATTGAGAAAAATAACTTGTAACTATTTTTCATGCAATAATAGAAATTTGTTGTCTTCCAATGTACAATTACAGCATCACCCATCTTCAATGCGTCATGCATGCCACTTAGGCCCTGGCCAAAAATACAGTGAGTTACCTCAAAAAGATCATTAAAATGTGTGCGATTAACATTTACAGTTTTTATTCAAAGTAATAAAGGTGAATACCTGAAAATGCAATTCCATAATTTTCTCAAGACATTCTTAATACCAGATATTCCATCAGTTTTTTTTACATGATCTAAAACATTCTTTGCCATTATCCTGCATCGAAGTGCTTTAAATATTTAACTTTTTAAATTCGATTGTTACTTAAAATACTTGAATTGGACGAGCTTTTCATTAAAGTTACCATGTACGATTAGAATTGGCATCATCGATGCAGTTATTGTGGAATGATGGTTCCTGCATTGAGAGAGACAGGGTTCACTGAGGGTGAAATGGAATGCTGACAGAGCAAACTGTGCCTGCTGACGAGGGTCAGGAACAAAATTTAGCGAAAAAAGTTCTTTGGTATCTTTATTTGTATTCATTTGTTCATATCCGTTGTATCATTTGTCACAAATAACCTTAAACTGGACCAGAGTGAATAACATGGCAGTGGTGGGAAGGGAGGGGGGAAGAGTCAATACAATTTTTTTTAGAATACTTGATGTCTATTTGAGTCTCGACCCATGGTTTCACTTCTCACTCTTCCTGATATAAAGTATGTTCCACCAAATTAGGGGATCATGCGTCTCTTCTTGATCGTATAAATGGGTCAAAACTTTCGAAATCTGTGGAGTTTCATGTCCGTGCTAAATATCAAGGAAATAGCTCCCTGAATGTGTTAAGCTTCGTGTGGTGGAACCAACTGAACACAACGGGAGAAGATAATTTCTTTTTTCTCGAAAGAGTTGAATGAAGGTGGAGTGGGATGAACAGGAAACAAGTCCAGACGGATTCAGCACAGAAAAGGGTAACTAGGCCTGGATGGCACGTTTGAATGAACAGTTTGAACGATTGATCAGAAATGATAATTGTCCTAGCCTAAACACGAGGCAATAGGATCTGTCCATATGTTAGAGAATAAATCCGACAGTTTCAACTCATGTTTAATGAAAAACCTAATCATTAGCATTTAAACCTGCACAGAGAAACCCAACCAGTTTTCGAACCTTTTGCTTCAATAATTGGAACCTGACAACAGGCTTTGAATTTGCATCAACTTTGCTGGTATAATATTAACAACTTGTCAAAAAAGGTACAAAGTATAACTCATTGCACCTTCTAGTGTCAGTCAACCAGTCTTTTCCTCAGTCATCCTGCAATGTATGCAATCCATTTTTTCTTCCTGCCGAAAGTCAACAATACACCGTCGATTTCTCCATCACTCGAAAAGTGCATTCAATTGCATAGCCTGACGTGATAGCATAAACTCCCACGCCTTCAATAAGACACAAACCTAAATCTAATGCCCTAGGGTCTGCAGCCACGCTAAACTGTATTGTCAACTTTCCTTCCAAGGGTATAATCGAAGTTTATTTTAGTTTGCCCATGCTCTCTCGCCTTTCATACTTCCCGTCTCAGAAACGCCTCCATTTTTAAAAATAAACGACCACCTTCCAAATCATGACATGGTCTTGTCCTGCTCTATGTCCACATTCCATTCTAGTTATGCAACTATCCAATATATCAATACTATACTCAATAAATCATTGCAATGTTACTTTGTGACCCTTTATTCAACTAAAATCACCAGAACTCTGGGATTCCACTTTAATACTATAGTTTGTACATTTACCTGTCCTCTTTGTGACCCACCATCTTTATAAATCGAATCAGGTGAAGAAGCGCATTGCTATCTGCCCAAACATGCATATAAAATTCATTCAAGACTCAGACGATAATATCCTGCCTTGTGATTAACATATTCTGAGATCAACCCCTACTCCAAGATGTGAACATGGAAATTATGGTTATAGTTGCAGTGCACAAGCCGTGGTGTGCAACACTGTCTAAGATGCTTTGTTTGGACAAGATATTTTCAAAGAATAGAAGAGATCTGGAATTTGCCCTGGCCAATGTTGAACCTTTAAACAGTACCACAAGTGTTGCGTGATTTTCATGACCCGTTTCAGGCTGTGACTGCTAAGCATGCATGTATGCTGAACCATATATTCGACAATACAATAATGACGAGTCCAGAAAAAAAAACAATTAATTTAAACTCGCAATGACATTTTAGGCCGTCTGATGTTCGTAAAAGTCTCGATGTAGTTGGTTATCATGTTCCACTTCCAGCAGAATGCTCAAGGTCTCCATTCACATTCAAATCGCGTCTAAAATGGGTTTGGCGTATGTGACCACTTAACATTTTCTATTTTCCATCACAATTCTTTCCTCCTATTTAGCTCTTACATAATTTAATTTATTCATGCCTTCGATGACACAAAATCAAATTGACGTTACCGACAACAGAAAAAAAAATGAATGAGGCAGTGAACATTTCTTATCACCAATATTTGCAGAAGTTGTAACGATTCAAAAAAAATCTTTGACATCACAGTTACATATTTTCTTACACGAATCAGTCGGAAGTGAGAGACTGTTATTATAATCGGAAATGCACCTGTCTAGTAATCACATACCCTGGACCGCAACTGTCATTACTAGATTACAGCAGCAGGAACAAGTTGCTCCGAACGTAACATTAAAATTTTTAAATTGATACTCATGCTATGTTTTTGTTTTCTCAAGTAAAACCTATACGCAACATAATGAACATTTTCTTCATCATCTCTACAATTTTGCAGTTAAAGTCTCAGAGTGGAAGAATAAAAACAGACTGAAATACCATTCTCACGAGCAGGTGGTAACTGACAATTTAATAGATGTATTCAGAGAAGCCAAATTGAAATGCATGGACGATGAATATTTCCTGTGAAATCGATACAGAGCACCAACAACCTTGACACTTGGCATGGATCTAACACAAAGATAGCATGAGATAATACGAGCAAATTCTTTCAGCAAGATATCCAACTCCATTTCATTGATCTGTTAAATTATAAACTCAAGTTCTGGAATGTTATCATTATTTGAATAAAAATAACAAGGAACACATCTGAGCGTTTTAATGATCGTAATAACTTTATAGTCACGCTGGGCATTGCAGAAATAATAATAAAAAAGCATACGTGGTTGCAGGAGTAGGTAATTCAGCCCATCCAGCCTGTTGTGCTACTTGATACAAACAAGTCTGAAACTACCTCAGTCTCCACTTACCAACCGCACTTCGTAACACCTCAAAGGATACAAGTTGAAAATCTATCTATCTCCTCCTTAACTTAACTCAATGTCTTGCCATCCATTGCAGTCTGGTGTAGTGAACATTCACAATCCTTTGTGCTACGACACGTGATAACCCGCCTGTTTAATTTAAAGCCAGCAGTGCAGAAGAAATTTATCCCATGTAGTAAGCTATGAAAAAAAATTGGATGGTCACGGATTATTTAAAGTGAAAATTAACAATTTTATTTCCTAAAGTTTGACAGAGAATAATTAACTCACCACTATTTCCAATTTGTTCCTCGAGCTTATATTTTACCTTTCCTACTGTAATACTAGTTCGATAAAACTCCCAATTAGCATGTATATAAAAAAAACACATATCTTATCTCAAAACTGGGCAGTTTTCATTCTTGGATTCGGATCTTCCTGTGTCTTGCTTTATCTTTTCAGAGGAATTTCTGTGTCACGCCTTACTGATCGAAAAGGTACTTCTAAAAGAGCTTTTTTTCCCCTCAGCAGTCTGTTTACATGCGGGGCTTGGTAGTTCTCCTTTCAAATGTTCAATTTTCCCGCGTCTTATACCCCCAAAGCATCGGATTGTGTCATTGGTTTTTAAGATTGTCAATATACAAAATATAAACTGGATGGTGTTGATATTTTTCGGGATACAATTTAAATTAATTGACCAAAATTGGATTTGTTTTTGTCTCCAGGGAATGAACCACTTGAGTTGTTATGCCAAGTATAACATTGTTGCCTTATTGATAAGACTTGGTGCTTTGTCGAGTAGTTCTACTGCTTTTAAATCACATAAAGGGTACCCAACCTTCATTACATTTGAAAGAAGGAATTTCTCCTCAGCTCCGTTTTGAATTTTTTACCCTTGTTATGAAATTGTAATTATAAATTTCACTATCACTTGTTCCAAATAAACTCTTTATCTACTCTTCAACGTTAATGCTGGCAGTTTGTGGAAATGGAAAGTTCGTGTGCCATCAGCTGGAGTTTATTGCCTTTATCCTCAAAGTAGTGAGAATTATGGCACATGAAAGGGCTTTTAAGCTTACACTGTCCTCCGTGAAAAGTAATTCCAAGGAATATCTTGGGCCAGTATCGACTTGTCACTTGTTTAATGGCCCTGACCATGAATTTATTCGACATTAGTTCCATACTTGCAGCCCCAGATTCAGGTTATTTTCTGCTGATTGATGGTGGATCAAATGCAAAACCATAATATTTCTACAAAGTGTGTTGTCGTGACTTTGATTTTCATGTGAGGTTGGTCGTGGTCAGGAAATCTCTGAAAAGCAGTCATTAACAAAATCGAACAAGGTAGAAAGAAGCATTATAACTTTCAATTGGAAGTATGTCACAACTTTACTTCTGCTAATTGTGGACCCAGTAATATCCAAGCGTCGAACCAGAGGTATCGAATTAAAGGTAGTTCTGCTCGGAATAATTTGTCCTTTTGTTCCAGATACTGCGAATGGCGACTTCAGTTTAATAATCATCAAGCTGGTGCTGATGCAGTTCATTTTGACTGGGTGCTGAGTCTCATGGACAGGAACTACTCGGACCCTCGTCAACTGACTCGTTTGGTTATTTGTTGCTTGGTGTTAAACCTTAAATGCGACACTGCCGTGGGAGGAACATAACTCGATATTGTGATTCGCTGAATCTGACGATGGCAAACCATTGCTTGACAAGAAAGTGACACAGCTTTTCCAATTTTGGCACCAGCTGCCAGATGTTATTTCTGACAACTATGTAAAATAAAGCATGTAATTGCGTTCATTCTGAAGTTTCATTGTCTTTCAGAAGAACGTTTTTAAGTCACAATCCATTAAAACTCAAAAAGCAGTCAGTTCATACACCTATTTCCTTTCAGTACACATATAATAAGTCTGAAACCCTAAACCATTAATTATCTCACTCGAACCTTACATTAGGTAAAAGTTTAACCAGTTCTCAGCAGACTGCCAAAAAATTGCAAATCATCTAATAGAAGTGCACAAAGCGCTCACATTGATGCTATTTGCTATTTAGTATCTGGTGACTGCAGCTGTCAGAGATTCAGATAAATTATTGCAGTCAGTTAATCACTGTACGAAGGATGTGTTAGGTACATCGATTCTCCAAATTAACTTGTACCGACCTCCAGTGTTTTCTCTCTTTCACTGACTGAAGTCTTCAATGAATTACAGATGCACTCACAGCTTCTGCAGATTTAGTTTGGGAAACTTGGACGAAGTGTATAATTTGCAACGAAGACAGTCTATTTCCTTGCTCTAAGATTTTGGGAACATACGAAACTGCCCTTTGTATGATAAAGCTGCTCTTCGGGTCCATTTAAAATCTTTGTTCTCTCGCAATACAAGTATGCCCTTCAGTTTTGCACTCCTCTACTAGAGGGAAAAGACCTTTGTTATTCACCTTATCCATGTCCCTCATGATTTTATAAACCCTGACAAGGACTCCTCATAACTTGCTGTACTCCAGTGACAAATGCTCACTCCCGGTATATGAAAATATTGCAGAATCATCACATATTTGACTTTTGCTTTCACGTGCATAAAGTGAAAGAAAATTGTGTTTTAACTTCGAGCTGTGAAGAAGATAAATAGGAATCTTGGTAACGCAATTTTGTTTTGCAAACGTTCTAGAAACTAACCACTTACTTCAAATTTAGGCAATGTCATTTCATAATACGAATTTGGAAGGAAAATTAAGTTATTTATCAACACGTTAGGAAAACGTAGTTTATGATATCCCTACGTTTATTTTTCTCCATGTCCAGATTTCATTTAGCCCCTTTTCCAAAAATAGCTTTCTAAATTCGATCAGTGAAAAATTTCAGTGATTGCATTTAACACTCTTAGCCGGGTAGTCACCCATGCATTCTTATGGGTGTTCATGGCGCGGACGATCACTGTGGAGTGATACCAAATAAGGTAAGAAAATGTACTGTACAAAATGATACCATTCTCATCATTTTTCTAGCACTCACGACAGAGTAGAGTTTATGACTTTGTGCTGTGTTGCTACTATTTCCCCGCAAACTCGCCATTGGTTTCCCTAAATAATCATCCAACACCAACTCATTGTATTGAATGATCTTGCCTCGTCCATCATTCCAGAAAGTGCATTTCAGAACCTGACCACAGGAGGGATGTAAATTCTTCTTCCTATCCATTATTGCAATCGAATTTTCATTCGGCAGTGAACAAGGTGGAAGTGTAGTAAGTCTGGGGTGAATTGGTGTCAATGATAATGAGTGTCCAACTGACAACTTGGCTTCTCCTCGATGCTTTTTTTGTTTTACATGCTTGTTGGATCAATTGTCTGGTGCACGCCAGTGATCATTTCCCTCCTCATTGCAAGAAAGTAGAGCAGTAATTGAATATCCAGAATTTGTCAACACTTACATCTTAATTAAATCAAATTGAGCAACATAAATGTTCACTATTTATTTTATTGCAATTATACAGATTTATTGTTTTAAATGGACAATTACAGCATCACGCATCTTCAATACATCACGCATGCCACTAAGACCACGGTCAAAAACAAAACAAATAGTCTCAGAGGGACCTTTAAAATTTGTTGTTGTGATTCTGTTTGCCGAGCTAGGAATATTACCCCCGCTGAATGGAACATCCTCAATAAAACCACGACGTCTACAAAATGCCTGTAGGGAGAGAATGACAGTTAACTCTTCAATGTTTCCTGCTTTTCCTGGAATGGTAACTATCCTCAATGGGTCTCACGCTTGCAAAGTGATGTTGGGCATCCTTTTAAGGAAGGTCCAAAAATGAGGGTTTTAAATGTACTTTTAAGCGTTGATGGATTGGATAGCATCTAAGAAATTTCATATGACTGTGGGAGCTGATTTGTTCCATGGTGTGGTCAAACAGCTGATGGGCTGAAGAGGTCACAACAGTATGGAGGTGAGAGAAGGACTCGTTGAATTCACGTCTGATGGAAGCAGAGCATTTCTTCCAATTGCCCAGTTTGAAGTTCTCTGCCTCCATCAAAGTAAAGTTCGGGTCATTTAGTGTGGATACATGGGAACAGTTCAATCTCAACCACACTAGACACAGAGAATCATAGATTCTTGGAACATTAAAACAGACATTTTAGTCCAATTTCTTTGCGCTGACTAGACATCCCAATCTGACTCACTCTCACTTGCCAGAATTTGGCCCATAACGCTCTGAACCCTTCCTGTCCATACACCTATCCAGGTCTTTTAAATGGTGTAACTATACCAGCCTCCACCTCTTCTCCTGGCAGCTCGCTGCATAAACGTACCGTCATCTGCATCAAAGAGTTACCCCTCAGAGTTGAAAAAAACATCTTTTCTCTTTGATCCCAAACCTATGCCCTGTAATTTTGGACTCCTCTGCCTTAGGAAAAAGAACTTAGCTAATCACCAAATCTTTCCCGTCATGATTTTGTAAACCTTTAAATGCTTCCCCTTCAGCCTCTGATTCTCCACGGGAAAAAGCCCAAGCCTATTCAGTCTGTGCTTATATTCCATGTCCCCTGGTATCAGTTCCATCCCTCAACCAGAGGGATGTCTTGTTTCTTCTCAACTATTTTGGCAGTCTGAAAAAAGTGATGAAGTTTAAATTCCACTGTGCAGGAAGAATAATCGTTTCATCATCTTAAACAAGCCAGAAGTGTTTTGACGGCTTGTGCTCCTTGGGGAAGTTTTCCTCCTCCATTTAGGTATTCACACTCTTGAAAGTTTCAAGACTTTGGAAATTGGGATTTCTATCTTTTGTTTCCTTCAAATTTCTGTGCCAATGACTGACGATATTTTTAAAAATCCCAACACAATTATCAGTCTTCCAGATGTCCAGGGATGAAAATTTGTGGGAAATTCTGAGATACCCAGACTGTTATTTTTAGAGAAAAGAAAAACGAGATATTTTGTGGCACGGTTTATAAGGACTGAGGGTTTGGGAGAGGGGTATTGTTACATTGAGAGGGACAGGGTTTGGTGAGAGTGAAATGGAAGGGTAACAGAGCAAACTGTCTCCATTGACACGAGTCAGGAATCGGCGAAGTGGAATTGAAGAGAATGTAAGGGAAATTAGTCTGGAATCTTTATTTGTTTATAACCTCTCTATCAATTGTCACGAAAATCCTCTAACTGGTGCAGTGGGGGCCAGGGGGAGGCAGGATGATTACGTGTTTTTGCAATACTTGAACATCTATCTGAATCTCGATACATGGTATCATTTCTTAATCTTCCTGATATAAAGAAAGTACCACAAAATTAGGGGACCATGCATCTTTTAATGACTATGTACATAGGTTAAAACTATCCAAATGCCCAAAGTTTCATGTTCGTGCTAAATGTTAAGGGAATATCTCCTGAACGTGTTAGGTTTCATGCGGTCAAAACAGCTAAACACCAGGGGAAAAGGTGGATTTCATTTTTTTTTCTGTAAAGAGTTGTATGAAGATGGAATGTTTGCAGCAGTCGTGGTGAATAAGAACAATTCGAAAAGGATTCATCTCAGAAAACGAATGCTTGAAAGAGCAATTTGAATGATTGCTCAGGAATGATGCTTGTCCTAGTTTACACAATAGGCAGTAGAATCTGTTCATATATTAGATTATCATTCCTACAGTTTCAACTCAGAAGGAGTGCAAAACCTAGTCACAAGCGTTTGAGCCTGCTCAGAGCAATGTAAACAGATTTCGAATGATTTGCTTCCACAATTGGAACTTGACAACAGGATTTGAATTTGCACCAACACTGTTGGTATAACATTAACAACTTGTTACAGCAGATAAAAAAGTATAACCCACTGTTTCCTCTAGAAACACCCCCATTTAAAAAAACGCCCATCTTCCAAATCTTGTCATGCCCTTGCACTTCTCTATATGTCTGTGTTCCATTCCGATGATACAACTATCCGAGATATCACGGCTGCACTCAATCAATCGTTGCAATGTCACTCACACCATCCTTTGTTTCCCTTTATTCAGCGAAAGGAACCCAGGCCTCTGGGATCCAATCTTTACTTGCTTTCAGCTGCCCATTTTTGTGCCCGCTTTGTGATCCACTTTCCCTATATCCAATCAGGCGAAGGAGAATGTTGCCATCCACCACATGCATTTACATTTTAGTCAATGCTCAGATGAGAGTAACCTGCCCTTTGAGTAAAATATTCTGCGATGAACCCCTGCTCCCAGATGTCAACATATAGTTAAAATACCAGTGCATAAGTTGTGGTGTGCGAGTTGTCTGTGATGCTCTGTTTTGGGTAAGTCAATAAAAGAAATAACCATCCCACTTCGCAGCATGATACGCTTTCAAAGAACAGAAGAGAACCGAACTTTGTCCTCACCAATGTTTAACCTTTCATCAATATCACAAGGCTTGCGTGTCTTTTTTACGATCACGTTACAGGTTGTTTATGTATTCCTGATGAAGGGCTTTTGCCTGAAACGTCGATTTTACTGCTTCTTGAATGCTGCCTGAACTGATGTGCTTTTCCAGTACCATTCTAATCTAGACTCTGGTTTCCAGCATCTTCAGTCATTGTTTTTTCCTTGTAAATGCAATGTACCACATTTCTGACATCACCACCATTGCGAGACTAAAAAATATGACTTTTTAGGACGTACGATGTTCTTAAAAGTCTCTTTGTAGTTTGTTTTCACTTTCCAACGTCGCCACAATGATCAAGTTTTTCTTTCACATTCAAATCAAGTTTCAGTTAGGTTTGATGTATATGGAATTTAAAATTTGCTATTTTCAACCGAAAGTATTTCCGTCTTGGCATTTTGTTCTTCCTTAATTTACTTTATTCAAGTTTTCGATGAGAAAAAAAAATCTTAATTGGCATTTTTGAGAACAGGATTAAATGAAATGCTGAACATTTACGATCACCAATATTTGCAGAGGCTGTAACGTCTTTAAACAATACTCATTATCACAGTCATTTATTTTCCTATCACGTATCAGTTGGAATTAAGAAACTGTCATTAGAATCGGAAATGCACCAGTCACGTTCTCACACTCCTGGACCGCTGCTGCCACTGCCAGGTTACAGCAGCATCAAAGTTTTAAAATAGATACTCAAGTTATTTTTTTTCTCTCTCATGTAAAACCGATATGCAACTTAATGACCAGTTCCATCATTACCTTAACAACATTGCAGGTAAAGTCCCAGAGTGGACGAATAATAACTGACTGAAATATCATTCTCATGAGCAGGTGCTAACTGTAAATTAAACAGACTTATTCAGAGAAGTAAAACTGTGTAACGCATGGCCATTAGTTATTACCTGCGGAATCCATAGAGAACACCAACTGCCTTGACACCTGGCATGGCACTAACACAAGGAAAACATGACATAATCATTGCAAAGGCATTCTGCGAGATATCCATTTCTATTTCATTTATGTATTAAATTATGAAACGATGTTCTGGAATTTAATTGTTATTTGAATAAAAATAAGAAGGAATACTTTTTACTATTTTTCATGATCGTAATAACTTTATAGTTACTGCGAGGACAGAAATTATAAACATAAGAATTCGGTGCAGGAGTAGGTAATTCAGCCCATCCAGCCTGTTTACCATATAATGCAAACATGGCAAATCTTATCTCAGTCTCCACTTTCCAACCGCACTCCATAACACATTAACCATTACATGTTTAACATGTATTTGTCTCCTCCTTAACTCAACTCAATGTCTTGCCATCCATGGAACTCTGCAGTAGAGAAGATTCGCGATCCTATGAAAGAAATAATTTCTCCTCAACTCAATTTTATATCTTCTAATCGGGTGATAAAGCTGTTATGAAATTTTAATTATTATTTGTTCTAAATCAAATCGTTACCTATTCTTGATATTTAAAGGCGCTTTGTGCGATCGGAACATTTATTTTGCCACTGGGTGGAGGTTATTCCCTTTATTCCCCACTTCAGCGAGCATTATGGCATTGAAACGTGATATTAATAGGACACTGCCCTTCGAGACAAATAGTTTCAGCGAATATCTTGTGGCAATTTCTACTTCCCGTTTGTTTAATGACACTTGCAATGAATTTATTCGGCATTACTGTCGTGCGTGCAGCACCTGATACAGGTCTTGTTCTGGCGATCGATGGTGGGTCAAATGCGAAAACCACCACTATCTGAAAGTGTCATGTATGTGACTTTGATTTTCATTTATCGTTGGTCATGGTCAGGAAACGTCTGAGAAGCAAGGATTAACAAAATCAATCAGGACAGAAAGGAGCAGTTTAACTTTCAACTGCAACGATATCACCATTTTCTTTCTACTAATTGTGGACGCAGTAATATCTGAGCTTCGAACCAGTGGCATTGAGGTAACGGTAGTTCTGGTCGGAGTGATTTATCCCTTAGTGCTGTATACTTCGAATGCCGTTTTCAGTTTGGTAATCCTTCAGTTGCGACTGAGGCAGTTCATTTTAACTGCTTGCTGACTCTCACTGCCAGAAATATTTGGACACTTCTAACTGACTCGTTTGGTCAATGTTGCTTGGCGATAGACTTTAAATGTGGCGTTGCAGTCAGCCCCTTGGAGGAATAGCACTCGATATTTGGTGTGATGTGAGTGATACAGGATCACGTCAGTACAAAACTGGAAAAGATACTGCTTTCCGACTCAATCCAATTGCTAATCACCTCAACAGCTATAGTGAGCTTTCGAAGTTTGTTTTGGTGACCTGTGTAAAGGTGAAATTGCATTTCTTATGTTCAATTCTTAACCAAAACCAAAAGGAATTAACTCAAGGGAACGGTTTATTTTACAGAATTTCTTTCAAATTTAATTTATCCTTTGTCGGTTAAACGACTTTCAGGAAATAATCTTCGTTTAGATTAAACATACCATAGGCTTAGCAACAGTATACCAAGAGAAATGGTTGACACTTGCTTTTCGAACTAGACCTCTGAGACTGGCAGTGTTCGACAGTGATCGATGCTGTATCTACTTTAGTTTGTCATTTTATAAATGATGTAGATGAGAATATAGAAAACAGGGTTGATAAGTTTACGGGTGACAGCAGATTGGTGGTCGAGTGGACAGTGAAACAAGTTATCTGAAATTAAGAAGTGATCTTTATCAGTTGGGTCAATGGGCTGAAGAGTGGCATATGTATATTACGTTGAATAAATGAGATGTAGTACATCATGGAAAACAAACAAAGGCAATGCATGTACATTGAAAGGTGCAACATTGTGCATTATAGGGAGATGTAAGGATTTCAAAACATAATTCTTTGAAATTTGCATCATATCCAAACACGATAGTTAAGATGGCATTTGGAATGCTTGCCTTCAATACATAAACCTCTCAATGTACTCGTCAGAGCGTGATGTTGAGAGTGCACGGATAGTTAGTGAAATCTTTTCTGGAAGATTGTGTCCAGTTTTTGTCGCCCTGTTATACGAAGGAGAGGGTTCAGAAGAGATGTACCAGGCTATTTCCAGGAGTGGATGTTTTGAGTTATAAACAGAGGCTGGATTGTCTGGGACTTCTTTCTCTGCAACGTTGGACTTAGAGGGATGATATTGTAGAGATATAAAATAATGGAGGGGTAGAGATGTGTTAAATGGCTGGTGTCTTTTCCCTCGAGTGGGGAATTACAAGATTAGGGAACATATCTATAGAGTGAAACGGGTAAGATTTAAAGGAAACATGAGGGGCAATCTTTTTTTTCGACAGAGATTAATTCTGTGTGGTATGAACTTCCAAAGGAGTTGGTGAATGGAACTGCAGTTGCAACGTTTAAACGGCAATCAGATACTGATTAGATTAGATTAGATTACTTACAGTGTGGAAAGAGGCACTTCAGCCCAACAAGACCACACCGACCCGCCGAAGCGCAACCCACCCATACCCCTACATTTACTCCTTACCTAACACTACGGGCAATTTAGCATGGCCAATTCACCTAACCCGCACATCTTTGGACTGTGGGAGGAAACCGGAGCACCCGGAGGAAACCCACGCAGACACGGGGAGAACGTGCAAAGTCCACACAGTCAGTCGCCTGAGTCGGGAATTGAACCGCCCACGCCACCGTGCCGCCCACTGCCACCATGCCGCCCACTGCCACGGACATGAATGCTTAGAAGGACATGGATAAAATGCAGGCAGGTTGGACGAGTTTAGTTTGGGATTATGGTCAATATGGATTGGTTGGATCACAGGATCTGTTTCTGTGCTGTAAGACTCTATGACTCCAAGTCACTTGATTGAACGTAATAAAAGTAAACGGGGCTGGCCAATAATTCACCACCCTAAACCAAATCGATTAAGCAAACTTTGTGTATTTTAATTAAAAGTGAATGCAGTGACAAAGTCAGATTAATATTCAATGTCATGATTGCAAGCCTGCATTTATATTCCTGGCAGTGTTTCGTTCCATTCTAGAAATATCTTTTGAAGGGATAATGACAAGTGCAATTCACATCAAGAATAACAGCACGGTAGAACCACGTTCAACTTATGAAAACCTATTAAATTAAGCATCAAGATGTTAACTTTCAAGGAAGGATAGTTCAATGTAAACATGACTAAACTGTAAATAACATGAAGAATCCAAAATGTTGGTAAAATGATAATTGTAAATGGGAAAACGATAAAAGTAACACTGCACAATGATGTCAGTAAACGTAACAAATCATACTTTAAAACTCATAAATAGTCAAAAGTCAGAGTACGTTTGCAATGCAAAACAGGAGAAAAATGGTTACATTGAACGTGCTGTAGTAGTAAAGTGAAAACGTATATTGGAGAAATTATGCCTGGAATGTGAAGAAGCATTTCTAGGAAAATGGGTGCAATTGCTTAATCTGATGAAACAGATTATTACCGATCTTACTGCAATATTTTATTTTCAATTCCAGTGGCTGCAAGGACAGGATCGAAAATGGTAAACACCATACTTTTGAGTATTACATGCATTACTGCCAGACGTTCTTTGCCCATTTTGCACCAGTGGGCACCAGGTAAATTGCTAGCTGGCTTGATAGTCTGGTTTACTTAGATTTACGCAAAGAAACAGGTTAGTGCAGAGGATGCTGTACTCTTGTATATGACTCGGAAGAATCGACTGATTCATGGTATTGACTGGGGTCCAACAGAATTCTATGATCCCGGTTGCATTTCTTCATTAGAACTTGAACTGCCTAGGTATTGCCCTCAGGTGTAGCAATGGTTTTCATTGAGAAGATGAAGAGTGTT
The DNA here is from genome assembly GCF_020745735.1 of Hemiscyllium ocellatum. Taxonomy (NCBI): domain Eukaryota; kingdom Metazoa; phylum Chordata; class Chondrichthyes; order Orectolobiformes; family Hemiscylliidae; genus Hemiscyllium; species Hemiscyllium ocellatum. The sequence continues at coordinate 5,367,345 of NC_083427.1, forward strand.
CAGCCTGGAACTTGGTGAACAGGAGCATTTCACAGGGATGTTTTCTGGTCCGTCTGGTCATCGTGATTTTTATAAATGACTTGGATCAGGAAATGGAAAAGTGGGTTAGTAATTTTGCCAATGACTCGAAGGTTCATGGGGTTGGGGATAGTGTAGAGGGATGTTGTAGGTTGCAATGGGACAATGATAGGATGCAGAACTGCACTGAGAAGAGGCCGATGAGGTTCAACCTGCAAAAGTGGAAAGTTATTCACTTCGGAACATCTACTTTGAATGTAGAATATTGGGATAATAGCAGGATTCTTGGCAATGTGATGGAACTGAGGGATCTTGGTGTCTATGTCCGCAGATTCCTCAAAGTTGTCACCCGAGTGATATGGTTCTGAAGGCGCATGGTATGTTGGTTTTCAGTAGTAGGGGGGTTGAGTTTGTGAGCTGTAAGCTTATGCCGCTGCTCGATCGGGTTCTAGTGAGACCACACTTTTCAGGTCGCCTGATTATAGAGAAAGTGTAGAGCTTTATAAATAGTGCAGAGGAAATTTACCAGGATCCTTCCTTGTCTGGACAACATGTCTTATCAAGAAAGGTTTAGGGATCTTGGTCTTTTCTCATTGGGCTGAAGAGGGATGAGAGCTGACTAAATAGAGGCATACAAGATGCTGAGAGGTATAGATAGTGGTACACCAGAGAATTAAGAAATGTATCAAGAGGTGGCATAATTTTAAGCTAATTGGAGGTTGGTTTCGGGGAGATGTCAGAGGTTAGTTCTTTCCACAGAGAGTGTTGCGTACATGGAATGCACTGTCAGCAGTGGTAGTAGAGTCAGGTACATTAGCGATATATAAGCGAGTCTTATATCGTCACATGAAAGCTTTTAGAATGGAAGGCATGTAGATTAGTCTGATCCTGGAGTATGATAAATTACACAATGACGAGGGTCGAGAGCCTGTACTGTGCTGTATTGTTCTGGTTCTGTGTTGTAGTCGTCAATAATTTATAATCAGCTGAGAACTGAAGAAACCTGTTCAGTTAGTGATAAACAGAAAGCAAGCCTCCAATAAACAACAAACATAACATTGCTTCAGTACACGTTGGTCATGATGCCCTTCCAATAATTTATTCAAAGAAACTCAATTAGGATTCATCCGATATTTCAATGGTCTCAAATAATGTATGACTTACGAAACTTTTCCCTTTCCTTTTTTTTTAATCAATGGCAAAGCAAGTCCAAATTTGCACGATGATTATTCACTGGCAACAGCACTGGCAACAACTCAACAGAACATCATTGGCACTGTGATGGGTGTGTTTGAATAGAAGGGCAAAAGCTGTACCAAAGCCCTGTTGAATGACTTTGTAATTACAAATACTTTGTGGCATTTTACACATGTACTAATTTTTATGTATTCTTTCTTCCTTTCGTTCTTTCTTTGTAGTCGTTAACGCAATGGTGTTGCACCTAAATCATGATTAACATCTGATAAAAGTGATAAAACTACGTTTACATGAATTCAACTGTTGTCATGGTAACTGCCTCAGGAAGATAATATCGCCTTTGAGGAGATAATTCGCAGAGGTAATATGATGAAGCTGCATGATCAGAAGCTGAACTCATTATGTTAACTTGGATAAAATAGCACAAAGATTAGTCAATATCTATTCAGCAAATGCCGAGTAAACATAAAACGGTGAATGAATATTGCTGAGGAAGAAATTATATCAGCAAAAGTTGGGAATCTATCTCCCTGGCAAATAACATCCCACTCAGAACGTTCCTGCTTCCACCACCGGACTCACACTATCCATGAAATTCTGCACTTCGTGTGGTAAATCTGTATAGACTGCACTGCCTTGGACATGATGGGAAATTCAGTATAGTCAACCAGTGTAAATGGCCCATCCTAGTCCGATGGTTGGAAACCAGACCTCCCAAATCCACAAAAACGCAGGGAAAATGTGTGAAACTTCACATGCAGAGTTGCTTCAGGCTGTGGGGCAGCAGTGAAACCACTGAACTGCAAAATGTGCAGGGCAAATTCGAGAATTGTATCTGTTCATTGGGATAGGGATATAAATAAGGTGGAGATTGGTAGTTGTAAATTTGGAGATTTGTTAAACCTGATTTGCACAGTAACTAACAGCAAAAAGAGAACTGAACATTGATAGCTGCAAGCACCAGATACTAAATGGAAAAGAGGACAACTGCTAGCTGTTTGCAATTCCATTCGACAGGAGTTGTCTCACTTCCTAGTCAATTACATAGTCAGATGCAATGAATCATGTTTTGCATACAGTGCCATTACCTTTCCGAGGTGTAATACATTCCAATAGAAGACAGAGGTACTAACATAGTAGGAAAGAGTCGGTATTGTGTTCCCCGAGAAATTCAGCCTCCATAATTTTCATATTATCTACAGTATTTTTTTTTCATTGCCATTCCCTATTATCAATATTCTTCTTCAGAGCCACAACAGAGTATTAAACTTCTTAGGATTGTTTTTGTATTGCAAATTGCAGAAAGAATGCAAATGATTAAGTGATATGCGCGAGTTTCTTCAACCTTGCGCAATTTATTAACACTCATAATTTTTTTTCTCTCAAAATTGATCTCTTATTTGATGACTTGAAACTGCTAGCAAGTTGCTGCTAGACGTATCTCATTTTGTACCTAGGACAAGAGTTTTCACTCACTATATGTGATACAATATGCAGAGCAAAAGAACATTCTTGCTACTGATGCCCAAAATGCAGCCATTGGAAAAAAACTCTTGGAATAAGGACACCAATAAAGAATCCATTGAATTTGCCATGTTCCACAATAATTCATCATTATAGTGAGATGTTCAGCTGTTATGCACAAGAATGCACGCAGGAATGGCACCAAGACCAGTTGTGCCTGCGTTTTGATGATCAGAGTAATTAAAGCTGAGTGCATTAAACAACAACACCCCCACCCCACTCCCCCTACCCCACAACACACACACACACACCACCCCGATTTGCCACTGGAGTTCTGTGCAGACAATAGTTGGGACAGTGGAAATTTTCATTCCTTAAAATGCTTGACTAAAATTGATGCCTTCACGCTCACTTTCTGTGGCTCAGTTATGGGAGCTTCTGCAGACCAGACACCAAACAATTTAAGTTCAGTGAAGTCAATTTCACACTATGGTGAAATTGCGACTCGCATTTGCCATCTCCACACCATGACAATTAGGTTTGGCTTACGTTTTATGCTAATCTCGAATTGCTCAGACGGCCTTTGACAGCAACACATTGAAGTGGCTTCGGGTAATGCCAAAGAATAGATATGTCAGGAGCAATATATTTCCTTCCCAAAAAAGGAAGTCATCCAGGGATTTCAATGAACGTTCCCACAATATGACTCTGGATTGTAATGTTATTAGCAGACTGTGACCACGTCCTCTAAAATGAAATACTCGCACGCAAGTTCAGCAAAGGAAGCAAAAAGTCTTGTTATTTTTGCTGTTCTTAATCACAGTTCTGGAGCACATGAAAGCTTTTAGAACGGAAAGCATGTAGATTAGTCTGGTGGGGTGGGATTACTGCAAACTGGCGTTATTACTGGACTATTAATCCAAAGAGCAAGTACTGTTCTCGAGATCTGAGATTTATTCAAAGCAGCTAATGGAATTTCAAAACAACGACAACAGCAAAAAAGTCGGAGCTCAATGTGGAATGATGAAATATATTGTCGATTGTTGGGTAAGAAAACTGTCATTTCACAAATATCTCGTAGGGAAGGTAACTGCAATTTTAGCTAATCTCGTCCGCATGTCAATCCAGAATGACAGCAATGCAGTTGACGCTTAATTGCCTTGTGGGCAATTCTGAATGGATAATAAATGGTGGCCTATTTCGGATTCATCTACAACCCAGAAACGATTTTTTGAAATAAGTCATCGCCTGCTCAGGAGAATCGGGAATGTTACATAAATATGTTAAATTGTCATTATTAGAATGGAAGCTTGAACCTTCTGTTTCACTTTCAGTCAGGAACAGATCAAAGCTTAGCATCAATATCAGATTTGGCATCATATTTGCAGCATTCCCCATTTTAGTCCGTGTCTCTAATCCCAGTTGGCAAGCAGCTTGTGTTCCTTGTTGTTATGAAGGCCTATGATTAAAGCTGACAATATGGCTGGATGGAGCTTTTCAGTTGACAGAAAATGCTGAAAGAGGGTGACATAGTTATCTATGGCAGATGTTCACAGCCAGACTGGTGACATACAAGCAGGGTCACCGGATAAGAGAATAGAAGAGAAAAGACAGAAGTGCTCAGTCAGGCATTCTTCATAAGAGAGGCATAGAACATAGAACATAAAACAATACAGCACATAACTGGCCCTTCGGCCCACGATGCTGTGCCGAACATTTGTCCTAGCTTAAGCACCAATCCATGTACCTATCCAATTGCTGCTTAAAGATCAGCAATGATTCTGACTCTGCCACTCCCATAGGCAGCGCATTCCATGCCCCCACCACTCTCTGGGTAAAGAACCTACCCCTTGCATCCCCCTTATACCTTCCACCCTTCACCTTAAATTTATTTCCTCTTGTAACACTCTGTTGTACCCGGGTAAAAAGTCTCTGACTGTCTACTCTATCTATTCCCCTGATCATCTTATAAACCTCTATCAAGTCACCCCTCATCCTTCGCCGTTCCAATGAGAAAAGGCCTAGTACTCTGAACCCATCCTCGTACGACCTATTCTCCATTCCAGGCAACAGCCTGGTAAATCTCCTCTGCATCCTCTCCAAAGCTTCCACATCTTTTCTAAAGTGAGGCGACCGGAACTGCACACAGTACTCCAAATGTGGCCTTACCAAGGTCCTGTAAAGCTGCAACATCACCTCACGACACTTGAATTCAATCCCTCTGCTAATGATCGCTAACAATGCAAACCATTTCAGCAAACTAATGTAAAAGTTCAAAAGGATACAGAGTAGAAAGGAAAGTGAATTCCATTAATTAAAGCATTTTTAGGAATTTGGAAATTACATAAATGAGTACACACAAACCTGTATATTTGTAAAACATAGTGGCAGTTTTCTTTCAATTGATAGATATTTTGCACTGAATTATACAAGCATTTCTGAGAGAAAGCATCTCTGAAATGCTAAGATAAAGAGTGGAAAAGTACGTCAGTAATTGACTCTGCTGCCTCAAAGTGTCAGGGACATGGGTTCCATTCCAGCTTTGAGTGACCATCTGTGTGGCGTTTGTTACTTCCTCTGGTGTCTGTGTCAATGTCATCGATTTCTTCCCACCGTCCAAGAATGTGCAGCTTAGGTGACCATGCTGAGTTGCCCATGATAACTAGGGATGTGTCACTTAAGTGGATTAGCCATTGAAAATGCATAATTGCATGAATAGGGGAGGGAGTTGAGTCTGGTTGGATCAGTCTGCGCTCAAGGGACAAATGGGTTGTTTCCATACTGTTTTTATGAAGCGACATACAGGAAAAAACACCCTGAAGTTTGCAGTTTAATAATGCCCCAAGTAGATATATGAACGTACAATAATCTAGATTCATTGATAACTGTCATTAACATTAAAAGAGTTCCGAAATGCAACTCACAGGCATTCAGGCAGAGATTCAGTTGACGTTTTAGAGACAGTCAACTGCAGACAGTCTGAAAAAAAAGGCCACCCTACGGCGAAAATTGAAAATGGTGTAAACAGAGCATTACTAAGAGAGCAGAAAAGTTTGTAAACATGGTAAATAAACAAAGTAGCTCAATTACAGATCCTTGCATTCAAAGAGTGAGCGAATTTCACCATCATCGGTTGATAGAGAGAGTAACGTTTATAAAGAATTAAGTTCCTGTTTTAAAACCAATTTGTAGCATGAAAACTGCCGGTTCATAAACTGCAATTGCAAAACAGAGAGACATCGATCTTCAGGCTCGAGAGCGACATAAAACGTCATCTGTTTGATCGCCTTATTAAAGAACTATAACATGAAATGTAAGTATATAACTTTACATTGGAACTGAGGTTACAAATTTTATTAAAATGAGATATTCTCATCCTGTTATGTTGTTTGTATTAAAGTGATGAGGGAATTTGGAAGATTTCATCGTAGTAAGTAGATATCCAATTGATTAGTAATGAACATGAGGTAGCTGGTAGTTGCCTGGGAAGGATTATAACTGTCACATGCATTGTAAGATCCCACGGACGGATGATGGAGGTTTTTGGTCAATATCACGAGATTATAGGGGACCTTGGGCTGTCTATGGAGCTGTGAATCATTGATCACGCGTTTACAGATTTGGATGCATAGATTATGGGTGTGTTGCAAAGAATGGCATCGATGTTGCATTTGATTATTTGAAAGGAAATGTTTAAGAAGGCTGTCCATTTGACTCCTACACAATGCCAGTGAAACTGCAGAATGGGCAAAGCAGAGTGTCCCAAAGAGGGTCCTGTCCAATGCCACATGATAAAGAGCTCGAATTATTCCACTAAAGACGAACATTTCACTTCAACAATGTCCAAACTGTCAGTTTACTTGGCATCAAACTCCTGTCACTAATGATCTGTGTTCCATTTATGCTGTCTCCATTCCCCAACTATTTCATATGGGTCCGGTTCCACCTCAAGCAGAGTACATGTCGTCCTCATTACCGTCTCGCCACGAAAAAGGGCGAGATGCTAAGTCTGAAACCATCTTCACAGTTGAACTGTAGCGTCTGACACTCAAGGATGCACAGTTCCCTGTTATTATTCCATGTTACTTCGTTCCCTTCATACTCCACCCCTTTCTTTTGTTTTCCCATTGGAGGAATACAATCACATTACCCATTAGCCCAGATTCTCCAAACCTTAACTCTCTAGAAATCTTCTTGTCATTATACTTTGCCCACTTTTAAACAGACTTGTTTCCTGCTCGTATTTACAATTTGTACCTCAATGACTATATTGCTTTCAAATCCGTTTTCTGCACATCTACAGCAATTCATGAACATTGAGTGCCAGTTCCAGTTTCATCCCTTCCTTTAACGCCATGTTGGTTGTGGGGTTAACTATATAATTAACCAACCCCCCCACCCCCCCGACACATCTTTCTTTCTTTTTTTCCTTTTTGTTTCATCTATTGATTTTGCGAAGGCATTCCATTTCCTCAGGTTTTGAGGGGGTGGGATATCTAAAAGGTTAACTACCTCATCATCTGGGGAGAGAGCTGCTATATCCATGGTCAATCCACCCCAAAGTCATCAATTCTGGAACATTATGAATTACTCGCATTAGGTGTTTATGATGATAATTGTCGTGTTTTCATCAAGAGCCTTCAACTACTCACCTTGGTATAACTTGCTCTTGTTTGGCTCTGTCAGAACTTTGTATACTAAGGAGCTTACCTTACCTAGCACCTCATATGGAGGTGCAAATCTAGGGTCTAGGAAGGTGTCGTTGCATTTTAACCATTCTGCAGTTTTACTGGCATTGTGTAGGTGACAAAATATGCAAAACTTTCTGCATATTCATATCCATGGTATTTCCACTTCATAATTCGCGCTTCTTTTTTCTCGATTAGCTGTTGTATCCACTTGTCTTTGAATTATCTGCCTTCCGTTGGTGTCGTGCTTGTACTAACGGTGGATGCAGGCGACGCATCTCTCTGCCTGTCAGTAACCACACGGGTCTACATCTTGTACAGGAGGTCGCAGAAATTCCTATTATCATCAGGACATGAGGGATAATCATCAGCCAAGCGTTCTGACATCGCTGTACCATATTGGCTGGCATGTTCTTCAGGGTTTTAATCATTCTCTCCATTATTCATTTTGATTGTGGTCCAAGGTACATGAATCCTTTGTTTAATCCCTTCCAGTTTTTCTGCATTCTGCATCGAGTCGTAAAATGCCTCTTCCTTGACCTGATATTATACTTGTCAATAAACATCAATTATTACAAATCTTTGCCAACGTACTTTCCTTCCAGCTTTGTGGCATTGTATATGGAGTCATAGAATCATACAAATGTACAGCATGGAAATAGACCCTTTGGTCCATTCTGTCCATACCGACCAGATATTGCAACTCAATCTAGTTCCACCTGCCAGCACCCGGCCAACATGCCTCTAAACCCTTCCTATTCATATACCCATCCAAATGCATTTTAAATGTTGCAATTGTACCAGCCTCCACCAAATCCTCTGGCAGCTCATTCCATACACATACCATCCTCTGTGTGATAACGTTGCCCCTATGGACTCTTTTATATCATTCCCCACTCACCTAAACCTATGTCCTTTAGTTCTGGACTGCGTGACCCCAGGGAAAAGACTTTGCCTATTTATCCTATCCATGTCCCTCATGCTTTTGTCAATCTCTATAAGGTTACCCCTCATCCTCCTACGGTCCAGGGAAGACAACCTCAGTCTGTTCAGTCTCTCCTTATAAATCAAATCCTCCAAACCTGGAAACATATTATAAATCTTTTCTGAATCCTTTCAAGGTTCACAACATCTTTCCGATAGGAAGGAGACCGGAAGTGCACGCAATATTCCAACGGTGGCCTAACCAAAGTCCTGGACAGCCATAACATGACCTCCCGACTCTTGTACTTTCGAGTTTGAAACTTTTCTATCTATTTGGCGAAGAAACTTATTATGAACACGATATGTTTATACTGTCCCCGGTAAAAGGTAGAGGAAACACAATATCAGGGACCTTCCACTGGCCTTGTGTGCCTAACAACTCCCTTCTTCTCATTTCTCTTCGTCAGTTTTGGGCAGATATTGGACATTTTTAATGTAATGTTCACTATGTCCTTTTATTGGCTGCCATGACCATATCTATTTCTGCCTCTCCACAGTGGTCATCCACCGGTGATATCCATATTTAACATGGTAACAATAAATCATCTGATGTCCGTCTGCCTCGCAAGCTGCAAAATTAACTTCACAAAATACCACACCCTCCTCTGAATAGCTGTCATTTGTGTCTTAATTTCCTCTGATGCCTGCCTTCCAATACGTTTTGAAACTCTTCATCTTTTCCTTGTTCTCCTGCCAAATCAATTGGGCCCCATCTTTCTTTTCCAGCTCATCTTTTCCTTCAATTTGTAGCGATCATTCTTCTTCAGTCGTTGCTTCTTTTTGGGTTAATTCATCTACCTAGTTATTTCTCTCTGGTTATAATTATAATTAGCCTTTACATTCATTATTCCATACTATATTCCATTTACCTTTTCAAACATTTATTGCAATAAGTGGGCGGACAGTAGCGTGTTTCTGTCAACATATACATATACTCTCACATCCGATAAATACAGTATTTTTGAATGTATTGTGTCATGAAAAGGAAGTTTTATCCAAAAACTCATAGAGTGCCTATTATACTTTTGAGAAGACGGAGACATTAGTGATTATGTAATCTCATATTTGCTCACTTTATTGCCATGTCAAACCACCTGAAAACAACAACAAAAAAAGAATTCTGTGCCACCTAATAAAATCTGGCAGGCAGCAGATGCGCTCATTTTAATATCAAACTAAGTTTTAAAGAATCAACCATCTAATTAGCCCCCCGGGGCCTGGCATTAACTATTATTACCACCAATCTTCAGTGAATTACAGAATGCGCTCAGAGCTTCGGCAGAAATGCATGGAATACCGAAGGGTCTGCTGTTTTCCATTTACTATCCCATCCTTGCAGTTACCGGGATTCCAGGTTAAGTATTGAATTTAGTAACTCAGTCAATCATCACTGAACTGAATTTTTTGTACCATTTAATCAACAATGCATCTCCCTTTCCCTCTCACGATGCTTATTAACTTCCATCAAGTTAGGTTTTCTTTGCTCTAACTTGTCTAATCTCTTCTCGTATACAAAATCATTACACACCATTACACTAATAGTTCGTCTTCAGATGAAACAATCGACAAAATGGTGACATAACTTCTCAGTAGTAGTGGCTTAATTTTCTTCTTGAATATTATTATGTAACCACTTGTTAGTGCACATCTTTTACGATTCTGTCATAGTTAAACGTCTTTTGAGTTTTGTTATTTGCTGACAGTTACGTATTTTCTACATTTACCAATAACAATCCATCACGTATATAAACTTGGTCTCTTTTTTCACATTGCTTTCGTATGTAGCTTTCTTCTTGTCATTACAGTACGAATTTAATCCTGTTCTATTCTTGCCATTGCTCTTGTCGTCAAGTAATGCAAATATATTATACGTTTATAGAGCCATTGGTACTGTTGATGTTGGTGAATCTTTCATTCGTTTTCAAGGTATAACTAGCATCCCATTATATTATTGATGAGTTTATTGCATGTGGTTTATCTTGGTGTTGTCAGTTTAAAAATATTGTTTTCTTGCGTGGGTCACATAATTCAAGTGTCAATTAACAACCTTTTCTTAGCGTGTGATATCCAATTGTCAGTGCATTGTATGTCTAGCATCACAAATTTCTCACAGTGTCGTTGAAGTGTTACGGCGTTATTCAATGTGTACATGAGTGATGACACTGCAAATAATTAGTTGAGAGCGTTTTTGGAATATTGAAGTATTTTTGCTGAATTTGATGCAGTAGTTTCCTGAACAGGCACTGTGTGGCATGGCTATAGTTTCAGTTATACAAGACAGTAAAATTTTGGATTATCTCTGTGAAATTGTAATTGTCTATAGATGACAGAGCATGTTACTTTGTTGTCGTTCTCCCAAACTTATTGTTTGATTCCTAATCTCTCCCATGTTGCGCTGATGATGGCGCTACACTGCCAAATGTTGAGAGTCGGATTTTCTCCTGCTCACAACATCTGATAATGTGTTATATTCTTTCAACCTTCAGCAAGTTTTCCAAGTTGAGTATGAAACTATATCTGGTAACACCTCTGAAATGGAAAGTGTAATACTTTTATTTCAAATATCTACTGCAGGAGAAGGTTAATCAATAGTTACATGTAGGAAGGTGTTGCTTCAACTCAGAACTCCAAAGGTTCAACAGAAGATTCATTTTACTGCACACTGAAAGACTCCAATTTATCAGTGCCCGTGAATGGCAATTAACTTTTTTTTTGCTCGCACAGTCGGCTAAAATGTCCATTGCATACTTATTTACCTCTGTTTAAGGATAACTCTGAGCAAATTGGCTTACATGTTCCCGAACAGTGATGACTTATTCTACACTCATTGGAATGAATCATATGCATTCGGGGAGAGATATCATATTGGTTAGTTTTAGTTTCCCAGTCTATTATTAGGAACCTTTATATTTAGTATTGTTTCCATTTTCTTCATTCGTACTGTATTGCCTTGGTATGTTTTTGAACTCATGCGGTTTTCGTTTTGAGCTCAACAAAATCTCCATCTGTCTCCCTCGTTTATTTCAGCGAACCTGGTCGTGATTGTGATTCTGTCTCGAAGAACATGTGGCCTCTCCTGCTGTATCACCTATTACCTGGTGTCAATGGCAGTGACAGATCTTCTGGTCATATTTACTGCTGTCCTCTTAAACCGAATAGCTGGGATTTATTTTCCATTAAGTTTCCTTTCCATCACTCCATTGTGTAGTTTACGTTCTGCCTTGATTTATGCATCTATAGACAGTTCTGCCTGGTTAACAGTCACTTTTACGTTTGACCGATTTGTGGCCATTTCATGCCAGAAGCTAAAAATACGATATTGCACTAAGATGGTGGCTGCATGGGTTATAGGAATCGTGTGCACGTTGAGTTGTATAAAAAATGCCTTCTTTTATTTTGTATATGACCCTATGTACGTAATTAAAAATATACCATGGTTCTGTCGTGTAAAAGTTATATTTTACACTTCACCTGCATGGGCTGCATTTGACTGGATGCGATCCATTCTAACCCCCTGTCTCCCATTCATTCTGATTGTACTGCTGAATGCTCTGACGGTCAGCCATGTTCTAGCAGCTAATAAAGCCCGCAGGAGAGTCCGGGCTCAGAACAATGGAGAGAACCAGAATGACCCAGAAGTTGAGAAGCGGAGAAAGTCCATTGTTTTACTTTTTGCCATTTCGTGCAACTTCATCTTACTCTATTTACTATTCATGATAACGATTCTCTATGTCCGAATTGCCAATGTTACTTATTTCTCAGGTTCTGATTCTAGTGAACCAACATTCAGTCTTGAGGAATATGGATTTATGCTGCAGCTTCTGAGTTCTTGCATCAATCCCTTTATTTATGCCGGAGTGCAGGCTAAATTCAGAGCAGAATTAATGAATGGTGTGAAATATCCATTGAGGTTATTACGTAAGTCACTCAACCTATGATAACAGGAAAATTCTGCACCAGTAGTTTATGATAACACAACGTTTCCTCTTAGTGGCCTAATTTCAAATAGCCCCTCTCCCAATAAATATTTTTCTTAGTTTTCGAGCTCTCTGGGCTAGGTGATCACAGGTGCATTCTTGAGAGTGTTCTTGGCGCTAACGATCACTGCAGAGTGACATCAAGTGGGCTTTGCGACGTAGTACCATTTTCCTACCAGTTACCAGTATTCCTGCTATTACTCTATTTAAATATATAAGTTATGGCAGCCCAATGGCCTTGATTGAGCTTGTCTGCTCCAATATTCCAGAAAGTGCATTCGAGAACTTGACCACTAGCTGTGTAATAAGGCATACATTCTTCTACAGCATCTGCTTCATTTGCAAGTTCTATTTAATCTGTGCACTCCCATTTTGTATTTTTTCATATCTGCGATCAGTTAATCTCTATCTTTCTCTCTAAACCTCATTCGATTTTGCAACCACTTATGATTCCTCTTTTGAATCTTGTCCTTTCTGAGGGAAATTGTCCCAATTTCTCACATCTCACTTTTTAGATGAAGCTCTGAATCCTTGCAAACATTTTCATAAATGTCTGCGGAAGTCTCTCCAAAGCACTCCGAAATTGTGCAAAATACGTCAGCTGAGACCGAACTAATGTGTTGGTAAATTGCAAAGTTATCTCTTTTCTCTTGTATTCTGTGACCACGTTAATAACCCGAAATGAGATATGCTGTATTAATAAAATATGAATATCAAAATATTCTGACGTCATTGAAACCATGAAGAAAATATTTAAAACCACCTTCCGTGAGACAGTCATGTGTTTCGTCTCTCTTGCTACATGCTATTCCTGTTTCTCAGTCATTCACTGAGATTTCACAGAAATTAATAATAGAACGAAAGAGCGGTGTAAATTATTGTCCCTTTACATTATTGCAATAGATTTTTAATTCCGCAGTGATCAGAGTGGGAGTTAGGTGGAAATAAGTGTCTGATCACCATCGTCTGATTGACAATGTGGATCTGCTCGATGTTTTTGGATTTGCATGGTTGTTCGATCGATCGTCTGGTGAACACCCATTGTCATTTCGCCCTTTTGTGGAAGAGAGTAGAGCAGCAAATGATCATTCCATAGATTTGTCGGCATTTCTTTCTCAATGAACAGCAGATGGTCAAAATAAATTTTCAGCATTTACTTCAATGCAATTTTAGAAACGTGTCGTGTTCAAGTTGATAACTACTGCCTCACCCAACTTCCACTGCTCAACCTTACTCGTCGTAATATGGACAAAATTATCATGACTCGCTTCAAAGCGACCTCTAAAATGTGTACTATTTAAATTTCTTCAAAGAAAAGACCTGAAAATTCATGTGAATGCCTGAAATTACAATTCCATAATTTCAAATAATTGCACTTTTTTTCAGTCTTGATTGTCAGTCCTGCACTTGAAAATACTTGAATTAGAAGAGCCTAGAATGCAAAGTGGCATTGCAACCAGAATTGGGCATCACCAATACAACCATTCTAAAATAACAGTAACAGCACTGAAACTAATCTCCAATGAATGGAATATATCAAAAATGCTGGAAATACAAGGAAGATCAGAAAATGTCTTTGCAGAAAGAATAACACTTAACCCTTCAATGTTACTTGCTACTCCTGGAACGTTTATTGTCCTCGATCAGTCATACTCTTTGGAAGAAAAGGTCGTTTGTCATAAACAGCGATGGTCAACTATGGTACCAACTGAACCTTTCTCCCTGGAAATTGTGGCAATAAATTCCGCAATAACAATGTTCTTTCTGCAAGAAGATCATGGTCATTTAAGACAAAATATCTATGCCTCACACATGATTATACCGGTGAATCTGGTGTACACAACATGCAAAAGGCACTTATTGACAATGTTCTGGAGAGTACCACGTTTTTCCTGCATTGTAGGATTGAAATATTCACAAGTTTACGGAACATACACCCACTAATTATTGTTGAATCGATATATTAAAGCAGGCACCGTGAGCCAAAAAGAATTGCTCCATCGATATTAATAGTACAAGGGAGAATCATGGGGGCAGAAATAGCTAAAAGTACTTCCGTAGCAGCAGACAAATTGATTATCAGGGTCCACTCCATGAGTATCAGGTGGTAATAACAAAAGCTCCATAGGCACCATTTCTTTCAAAGCAAGCAGAAGGGAAAACTGTTAAAAACAAGGGTGATGGACAATTAACAAAGCTAAGATTTATTGTGAAATCTGTAAAAGAATACCTTCCTAAGTCAATTTAATGCAGACAGTCTAACTTCGCTGAGTTCTGTGGACAGACAGCCTGTTCTTGCAAGTTTTGCAAACAATCTAATTCGGCAGAGTCAGGGGAAAACTCAAGGGCAGAAACACATTTTTCAATAGTAAAGGAATGGGAAAACAATTCCTTATGTGGAAAAGGGCTCGAACTGTTCCCGAGCTGATTGTCCTTGAGGTGAGACAAGGCTGAGAGAAGTATGGTATAAAGGAAACATGCGAATGACACTCGGGACCCCTTGCATAAGGCATTTTGTCAAGTTCAGAGGGTCCCTTTGCAAAGGCATGGAGAATTGTTTTCTTTGTTCTTGCCAGCATTTGAGTCCAGTCAATTTAATTTCCACGACAACAACACAGTGATTATTCATGACAGGTGACAGATAGAGGCAGAAGTAGGAGATCAACAGGAGAATGCAAAATCATGTTGAAATAATTTGTGACAACTCCTTATCAGAATCGATGAAGGAAATCAGGTTGTGTTATTAATGTAGACGATGAACGTGGAGACGAAGGTGGCAGTATAGCTCTCAAACTGACAAAGAGTGCTCAAGCAACTCAGTTGACAGCAGTGGTATATATAGTGAGTACCCAGTACAATATCGCTCAGGATCTGCCATTTATTCAGATAGTATGGATGTGTGCAGCAATTTGAAATAATACCTTCTTGGTGGGACATGATGGAATATGAACTGGGTGACAGAAATGTCCTACCTTCTGCCCCTTTACTGCGATATACTTTCAAAATGGCGAAAGGACGAGAACATGGAGTAATGAAACTGAAGACTTGTTACAAGTGATCACGAGATAGATGTGCCAAAAAATGAGGTAACAGATGAAGAAGAATGTCTGCTGCACATTGAAGGAATTGAAGCGCAGCAAAAGAAAGAGTAGTTTCGAATTGATTTGGCAGGAGATAAAAGAAAAGACAAAGATTTGCAAAAAGTTTTGAAAGGGTAGAAATCGGTGGAACTTGAGTGATAAAAGGGAATACATAGAAAGGAAGGTGTGGCTGTGCTGAAGGAAATTTGCCGTACCTCAGGGAGAAAGGAATCAGATGATTTATTTTTACCATAATATATATGGATATCCAGGTGGATGAATACTGTGGAGAGGCAGAAGGAGGTATTTTGCTGGCCACGAATGAAGGGGACATGGAACAATCCATAAGAATTTGTCCAATAATTGCTCAATTAATATCAGCAGAAATGTGAAGAAATAGTTCTTAGACCAACAAGGCCAGTCAAGTCGCCCTGCGCTAATCTATAAAATGACTTTAGGTTCCACAAATCCTTATCACGAGAGAACATAAGCATATCCTGCTGATAATGGATAAAATCACCAAATGGGTAGCGGTGTTTCCCACTCAAACTAACACTACTAAGATTCCACCAACTACGTTGGAAAAGGTTTTTAATCATTGGGGTTGTGTGATGAGTATACGTCAGATCAAGGATGAAATATTGTATGGCCCAGTTGATGTAGCGTGCCATGACACTAGAAGGGATTAAGCAAAAGTTCCACATACCTTGGGCCACAATCCAGTGAAGTAAAGGAGAGAATGAATAGAACCCTGGAGGACATGCTGACCAAACTGGTACAGCAATATCAGAACACTTGGTAACTGGTCTTGGCAAATAGCCTCATGTCCTGATAATAGCAGCAAGTACTATGGCCTCCTCTCCAAGAATGAGCCCCTATAGTTTAATGACAGGCAGAGAGATGCGTGGCCTCCAGCAACTGTTAGTCAAGACCAGAGCCAACAGAAGTAGACGGATTAATAAAAGACAAGTGAATGAAACAGGGGGTTGAGAGTGTAGAAATGCTGAACTACGTGGCTGAAAATATCATGGATAAGTATGTAACGCATGTTTTGACTCCAAGGCAAAACCAGTAGAACTGCAAGCTGACAAAAGGTAAAGGTACCTGTGCATCAAATACACCTTTCATGGTCCCGAGATTTGCAGAACTAAATGAGATGAGAAGATAACGTGAGCCCCACAATATATATATACCGATTTCAGCTCCAAATAATCGCTGATATCAAAATAAGTAGTTACAGTCCTTTGGATGAAACACGAAAATTGCCACCAGAAGCACGTAACTCTAGTAATTCGTGATGTCCCAGAATTGGGAGACTTTGGGTTGGACTAGCGATGTATACATCAGCACTCGCTCCAGGTGGTGGGGCAATTACCTTTTTAAATATACCACTCCCCGAAGCCTCCAGGAATAGAATGCTCTTGCAGTGTCATGAGACAAAACAAAAGATATAAAGAAAGAAAGGTTAATCTAGGGGATGTTTACTGACGTGGTTAACCCCACAACCGACATGGCGTTAAATGAAGTGATGGACGATGAGAAGTGACCCTGCTTTGCATGAATTGCCGATGGGTTGCAGAAATTGGGCTTGTAAGTAATGTGCTCACGAAAGGAAAATAAATGTCAATAAATTGCAAATAAGGTCAGAAATTACCTTTCTTTTACAGGGGACCCAGCCAATGAGATGATGATTACCGAAGCTTTATATTTTGGATAAGCTGGGCTAATGGATATTTCGGTTACACTCCTCCAACAGGAAACCAAAGGGAAGGGGAATGGAGTAAAATTCAACAGTATTAACAAACTGCGCATTGCAGAGATTCAGACAGTAAAGCTTAGCTGTTAAAATAGTTTCAGACTCAACATCACACTCTTTTCTAGGCTGAGATGGTACCGTGGACGGTAGGCGTCCTGTGCAAGTAAACTGAATTGCCATTTTGAGGTTAAAAACGGACCGATGTGAAGTTGCAGGGTAATGGGGGCAAGAGAAAATGGACTCAGATTGTGCAACACTTTATTTAAAGTCACTGACAAGATTAGACACTGTTAGAGAGGAATGTCAAAGTGGACTCTTGAATCCCGTGTGCAGGAGAACAAATCGATCATTGTTTATCACCTGGCATTTGAGAGGCCTTTCTCTCTCCGACATTCTGGTTACCCAACGAAGCACAACACTTTTGTACATTTCACTAATCGCACGCAATACGGATGTCAATATTAACCACACCTCTAATGTATACATTCAAACCTGTAAACACAGGATCAATGACGGACAGCTCAATAAACAGCCTTCATTCCTCCCATAATCTCTTGATGTCTACCAGTCATCTCCGTTATTAGTCATTCGGATCTTACAATGCATTTGACAGTTATTCTCCTCCCCAGACATTTACCAACTGAATCAAGTTAAAGAGTCATAGAGTCAAAAAGATGCACAGCACAGAAACCCCTTCGGTTCAACTTTTCAAAGCCGACCAGATATCCCAACGAATCTAGTCCCAGCTGCCAGCACGTGGCCCATATCCCTCCCAATCATTCCTATTCATATACCCGTGTGGATGCCTTTTAAATGCTGCAATTGGACTAGCCTTCACCACAACCTTTGGCAGCTCATTCCATACACGTACCACCCTCTGAGAGAAAAAGGTGTCTTTTATGTCTTTCCCCTCTCACCCTAAATCTATGCCCTCTAGTTCTGGATTCACCCACCTCAGGGGCAAGACCGTGTCTGATTATCCTATCCATGAACCTCACGACTATATAAACCTCTATTTGGTCACCTCACAGCCTCTGAAGCTCCAGAGAAAACAGCCCTAGCCTCTCCCTATATCTCAAATCCTCCAACTCTGGCAACATCCTTGTAAATCTTTTCGGAACCCTTTCAAGTTTCACGGCATCCTTCCGATCGATAGGAAGGAGATCAGAATTGCACGCAATATTCCAACAGTGGCCTAACCAATGTCCTGTACAGCCGCAACATAACCTCCCAACTCCTGTTCTCAATACTCTGACCAATAAAGGAAAGCATGCGAAAAGCCTTCTTCGCTATCCTATGGAGCTGCGACTCCACTTTAAAGGAGCTATGAACCTGCACTCCAAGGTCTATTTGCTCAGCAACACTCCCGAAAGTCTTTCGATTAAGCGTCTACGTCCTGCTAAGATTTGCTCTCGCAAAATGCAGCGCTTCACATTCATCTAAATTAAACTCAAACTGCTACTTCTTAGCCCATTGGCCAACTGACCAAGATTCCGTTGCATTCTGAGGTAACCACCTTCACTGTGCACTACACCTCCAATGTCGGTGTCATCTGAAAACTTACTAACTATAACTCCTGTGTTCACATGCAAATCATCTATATACATGATAAAAAGTAGTGGACCCAGCAACGATTCTTGCGGCACTCCTTTGGTCACAGGCCTCCACTTTGAAAAACAACCCTCCACCACCACCCCTCTTGTCTTTTATCTCTGAGCCAGTTCTCTATCGAAGTGGCTAGTTCTCCCTGTATTCCAGGACATCTAAACTTGCTACCCAGTCTACCATCGGGAACCTTGTTGAAAGCCTTACTGAAGTCCATATATCACATGTCTACAGCTCTGCCCTCATCCGTCCTCTTTGTTACTTCTTCAGAAAACTCAACAAGTTGTGAGACATGATTTCCCAAAAACAAAGAAATGTTGTCTGTCTCTAATCATAACAAACTGGAGAATAACTAACCGCAATGAATTTTTCCAAATTCCTTAATTACCTTATTTCAAACAAGAATTGAACAAATAATAAAGAACAAAGAACAAAGAAAATTTACAGTCCAGGAACATGCCCTACGGCCCACGAAACCTGAGCCGATCCAAATGCACTGTCTAAACTTATCGCCCAATTCCTAAGCATCGGTGTCCCTCTGCTCCCCACATACTCATGCATTTGTCCAGACACACCTTAAGTGAATCTACAGTGCCTACCTCTCCCGCCTTTGTTGGCAACACTTTCCAGGTATCTATTGACCTCTATGTAATGTACTTGCTGCGTATATCCTCCTTAAACATTTCACCTTCACCTTGAATGCATGGTTTCTCGTTATTGAATCCCTCACCCTGGGAAAATTGTTTATCTCTGCCCTAGCTAAGCTTCATGATTTTGTAAATCTCAATCAAGTTACCCTCAATCTCAATTTTTCTAATGAAAATATTCCTAACCTATTCAACCTCTCGTCATGGTTAACACCTTCCATACCAGGAAACATCCTTGTAAACCTTCTCTGCACCTTCTCCAATGGGTCCTCATCCTTTTGGTAATGTGGCGACCAGAACTGTACACTGTACATTCTAAATGCGGCTGTACCAAAGTCTTGTTCAATTTCAACACGACCAGCCTGCTCTTTTGCCCAATACCCCGTCCAATCAAAGCAAGCATACCATATGCCTTCTTGACCGGTCTACCCTCCTGTGCAGCCGCCTTCATGGTATAATGGACTAGAACTCCCAGATCTCTCTGCTCATCAACTTTTCCCAAAGCTCTTCCGTATTTGACTGTAGAGTTAAACTTCTTAAAATGCATCATCTTCCATTTCACTGGATTGAACTCCATCTGCCACTTCTCCACCCAACTCTCCAGTCTATCGATATTCTCCTGTATTCTTTGACAATCCCCTATGCATTCTGCTATTTCACCAACATACGTGTCATCTGACCAAACCAAAAATGCCTTTTCCAGATCATTTATGCATATTACAAACAACAGTGGCCCCAACATTGATCCCTATTGAATGCCAGTGGTCTCCTTTCTCCCTTTAGAGAATGCCCCTTCTACAACTGCTCTCTGTCTCCTCGTGCTCAACCACTTCTTTATCCACTTAGCTAGAACACCCTGCATACCATGTAGCTTCATTTTGTACATTAGTGGACCACAGAGAACCTAATCAAACACCTTACTGTAGTCCATGTATATGACATTTACAGCCCTTGCTTCATCTATCAACTTGGTCACTTCCTCAAATAACTCTATTAAGTTGGTAAGGCACGATCTACCCCGCACAAACCCATGTTTCCTATCACTGATAAGCCCATTCTTTTCCAAACATAAATCGATTTTATCCCTCAGTACCTTCTGCAGCAACTTTCCCACCACTGGCGTCAGGCTCACTGCTCTGTAGTTACTTGGAATATCCCTACCATCCTTCTTGTTCAGGGGACAACATGAGCAATCCTCTAGTCCTCTGGAATCTCACCTGTGTTTAAGAATGCTACAAAGGAATCTGTCAGAGCCCCAGCAATTTCCTCTCTTGCAACCCTCAGCAGCTTGGGATCTATCCCATCCAGTCATGCGGATTGGTCCACCTTAATATCTCTTAGTCTACCCAACACATCTTCCTTCCTTCTGTCAATGTGATCCCGATAAACAAACTTCAATCTCTAATCTCAACATGCATCACCTTCCGTTCTTCAGTGAACACTGCTGCAAAGCAATCATTGAGAATCTCACACATTTTCTCAGGTTCGACTCACAACCTTCCTAATACTTTACTGGACCAACCCTTTCTCTAGCTCCATTCTTGTTTCGTATATAAGAAAAAAAGGCAATGGGATTCTCCTAAATTTTGCTCACTGAAAATAACTCATGACCCATTTTAACCTGCTTGATTCCTCGTTTAAGATTGGTCCTACTCTCCCGACATTCCTCCAAGGCCCATTCTGTTCTTGGAGAAAGTGAGGACTGCAGATGCTGGAGATCAGATCTGAAAATGTGTTGCTGGAAAAGCGCAGCAGGTCAGGCAGCATCCAAAGAGCTGCAGAATCGACTTTTCAGGCATGAGCCCTTCTTCAGGAAACTGAAGAAAAAAATTCTTGAAGTAGAGCTCATGCCCGAAACGTTGATTCTCCTGCTCCTTGGATGCTGCCTGACCATCTGCGCTTTTCCAGCAATACATTTTTTGCCTCATTCTGTTCTTAGCTGCTTGGATCTTATGTATGCTTCCCTTTTCCTTTTGGCTAGTTGCAGGAATTCTCCTGTCATTCACAGTTCACGAATCATGCCTATCCTATCCATTATTTTGAACAGGACGTGCCTATACTTCACTATCTTCAACCTATATTTGAAAGTCTCCCACATATCAAATATGGACTTTCCAACAAATAGCTATGCCCAAACCACCTTTGCGTGCTCCTGCCTAATTTCGATGTGCCTGGTCTTGGCCTAGTTTGGTACCTTTCCCTTAGGACCACTCTTATCTTTGTCAACGAGTACTCAAATACTTACAGAATTGTGGTCACTATTCCCAAAGACATTCCCACTGCAAATTTCCAAAGTCCATGATTGCTAAGAGTAGGTGGTTTGGCCATGTTTAATTGTTCATTGTAAGCAGGGATATGTAGGTTGATTATAATAGCCATGGGCAATGAGGAATTACATAGATAAGGTAGACGATTGCGTTGGGGTGGGGTTCTCTTCAGTGGATCAATGTGGGCTTAAGTGCCCAAATGGCCTGCTTTCATACTGCTTCTGTGATGAGATGTCTTGGAACAAGCAGCCTAAAATTTACAGCGTAGAAGGAACTAAAATTACTGTTTGATTCCACAGTAATTGAGATTCATTTTGTAATGCTCAAAATGACCTAGCTCATTCTCCAACACCAGCTCCAGTATGGCCCCTTCCCACAAAAGAATGTACATTTCTACAAATTTTTCTTTAACAAGCCTAAGAAATAGAGGGCAGCTTATCTTTCGCTCAACACTGGGAGATCAAACGCAGTCTCTCTGTTTTGCAACTATAGTTGAGGACCCCTGCAGTTTGTTTGCTGGCATTGGTTTTGAAGCAAATTTTTCGTTCTCAATAACCTTCACTGTCTCGATCCTAGACTGGATCTCTTTACTAAATACGATAGCATCGATTCGAAATTCATTGATGAAGAGATGAAATTCAGTTAATGTTAACTTTCTCTTGATCTTTAGATACAATGATCTGTACTTGAGCTGCAATTGATTATTTTCCATGCTTTGAAATCTCTTCTGCTCTCCAAAAGATTGGCTGTTTACATAATTTGTCGCTCTATTTTCCCTGCCTGGAGGGATTTTCTTTTTACAGTGTACAACTGGCTGCTCATAAAAGCTCAACTAAATGCTTGCCTGGATGCATATGTGTTAAAATTCTCAATTCTTAGATTGGCCTTTGAAGAGAATCGTGACAATTACCCGATGAATCTCAATTACTGTGGGATCAAATAGTTATTCTAGTTCCTTCTACACTGTAAACTTTTCCAAGACATCTCATCATAGAAGCAGTATTTGACCATTTAAGTCCACATTGACCCAGTGAAGAGAACCCCACCCAAACTCTTCCTCATCCATGGAATTCTGCATTTCCATGGCTATCATAATTACCCTACTATCCCTGTTTACAATGGACAATTTAGCATGACCAAACCACCTAATCTGCACATTAATGGACCTTGGGAAGTAATCGGAACAAATCTGCACAAACACTAAAAGAATGTGCAAACTTTATACAGACACTTACCTGAGTGTTGAAGCGAACCCACGCCTTTGGTGTTGTGTTGCAACCCTGCCAGACACTCAGAGATGGCACTTCCCATTATATAGGTTGAGACAAGCTAGAAGGAGATAGATGGAAATGCAGTCATCTTTAGCTCAGATGAATTAAATGAGTTACAGGAGAAAAGTGAACATTTAAAGCCATTGTATCAAAAGGCATACACAGAAAAATAATACGATTGTATCCCTGAATATTGTTATCGTATAATGACGTGTTAATGAGGAAATAGAGACAATCACATACTCAGGCATTTCAGAAATGAGCAGAAGTTGGTCAAGTCTTATTCTCGATGTTAAAGATAGTAGCTGTTGCGAGTGGCACGTGAGATACGTCTGGAGGTTATTTAGGAGTAAGAAAAACGCAAGATAAAATACAAAAATCATTTTTACAGACCTGGACTGCATAATGAAATTGTTCAATTGTGCTTGATATGTCATATATGTTAGGTAGTTGGAAAACCACGGTCAATGATAAAACCCATATTTATATACTATCTATTCCTGCATTTGAGGAACATTTTACATGAGTCTTAATTAATTGCAGAAAACCCCTTCCTCAACCCAAATGTGGCAGTCAGTATTTGTTTATAATAATAGATGTGTCCACTAGATTTCCAGAGGTGTAATATCACAAGGAAAAGGACTGTAGATAATTGCTCAAAACTTTCGCGACATACAGACTACTGACAGAGATACAGTCAGATCAAGGGTGCAACTTCACAGCGTAATTATTCAAGGAAGTTATGGGCATCTTAGGAATAAAACAGTTCCAACCTACTGCATACCATCCAAAATCACAGGGTGCGCTGGAAATGTTGCATCAGACACTAAATATCATGTTGACAGTTTATAGTCAAGACTATCCCGATGAATAAGACTAGGGAATTCCGTTTGTGTTTTTTTTTGCGGTCAGAGTTGCACGAAATGAGTCGATCAAATTCTGTCCATTTCAATTAGTTTATGGGCATAAAGTGAGATCACCGCTAATACTGACTAAGGAGAAATTGTTTAGTCATAATTCAGAGATCATGTATTTGGACTACGTGTCAGACTTTAAGGAATGGAGCGGGAAAGTTGGTTTGACTGCGTTTAAAAGTATCATAGCACACTATGAGACTGGAAGCAGACAAGATATCAAAGGTCGCAATTTTGCTGTTGGGGAGAAGGTGTTAGTGTTATTTCCTGTAAAAGATATACATTTAAAAGCAAGGTTTAGTGAACTTTATCAAGTCGAAAGGAAATTGAGTGAGATGAGCTATTTGAAAGGGAGTCCAGACATAACAATTCTCACGTGAATATGCTCAAACGGTATTTTGATGGGGAATGAAATCCATAGAAGACCATGTTATTGCTTACAAACAAGGGAAAAAAGTTCAGAGGATTCTGAATTAGACACTCCTCAAGTTAAATTGGACAATGAGAAAGTTGTCAAAACTTGGGATAAATTATTGAGTTACTCTCCAGAGAAAAATTGAAATGCCCTGAAAGAGTGATAACTATCACATGGGGAGATATGTGGACATACTCTGGGAAGTACTAACCTAATTATACATGGTGTAGATCCAGAAAATCATTAAGCAACATTTATTTGTCATAACCCTGTAAAATTGACACAGGTTCACAAGGACACTGGACGCATGCTCCAAGAAGACATAGTCGAAGCGAATTATAGTGACTGCAGCTCAGTAATTGTAATGAATTCAAAACCAGATGGTACCAAAAGGTTACGTGTGATCTTTTGCAAATTAAATGCAAATACAAAGACTGATGGATATCTGATTCCACATTTGGAAGACTGTATTCAGAAAGTGGGACAAGCAGCTTAAATATCTGAGTGGGAATTTGCTCAGAAGACACTGGCTGGTACTTTGTCGTAAAGATCGAAGGCAGTTTCGGCTTTTGTAACACTGAATGGACAGTATCAATTTGAAGTCATGCCATTTGGTATGAGAAATGCGCTAGCCAAATTTCTGTGACTAACCAATAAGTTTATTGCTGGTCAACCCAACTGTATTGTATATATCGATGACATAGTGACTTTTAGTTGCACAGGCAAAGAACATTTACAATATTTATTCGACTTGTTTGATCAACTTCGGAAGGCAGGCTTGCTGATAAACCTGGTTAAAAGTGAATTTATCAACGCCGAAGTCACTTTCTTTGGTCACTTTGTTGGATATTATTAAAGGCCCCATGGGATGCAAAAACAGAAGCAATTGGGGATTTTCCCATACCATGGACAAAACGGTGAGTACAATAATTCCTGAGATTGAGTGGATTTAATCGAAAACGTGTACCAAAGATTGGCAGCCTGGCTGCTTCAGCCAATAAGTTGCTCAAGAAAGGCAAGACATTTCAGAAAACAGCGGACTGTCAGAAGGCATTTGACAGTCTGAAAGCTGTATTAACCACTGTTGCAGGAGCAGCCACGCCTAACTGCGCAAGACATTAAAGATGTCTATTGACTCAGCAAGATGGTGGCGATTCTGTAGAATGACTGTGGAGAGCTTGGCCTAACAACCAAGGCATACTGGTGGGTATTTTTTTCCATCCCCGGCCAACGTATGTGGTAGAAGTATTAGATTAAATCGTTACAGATTTAGTACTAGGGAGTGGGAAGGATGCGAAAGTGAAAAGGACCAAGCAAACAAGAGCAGAGACGACACCCCCCCCCCCCCGCAGCACCAGCCTCTCCTGAACACCCCCCCCCTCCGGAGACCCAACAGACAATTAGGAAGTGGCTGCGGCGATGGAGAGACCTCCCTTGAAAGTTGGGGCTGCGATTGAGAACATCCGTGGGGAGATATGTGCCCAGGCCCAACCTATTGCATCCATGCTGAAGAAGCATGGGCAGGATATCCAGGGCCTCGGGGAGAGGCTGGCAGTGATGGAGGGTTGAACTCATGACTCGGAAGCTGTGCTGGCGTCCTCATTCAGTCGGATCTAGGTTCTGGAGCGAGAGGCACGGGCCTTGCGAGACCATATCGACGACCTTGAAAATCGAGGTCGGGGGATAAATCTCCGAATTGTCAGGCTCCCTAAAGGTGAGGAAGGTGTGCAGCCAGTTTGCTTCTTTGAAAGCTGGCTGCCGAAGTCTTTGGTCGTACACATCAAGTCCAGCAAGCTACAGATTGAAAGGGTTTATCAGATTACAGTGCACTCGTCAGGCCCGGGTGCAGCGCCCCCTCTCGGACCTAGTGCACTTCTATTAATTTCTGGACAAGCAAAAAGTCATAAAATCTTCCAGTTCCCTGGATAAGGATCCACGAGCAATGCTGTATAAGTGGTCAAAACTCATATTTTTCCAGGATTTCCCTGCAGCTGTAATTCGAAAGAGGAATTCCTTCGATTAAGGTAAAAAGAGGCTGAGGAACCTGGGCATCCAGTACTCCGTGAAATACTCTGCATTGCTTAATTTCAGCCACGAGGACTCAGTTTATACATTTGACTCGGCGGATAAGGCTAAAACCTTTGTAGACACTTTAAAATAGATGGATTGGTCTGAAGGATACAGTTAATCTTCGTTCTATTTTCTATCTTTCCCTATGTTTTCTCTTCCTTTTTAAAATTCCTTTCTTGCTCCGTAACAATTTCCTTTTTATAAAGGGGGGAAAGACCTTGGAATAAATTGTTCCATTTTCTTTTAATAACTGGATTTTCTGATGGGAATTTTTGTGAATGTTCTTTCTTGTCTCTCCCCTTTTTTTGTTTTTTCTGTTTCCCTTTTAGTCACAGGTAGGGGTGACATGGAGCCAGGAATATATCGAGGGCTCATCCTGACTTTGTCTTTATTCTGTTGATTTAAGGATCATCTCCTTGTTTTTTTTTCTGGCCTAAGGCTGGGCCACAGTCCGGGTTTGAAGGAGGTGTGAAGGAGTGGATGGGTAGCGTGAGTACCTCCTATGGGCAGGGGTAAGAGTCTTCCATTCAAGATTTTATACTTAGCTTCCTTTGTAGATTTTTGATAATAATAGTTCTTTAAAGTTATGATAGAGTAGTTTTTGTATGTACAGTTTTTCGATTCTTTGAGTCTTTATTAACTTATTCTGGGAGCTTTGTAAGCAGGGTTCTCCCTCCGAGGGTTTCAAGGGTCTCTGAAAGGGGATACGGCTAAGTGGCTTATTAAATGTTTACCCGGAACATTAAGACAAGACATTCGTCTGTCAAAAGGAAAGAAGTGCTTTCTAGCCGTAAGAGGGAAAGGGTTGATATCGATTTGTTGCAGGAAACCGATCTTTATGATGATAAACACATGAAATTACAACAGGGCGGTTATGACCGGTTATTCTTTTCATCCTTTACTACTAAAAGTAGGGGAGTGCGGTACTTATGCATAAAATTCTGCTGTTCACATTATTAGAGCAGGTGAAAGATGAGCAGAGACGGTTTGTGATACTTAAAGCCCTGATACATGGGGAGGAAGATGGCATTTTAAACGGCTACTGTAGCCCAGTGCATCCCCTCAAATTTTTGATTAGTGCTTTCTCTAAGTTGAGTGCTTTTGGAACACAGCACATTATTATGGGGGGGGGGCATTTTAATTGTCTTTTGATCCAACAGTGGACAGGATGTCTTGTGGGCCCCCAACTATTTCTTCACAGGCCAAGCAGGTGGTTGACTTATGTGAGGATAAGTCTTATGGGGCCGGTGGATATGTGGAGATGTCTTCACCCTACCTGCAGGGGCTTCATCTTGTTTTCAAACCCACATAAATGTCACACGAGGATTGACTTCTTTCTGGCTCCCACGGCACTTCTGGATTCGATTATGGGTTGTTAAATTGTGAATATAGCTATTTATGATCATTTGGAGGCTTGGAGGTTAAGGCCAAGAGTATGGGCTAGCTTTGCGGCATTGGTATTTGGACCCTTTTCTACGTAAGGATTCCAAATTCGTGGAATACTTTTTGAAGGAGTTTCAGGAAATCTTGACTATCAACTCAGGCATGACTAGTAGTCCGTCTATGCTGTGGGAGCTGCTAAGGCCTTTGCTAGGTGGTTAGCTATTTCCCATTCGGCTAGCTGGAAAAGACAGAAGGAGGAACAGCAGTGTCTACTTGAGACACGGTTGAAAGCCGTCGAGGTGGCACATTTCACGCGGCCTTTGGTGACTAAGCTACAGTAGATCACGTCCCTCTGGGCCGCCTTGAATTCAATACTGATGCAAAACGCAAAGGAAGAACCTGCTTTTTCTGGACAAAAGCTGTTCGAATATGGAGGTAGGCCAGGGAAGTATTTAGCATACCTGACTAGGAAAAAGCGTGCTCCCCAATCCATTACTGCTATCAGAGACAGTGCCAGTGTCCTTACATACGGTGCTAAACAGATTAATGAGGCTTTTTGGAGCTTTTACTCTGAATTGTATTGGTCTAAAGGTTGCGAAGTCAGTAGGGCTAAAATGGAGACCTTTCTTTTAAGAACCTGGACCTCCCAGGTGTAACATTGGAACAGGCCTCTCTCCTTAATGTCCCCTTGAAATTTCAGGAAATACAGGAGGCAGCTAGGCAACTTCAGCCTGGCTCTGATGGTCTCCCAGGTGCTGTTTATAAGGAGTTTATAGGGATTCTGTCAGAGCCGATGTTGGATACGTACAATCACTCCTACATTATTGAATGTCTACCACCATCTTTGAGCGAAACTAATACCTCCTTAATTCTTAAGATGGAGAAGGTTACTGAGGATCGTGCCTCATACCGGCCCATTTCTCTATTAAATTCAGATTTCAAGATTCTGTCTAAGATCCTGGCGCTGAGGTTGGAAAGGGTGTTGCCCCATATTATTAAAGAGGACCGGACAGGCTTTAAAAGGAGCCGTAGGTCCTCTATTAATATTAGACAGTGGCTGAATATGGTCCAGGTTTGTCAGCAACGATCGATTCAGGGGTTGGTGATTTCTGTAGAGGCAGAGAAAGCATGTGACTGGGTGGAATGACCGTATCTTTTTAAATGTCTGAAAACAGTTTGGGCTGTGTGGAGTCTTTGCGAGGTGGGTGGAGGTTTTATATCACCTCCCTCTGGCTGCAGTCATCACCAGCTGAGTGAAGTCTGCGAATTTTAGGATTGGTAGGGGTAGTCGGCAAGGCTACCCCCTCTCACCGTTGTTGTTTATGTGGGTGATAGAGCCGCTGGCAGAGTCCACTCGTCAGAACGTCCAAATAACGGCTCCAGAACTGGGACCGAGGGCACACAAGATTACACTGTATGAGGATGATGTCCTTTTGCTTTTATCGAACCTGATGACCTCCGTACCCAATTTGATACAATGTATCAATTGGGGTTATTCCAGAATATAAGATTAACTTTACAAAATCGGGTACTTTGCCGTTGGGGAACCTCAAGGATGTACCAGAAGTTGAAAGTAGCCCGAAATTCCCTTCTAAGTGGTCACGGGCAGGGTTCTGATATCGAGACATTTTTATTACCCCCAAGTTTGATCTGTTATTTTGGTCTAAGTTTGCTCACTTTATCGACAATATTAAGTGAGATCTCCAGAGATGGGAGGCTCTTCCAATTTCATGGCTGGGCCGAATATCTCTTATTACGGTGAATGTTCTTCCTCGTTTGCATTTTCTCAAATGTATGCTCCCTATAATGTTTCCCAGGTCAACGCTATGGAAGCTTACGGGGTGGTTTAGTTCCTTTGTCTGGCACCGTGGGCGGCCACTCATTAAACTTACTTATTTGAAGTTGCCTCAACGAGGGGGAGGAGTTGATTTCCAAGATATCAGAAGTTATCAATTGAGTTCCCTGCTGTCCTTTGTCTGCGGCTGAGTAGGTAACAATCCACACTCAATATGGCTAGATATTGAGGCCTCCCAAGCAAAATGCCCTCCTATTAATCTGTTTTTCATGGATAAGATGAGGACAGTTATGGACCACTGCCAGAACCCCATTAGTACAGTCAAGGCATGGAGGGCGATGCGTCAGAGTTAGGGTTGTTTATCCAAGGCGTCGCCACTTACACTATAGTTGGCATGCCGGGGTTCCAACCGGGGATGATGTACTCAGGGTTCAAACTATGGGCAGCGAGATGAGTTGCTAGTTTGGGAGACTTGTTTCACGGGGAGTTACGATGTCTTTTGGGCAACTGAGCCGCAAATACTGGTTGCCCAGCAGCGATCTTTTTCCGTTTTTTTCAGGTTAGGGATTTCATCCAGAAGAAGACTACACTTCTCACTAAGCCCTATATGTCCTGACACAGAGAGGTTGTTGCTACGTTCTACAAGCACCCTTTCAGTTAGTGCCCTCTATCACCTGTTGTATGGCAGGGCCTGGCAGGATATTAACCGGTTATGTGAGGTCTGGGAGTAAGAGCTTGGAGGGGAGATCTCTTCTGAAACTTGGGAGAACACTCAAATGATCTCAAGCTGTTATTGGCCATGCGCTACACAGTTAAACATTATGCACAGGGCTCGCATGGCAACAGACCATCTGGCGAAGTTTTAAAAAGGGGAATATTCAATGTACCCCAAATGTAAAATAAGTGTAGGAACTCCTACCCATTGCTTCTGGACTTGCCACAGGCTCTGCGTTTATTGGAGTGCTGTGGAGGGAGAGATAGGGAGGGTATTGAGGACTGAAGTCAAAGTAGACCTGATATCTCTCCTCTTAGGTCTACCAACTTTAGACGGGCATGGGAAGAAACTACTTAATATTCTTGCATACTGTGCACGGAAGAATATTCTGATGAACTGGGAGTGTGACAACCCGCCGGGCTTGCTGGAGCACATTCCCTTCTATTTTTTTATACACATTATGCACCACACAGTAGACCATTTTTTATAAGACATGGCAGCCCTATATGAGGTATTCGGATATAGATTTGTCAGTTATCATAACTGGGCGTTTGTCTAACCAGGTTGGTTAGATTTGTCAAGCCCTGGGCCCTGGAGTGAGTAATCTTGTAAAAAAATGCATTTGTTTAAATTAAGTGGTTTGAACAGCAGCATCTCTCCAGGAGTGTTCGTTTCGCACCTGCTTTAACGAACTAGCAATGATAAAATCTGGGCACCGAAGGAGTGCAGGGGCCACCGAAAATCTTACTGCTTCAAGACGCTCCAGAGACTGTCATCATGAGAGTGTCTGCTCCCCTTGAGCGTCAAGCACTGTTCTGAATTGCAGATCGTGATCGAAGCGGTGCATGAAATGTCTACTGCTTCAAACAGAATGATTGTCTCTCTCTGGCCTTATAATCCATAACCAGGTGTCTAACAATATGGCAGTACGCAAACAATGATTTTTAAAAGACTGATTTATAGATTGTGGATAAATACGGGCTTAACAAAATTCATTACTTATATTAAAATGCCCAGGGGACAGTTAAGAGTCAACCACATTGCTGTTGTGCTGAAGTCAATGTGGGCTAGACCAGATGAAGCTGGAATTTGCCTTTGCGAAAGGATATTCATAGAATCATAACATCATTACAATGTGGAAAAAAAGTTTTTTTGTCCCAACAAGTCCACACTGAACCTCCATAGAGTATCCCAACCAAACCCATTCCCTTACCCTATTACTCAACATTTACGCTTGACTAATGCAGCAAACATACACATCCCTGAACACTGTGGGCAATTTAGCATAGCCAATTCACTGGAGCTGCACACCTTTGGGTTGTGGGAGGAAACCATAACACCCGGTTGAAACAGCACGCAGATGAGGGGAGAACATGCAAACTCCACACAAACAGTCGCCCAAAGCTGGAATTGAGCAAGGGCCCCTAGCACTTTGAAGTAGCAGTGCTAACCACTGAGACATCATGCCATCCTGAAACCTAAAAGTCCAGGGCTAGTCCAGGATAGTAGCAAACCGGATGAGTTTTTCTTAGAATCAACAATGATTTTGATAGTCATCATTAATTGTCATTCCATTTTTTAAACTTTCAAATTCTGATTCAAGCGCAGGTTCCCAGAACATTACCTTGCTCTCTGGATTAACAGAGCTGTGATAAAATCACTAGGCCACTACACTGTACTATTGCCGTAAACATTGCTCCAGTAAGGGACGAAGAAAAGTCATAAAAAAAACAAGATTCCACTTGCTTCCTTTGTGGGACCTGCATGATAGCTTTTCAGGTTAGAGGAAGTGATCTTATAATGCTCATAACAATGTAATCCAGAGACATACTACTGAATATTCATTCAGATCTTAATATGATTTATCTTTTACTGAAGGAAATCTGTTGATCTTAACATACCTATCGTGTATGCTAATCATAAGCCACTTCAATGTGAAAGAGCTTCAGCTCAATGAGAAATTGGTATGAAATGTTGGCGAAGCGTTTTCTTTGTTATGGTGCTGGAATGATAAATGCGACTGGCAATTTCAGCATTGTGTGAAATTGACTTCAGTGTCCTGCTATTGATTTGTTTTGTGATCTGGAGAAAATACCACTAATGAGCAACAACAAGTGGTCGTGACAGCATCAATTTCAGTCATGCAATTTAAGGGATGAAAATTTTCAATCTCCCAACCGTTGTCTACACAGGACTCCTGTTGCAAATTAAGTAAATTTTAATGTTCTCAGATTTATTCGGACCAGCATATCCCATACACGACCGACGTTGTTGACATTCCTGCGCACATAAAAACACGCATCTCATGGTTCTTATTGATTCCTGTGGGGCATGGAAATTTTACTGGATCCTTTGTTTTGCTCTTATTTCAAGAGTTAGTGCCTCTGGCTTCAACGGTAATTTGTTTTGTTCTCCCTGCATCATATAAAGTGAGTTAAAATTCTTGTCGGCGGACAAAATGAGAACAAAAGTCACGACAGTAGTTTACAAGCAGTTTCAAGCCACCAAATGCGATATCAACTCTAAGAGAAAGAAAAGAGGTGTTAATAAATTGTGCAAGAGGGAATAAACCAATACATATCTCTTGATGATTCGCAAAGTGTCTTTGTGCTATTTATGTTTCAAAAAAAATCAAGGAAGTTCAATACTCCCATGTGTGTTTTTTTAAAAATTTTAATAACAGCAAATGGTAGTGAAGAAAATATTTCAGACACTAGTCAATCACGGAGGCTGGATTTCTAAGGAACACCATGTCAACTATTTACTATTTTGCCAGCATCCCTGCCTTCTATTGGGACAACATAAACAGAGGGATGGTGATGGTACTGTACGCAAAATATGACTCACTGTATCTGATTATGGCAAATCATTGCTTCATTACAAAGTGAGACAGCTATCCCAATTTTGGCAGGACGTCCCCGATGTTAGGAATGACAACTCTACATTTTAACAAGTAATCACTTTACTGATATCGTTGTCAGGATTTGAATGCAGTCCCGTTGTGCTACAGAAACAAAAAAGAAAAGCCTACACAGAACTAAGTTCATGAGTAAATTACTACAAAGTTAGTGTAATCGCAAGGTCCTTCCTGGGTGGCCCTGCTACAATTTTTGTACTTGAATTCTAACAAACATTTTGCAGTGTCAATGGCATTCTGCACAGTTGTGACCACTGCTGTTGTTGGTGTATAATGGAGGTGCAAATTTGGACCTGTTTCGCCACAACCATAATAATTGGAATGGGGTTATTTTCATAGTTGGTACGTTATTTGAGACCATTGACCTATCGATTAAATCCTGATTGACTTCATTGCATTTTTTATTGAAAGCACAGTATTAACAATGCGCATTTAAGCAATGCTATATTATGCCACTTAGTGGTCGACTATTTTCTGTCTGTGTCTGACTGATCAGTATGCTCTTTTCTCAGCTATTATAAATTGATGACTCAAGAGTGTTTCATCTTTACTCTTACTTGTGCAAGGAACTCCCTCAGATAGACTGCACCTTTGTTGCTTCTCCACATGGAAGAAATCCCTTAACTAGAAGCATTGCTCACCTGGTTCATAACTCTTACATATTTCATGCAGAAACAGGAAAATGAGGCATCTGTCACAGATACAGGGCAGAGAAGCTAAATACTTATTTTTTCTGTGTGTTGCCAGTTCGAATTTTTGTTTTTAAGCAATCTCACGTGAGTGGCACAATGAACTAGGTACGCCGAGGAACTGAAAAGAAAAAAAAAACAATTAATAGTGAGAAATTTGTGTTGAAGAAATTAATGGAGAATTATTGTAGGATGCCAAATGCTTGAAACCAAACATTCAGTATTCTAATCTAAATATTCTGAAGGATTGAGCAGCCCTGGAGGTAGATAATGCGTTTTTGATGATCCTCCAGCATTCTGTAGATTCCGAAGTTGATCCTAAAGATTTCTTTACTCAGAGAGCAGTAGGGGCGTAGAACACACCACCTTCAAAAGTAGTAGACTCGTCAACTTTAAGGGTATTTAAATGGTCATTGAACGAACTTATGTATGAAAAATGGAATAGTGGAGGATAGAAGGGCGTCACCTTGTTTCCGCAGGTTGGCAGAACATCGATTGCCGAAGGGTCTGCACTGCACGGTAATTTTCTACGTCCTATGTTTTCTGATTGCAAATGCCATCCTATTATGTGGGAATCTGTTAATCCTAAACGAACAGTTGGGAACATATTTTATTCTGATGATAATGGTCATGTTGTTGTCATCTGGTCTCTTGATCTATACTTTGCAGAGGCTGAATATCTACGATCAGAGCCTTCCTTCTATCCTCAAGAAGCATGACTCTGAATCAAGCATTTGGTTCCAGAACTGTCATTAATCTAATTAGGTCAAAGTCGCGAGGTAAGACCGCACTTACTGACCACCAATTGTCACTCTTGAAACAATTCAATTTGAGGTCGTCATGCAAATCTATTATGCGATGAGTTCCTTGATATTCATCCATTGACACTTATGGCGCAATGACAAAATTTCACGTTAAGACAAAGGGAGCTTGGAACAAGAAATTGCAGTTGATGGTGCTCGCAATTATTTTTCATGCTTGTCCATCTCGATGTTGTGTATTTAAAAGATGCAGTTTAAAGAATATTGCTTAATTTTTGCAGGTCATCATGTATTGCCTGCATATGTGTTAAATATTACGGTCACTGAGCATCGGTAGTGAAGAGAAATGATATTGTGCATGTGCTGCCAATCAAATGGGCTGCATTCTTGGACGGAGTCAAGCTTCCTGAGTGTTGTCCAAGTTAGAGATCTGAGAAATATTTCATCACAGTCCTGACTTTGCCTTGAAAATAGTGGACAGCATTCAGAGAGTCAGGATTTAAGTTACAGCCCGGATATGTTCAGTGCAGTTCATTTCCTGGACAATGATAATTCCCCAGGAAGTTAACAATGAGTGATTCAGTGATTATAATGCCAGAGAATGCAAAGGAATGATGGTTGGATTCTTTTTTTTGTTGTTGGAGATAGTCATTGCTTAGCTCTTGCATGGTGCAAATATCGCTTGCC
The DNA here is from genome assembly GCF_020745735.1 of Hemiscyllium ocellatum. NCBI lineage: Eukaryota > Metazoa > Chordata > Chondrichthyes > Orectolobiformes > Hemiscylliidae > Hemiscyllium > Hemiscyllium ocellatum. The sequence goes on from NC_083427.1 coordinate 5,402,645, forward strand.
TAAATTCAATCAAATCTGGGTAATGCTCAATTTGACGTGTATGTGAACAGGAACCATGAAGAACCACGAGGAATCGTCAATGGTGCTGAGTATTGTGGAATCACCTTTGAACATTCCCCATGCCTCTGGAACTTACAATGGAGGGATAGTCATTGACAAAGCATCTGAAGGTTTTTTGGTTCGAAGACAATGCCCGAAAGAACTCTGGCAGAGATCTCCAGGGGCTGGCATTACTGGCCTCCATCATCCATAACTACATTCCTTTTGCTAGAAATGAGTACAGAATAAATACAGTTTTCACGGATTTCTAAAGCTTACGGTTTTGCTCTGGTACCTTCAAATTACACTCGGTGAAATTGGCCTTGATGACAATACTGGCATATTTCACCTGAGCTCTGAAATTCAACACGTTTGTCCGTGTTAGTAACAAGAGTATAACGAGGTTAGGAGCTGAGCAGCCTTAGCGGAGACGAATGTGCATCATAAGCATGCTGTTGCTGAGCAAGTCTTGCTTGATAGCACTGTTGACGCAAACTTCCATCACTTTACGGACACTCGAGAACAAACTGATGGGGTGATAATTTATTGGATTGGATTTTCCAATTTATTGTGTGCATAACATACCGAGGCAATTTTGTACATTATCAAGCCAATCTCTGTGCTGGAACTGTACTTCACAGTGTGGCTTGCAAATAAAGTTAGAGATGTAGGGAATTGCTTGAGCACAAACCATCACAAATTAATGCAGGAATATTTTCAGAACCTATGCAACTTGGCATATCTGGAGTCGAAGCGTATCTTTATGACACATAGAGTAAACCGAATTGAATGAAGACTGGCATCTGTGATGCAAGGCAGCACTGGAGGAGGCTGCAATGGATCATGCACTTGGCACTTTTGTTGAGAATGTTTTGTAAATACTTCAAACTTACGTTTTACTCCCAGGTGGAAAATTGAGAATGAGGATAGGTGTGAGACGTCTCCTTCACTACTCAGTTGTTTAATTTTCCAGTACCGTTTATGACACTAACGAAGCATTCCAGAACTTCAATTTGATACTTATTATGGAATCACTTGACTCTCTTTTATTTTTTGCCGATTGCTGCTTGGCAGGCAAATAATCATGTTCACACATTTATTTTCCCTGCGGTAAGGGAGTACAGAACTAGAGGGTATAGGTTTACGCATGGAGAGGAAAGATATAAAAGAGACCTAAGGGGCCACATTTTCAGACAGAGGATTTTACGAGTTTGGAATGAGTTGAAGAGGAAATGGTGAGGCTAGCACATTTGCAACATTTAAAAGGCATTTGGATGGGCATATGAGTCGGAAAGTTTTGGAGGGATATGGTCAGACAGTCAGGTCGGATTAGTTTGAGTTGGGATATCTGGTCAGCATGGACAAGTTGGACTGAAGTGTCTGTTTCCGTGTTGTACATCACTATGACTCCATGACTCTACTGCTGTTGAGGGTTCGCAGCACCTCTACCTTGAGTTTCTAAATCTAATCAAAATCTCTTGCATTTAGCGCGGTAGTAGCGCCTAATTAGATGATAAGCAATATTCTCAGGGCTGTGAAAACTTGAGCTACGGATCAGATGATACATCATTTTGTTAAAAATGGACTTAGTCTTCACAAGGATTGTGTGGTAGCACAATCCTACTGATACTGCTATGAACAGAATCATCTCTCCTGAGGCTGAGATGGTGTACTTATTTCTCTCTTGATGGTTTCCTCATCGTTGGTCTGGTCGGGCAGCAATATCCATTAGGTCTCAGCTGACTTGGGCAATAGTGCTGCTGGTGAGACATTGTTGTTGGTTGTAATTAAAATCCCTCAACCAGATAACATTTCGTGCCCTTTCTGCCCTCACAGCTTCCTCCAGTGTCGTTTGAGATGTATGAGGATTGATTCGTGTGTTTCACAAATTGGAGTACTAATGCATAGAACTCTCCTGTCAACCGTAGATGTATTGGGATGAGGCTTTTCAAGTAGAAATTGATTTTAGGGTGAGAGATATGATCTGCATGTATTGATACTTAAATCAGATGGACCATATCCTGCTTTCTGTGCATCCTCCTGAGATTCTATGGTCGAGAACGATGGTATGTTTCCTGATGGGTGCCTAGGTCAAATATGTCTCAGTTCGAGTCTACAGGATTCTTATGGAGGGGAGCTTGGGGAAAGCAGCCAGAAGTTGTGGTACACATCGGTATCAATGACATTGGCAGGGAAAATAAGGAGGAACTGAAGAGCGAATGTAGGGAGTTCGACGAGAAGTTAGAAGGCAGGGTGAGCAGAGCAGTGATTTCAGGATTGCTGCTGTCGTCACGGGCAAATGAGACTCAGAATAGATAGCGAGCGCAGTTGAACACTTTGCAGCAGGGCTGATATAGGAGACAAGGCTTCAGATATGTAGAGTATTGGGATATCTCCTGGGGAAGGGAGAATTTAAATGAAGGATAGTTGTACATGAATGAGAGAGCCACCAAAGTCCTGGGCAGAAGAGTTGCTTGATCCCTTTAGTGGGGGGAGCTGAGCGAGCGATCAGATGATGGAATCGATAGAGAACAGCCAAAAACCGCATGCAGAGTCTGTGAGGAGGAATTAACGCTTGGTAGGACAAAGGTGCTGTCAGTGTGGCGGGGTGAAGTGTATTCATTGTAATGCAGGAAGTATCAGGAATAAGAGTGACGAACTTACAGCATGTATCAATATTTGGAACAATGATGTTCTAGCAACTATGGAGACTTAATACTACAGGGGCAGGAATGGTTGTTGGATTTTCCAGGATTTGCATGTTTCAAATGGAATGAGGAGGCGCAATAAGAGTTTGGGAAGTGGCATTGCTAATCAGGGATAGTATCACAGCTGTGGAAAGGGAAGTCATCAAGGATAGTTTGTCCACAGAGTCAGTCTTGATGGAAGTCATGAATAAGAGATAATTAGTCAGTTTATTCGAAGTTTTCTCCAGAACCCCCATAAGCAACAATGACACGGAGGAGTACATTGTGAAGCAGAGTTTTGAATGGTGCAGACGCAATAAAGTTGTTGTCATGGTGACTTTCACTTCCCTAATATCGATTGGATCTTTCTTAATACCCACGTTTTGGAGAGAGATTTTTTTTGTCTGGTGTGTGCAGGAAAGGTTGCTGATTAAATATCTAGAACAGCCGACTAGTGGGAAGGCCGTATTGGACTTGGGGCTTGGCAGCAACGCAGGCCAAGTGACAGATTTTATGTTGGGAGAGCATTTCGGTAAAAGTGATCATCAGTCCCTGATTTTTACTATATTCATGTAGAGTGTTCGGAGCAGATGGTCGGGGGAAGTATTTAGTTGGGAGGAGCGGGAATTACATTGCTTTAGGAACTGTGATGCCTTAATTGGTAACAGTTGTTCTCAGGGAAATGCATGACAGAGATGCTGAGCTTGTTTCAGCAGCAGTTGCTGGTAATGCTGGGCTGGTTTGTTCTGTTGAGGCACGGAAGGAATGGTGACAAGGGATGTGGAACATTTAGTCAAGTTGAAGAATGAAGCTTACTCAAGGTTGAGAAGGCAAAGGTCAGACAGGACTTTAGAGAATGACAAGGTAGCCAGGAAGGAACAACAGAATGGGCTTAGGAGAGCTAGAAGGTGGCATTGAAAAGCTTTAGCGGGTGGGATAAGGAAAACACTGCAATTCTACACTTATGTGAGGGACAGGATAGGAAGACAGATCAGCGAGAGTGAAGGGAAGTTGTGTGTAGAGTCGGAAGAGGTAGGGAAGATCCTTAATGACGACTTTGCATCAGTATTCATGAGTGAGAGAGAACTTGACTTTTATAAGGACAGCTTGAAACAGACTGATGTGTTCGAACAGCTTGATGTTAAGAAGTAGGATGTACTGAAAAATTTGAAAAACGTAAGGTTGGATTTATTAGTGGTTAATGAACCCAGCCAGGTGTTAGATTTGGAGTAAACTGAGCATTTTGGTGATAGTTTCCTTTAGCGCTGGAATATATACACAACAAGGTAAGGGTTATAGCTGGGGGTAAGGCAGTTATGATGCGAGTAGGCAAGATTTCGGATGCATAGGATGGGGAAGACACCTGCAGGTGATGGTCACAATTGAAAAGTGGAGCTTTTTCAAGGAACACCTACTGTTTGTCCTTGATTGGTATGCACCTGTGAGGCAGGGAGTAAGTGGCAGAGCGAGGGAACCATGGTTTACTGAACAAGTTGAATCTCTTGTCAAGAAGAAGAAGACTGATGTTAGGCTGAGTCGTGAAGGCTCAGTTACGGCGGTTGAGAGTTACAACTCAGCCAGGTCATATTATAAATGCACAAAGGTTTTGTTTGTCTGTATACAGAATGCAATAAAGACAAGATACTGTAATCCACACTGCCATTTTCTCAGGTAAGTTTTGCATTTTTAACTTTGTGCAATAAATGGCCACGACAGAATTGCATATGAAAGCGATTCTTAAACAAGCGTAGCTATGAAGGTTGGCATAAATTACGGCACAACAAATGCTCTGCCTTAGAAGAAACTGAATGGGAACTAAATCACAGCAATACAGCAATTACACTTCCTGAACCATCTGAGCTGGAGAATTCCACATATTCACAAGTATTTCTTTAAAACAAAAATCTCAACTGAAATCTGAAAGAGGTGAAGAAAAACAATCAGAAACTTTTACTGCATGTACAGTATGAGAAGAAAACTTTTTGTGTCGACTCTGATTCTGTTTTTCTGAGTTTGGAAAACAGTTGCCGTGCCAGACAGCTTTTTGTTAGCCACGAGCTGAAATACAGGGAGGTTGTGTAACACAAGTGCAATCCTTGTCCAGAATATCGTTCACTGTGAGGGAGTGTCGTTGCATGATATCATACGAATATGATTGCGCTATCTAGTTATCCGGCATGGCTGATGGCTGGAATGAATCTGGTGACATTTGTAATTGAGGCAGGTCAATCTAAAGATCTGAATCCAGTGTAAAATTTAGCTGAACAACAGATTAAATAATCACTAACCTAATGCGATATACGTGAAAGGGTCAGCAACTGATATGAGAGAGCAGTACTGGATGTGGTCATGCTGAATGCAATATCGACATAATACATAACAAAACCACGTGGGCGAGAATGCAAAACCATACGCTTTTTTATACAGAGTATAAGTCTCCTTAATGAGGTTTGTCTACAATATCTAAATTGATTCATGCAGTAAAAGTGATTTGCCACATCACAGACAGTTTGAATCGCAGCTGACTCGACATTGCACAGGAAACAAATGTATAAGGAGTGAGGTTGCACTGATTGAAGTTCTTCTGAAAATAATTACATTTTTGGGCATATTGTGTCGTGAAAAACGATGTTTTGTCTGTGCTCTCACGGACTGCTCCTTTCATTTCTGGGAAGGCACGCAAATTGGTTGTTATGTAATCTCTTGGATTTCCACGTTATCATCATATGAACGCTCATGAAAGCAAAATTTCTTTTCCATCGAACAAAATCTAGCAGACGCAGATGCTTATGCACCAATCTTATTGTCCAATTAACTTTCAAAAAAAAATCTAACTAGCACCCTGGTACATGGCATTCAGTATAATTGCCCAAATCTTCAGTCAATTACAGATGCGCCCAGAGCTTTCGCTGAAATGCACTGAAGACCAAAGGGTCTACTGTTTTCCATTTAGTTAAAAAAACACACAACACCAGATTGTAGTCCAGCAGTTTTAATTAGAAACACTAGCTGTCGGAAGGCTGCTCCATCATCAGGTGGTTGTGGAATACACGATTGCAAGACACAGAATTTATAGCAAAAGAGTACAGTGTGATGCAGCTGAAATTATACATTGAAAATTACCTAAATTGTTTGTTAAATGTCTCATCTATTAGAATTAACATGTTAGTTTCACTTCTATATGTAAACCGCAAAACCTTTAAATAAAAAAATTACATTCTCAAGTGAACTTTGCACACGAAGTAGCATTAGAAGCAAAGTGGGTTGCATATTCTTGTCCCTTTACCTTATTGCAATTAAATTTTCATTCTGTGGTGACCAGTGGAAGAGTGAGGTGAAACAGGTGTTCTGGAGGAATTGGTGTTGCTGATGACTAGTGCCCGATTGCCAACTTGCCATCTGCAAGCTGTCCTGTGTATTTGAATGTTGTTAGTTTGACCATTAGATGAACACCACTTTTGTTCTCTCTTTTGTGGAAGGAAGTAGAATAACAGATTAACATTTTATTAATTCGTCAGTATTCATTTCTCATTTTACAGCAGGTTGAGCAAAATAAATTCTCATCCTGTATTTCATTGCAATTTTAAGAATTTGTCGCACTCAATTTGACAACTACTGCCTCATCCACCTTTTATTCCTCATCGATAACGCCAGCATTACGGCCAGAAATATTGTGACTCTTCATAAAGATAGCTTTTAAAAAGTGTGCTATTTAAATCACCAAGACGAGGCGAAAGATGGATATCGGAAAACGCAATTTCAGAGTTTTTATTGCATCAAGACCTTCCTACCAATAGACTTGCCCGCGATTTTGGACACAGTTTTTTTTAATTATCTGACGTCAAGGATTTTGAAATGTTAACAACTTAATTTTTTTTCAATCCTGATTGCTAGACCTTCACTTGAAACTATTTGAATTGGAAGAGCCTGACTTGAAAGTTAGCATTGACAACTGCAATTAGGCATCATGAATACAATCACTCCGAAACAATGGTATCAGCAGGTCCATCAAAGGTAATAAATGGAGTCTTGTACTTCATTGTTGTTCTTTACCCTTCTCCTGGAGCATTATCATATGGGATATTGCAGGGACGGAGTAGATGGCTGAATGATGTTAATCAGTGAACTGTTAATCCAGAGAGCCAGGTCCTGGTCTGGCAACCTGGGTTTAAATAAAAGTAGATGTTGGAATTTGAAATCAACAAATTTTTAAAAATCTGGAATTAAAAACCGAATGATGGCAGTGAAATGTATTGTGAATTGTAAGAAAAGAAAGTCAATTTCACTACTATCACCGCTGAAAGTATCTCAACTCATCTATGTTCTACTTTATCCGTGTTAACGTGCTTAACTCAACTTCTGATCATGTAACTTCGTCATATTATAACTGCGAATCATCTCTTGAAATGCCACATTAACTTCCCGAGACGGGCACCATGCCAACACGTGTATTAAAGTAATTGAAGTTTTATTAGTTTAATGAGATCGTAATCATGATTTAAATGCAATCACATTGAGTTTGCAACTAAAAAGAAAGTACGAAAGGAAGAAAACTTCACAGATAAATGTATGTAAGTAAATTACCACAAAGTATCTGTTATCTGTTAGTGAATAATCAGCGTGCAAATTTGGACTTGATTTGCCACTGGAAAAATAGTAATGGGAGAAATTTCATAAGTGATACATTATTTCAGACCATTGATCTATCGAATGAATTATAATTGAGTTCATTGCAATCATTTATTGAAAGTACATCATTACCAATGCTTATTGAAGCAATATTATATTTGCTGTTTAAAGGCTGATTGCTTTCTGATTGTCACTGAATGAACAGGATGGTTCTGTTCTCAGCTGATAATAACTTGATGACTCCCAGAACATAGAACAGTACAGCTCAGTACAGGCTCTTTGGAATTCGATATTATGCCAACGTTTTAGTCTACTCTAAGATCAGACTAACTGGCACGTCCTTCATTGTACGATCTTCTATGTGCCCGTCCAAGAGTCGCTTATATATCCCGAATGTATCTGACTCTACAACCACTTCCGGCAATGCAATCCATGTACACATCACTCACTGTGGAACAAACCTACCTCAGGTGCCTCCAATATCCCTTTCTTCTGATTACCTTAAAATTATGCCACCTCTTGATAGAGTTTTTCATTCTATCTATACCTCTCAACATTTTGGACAACTCTATCAAGTCACCTCTCATCCTTCTTTACTCCAATGAGAAAAGTACTAGATCCCTCAAACTTGATTCATAAGACATGCAGTCCAGAAAACGCAGCACCCTGGTGAGTCTCTGCAATCTCTATAAAGCTTCCACATCTTTCGAACAATGAGGTGAGCAGAGCTGAACACAATATTCCAAGCGTGGTCTAACCAGTGCACTAATGAGCTGTAGCATAAACTCGCTTTTAAACTCAACCCCCCCCCTACTAATGAAGGCCAGCATACCACCCACCTTATCAACACCCCTATCAACTTGGGTGGCATCTTTGAGGGATCTATCGACATGGATCCTAAGAATCCTCTGTTCTGCCATACTGTCAAGAATCCTGTCTTTAAGTCTCTAGTCTGCATCCAAATTCGATGTTCCGAAATGAATAACTTCACACTTGTGACCAGGTTGAACTCCATCTTCCACTTATCAGTCCAGTTCTGCATCCTGTCAATGTCCCGTTGCAACTTAAAACAACCATCCACAAGGTCCACAATTGCACTAACCTTCATGTTATGGGCAAACTTACTAGCCCGCCCTTCCAGTTCCTCATCCAGGACATATATAAAAATCACAAAGATCACAAGGCCCAGAAAATTCTCTGCAGAACATTACTGCTCACTGAGCTCCAAGCTGAATACATTCCGCCTACTAACACGCTGTGTCTTTTATGCGCCAGCCAATTCTGTATGCAGACAGACCGATTTCTCTGCATCACATGCCTCCTTACTTTCTGAATGAGCCTCGCATGGGAAAATATTTCAAATGTCTTGCTAATATTCATGTTCATCACACGCACTGGTTTAGAACCATAAAATCCCTACGGTGTGGAAAAAGATCCTTCGTCCCTACAAGTCTACACCATTCCTCTGAAGAATAAAAAACGGCTTATTTCTCGACCCTCTTATACTAGATTAATATCTGACTAATGCAGCTAACGTACGCATTTCTGAACACTATGGGCAATATAGCGTGGCCAATTCAAGTAACATTCACGCGTATGGATTGTGGGACGTTATCGGAGGAAATCCATGCAGCCATGGGGAGACTATGCAAACTTCACACAGTCATCTGAGGTTCGAATCGAATCGGGGTACATGCTGCTGTGAGGCAGCAGTGATAACCACTGAGCCACTGTACCACCACAATCTGCCTTCAGCAACGTGTTTTGACACACTCTCAAAGAATTCAATAAGTTTGTGAGGCATGATTTATCCATCACAAAGCCATGTTGACTATCTCTAATCAAACTTTAAATTAGCAAGTAATCATAAATCCTGTCTCCCAGAATCCTGTCCAATATTTTGCCCACTACTGACATAAGGCTGATTAGCCTGTAATTTCTAGGGCTATCCCTATTCACTTTCCTGAGCAAAGGGCTGAGATTTCATACCCTCTAATCATCTGGAGCTACACAAGTGGACAGTGAGGATGCACAGACCATCCAAAGTTACAGAAAACTCTTCCCTCGCTTTCTGTAGTAATCTAGTTTATATCCTATCTGACCCATGGAATTTATCTATCCTTCCATTTTGCAAAATGTTCAGCACTTCCTCCTTCCTAACATCAAGCTGATCCAGTTTATCATTCTCTTTCACGCTATCCTCAGAGCATAAAGGTGCCCCTTAGTAGTGAATACTAAAGTAAATTACTCATTAAGGACCTCCCAAAGTTCGTCACATGTTCCGTCCATTGTCCCTGATTGGCCCAACACTCACCCTGCCCGTCCTGTTCTTCCTCACGTAAGTGTAGAATGGCTTAGGGTTTTACTTATTCCTACCACCTAAAGCTTTTTTAATGCCCCCCTAGCTCTCTTAAGTACATGCTTCAGTTCCTTCCTGACTACCTTGTCTTCCTCTAAAACCATGTCTGTTCCTTGCCTTCTCAACCTCATGAAAGCTTTATTTTTTTTCTTTTGACTAGATGTTCCACATCACTTGTCACGCAAGGTTATTTCAGCCTGCTATCCTTTCTATACCTTAGTGGGATAAACGTGTCCAGCACTATCAGCATGTCTTTCCTCCAAAACTCCGAATTTCCTGTCGTGCATTTCCCTGAGAAAATCTGTTCCCAATTTGAGCGCCCGTATTTCTGCCTAATAGCAATGTAACTTCCCCTCCCCTAGTTAAATCTGGCCCATACCTTCTGCTCACACCCTTTTTCATAAGTTTAGTAAAGGTCAGGGAGTTATCATCACTCTCACCAAACTTCTCTCCCGCCGCGAGATCTGACAGAGGGCAAGGTTCATTGCCAAGCACCAAAGCCAATATGGCCTCCTCTCTAGTTGGCCAATTTGCATATTGCTTCAGGAGCACTACCTGGGCACAAATGACAAAAGCTGCTATATCCAAACTGTTTGAACTAAATCGGTTCTAATCCACATTAGGAAATTAAAGTCAGGATAACAAGTCTGTTAGTCCTGAAACTTTCCAAAATCTGCCTCCCAATCTGCTCCTCCATGTCTCTGTTGCTATTGGGGCAGCAGTGGGGTGGGGTGGGGGGCGTGGGATACTGTTGAAAACTCCCAATAAACTGACTGCTCTTTTCCTCTTTCTGACCTCCACCCAAATAGACTCTATAGACAAACCTTCCTCGACGATCTCCCTTCATGCAACTGTGACACTATCCCTGATTAGCAATACAACACCTCCACCTCATTTACCTCCGAATCCTTTCTCTTTTGAAACATCTTAGCCCTGAAACATGCAACAACCGTTTCTGGCCCTGTGATATCCAAGTCTGCGTCATGACCAGAAAATTATAGTTCCATATATTGATCCATGATCTGAGTTTGCCACCCTTATTCCTGATAAATCTTGCATTAAAGTTGACACCCTTCACCCAATCTCACTGTTCTCCTTTGCCCTATTAAGAGACTAGTCCTCCTCACAGACTCTGCACGTTGTATCTGGCTGTTCACTATCTACTCCCTCATCTCATCCGTCGCTCAGTTTGCCACACCCTTAATAATCCAAATTAAACCATCCCGAAGAGATCTCGCAAACACCTCGCCCAGGATATTAATGCGCTTCCAGTCCAAGTGCCACCCCCGCCCCTCTTGTACAGAGCCCAGCTTTCCCAGAAGAAATCCCAATAATCCACGCATCTGAAGCCCTTCCAGCCCTTTGGACATGTATTTATCTGCACTGCCTCTCTGTTCTGAGCCTCAGTCGTGTCTGGCATCAGTAGCAATCCTGAGATTACCTTCCTGCTCGTCCTGAATTCGAAGTTCCAATCTCACTCGCTTCACTGTCTTTTCAGTGCCTGCCCAAGTTCTTAACTATGCCCTTGGTACCGAGATGTACCACAACGTCTGGTTGGTCTCCCCCTTAAGAATGCGGTAACCTTGATCTGAGCCATTCCTGATCCTTGCACCCAGGAGGCAACATGTCATCCAGGAGTCTCGCTTGCGACCACAGAAACTCCTGTGTGTTCCGGACTGTGGCATTTTTTTTGTTACGTTCATAAGTAATTGCCTCAGACAGAATGCGTCTTTGCTGCTTCACCACGTGTGTGAAACCACATAAACAGGTCATCACTCACATTGTTTATAACACTTACATGTTCCAGGTAGAATCAGGACAAAAGTCGCCTGTGTCTTCGATACTCGTCAGAAAAGCTCAATAATTATTTTGTGCATGCCTTCACAGATTAAAAATTTGGTGCAAAAGATCTCAGTATAAATGGTTCAATAAAATAGAAACGCTGAAAAAATGAAAAGTAGAATGAATAGTAGTGAGAAATTTGTGTTGAAGAAAATGGAATTGCAGGATGACAAAGGCTTGAAACATGATATTCTGCATTCTATCCTAATTAATCTAAAGAAAGGATGGAGCTATGGAAATATATAGTGCACTGGTAATGATCAACTAAAAATCTGTAGATTCTAAAGTGGTTTTGAAGTTTGTGAAATCCCTAATGCCATCCTATTATGTAAGGACGTAAGCAGAAGGAAAGTGGGAACCACGGATCAATTCGGCTTGCATCACCCATTTGGGGAATTATTGTTTCTGCTGATTATGGTGATGTTGTTGTCATCTGATGTGTTGATCTCAACTTTGCAGAGGCTGAATGTCCATGATCAGAATCTTCCTTTTCTCTGCCATGAGGCATGACTGTGCAACGAGAATTTGTCAGCAATATATGAATGCAATGTGTGTTTGTGTGTATGCATGTATATGTGTATACATACACTTATGTGCGTCACTACCTGTTTAGACTTTTTTCTTTATTCATTCCTGTGATATGGGAGCTGCTTGATGAGTCAGCATATAATGACCACCATTTGTCATCCATGCAAAAGCGGGAATGGTGATTTGCCTTCTGTACATTTACCGTGATGGTGCCTCATTTTATGTATGTCTACTGTTTTTACTGTCATACGGTTGTCTACTGTTTGTTGAACATCCCCTGTCTTGATGGCTTTAATAGAGATGCAGATATGTGGATCAATGAGATTTAAGTTTGCATTGCAGTGCAATTCTGCTTGTGTTGAGATCTCAGAGCGCATCAGTCTTGAGTTGCTAAATCTATTCAAACGCTGTCCCATTGAGCATGGCAATAGTGCCAGAAATGAAGATAAACAGTGTTCTCAGCGTGAAAGCAGGAGACTTTCGCCACAAGGGCTGCGTAGCAGTTATTCTTCGTGAATCCCCCATGGACAGATGCACCTGTCGCTGGAAGGTCGGTGAGGCTGAATAGAAGTAAATATTCCTCGTCCCTGTCGCCGTTGGCTGGACAAGCAGCTCACCCTGGCACTACTGCTTCTGGTGGTTGTGATCGATGTTCCCCAGATTACATTCAGTGCCCTTTCTAACCTTAAAGGTTACTCCAAGAATTGTTTCACACACATGAGCGTTGATTCATGCGTTTGTTAAATTGGGACCTCAATGTATGGAACTGTCCTTTCCACTGTAGATTATCCCACTGTCTTGGTGTGACACGTTTCAAGTCGACATTTATTTTACCGTGAAGGATATAATCTGCGTTGGGTGATATTCCAATCAGTCTGGACTATATCACACGGATCAACACAAACCTGAAATTGAACAGGCAGGATGTGACCATTCTGAAAAGGAAAATCTATAGTGAATGTTAAAATGCTGTACAGGATAATTTAGTATGCAATGTATTCGTTCAAAATTTATCACAACCATATAAACATGCACTGAGCTTCATTATTTCTCAGGAAACTTGAAATGCTAACAATGAATATTGTGACAAAGAACTGATGAACTGCACATTGAATATAATCGTAACTTAACGCTGCCTGTCTACATTACAATCACATGCTTTATTAAAGTGATTTTGCAGTTGCAGGTACACTGAGCACCATAACTCATTTTATTTTTGTGATCACATGATCAGAGCAATGATGAAGGGCCAGATCAGGCACTATTTTTCAAAGAAATCAGACAGTCGTGACTGAGCTTCTCAGTGAAAAGCATTATTTTATGTTTTAGTCAATAAGTAGGCAATTACGGTTCTAAGGAAGAAAGGCAACTGGGATTATAGAGTTGTCTGTTGATAATTAGCACCACAATCCTGTGAGATCCAAGCAGATACTACGGATAAGTCTGTTTCATTAAGTCATAAAAACCAGAGAAAAATCTACACAACCATGTGTGTCTGAGACATCAGCTGGTGGAATGAATCTGTTAACATATGCAATTGAGGCAGGTTGATGAAGACGTGGGTGCATAACATAACTTCGCTAAGTACAAACAGTGCCACTAAATTCACACACACTAACTAGAAAAAAAGTAAACAATAAGGGTGAGGGTGCAGTACTTAACGTGGTAATACTGCACGCAACACTGAGTACTGCAACTATTCACATTATAATTGACAAAATCGACATGAACTAATCTGCAAATATACATGCTCTGTTGTAAACAGAATATAACTCAACTACGTCTGTCTACAGTATATCGACAGTCCCACATAATAAAATTGATGTACTGTCTCAGACAGATTTAGCATTGTACCTGACTAGTCATTGCACCAGTAAGAAATTTATAAACAGTAAGCTTGCACTTACTTGATTTTTGTTTGAAAACAATTATATTTTTGATCGTATTGTGTCATGAAACACAATGTTTTGTCTCGGCATTCATAGTCTGCTCCTGATATATTTGAGAAGACATACAATTTGGTTAATATGTATTTTTCTTTGGTTTTTCACTATTATTTTGTCAAACCTCACGAAAGGATAAAGAACCCTTTCATTTCCACCGAGCAAAATCGAGCAGGCACCAGTTGTGCTAATCTTATTTTTCAATGAATTTAAAGTTAACAAGCAACTAATTAGTCCCCTGGTATCATGAATTAGCTATAATTACCGTCAATCTTCTGTGAATTATGGAATGTACTAAGAGCTTCAGCAGAAATGCACGGAATACCCAAGGCTCTGCTGTTTTCCATTTACTATCCCATTCTTGCAATTATCGGGATTCCTGGTTAAGTATTGGATTGATTTGCTAACTCTGTTAATCATCGTGAACTGCATCATTTGTACCATTTTAAAAGTGCATCCTCTTCAATCTCTTATGATGTGTATTATCTTTCTGTACAGTAGATTGTCTTAGCTGCAACCCTCCTAAACTATCCTCCGATTCCAAACCATTTCCGAACGTAACAGCTATTAATTTATCATTTAGATGAAACCATCGACAAATGGCGACATAATTTCTCATTTCCAGTGGTATAATTCTCTTCTTGGTTGTTACTGCGTGACCATTTTATCAGTATATATTTCTTGTAGTGCCAATATTATTTCACCCCGTTCAGTTATACTCATTTGTGACAGCAACATGCCATAGTATTATTTATATTTTCTTCATTGACCCAAATCCTCATGTATATACGTTTGTATTTTTATTCTCACTGTCTTTGTATGAAGCTTTCCTCTTATTGTCGCAACGCAAAGATATTCTTATTTTTAATTGTCAATGCTATTCTGGTCAGAAAATATAAAGGTATTAGAGCGTAAAAGTTTGATTACTGAGACATCGGCACTGTTGTTGATGGCGAATCTTTTATTCACAATCATAGTGTAACTACAGTCCCACTACATTATTGATGACGTTACTGTATGAGGTGTCTCTTACTGTTATCACTTTAATAATATCACTTTCTTGCGTAACTGACAATGAAGAAACAAACTATTTATCAACCCATTAGGAGTTTGTATCAGTAACTTATGACATCCCTGTCTGTGTTTCCTGCCTATATACAAATTATATAGAACATAGAACATAGAAGGATACAGCGCAGTACAGGCCCTTCGGCCCTCGATGTTGCGCCGACCGAATCCTACCTAACCTATACTAGCCCAATAACTTCCAAATGCCTATCCAATGCCCGCTTAAATGACCATAAAGAAGGAGAGTTCACCACTGATACGGGCAGGGCATTCCATGAACTCACAACCCGCTGTGTGAAGAATCTACCCCTAACATCTGTCCTATACCTACCACCCCTTAATTTAAAGCTATGTCCCCTAGTAACACCTGACTCCATTAGCGGTAAAAGGTTCTTAGTATCTACCCTATCTAAACCCCTATGTAGTCCCTCTTCCAACAAATTACATTTCGAAGTTCGATGAACGATTAATCTCAGTGATTTTATTTTTAATTGCCCATCGAATTTAGGGATATGTAAGTTCGGTGCATTAGTCATGGGTAATTGCAGAGTAATAGGCTAGGGGAATGATTTCATGAGGGATACTCTTCGGAGGTTCAGTCTGGACCGAAGGCCGGTTTCCACACTGTAGGAATTTTTGATTCTAAGAATTCGCTAATCCCTGTTGTCACACCGCGGGAGGGGGATCTTTTCAAATACCCTTCGCTCTCCTCCAAGTCAATGCTGTTAGAGTTCACGCAAAGCACTGGTTTATATTTTATATTTACACTCCCAGAAAACCTCCTCCTGTATGAATCCAACGCTTTATTTCCCCCTCCAATCCATGGAAACAGCGCTTTGTGAGACTCCAGGCTTGGATTTGCTACCATACTTCCTGTTGGGGGATTGGCTGAAACTGCTAACTTTATGAAGTATTTGAGCTCAATCACATCCTTGCCATTCAAATACTAATTTTACACGGAGGGTGGATTATGTGTGGAATGAACTTCCTGAGAAAGTGTTGGATGCGGGTAAAATGAAAAGACATTTGTTTAAGTACATGAATAGGAATGGTTTGGAGGGATGCAGCTCATGGGCAAGCAGGAAAGACAATTTTAATTGGGATTATGCTTGACATGGACTGGTTGGACAGAATGTCTGTTTCCATGTTATATTACACGATAGCAGGTTCATAGTTCCTTGAAAGAGGAATTACAGATGAACAGGATAGTGAAAATGTTTTGCATTCTTGCCTTTATTGGTCACTGCATTGAATACTGGAGTTGGGAGGTCCTCTTGTGGGTGTCCAGGACATTTAACAGCCACTTTTGGAGTATTGCATGTCTTTTCTGGTACTGATGATACCACTCTGCCACAGCATACAGCAGAAAGAGTGATTAAACTTGACTGGCACACAGATTAAAATCATAAAATCGCTGCAGTGCAGAAAGAGGCCATTTGGCCCATTAAATGTATTCAGCATAGGAATTTGGAGGTCGTTTTGCAGCTGTAAAGGAGATTGATCAGTCCACGTTTGAATATATTTGTTGGAAGGGCACAGAAAAGATTGATAAGGATGTCACCAGTGTCGGAGAGTTTGTCATATACGAAGAGGCTGAATAGAATGGGGCTGTTTTGCCTGGAGCGTCGGAGGCTGAGGGATGACCTTAAATATTGTAAAATCAAGAGGAGCATGCGACGGGTAAATAGGCAAGGTCATTTCCCCAAGTTGGGCGTGTCCAAAACTACAGGGCCGAGGTTTACGGTGAGAGGGGAAAGATTTAAAAGGGATCTGAAAGGTAACATTTTCATGCAGGTTAGTCGGGCGTGTATGGAATGAGCTGCCAGACGAAGGAGCTGATACAATTACATTTAAAAGGCATCTGAACAGTGTGCGAATAGGAAGAGCCCGTGGAGGGTGGGCCACGTTCTGGAAAATGGAGCAAGATTTATATAGGATACCTTGTCAACATGGATGTGTTGGATCAACAAGTCTATTTCAGTGCTGTATATCTCTATGTCTATTTGATGAGAGATGCTTTGTTTCCATTGATGTAAGTATTGTTATACGTAATAGTGAGGTGCAAGAAAGGTAGAATTCTTCATGTAGGGCAAGATAACAATCATAGGAGAGCACTTTTCTGGTTTACTTCCTAATGATCAAACATTAACCATAAGTACTGACAACGTATTCATTTCTAATTTTGTTTCATTTTTCTTGTTTTATTCCATGCGATGATGACCCTGTGTCTGGATAGTTGACAGGCTGGGAGATTGTGCGTTTGGTCTTAATGTACTGAATGCATTCTTGATCTGGAAGGTGTAAAAGAGTGTCATAACTTCAGTAGAAATACAGCAGAGCTGAAAACAGACGGCATCTTACTCTGTGGGAGCATGGAGATCAACAGAAGACAGACAACACAGGACCTGAAATGCAAGCCGACACCCAGCCACCATGTTATCAGTGTTTTGATTTGCAGAGTCAACACTATACATTTACCTAGCGTCCGATTCGATCTGAGTGCAACGTACCCCTTCGATATTTATGATCCATGTCATCCTGAAGCCATGTCTCTGGAAAGATTCTCAGAACATAATTATTCTCTTTAATGTGTGCAGTCAATTCTAACACTGCTGTTACAATGCAGCACGCATTCAGACATAGTTTATAGTTCCAAATTTTACATCATTTGAATCCAGCTTGGATTGCTGGTACACTTACTCTCCTCGTCCATTTCTATCATTCTCTAACATTCTGTTTTCAAATCAATAGATTTCTCACCTGCCTTCATTTGGAGAGACCATGCTAAATTGCACGTAGTATCCAGGGAAGTGCAGGTTCAGTGGGTTAGCCAATGGGAAATGCAGTGTTATAGCATTCATTGTAATAGAAGCAGGGGGTAGACCATTTGATCCAACGATCCTGCTTCTCCATTCATCAAGACTTTGGTTGATCAATACATCGCCTCAGCTCCTTCTACCTGCATTGACCCAACTACCCTTAATTCGCCCACCATGCAAAATCCCACCAAAAAGTTTGCCGAATATGCTGAATGAAGATGCCTCGACTGCTTTCCTTGGGTAGGACATTCCATAGATTCACTACTCTGTGGGAAAAGCAATTTCTGCTCATCTCTGTCCAAACTCTGCTCAACGTAATCTTGATGCATTTCCCCTCATCCTAGTCTCACCGCCCAGCAGAAACGACTAGATCATGTGATGTGGGTAGTGGTGAATGGCACGCTCTGAGGAGGGGTCACTGTGGGCTTGATGGGTCGAATGCCCTGTTTCCACACTCTCGGGCTCTTGGGATTTCCCGCAGTTGTGTGTACCCCAGATCACAGCATCTGGACCCTCCTGCCTTCTGCAAATAGAAATATAATTCTCACCCTGCCATCTCGTATGTGTGTTATCTGACTGCTTAATCGTTTATGGTGGATACAGTCCCCACCTCCTGCTGTTGCCAGTAAACTTTACAATGCTGATGAAACAACACAGTACCTTCAGTCCTGAAAACCGTATGGCTTTTAACAATCGTCCATTGTTTGTCCATTCCTTCGGATGCACAACGTTGGAAATATAATATTGGTGGCTGAAAGAAATGAACAGTTTAAAATAAAAATCCACTAAGCACTTCGCTCTGTTGCTTGCTCAGCACACTTTACTTACTGCCAGTAAACTTAAAAGCATTCCATTCGCACAGTGCAATAATTCTCAACTTCAACGAAAATCCCGTTTTACTCACTCACTCAGTTGCTGTCCAATAAATGAAAGATTTAATTGTAACTTCTTCTGCTCCCCATAAGGGGAAAACATGTTTGAAAGCTTCTCTGAAGGTCCAGTGTTCATAACAGCATTTTTCCTTTTTCTGGAGATGATTAGAGTCACACAGCATGAAAACACCTTTCTTTCCAACTCCTCCGCGCTAACCAGATATCCTAAATTAATCTAGTCTCATTTTCTAGTATTTGTCTCATATCCCTCTCAATCCTTCCTATTCGTATAGTCATCCAGATGCCTTTTAATTCTTGTAACTGTATCAGCTTCCATCAATATCTCTCATAGTTCAGACCCCACTGTGTGACGAAGTTGCCCCTCAGGTCCTTTTTAAATCTTACCCTATTCACAGGATCCATGCCCCTTGCGGATTTCTATAAGGTCACCCCTCAGCTTCCAATTCTCCACGGAAAAGAGCCACAACCTATTCTGCCTCTCCCTATAACGTTAATCCACCAACTCTGGCAACAGCCCTGTAAATATTTTCCGTATTATTTCAAAGTTTCACGATATCTTCTTATAGCATGGAGATGAGAACTGAATAAGGTATTCCATATATAGCATAACTGATCTCCTGCACAGCCGCAAAATTACCACCAAACTCGTTTACTCATGCACTCACCAATAAAGGCAAGCCTTCTTCAATACCATGCCACCTGAGACTACACTTTCAAGATAATATACACATGCAGCAGAGTTATCTTTGTTCTGCAACACTCCCCTTAACTGTGTAAGTCCTGCCGTGATTTTCTTTGCTAATATGCAACATCTCAAATTTATCAAAATTCAAGTCCACCTGAAACTCCTCAGCCCATTGGCCTATTACTCCTTCTTATCAATTCCATTTTATATCGAACTGTATTTCGTGTCTTATTCTCTAAATTCTGAAAAGCTCCATCACACATTCACTCCCTGCATTTTCGCTTCACTGAACGGAATCACGACTGTACCTCAGCCTGAATGTTCAAGTTCATGCTGATTAACAGGCTCACACTCGGGGTGATGTCACTGAGACATACAAAATACTGAGCGATCCGGACAGAATGGACGCAGGGAAAATGTCTCCATTGACAGGAGAGACAAGTACCCGAGGGCACATCATTAGAATAAAGGGAAGACCTTTTAGAATGGAGATAACGTGAATCATCTCCGTCAGAGAGTGTTCAAGCTATGCATTTCACTGCCACAGAAGGCTGTGCCGGCCAGGTCATTAGGTATGTTAAAGAGTGAGATAGGTAATTTCGTAAGTCTCAAGGGGATCAAGCCTTACAGGGAGAATAGGATTGAGAAACATATCAGCCAGGATTGAATCGCAGAGCAGACTTGATGGGCTGAATGGTGCAATTTCTGTCTCAATGTCTTATGGTGTCTTGCTGTCCTGGATACCGACTGTGAGAATTGAGAGTAGGAGTAGGCCATTTGACCTTTTAAGCTTGCACCAGCATAGAACAGATCCTATCTGAATATGATTCTACCTACATCTTCATAGATAGGCTGAGACATTTTTTCACTGGAACATAGGAGGATTTGACCATAAGACTTAGGAATGGAAGCAAGGCCATGTGGCCAATCGAGTCCTTTCCAATATTTAATCATAACTGATGTGCATTTCAACTCCACTGACCCGCACTCTCCGTAGCACTTAAGTCCTTGTGAGATCAAGAATTTATCAATTTCTGCCTTGAAAATATTTAACGTCCCGGCCTCCACTGCCCTCTGTGGCAAAAAATTCCACAGGCCCACCACAGTCTGGCTGAAGAAATATCTCCTCTTTTCCATGTGGAATATAGATGAGGTGAAAAGCGGGTGTCCTTTACCTGCGTGGGGTTCTCAAGATTATGGAGTAAATTTTGAAAGTGAGAGTAGAAAGAGTTTATAAAGAAACGAGTGTATAATTTTCTTTTTACACAGCGAGTGGTTGGTGTGTGGAATTAACTTCCAGAGGGAGTGGTGGATGCAGTTACGGTTAAAAAGTTTATAATATATTTTGGATAAGTACATGAAGAGGAAAGATTCAGAGGGACATCGGCCAAGATAAATCAGGCGGGACTAGTTCAGTTTGAGAACTTAGTCAGCATGGACTTGTTGACCTGAATGATCTGTTTCTGTACTGTATCACTAATTGTTCTGAACTAGACTTAAAACCATTTTGTTGCTTTTGCCCATTACCTTCCATTTCTTTGTTGGTCAAAAATCAGACGAACTCAGCGTTGAATATATTCAATGAACCCCACCACCCCAAAAAAAAACAGGAAGATACCCCTACTTCTGAACTTAATTCTTCTTGATGATGCACCAGTTTCCTTGCTCATTGGTTGCTGCACTTGTCTCTCATCTGGCGTTGACTGTTGCAGAAGGATGCTGAGGCGCCTTTGCCCTTGCCCACGCTTTGGCTCGTACCCAAAACGTCAACTATGCTGCTTCTTGGATGCTGCTTAATCTGCTGTGTTTTTCCAATACCACAATTTTCAGCTCTGGTCCCTCGCATCGGCAGTACTTCTGATCTATATCTCAACAGATCACCATTTACACAATGCACGTCCTTTCATCTTTTGTTTTCACAGCAAAGCCTATGACTTCACATTGTGGTACTGTATTTGTCGTGTTTCCCAATGGAGACACAGACTTGGGCCAATGTTTCCAGTGTCTGTTCCCTTCCTGGAGATTCACTCCCTTTCCTTTCAGTAGCGGTAAGTCAACAATTGAAGCCCAGAACGAAGCAAAAAGATGGAAAATGGGATTTAAAAAAAAGCAAATGTGGTACTCACAGATGTTGGACAGGGGAACAAAATTGCAATCTCGGGTGAAGCTCATTGTTCTTTGAGAGAGAGAGAGTGGAGAAGCAGCAGCTTCAGAAGCTCGCAGTCCAATTTCCGCATTCAGACAATAAGGGAGCTCTGACCAGTAGAAGGACTGGTCTCCTTCCAGTATTCCAGGGCTCCCCATTGATCCATCCAACGAAATCCATGCGCCCTTTCAATGGACAGCGAGGAGGACGAATAGTTTTTGGCTCATACCGGCGAACTTGGATATTGCTCGCTGACACCGAAGGGACGACACACCCTGTCATTTGGAGATGGTGTTACCAATAGGTTTTAAGTGTCCAAATGCCAACAGCAGAAAAAAAGAGTGAATGTGAAATTTTAACTTTCCCTGTTTGTCGAAGTTTTATTCTTTTTGTATTTTATTTGGCTGTTCAACTTTTGTTTTTCCTTTCCCCAGAGCAGATGAAGTCCAAAACAATAGGACATCGGTTTTCAGGCAAAAGGGGAAAAATTTAAAAGATGCCTAACGGGCAACGTTTTCACGCAGAGGATGATGCATGTATGGAAGGAGGTGTGGGAGGTGGAGACTGGTAAAATTACATTTAAACGACATCTGGTTGGGCATGTGAAAAGAAAGAGTTCAGAGGGTCATAGGCAAGTGCTGGAAAATTGAACTATATTCATTGAAGATATCTGGGCAGCATGGACGAGTTAAACTAAAGGTTCTGTTTTCATTCTCTATGATTCTGAGGGTTGAGGATATCACTGGTTAGGCCAGCATTTATTTCGCGCTCTGTAGGAGAAGGGGCGGGAGGGGGGAAGTGTGCAGTCAAGTGTCAAACACACAGCCGTCAGTCTGGAGTCACATGTAGGCCAGATGCGGTAAAGGATACTGGCTTTCTTACCTCAAATCAGATTTTTTTTTCGGGATAAGATTTCATCATTAGATCCTGATCTCCAGATTTCTAACCGAATTCTAATTCCACCACATGCCGCGACGGGATTCGAACCTGGGAGTCCCCAGAGCAGGGTCGATCACGCAGCTGATAATAGTAAGAGGCCGTCGCTCCTTCAATCCCCCTGCAATGATGAGTGCACTCACTGGTGCCTTCGCAGGTGGGTGGAGCGGAAGAATCCCTTCACATACTGAGAGTAGGTGAGTGGGCTGTCCCCGGTGTAGACTTGCTGGATGTTCAGCTGATTCTCCAAGCAAGCTAACCGCTTTCTGCACTCAGGACACCTGATGGGCTTCTTTTTCGTTTCGACCTGCTCAAGCTTCTGCAAATTGCCCACGTGACTGAAACCCTTCCTGCACTCGGGGCAGGAGAAAGCCTCTCTCCTATGTGGACCAGCTGCTGGGTCTGCAGGCCAGATGAATCGATTCATTACTTCCCGGACTCGCAGCAGGTGAATTGACACTCTCTCACTTGGACCTGCTCGTGCTTCTGAAAATTGACCACCTGACTGAAGGCCTTCTCACACATGGGACAGGTGAATGCTTCTCACCCTTGTGTACCCACTGATGCTTCCGTGTGTTGTCCACGCACGGGGTAGGAGAAAGGCCACTCACTGGTGTGGATCCATTGGTAGGACAACAGACTGGAAGAATTCACGAAACCCTTCCTGTACACCGAATAGGTAAAAAGCCTCTCCCCAGTGTGGACCTGCGAGTATGTTTGCAGCTGGTATGACTGAGTGAATCAATTCCCCCAATAGCGGCAGACAAACGGTTTGTCCCCAGTGTGAACTCACTGGTACATCAGCAGGTTGCACAGCCAACGGAATCCCTTCCCGCAGACAGAACGGATGAAGTGCCTCTGCCCGCTGTGAAAGTGTCTGTGAAATTCCAGCACCGATGGGAAAAGGAACGCTTTCCAACAGTCCCCAAATTTCCGCTGTTTCCACATGGAAGGAGCACTCCTTGTGTTGCTCGAGGTTTATTGGCCAGCTGAAATGACGAATAGAATGTATACACTGCCTCTCCGCGCCTTGAATGGTGAGATTTTGATTCCACAAACTGAGTAAATGGTTGAAGCACTTTTCACAGTCAACGCACTGCATCTCCCTTATTAGTGTATCTCAGGATTCTGCCTGTCACACCAGTATCGAAAATCTCTCAGACAAAAGCAAACATGTCTTCTCGATTTCAATTGTTGCTGGTATTCAAGTCCCACTGACACAAGTGACTCTGTCAGAAGTTGAATTATCACTTGCTGTCAGATTTCTTTCCATGTGCCTTCCTGCAAACAAAAATAAATTCACAAAATAAGTGATCAGTGCCATTACAGTTAAATAAACATAACATATGTGGCAATTCCTGTAGATTGCCAGAGGCCTGCTGGTCACATATCATCCAGGACACTAAAACCAGAAAAACCTCATGCAGCCAGATAGCCTTAAGGACATACGGAAAGAAACTTCATTTAGGTGACAATGACCTGAAACGAGCTGCCTCCAATGGTACTGAAAATGGTGCTGAATCAAGGACATGATAATGACAGGCCAACGCATCTTGGGAAAATAAAGCCAGTAGTGTAGTTGAATGACTTCCTAATGTTCTGTTAAATAATAAAATGCAAGAAATACTAGATGTAACACCATTAATATCTTAAAAGTTGAAAAATAATAGACATAAAGATTCTACAACAGCCACTAATATTAGATATACACCATATTAAGCAACATATATCTACATTCTATACCAATGTGGTAATCCCTTAAATGTTGCTCAGTTGCCTTTTGTTAATGAACATGAGAAAAGAAGCATACGTTTTCTCGGGTACAATCTGTATGAGTGCACAATGAGAGAACATGCAATGAAAATACCTTTACGAGGGACAGAACGAGCTGAGAACCTTTGAAGAGTCGGCTCCCTCCCTGTAGTGATTCCAGTTGCTACAAGTGAACACTTTTCCCCGCCTCCCTCCCCTCCCACGATGAGGAATGGAAAGGGAAATACATTGTTTTGATCCCACATGTTTCCCAGAGGGACGGAGTTTCCCTCTGAAAATGACAAGAATACTTCTGCGTTGTGATGTCAAAATGGTGAGCGGGATGGAGAGTGGACCTGCAGTGCGCCTGAGGTATCCTGCAGCTGGGGGACGTGGGAGGGGAGGAAATTTTGCAAAGTCCTTTCACTCTAGTCCAAGGCAATGTGACTTGAGCTCAACCAACGCATTATGCTTCATTACAGCTGCACACTCATAGAAAACCTCCTCCTTTATGAATTCAACATTTTACTCTCTCCTTCACTTCATGGAAAAATAAAACGATTCGCATGACTCCAGAGTTGCAGTTGCCACCATACCTTCTGTAGATGGTTTGGTGGAAACATTTTTTAATCTGAACCATTTCATTCACACTCACCCTTGCCATTCAATGCTTATTTCATACAGAAGATGGATCAAGTGTGGAACGGACGTTCTGAGAAAGTGATGGATTCGGGTATAATTAAAAGACATTGGGATACATGCATGAATAGGAAATTGCAGTGATGCAGCACAGCAGCAGACAAGAGAGACTCGTTTAATTCATGATTGTGTTTGGCATGGACTGGTTGGTCTGAAGGAATGTTTCCTTGCTGTATGAAACGATCGTAGTTCCATTCTTCCTGGAAAGTGTAACCGCAGAAAGACAGGACAGTGAATTTGTTTGGCACGCTTACTTTCTTGGTCAGTGCATTGAGCAGAGAGGTTGGAGATCATGTTGTGGTTGTACACGACATTGATTCAGCCAGTTTTGGAGTATTGTGTGCAATTCTGTTATATACGGTCGCGCACTGACACACGATAAACCAGAGATCGTAATTAAAATTGACTGGGACACCAGGTAGATGAACTCGTCAAAAAAGAAGAAACAACTGACGAAGGATGACTGAAGGGAAAAAAAGCAGAGAAAGCGAAACAGGTTGCAGTACATCAAAGAAAGGATAAACAGTTTTGAGAAGTATGGGAAAGGAAGGAATCAGAGGAATGTTTCCATTAAAGGATTTTTATTAAGAGACATATTGTGCAAGCATTTATTCAAATCTAAATATCATTCCCTAAGAGTGAAGGACATCTGTTATTTTTAACAGATCTGTGCTATATGTTAATGCTCAGGCACTTCAATGTATTGGCGGTCAAAGATCCTATGAGCAATTAGAAATCGTCAAGCAATGTCGTCCAGTCCAATTTCTTATGGTGCTGAGATAACAAATGCCTGTGGCTATTTCAGCATGTTGTGAAATTGGCT
The DNA here is from genome assembly GCF_020745735.1 of Hemiscyllium ocellatum. Taxonomy (NCBI): domain Eukaryota; kingdom Metazoa; phylum Chordata; class Chondrichthyes; order Orectolobiformes; family Hemiscylliidae; genus Hemiscyllium; species Hemiscyllium ocellatum. Next base: position 5,428,493 of record NC_083427.1, read on the forward strand.
TCATTAACTATATATGAATTTATGACCTGATCTAGTCTGAGTAAAAAAAAACACAATAATGAGCCACAGAACGTGAGATTGAAGCAATCAATTCCAATCATATGCCTCAGGGGTGAAAATTTTCATTCTCCTAGCTATTATCTACATGAGATTCCGTTTACAAATTACAAGTTTGTTATTTAACGATCTCAGCTATGATTACACCACGCATCTCAGCAAGTGCACGTCTGACCTTAGTGTCATACCTGCGGGGAATTCCATTGTATAACATCGCACATCTCACCGCAATTAAGTATTGTACAAACTGACAAATTCGTAAAATTCGATCTTAGTACCTGTATTCCAATCTGACTGCACTTTGGGCGGCAGTAGCAATTGCTTTCTTTCCTGCATATTGTAACAATATAAAGATCCAGGTGCCACTGTCAGGGATGTCTGACAGTGAGATTACAGCATTCATAAGGAGTAGGGTGAACAGCCAGGAGACATCGTACACACTGGTACTGATGACGTTGGTGAGAAATAGATGAGGACCAGAAAAGTGAATATATGGAGTTAGGTTGGAATTTAAAAGTCAGGTTGCACTAAGTAATAATCTCCGGATTGCTACTGCTGCCACTGGCAACTGGTGGGAGTGTGAAGGAACTTTGGATGACAAGACGTGTGAAACATCTTGTCAAGAGGAAGAAGGAAGCCCTTTTGGTTTAAGGAAAGAAGGATGAGACAGGGCTCTAGATGGTTAGAAATTCGCAAGTTAGGAACTGAAGAAGGGACTTAGAACACTTAGAAGTGAACATGAAAAGGTCGAGATGGATATGAAAATGAAAACCCCAAGGCATTCTGCACTAATATGCGGAACAAGAGGATGATCAGAGTCAGGGTAAGACCAATCAGGGATAGTGGAGGGGGATTCTACCTGGAGTCAGAGAAAGTCAGAGAGGTCATGAACAAATACTTTGCTTCAGTATTCACGGTGAGAGGGACTTAGTCGTTTGTAAGAACACGGTGAAGCAGAGGCTGATATGCTCAAACAGGTTGATGTTAAGAAGGAGCATGGAAAGTTCAAAAGACACGAGGATAGATAAGTTCCATGGGTTGGATGGGAGATACCCCTCGTCTTTGGGAAACGAGGGCAGAAATTGCTGTGCATTTGGCGATGAACTCTGCGGCTTCACTTTCCACTGTAATCCTGCCAGATGATTCGAGGTTGCAAAAGTCAATCCCTTGTTCAATGAAGGGAACGAGGACAAACCTCGAAATTCTATAATGTACACAACGTCTGCTTGATAGATCTGGTGTTTGGATCGTGCATTATTGGCGGCCAACTTGGTTTTATTAAGTTCAATCAAATGATTTCAAATCAGAGAGTCGTCCAAAAGGAAACAGGCCCTTCAGTCCAACAAGTCCAGGTCGATAAAAATTCCAAACTAAACTAAACTGGTTCCAACTGCCCGCACATGGTCCCATATCCCTCTAAGCCTTTTTATTCACGTATTTAATTAAATATATTTTAGACATTTTACTGCACCTGCATCCACCACGACCTCTAGAAATTCATTCCATACAAGAATCAGTCTCTGAAAAAACCAATTGCCTCTGATATCTGTTTCAGTCTTTCTCCTCTCACCTTAAATCTATGGCGCCTATTCTTGAAATCCCACCCGAGGGAAAAGACACTCACGAATCACCAGATTTGTGCCTTTCATTACTTTCTAAATCACACAGAGGCCACCTACTAATCTCCTGCGGTCCCATGGTAATGTCACAATCTCTCCACCTTACATTCATAACTCAAATCCTGCATTCCCGGAAAAATCCTGGGAAATTGCATCTGTACCATCTCTCACTTAATAATATCCTTCTTATGACAGGGAGACCAGAACTGGACACAGTACACCAAAAGAGGTCTCACTAACGTCTCCAACACTGCCCAAGGTTGCACCTTTACACGAGCAGGTTTTGTCTTTGTAAGTTTTCCAAAATTACCTACATCTCACTTATCCAAATCATCTCCATCTGCTACTCTTCAGCCCATTGACCTAAGTAATCAAGATCTCTTTGTAATCTTAGATAACTTTCTTCAATGTTCACTGGACCATCAATCTTAGTGTCGTTCACAAATTTACCGAACATGCTTCTTATATTCTCATTTGATATAATTTATATAAATGAGAAATAAAAGTGGGCCAGCATTGTTCCCCATTGTGCATGTTAAATCAATCTTTCTAGAAGCATGGACCCATAACCTAAAATTGAGGATGCATTGTTATCATTCAATACCTTCTTCCTAATCAAATTAAGTGGACTATTAATATGATTACTTGAAATCTAATTGAATGGACAAAGTTCAGTTGAATGACTTGGAGAATCTCTGGTAGAAAATGAAAAATCTAACCTCTGCCCTGATCCTTTGGGTATTCGTCACATTATGCCTTAAACATGCCTTTGAGACTTTGAGGGTCCCTCTCCAAAGTTAAATGTGCTTGTGTATAATTCATAGTTATTTCAAACATTTTATGCACGAAATGGTCATGATTTCCACGAACATTATATCGCTGATCTGAACATATTTCACCTGCAGTCTATATTTAAAAAATCATGTTCTAATGTTTCCAATACTGTGCTAATTGTAATCATCTTTGAAGGAATATCTTCTGACAATTGGTATCATGCCCACAGTGGTAAGGCAACTTTGTTGGTCTGCTTTTGCTAGTGATAATCGCCTGAAACATTCTACTAACACCAGAACGAATTGTAATTCTGAAACAGCAATGGGTAGAAACAGAGTAAACGTAATTATGCATGTGGGTCCCTATAAGAAATACCGAAAGTTGTTTTTTATTAATATAGTGTACAACAAAGGCAAGGTCTTGTTACACTTTGCCATTTTCTCTGTGCAATTTTAAATTCTTCCAACAAACGGCAACAAAGCAATCAAACGTGGAAGTATTGCTATCAAGAACGGCATAGATTATGGCAGAACAAATACGAGACAAGGAACTGGATGGGAAGAATAATCACAACAATGCAACGTTTGCACTTAATGAGCAGTCGGAGTTGGCGAGTTCCACAGATTCACAACTCTCTGTTTAAACCAGAAATCTGAAAGAGCTGACAAAACACAGCCAGACATGCTTGCCACATCAGATAATCTTTTTTTTGTAAACCACAAACTGAACTACAGGGAATTGTGTATATATGAGAGAGATTTTTGACTCGGTCATCTTTTATTGTGAGTGAGTATCTTTTCACCGGGAGCATACACACAACAGCTATGCTGAAGTCTAGTTATCCGGTTTGGCAGATGGCTTGAATGATTCTGGTGACATATGAATTCTCTGAATTAATATGAATTAATCTGAGGATGTGAATGTGGAATATAACTTTACTGAGCAAAAAGAAAATCACTAACCTAACACACATTAAACAAAAGAAAAAAGTAGCAACGAATGAGGGTGCAGTACTGGATAAGATCTTGCAGAACACAACATCTTGCAGCCATCCACATGACACATAACAAAATCCATATGGTTCAGTATGCAAATACACATGCGCCTTTGTAGACACAATCTAATTCTGCTTAACGTCCCACGTAGTAAAATCGATGTACCGAAAGATTGAGCATTGTCAGGAGTGAGATTGCATGGAGTGAATTTTTTTTTCTGAAAAGAATTATATTTTTGAACATATCGTGTCGTGAAAAACGATGTTTGGTACCGACATTCATCGTCTGCCCTTTATATGTCTGACTAAACGCACAATTTGGTTGTTACGTAATATTTTGGCTTTTCCCTTTATTACCATGTCAAACCTCATGAAAGCAAATACATTCTAACGCATTTAACAAAATCTAGCAGGCAGCAGGTGCAGTAATCTCATTGTTGAATTAATTTTAAAAGATTGGCAATCTAATAAGCCCACCAGCACGTGGCCTTAGCAATAATTATCACGATCTTCAATGAATTACGGAATGCGCTCAGAGCATCAGCAGAATTGCACGGAATACCAAACAGTCTAATGCTTTCCATTTGCTCTCCCATTCTTGCTGTTATCGAGATTCCAGTAAAAGTACTGGATTTGCTTAGTAACTATGTTAACTGTCGCTGAACTGCATAATTTGTACCCTTTCTTCAACAGTGCATCCCCCTTTCCCTCACATTATGTGTATTATCTTTCTTCACGGAAGATTTTCTGCGCTCCAACTGGCCTAAGCTATCCTCCTATATAAAATTTTAACGGCATGAATTCATCATTTAGATGAAAACATCTACCGAATGCTGACATCATTTCCCAGTATTAGTAGCATAATTTTCTTCTTGAATATTGTGGCGTAATCACTTTAGAAGTGAACATTTCTTGTGATGCCATTATAATTTCATCCCCTTTCAGTTATATTATCTTGTGTTATTTATATTTTCCTCACTTGCTTCTAACAATTCAACATGAACATAAGATTAGATTTTTATTTTCATTCTTTTTGTGTGAAATTTTCTTCTTGCTATTATCGTGCGAATGCATTCCTATGGTATGCTTGTCATTACTGTAGTGGTCAAGTAATGTAACGGTACTAAAATGTAAGTGCCCAATTACTGAGATATTGGCACTGTTGCTGTCGGTGAATTTTTGGTCTTTTATCTCAATGTAACTGGAATACATCTGCGTTACTGGTGATGTCATTGTATGTGGTTCTCCTTATTGTTATCACTGTATAAATATTGTTTGTTGCATGGCTGTTCCACAATTTAAGTGGGCGATTAACAAACGGTACTCATTGTGTCATGTGTTATTTTCTGCATATTGTGTGTAAAATATCACAAGATTATCACAATGTAAATGAGGAATTACTGCGTTATTCACATTTTGAATTCGTGACACTATTAAAAATAATTAACTGATAGTGAGTTTGAAATACTGAAGTATGCTTCCCTGAATTTGATGTAACAGTTTCAGATAAAATGCTGGTAAAATCTTATCATTTAACGAAGAAATTGTGACTATCCATAGATGACAGAGCACGCTGCATTTTCCTCAATAACTAATTCTCACTTTGAATTCCATTCTCCACTTCCACATGATCCATCACAGGTGGTTCTACTTTGACAACTGTTGACAGTGAGATTTTCTCCTGCTTCCAGCATCTGACAATATGTTATTTTTTTCTACTTTCGCAATTTTTCCAGATTGAGAGAGAAATCATAATTGGGAGCGTCTCAGAAATGAAACGAGTAAAACTTTTATTTCAAATATAAACTGCAGGATAAAGTTAATCAATTGTCACACGAATTGCTGGCCAGCATTAATGAAGTGATTTCAGACCAGAATTCAGGAGGGGCGTCTTTCTCTGTGTCAGAATTCTTCATCTACGGGTTCCAAATGCTTTAAGAGATGATTCGTTTTGTTTTACGCTCCAAATGTCTGAACAATGTTATGAAGATGTGGGTGATCTATTCAGAGAACTAAAAGCAGCAGAACTACCGGACACAGCCACCCAGTGTTCTCGAGAAGGTGTCACTGTAACACTCAGTCAAGCAACTCTATTATCGTGTTGCTGGTTGACAAAAACAAATTCCAGTTCGGCCATTCAGTTTAAATTATACCCCGTAAAAATATATACCAATTTCCAATCAAGTTTGAATTGAGTATAATGACAATCTTGAAAGCCAACGACACAATCCGATGCCCTGGCTTATAAGACTGCGGGAAAAAATGAACAGTTGAGAGGAAAGCTGTGAAACCTAGCACATACCAGACTGATTGAAAAAATCTCTCCACAATGTACCTTTTCGATCAGTAACCTGTGATGCTGAAATTCCGAACAAGGAGAAGAGAAGATACAGAAAGATCCGAAGACAATAACCTACAGCTGCCTTGATTTGTGATAAGAAATGTTGTTTTGTAAATGTTGATTGGGAGCTTTATTGTGCTAGTAATGCAGAGGGGAATGTATAAGATAGGTTAGAGAATGAAATTGTAAATAGTGGTTAGTTAATTATTCTCTGTTTTACGTTCAGAAATAAAGTTGATCATTTTTACTTTACATAGTACTTGGCAACTTGGATTTTTACATATTACTGCATGGATAAATCTTTTCAATGTTGCTGGTTTTAAATTAAGCAGGAGAGTTTGTCACGTGTCGTAACAATTATCAATACCTCAGACCAGCGTCTAAATTATTTTATGCCTGCAGTGTCTGTTCAAATGTAGGTTGCATTCTCACATTCCTCTGTTTAAGAATAATTATAATCAAGTTAACTTACATGTTCCCTAACAGTGATTAGTTTGAGGCCGACACATTGGAATGAATCACATTTGTTCAATGAGATATGATATTGGATTATTTAAGTTTCCCATTCGATGATTACACACCTGCATATTTTTCTGTGATTTATTGATGGATTTTAGATTTCGTGCTCATTGAATACTATAGCTTTTCCATTTAGTGTTTTCAAGACCATTGTATTTTCGTTTTGATCTCTTTGGAATCTTTCTCTCTGCATTTCGCACTCTCTATGAAAAATGATTTTACACTCTCTTTGTCTCCCTCCTTTATTACAGCTAATTTAGTCGTGATTGTGATGCTGTCTCAAAGAACATGTGGCCTCTCTGGCTGTATCGCTTATTACCTAGTGTCAATGGCAGCGGCAGATCTCCTGATCATATCGACTATTGTCCTCGAAAACTGGATTGTTGAGATTTTTCCAGCAACTTTCCTTTCCATCACCCCATTGTGCTGTTTATGCTCTGCCTTGATTTATGCATCTGTAGACAGGTCTGTCTGGTTAACAGTCACTTTTATCTTTGACCGATTTGTGGCCATTTCATGCGTGAAGCTGAAAATATGATATTGCACTGAGATGGTCGCTGCACGGGCTATAGGAGTCGTGTCCACCCTGAGTTGTATAAAAATGCCTTCTTATATTTTGTATATGAACCAATGTACATAATTAGCAATCTGCTGCCGTTCTACAGTGCAAAGTTAATATTTTGCACCTCACCTGTATGGACTGCAAATGACTGGACATGATCCATTGTAACTCCCTGTCTCCTATTCATTTAGATTGTACTGCTCTATTCTCTGACCATCAGACATGTTCTAGCACACAATGGAGCCCGAAGGAGAGTTCGGGTACAGAGCAATGGACAGTACCAGAGAGACCCAGAGGTGGAGAAGCTGTGAAAGACTATTGGTTTACTTTTTTTTTCCATCTCGTGCAATTCATCCCATTCAAGTTATTATTTAAGATAACAATCCTCCATGTTCGAATTGCCAACGTTACTTATTTCTCAGGTTCTGATTCCAATGAGTCAACATTCATTCTTGAGGAATATGGGTTCATTGTTCAGCTTCTGATTTTCTGCATCAATCTGTTTACTTATGCAGGAGTGCAGGCTAAAATTCAGAGCAGAATCAATAAATGGAGTAAAATATCCATTGATGTTCTTACAAAAGTCTCTCAAACTATGACGATTGGTTCACAAAGTTTGAGACCAATGAAATTGACACTATTCATTCCAAGTCATCGACTTCGACCAAGTTTCCCAAACTAAACCCTTCTCATTTGCCTGCATTTGAGCCATATACCTCTAAACCTTTCCTATTCATGTACAATACCTATGTCTTTTAAATGTGGTAACTGCATCTATGTCTACCACCCACATTGTCGCTTCGTTCCACATATGTAACAACCTTCTGCCTGATAAATCTGAACTTCGCATCGCTTTGAAAAATCCCCTTCTCGCAGTTTTGAACACTTCTACCAGATGGAAAAGAGCTTTGCCATTTTCTATTCTAAAATTCTAAAATTCTATTCTAGAATTCTACAAATTCTTTGCCATTTGTATTCTAAGCCCTCTTGATTTTATGAACCTCTACAAGATCTCCTCTCAACTAACAATGATGCAGTGGAAAACGTCCGCACGATTTACATAAAAATAATTCTGAAACCTGCATCTTCACATATTTGACATTTGCTTTCACATGCACATAAAAGCCAATTATATTTTAAGGTTAAGCTTCAAGAATAACAAATAGGCATATTGATTACACTCTTTCTTAAACCAATCAAGAAATCAATACTTTATGTAAATATAGGCAACGTCATGTCATAATTAGAAGGTGAAAGCAAAATTATTTTTTATCATCACACTAGGAACATTCTGCATCAGTCGTTCGCGATATCCTGACGTTTCCTCTCAACGTCCACACTATAGATAGCCAGTATCAAAGGAATCACGTTTCTAATTTTGAACAGTGAAAAATCTCAATGATGTTATTTTCAGTTGTTGTAGCTGGGTAGTCTAATGAGCGTTCAAGGCGCTGACGATCACTGTGGAGTCATATTAATTAATCAAACACATGGTATTATCAAATGATAGCATTCTGTCCATTGTGCCAGCACTGACACTTCATGCAGGGTTGATTTCCTGCTATTTTCCTAGCTTTTCCCATAAACCCGCCATTACAGCATTTAAATATTCATCTAATTCCCATCGCACTGCCTTGAATAATCTTGCCTCGTCCACTATTCCAGAACATGCATTCCTGTACTTGACTACGAGCTGTGTAATGAAGCATATTTTCTTCCATAGCATTTGCTTCATTAGGAAGTTCCATTTAATCTTTGTCCTCCCATTCTCTATCATTTCATAAGTGGGATGCATTTACCACTATCTTTCTGCCCAAACCACATGTGAGTATTAAATTGCTTGTTAGATCTCAGTTCAAACATGTATTCTTCCAGGGAAATTGTCCCAATTTCTCCAACTTCACATTTTAACTGAAGATCCCTGAAAACATTTTCATAAATATCTGCAGAATTCTCATCAATTCATTCTGGCGTGCCCTCAAATGTCCACAACTGCACACAATACTTCGGCTGAGGTATGACTTACGTCTTGATAAAGTGCAACATTATCTCGTTTCTCTTGTAGTCTGTGATCAACTTAATAAAACCTGAATATCAAGCCATTTGTCACTTAATTGAATCCATGCAGAAAATGCTTAAAGACATCTTCCATAAAACAATTGTTTGGTTCTACTCACTTGCTACTTGCTGTTTCCGTTTCTCAGTCACTCATTGCAATTTCACAAAAAAGTAATAATATATTGAAAGGGAGTAGAGTGTAAGTTCTTCTACCTTAATATTATTGCTACTAAATTTTCATTTTGCAGGAGATAGGGTGGATATGAGTTGCCAAAACAAAGTCTGGGGTGGATTGGTGTCCAATTGACAACTTGGCATCTTCTGGCTGCTTTTTGATTTGAACAGTTGTTATATCAATTGTGTGGTGCACGCTGGTAGTGATTTCTCTTTTGATTGGAAGAAAATAAAGCAGCAAACATTTAATCCATGAATTTGTCAACATTTATTTCTTAATTCAAGCCAGAATGAGAAAAAAAAGAATTGTCACTATCTATTCATTGCAATTGTAGAAATTTGTCGTTTTCAAATCGACAAATACAGCATCTTCAATGTGTCACGCATACAACGAAGACCACGGCCAAAAATATAGTGTCTTGCTTCAAAGACATCATTAATATATGTGCAATTAAAATTAACAATTAAAAGTAACAAAGGTGAATAACTGAAAATGCAATTCCATACTTTTCTCAAAGGCATTCCTAATATCAGACATTTCCTCAGTTTTGTTACATTATCTGAAACATTATTTGCCTTTATCCAGCGTCGAAGTGCTTTGAGTCTTTATGACTTTAACTTTTTCAATCTCGATTTTAAGTTGAAAGTACTTGAATTGGACGAGCTTGCCAGGAAAGGTGAAATGTAGGTATAGAATTGGCATAATCACTGCAGTTTTTTTCTGAAATGTCGGTACCTGCTCTGAATGTAAAGCTTCATTGAACGGAATATGCCCTTCAATACGATGAAGATTTGAAAACATCTGTGGAGAGAGAATGACAGTAAACTCTTCAATGTTTCTTGCTGCTCTTTTGGAATGGTAACTGTTCTCATCAGGCATACTTTTGCAATGTTAAGTTTGGCATCCTTTAAAGTTGGGTCCAAATATGGAGGTTTTAAAATGCACCTGTACGTCTTGAGGGATGAGAGTGTCACGAAGGCAGCAGCGGAGCAATCTCACATGGCTGTAGTGGTGGGCGTGTGTCATGGTGTGGTTAAAAAGCTGAAGTGCTGAGAAGTCACAGCAGCGAATCAGTGAGAGAAAGACTCACTGAGTTCACGTCTGATAAAGACAGAGAACATCTTCAAAGTGACCACATTCGAAGAAGTTCTCTGCCTCCCTCAAAGTAAAGTTAGGGGAATTTAGACAGGAGACATATGAACAGGTCAATCCCACTTTATGCAGGCACATGAATTCATAGAACACTGAAAGAGGCCCTTTCATTCAAATTCATCTGCGCCGACCAGATATCCCAATCTGACTTAGTCTTATTTGCCAAAACTCTCTAAATCCTTCCTGTTCATACACATATCCAGGTACCTTTTAAATGATGTAATTATGCCAACCTCAGCAATTCCCCCTGCAGTCTATTCCATACACATAGCATCCTCTGTGTGAAAAAGTTACACTTCAGCGTCGATATTATTGTCCATCATGATTTTGTAAACCTCTGTAAGGCTGAAACTTAGCCGCCCGACGCTCCAAGAGATAAAACATCCCAGCCTATGTCGCCTCATCTGGCAATCCATGTCCCCTATTATCACTTCATCCTTCAAACAGGACAGTCACGACTTGAGCCTTCGATAGTCCTGTAAAAGGTGAGGTTTGCAGATGCTGGAGATCAGAGCTGGAAATGTGTTGCTGGTTAAAGCACAGCAGGTCAGGCTGAATCCAATTTCCTGTTCCTTGAATACTGCCTGACCTGCTGTGCTTTAACGAGCAACACATTTTCACCTTCGATTGTCCTGTCTATTTTCAAGGATTTTGACTGTCTGGAAATAGAGAGGAGGTATAAATTCCCGCTGTTTCTGAAAGAGAATTGTTTAATGATACACATCACACCAATCCTTTTACATTTTAATGATACACATCACACCAATCCTTTTACAATGTGTCTTCATTGCTTATGATGCATAGGATAGATCGTTTTCATTTCCATATTCAGTGTTTTATAAGTTTCACAACCTAAGAGATTGGTATTTCTATTTTCATTTCATTTAAATTCTCTCCTGATAACTGACATGTTTTTTCTTTAAGTCCCATCACGTTTCTAAGTCTTGTATAATGTCCAGGGGTGTGAATTTGTGGGAAAATTCTAGGAAACCCACATTATTCTGTTTAGAGAAAAGAAACCGAGATATTTCATGGGTCTCTTTATAAGGATTGAGGGATCGCGTGGTTTGGAACATTGCAAGGGACAGTTTTCACTTACGGTGAAATGGAATGTGGACAGATCAAACTGTCTCCATTGACCGAGAGTCAGTAATTGAAGAAGTGGAAGATAATTTAAGGAAAAAAATAACCTCGTATCCTTTTTTGTATTTATTTGTTTATAACTATTGTATTGTTTTACACAAATAACTTTCAACTGGACCAGAGTGAATAAGAGGGGGGTCCCAGAGTGAATAGGTGTTTTTTTTTATAATACTTGATATCTATCTGAGTCTCGACACATGGTCTCACTTCTCATTCTTCCTGATGTAAAGAATATTCCACCAATTAGAGGACCATGCATATCTTAATGATCATACAAATGGGTAAAACCTATTGGAGTCTCCAGACTTTTATATTGTGCTAAATGTCAGGGAAATATCACCCTGAGCTTGTTAAGCTCCATGCAGTCAAAGCAGCTGAACACAAGGGCAGAAGGTGGATTTTCTTTGTCTGGGGAGAGATGAATAAAGGTGGAGTGCTCACAGTGGTTGGAATGAACAGGAACATGTCCAGAAGGATTCAGCACAGAAAGGCGAAAATCGGCTTGGAGTGCACGTTTGAATTAGCAGTTTGTATGATTAATCACCAATGTAATTGTCCTCGTCTAAACACGAGGCAATATGACCTGTCCATATATTAGAGTATAAACCCTACAGTTGCACCTCATAGTTAATCGAAAACCTAGTCATTAGCATTTGAAACTGCACAGAGCAACCCAAAATGATTTCTAACCCTTTGATTCAAGAATTGGAATCTGACAACAGGATTTGAATTTGCACCAACTTTGATGATAAAACATTAACAACTTCTTAAAGCAGATATGAAGTATAACCCACTGCACCTTGCAGTGCCAGCCAACCAATATTTTCCTCAGTCACCCTGCAATGTATGCAATCCCCTTTTTTTCTGCCTGCTGAAAGTCAACAATGCACCATCAATTTCTCCGTCACTCGCGAAGTGCATTTAATTGCATGGCCTGACATGGAAGCATGAGAACATACGTCTCCAGTAAGAAACAATCCTAAATCCAATGCAGTAGATTGCAATGCAATGCTACCCGAGCAACTGTTGTATTGTCAACTTTCCCTCCAAGGGCATAATCAAAGATTATTTTAGCTTGACCATTCCCTCTCATCCTTCATGCTTCCTGTCTAAGAAACGCCTCCATTTTAAAAATGTCCATTTTTCAAAGCATGACATGGTCTTGGCCCTCTTTATGTTCGCATTCCTTTCCAGTGATGCAACTATCCCATATATCGATGCTGTATTCAATAAATCAGTGCAATGTTACTCACACCATCATTTGTGTACCTTTATTCAGGTAAAATCCGCAGAACACTGGGATTCCACCTTTAACATTGTTGTCTCTGTCCACTTATTTATCCTTTTTGTGCCCCATCATCTTTATAAGTCCAATCAGGTGAAGAATCACATTGCCACCCGCCCGAGCATGCATTTAAAATTCATTCAAGACTCAGATCATAATAACATGCCCTCTGATTTGCATATTCTGAGAACAAACCCTACTCCCAGAATGTGAACATGGAAATTATGGTTAAAGTTCTAGTGCACAAGCCGTGGTGTGCAGCACTGTTCGAGTTGCTTTGTTTTGGATTAGATGTTTTCAAAGAATACAAGAGATTTGAACTTTCTCCTGGGCAATGTTGAACCTTCAATCAATGTCACAAATGCTCCGTGTCTTTTCATGATCACGTTATAGATTGTGACTGCTTATTATGCAAATACACGGACCGCAATACTGACATTACAACAATGACTAGATGAAAAAAAAACACTTTCAATTCTTACGGACATTTTAGTCTGCCTGATGTTTGTAAAAGTCTCGATGTAGTTGCTTATCACGTTCCACTTTCACCACAACGCTCAAAGTCTTCCTTCACATTCAAATCAAGTCTCAAATAGGATTGGCGTAGGAGACTATCTAGCATTTTCTACTTTCCATCAAAATTATTTCCTCCTTCTATTTCGATATGACAAAATTTATTTTGTTCATGTTTTCGATGACACAAAATCTAATTGACATTATCGACAAAAAATGAATGAGGCAGTGAACATTTCCTATCACCAATATTTGCAGAGATTGTAATGATTAAAAAAAAACCCTTCTAAATTACCGATGCTTATTTTCCTTACACGAATCAGTCAGAAGTGAGAAACTGTCATTAGAATCGGAAACGCACCTGTTTAGTACTCACATACCCTGAACCGCAACTGTCACTGCCAGATTACAGCAGCAGGAACAAGTTCCTCCGAACATAACATCAAAGTTTTAAAATAGATACTCACGTTATGTATTTGTTTTCTCAAGTAAAACATATATGCAACATCATGAACAGTCCATTCATTATCTAAACAATATTGCAGTTAAAGTCCCAGAGTGCAAGAATAAAAACAGACTGAACTAACATTCTCACGAGCAGGTGGTAACTGAGAATTTAATAGACGTATTCAGAGAAGTCAAACTGTAATGCATGGCCATTGGTTAGTTCCTGTGAAATCCATACTGAGAACCAACAGCCTTGACACCTGGCATAGATCTAACACAAAGATAGCATGAGTTAATAGGTGCAAATTCTTTCAGCAAGATATTCAATTCAATTTCATTGATCTGTTAAATTATGAACCGAAGTAATGGAATTTTATCGCTATTTTAATAAAAATAAGAAGGAATACTTCTGAGCGTTTTTCATGATCGTAGTAACTTTATAGTCCCGCCGAGAATTGCAGGATTAAAAATAAAACGTACGTGGGTGCAGGAGTAGGCAATTCAGCCCATCTAGCCTGTTGTTCCAATTGAAACAAACCTGTATGATATTATCTCAGTCTCCACTTTCCAACCGCACTCCATAACACTTAAAAGGGTACAACTTAAAAATGTATCTATCTCCTCCTTAACTTAACTCAATGTCTTGCCATCCATTGCAATCTGGAGTCTTGAAGATTAACGATCCTTTTTGTTCCGATACGGGGTAATCCTCCTGCTTAATTTAAAACCAGCAACACTGAAGAGGCTTATCCCATGTAGTAATCTGAAAAAAAATCAAATGGCCAAGGACTGTTTAAAGTAAAAATTAACAATTTTATTTTTTTAAACTGTGACAGAGAATAATTAACTTACCACTATTTTCAATTTCTTCCTCGAGAATATAGTTTACCTTCAATACTAGAATACTAGTCTGATAAAACTCCCAGTTAAGATTCACAAAACCAAACACACATCTTATCTCAACAACAGGCAGCTTTCGTTCTTCTGTTTGGATCTTCCTGTGTCTTCTTTTATTTTTCTAAGGAATTTCTGTGTCACAGTTAAGAGATCGAAAAGGTACTTCTAAGAGAGCTTTGTTTTCAAGCAATCTGTTCACTCGCTGAGCTTGGCAGATCTCCTCTCAGCGGTTCAATTTTCTCGCGTCTTATTCCCCCAAAACATCAAATTGTGTTATTGGTTTTTAATATTGTCAATATACGAAATATAAACTGGAATGGTGTTTGATATTTTTCGAGGTATAATTTAAATTGATTGATAGAGCTCGATTTTTTTTTGTCTCCAGGAAATGAACTAATCGAGTTGTTCCACCAGGTATTACATTGTTGCCTTATTTATAAGTCTTGGTGCTGTGTCCGGTAGTTCTACTGCGTTGAAATCACTTAAAGTGCACCCACACCTTCATAAAATTTGAAAGAAGTATTCTTTTCCCTCAACTCCGCTTTAAATCTTCTACCCTTGTTATAAAATTACGATTATAAATTTGACTATCACTTGTTCCAAATAAAATCTTTATCCATTCTTGATCTTTAATGGCGGGAGTTTGTGGTATTGGAACACTTATGTTGCCACTGTTAGAGTTTATTGGCTTTATCCCTAAACTAGCGAGAATTATGGCACATGAGAGGGATTTCAAGCGTACACTGCCCCTCGAGAAAAATGGTTTCAAGGAATATCTTGGGCCAGTTTCGACTTGTCACTTGTTTAATAGCACTTACCATGAATTTATTCGGCATTAGCTCCGTGTTTGCAGCCCCTGGTCCAGGTCGTTTTCTAGTGATTGACCGCAAAATTAATAATAGTTCTAAAATGTGTGTTGTCCGTTACTTTGATTTTCATGTGAGCTTGGTCGTGGTTTGGAAATGTCTGTAAAGCAATCATTAACAAATGCGATTAAGGTAGAAAAAAGCATTATAACTTCCAACTGCAAGTATATCACAACTTTGCTTCTGCTAATTGTCGACCCAGTAATATCCGAGTATTGAACAAGAGGAATCGAATTAAAGGTTGTTCTGCTCGGAATGATTTATCCCTTAGTGCTAGATACTGTGAATGGCACCTTCAGTTTAATAATCGTCAAGCTGCAGCTGATGCAGTTCATTTTGACTGGGTGCTGAGTCTCATGGACAGGAAGTATTCGGACCCTCGTCAACTGACTTGTTTGGTTATTTGTTGCTGGGTGATAAACCTTAAATGCGACACTGCAGTGAATGGAACATAACTCGACATTGTGATTTGCTGTGTCTGACGATGGCAAACCATTGCTTGACTAGAAAATGATGCAGCTTTTCTAATTTTGGCACGAGCTGCCAGACGTTAGGTCTGAAAACTATGGAAAAGAAAACAATTGCGATCATTCTGAAGTTTCCTTGCCTTTCAAAAGAACGTTTTTAAGTCGCATTCCATCAAAACACAAACATCAGTCAACTCGTAAACCTATTTCCTTTCAGTTACAGATAATAAGTCTGAAACCCTAAAGCATTAATTATCTCATTCGAACCTGACATGAGGTATAAATTTTAACAGTTCTCAACAGACTGTCAAAAGTTTCCAAATCATCTGATAGAAATGCACAAAGAGCTCACATTGGTGCTATTTGCTGTTTAGTATCTGGTGATATCAGCTGTCAGAGTTTCAGATAAATTATTGCAGTCAGTTACTCAAGGTGTGAACGAAATGTTAGGTACATTGAATCTCCAATTTAATTGTGCCCACCTCCAGTGTTTTCTATCTTTCACTGACTGAAGTGTTCAAAGAATCACAGCATGTGGTCAGAGCTTCTGCAGATTTAGTTTGGGAAACTTGGTAAAAGTGCATGACTTGGAACAAAGAGAATGTATTTCCTTGCTCTAAGATTCTGTGAATATATGAAGCCACCCTCTGCATGATAAACCTGCCCTTCAGGTACCCTTTGCAATCTTTGCCCTCTCACTATACAATATGCCCTTCAGCTTTGCACTCCTCTACCAGGGGGAAGAACACCTTTACTATTCATCTTATCCATCGCCCTCATGATTTCATAGACTTCGGCAAGGTCACCTCTCAACTTCCAGTGCTGCAATGACGTATGTCTACTATCAGTTATGAAAATATTGCTATCTCATTATATATTTGACTTATGCTTTCAGGTGCATGAATAAACGCAATTATGCCTTAAGTTCAAGCTTCAAGGAAGATAAATAGGCAGATTGATAAGTACCTTTTACTCAATTATTCTAGAAAATAATCACTTACTTCAAATTTAGGCAGTATCATGTTACAATAAGAATTTGGAAGGAAAATTAAGTTATTTATCAACACATTAGGAAATCTCTGCATCAGTAGTTTGTGATATCTCGACGTGTTTTTCTCCATGTCAAGGTTTCAGATAGCCCCCTTCTAAAAAAAAGGTTTCTAAGTTCGATCAATGAATAATTTCAGTGATTGTATTTTAGCACTCTTAGCTAGGTCGTCACACCTGCATTCTTATGAGTATTCATGGTAATGAAGATCAATGTAGATTGATATCAAATAATCACACAAATGGTATTATGCAAAATGATATCATTTTCACCATTTTCCTGGCACTGATGCACCGAATAGGGTTTATGACATAATGCCACGTTCCTACTATCTCCCTGTAAACTCGCCATTTCTGTACTTACATAGTCATCCAATGCCAACTCATTGTCTTGAATGATCTTGCCTCGTCCACCATTCTAGAATGTGCATTTTAAAACTTGACCATTAGCTTAGTCAAAAAAACATTATTTCTTCGACAACATATACTTAATTTGCAAGTTCCCTTTAATCTTTGTCCTCCCGTTGCCTATCTTTTCAAAGTGGGAAGTTTATTGCCATTCTTTCTTCCTAAACCTCACATGATATTGCAGTCACCTATTAGACCTCTTTTTAACATTATCCTGTCCAAGAGCAATTGTCCCAATTCCTCCAATCTCACTTTTTAGTGAATCTCTTCTCGCCTGAAAACATTTTCAAAAATATCAGCAGAATTCTCACCAATTCTTTGCTCCCCTCCTTCGAAAGTCCGCGAATGTGCAAAATAATTCAGCTGAGGGTAAACTAATGGCCTGATAAAGTGCAGCATTATCTCTATTCTCGTGTATTGTGTGACCAAATGAATAATGCCTAAGCTACTGAATGCTCAAATAATAAAATATGAATTTCCAGACATTTCTCACTCCATTGCAACCATGTAGAAATGGTTAAAAATATCTTCTATAAGGCAGTTGTGTGGTTCTGCTGACTTGCTAATTGCTGTTCTCGCTTCTCAATTATTCATTGCAATTACACAGAAAAGAACCATAGAATGAAATGAGGGATGTATAATCTTCTTCCTTTTCATTATTGCAATCGAACCTTCGTTCCGCAGTGAATAAGGTGGAAGTGAAGTGGAAACAGTAAGTCTGGGGTGAATCGGTGTCAATGATAATGAGTTTCCAACTGACAACTTGGCTTCTCCTCAATGCTTTTTTGGTTTGAATGGTTGTTGGATCAATTGTGTGGTGTACGCCAGTTGTCATTTCTCTGCTCATTGCAATAAAATAGAGCAGCAATTGAATATTCCACGAATTTGTTAACATTTACTTCTTAACTAAACCCAGAATGCTCACTATTTATTTTATTGCAATTATAGAAATTTGTCGTCTTCAAATGGACAATTACGGCATCACCCATCTTCAATGCGTCACACATGCCACTAAGACCACGGCCAAAATCATAACGACTTGTCTCAAAGGGACCTTTGAAATGTGTGCTATGAAAATTTCCATTCCAGAAAGACGGAAGGTGAATAAATTGCAATTCCATAATTTCCTCAATGTTTTCTGAATATTAGACTTGCCCTCAATTTTGTTATATGATGTGAAACATCCTTTGCCTTTATCTTTCTTCAAAGTGTTCTAAAATATGTATGCCTTTGACATTTTCAATTTTGATTGTTAGTTGAAAATACTTGAATTGAACGAGCTTGCCATAAAAGTTGCCATGTCGTACTAGAATGGACATAATCAATGCAGTTATTCTGAAATGATTATATCATCACTGAATGTAACTCCCACTGAACGGAATATGCTCTATAAAACGATGAAGACGATATACCGTCTATAGAGTAAATTCTTCAATTGCTTTTCCGGGAATAGAAATTATCCTCAATCAGTCTCACTCTTCTGAAGTAATAGTGGGTATTATATTAAGGTGGGTCTAAATGTGGAGTGTTTAAAATGTATTTTTAAGCCTTGAGGGATGGGATTCTTTGCGTGGACAGCAGCTGAGAAATCTCATTTGGCTATGGTAAGGGATTTGTTCCGTGGTGTGGCACTGAGAGAATGGCTCATTGACTTCACGTCTGATGGAGACAGAACGCTTCTTCAAATTGCCCACTTTGAAGACCTCTGCCTCCATTAAACTAAAGCTGGGGACATTTAGTAGAGACATGTGAACAGTTCAATCTCAACCACTGCAGCCACATAGAATCGTAGAGTCTTTCAACATTGTAACGGACCCTTTAGTGCAATTTACCTGCGCTGCCCAGATATCCCAATCTGACCCCCTAACACTTGCCAGCATTTGGCCCATAAAGCTTTAAACTCTTCCTGTTCGTTCTCTCACCCAGATGCCATTTAAATGCTCTAACTATATCATCCTCCACTACTTCCCTGGCAAGTCCTAGCATCAGCGTACCATCTCTGTACAAAAGAGTTTCCCTTCAGGGTTTAAAGAAAATTCTTCCCCTTCCATCTTAAATCGATGCCCTCTAAATTTGAACACCTCCGGCCTCGGAAAACGAGCTTAGCTATTCAACCAATCTTGCCCATCATGATTTTGTAAACCTCTATAAGCTTACCTCTCAGCCTCCGATTCTCCAGAGGAAAAGACCCCAGCCGATTCCGACTCTCCCTGTATCCCATACCCCCTGGTATCAGCTACATCCGTCAGATTGGGACGTCACCACTCGAACCTTCCATTGTCTTGTTTACTATCAAGTATTCTGACAGTCTGGAAAAAGAGATGAGGCTTAACTTTCTACTGTGCAGGAAGGATAATCGTTTAGTGTCTGACATCAGATGCAATGTTCCCTCATTTTAAATAAGCAAACAGCGTTTTGACGGCTTATGGCCCATGGGATAGTTCTCCTCCATTTCGGTATTAAGAGTCTTGTAAGTTTCACAACATAGGAAATTGGGATTTCTAATTTTTATTTCATTCTAATTTCTGTGCTGATATCTGGCAATATTTTTAGAAACTCTCATCACATTTATAAGTTTTGTATGATGTCAAAGCTTGTACATTTGTGGGAAAATTCTAAGAGATCCAGATTATTATGGTTAGAGAAAAAACAACGAGATATTTCATGGCACTGTTTCTAAGGATTGAGGGGTTGGTGGGAGGGTATTGGGAGGGAAAGGGTTTGGTGAAGGTGAAATGGAAGGTTAAAAAAGCAAACTGTCTCCATTGAATGGGTCAGGAATCGGAGAAGTGGAATTGAAGATAATTTAAGGGAAATTAATCTGGAATCTTTATTTGTATTCATTTGTTTACAACCGTTGTATCATTTGTCACAAATAACCTTGAACTGGATCAGGGTGCAAGGGGGCGGGGGAGGGGAGGGAGGCAATATGAATCAGATAACTTTATAATACTTGAAAATCTATTTGCGTCTCTTCACATGGTTTCACTTCTTAGCCTTCCTGACAGAAAGAAAATCCCACCAAATTAGGGGATGATACATCTCTGAATGACTATGTACATGGGTAAAAATTATCCGAATCTCCAGGGTTACATATCCTTGCTAAAGGTCAAGGGAATATCTCCCTGAACATATTACGTGTTATACGGTCAAAGCAGCTGAACAGAAGGGAGAAGATGGATTTTTTTTAACTGTGAAGATTTGTATGAAGATGGAATGCTTGCAGTGGTTGTGGTGAACAGCAACAATTCCAGAATGCTTCAGGACATACAACGTTAGATCAGTCTGACTTCAAGTTTAAAAGAGCAGTTTGAATGATTGGTCAGGAATGGTACTTGTCCTACTCTATAAACTGGGCAATAGAATCTGTCCATACGTTCAATTATAATTCTTAGTTTGAAATCTGAAATAGCGATAAACCTAGTCAGTAGCATTTCAAACCGTACAGTGCAACACAAGCAGATTTCTAATGTTTCGCTTCAACAATTGGAACCTGACAACAGACTTTGAATTTGTACCAACACGGTTGGTCTAACATTTCCAACTTGTTACAGCAGATACAAAGTATACACCATTGTTCCCTCTAGCGTCAGCTACCTAGTCTTTTCCTGAGTCAGCCTACACTCTAGGCATTCCCCTTTTTATCCCTCTTGAAAGTAAACAATATACAGTCGATTCTCCATCACCAGAGAAGTGCATTCAATTCCATGGCCTGACGTGGTAGCATGGGAACCCATGCCTTCAATAAGAGACAGGCCTAAACCAATGCCCTAGACTGTGCAGCCATACTAAGCGAATAATTGTTGTACTGTCAACTTTCCTTCCAAAGGTACAATCGAGGATTATTTTACGTTGCCCATTCCCTCTCTTCCGCTTTGCTTCCTACATAAGAAACATATTCCTTTTTAAAAATGCCCACCTTCCAAATCATGGCTTGCCACTCTCTCTGTCTGTGTTCCATTCCAATTACACAACTATCTGAGATATCAATGCTGTACTCAATCAATCATTGTGATGTTACTAACATCAGTCTTTGTGTCTCTTTATTAGCTCTACTCTGTCCTCTGGGATCCAATTTTTAATTGTTTTCTGCTGTCCATTTAACTGTCTACTTTGTGATCCATTATCTCTATATCCAATCAGGTGAAGAAGCATGTTGCCAACCGCCACATGCATTTAAATTTCAGTCACAGCGCAGATGAGAGTAACTTGTCTTATGGGTAACATATTCTGTGATGAACCCCTACTCCCAGATGTTAACATAGAAACTATGATTAAAATATCAGTGCATAAGCCGTAGTCTGGAACTTGTCTGAATTGCTCTGTATTGGGTAAGGCAGCAAAAGAAATAACCATCCGACATCGCAGCACGAGGTATAATTGTCCATGACAAGGTTTCAAAGAACAAAAGAGAACTGAACTTTGTCATCGTCAATTGTAACCTTCAATCAGTATCACAAGGCTTGCGTGTCTTTTTCATGATCACGTTACAGGTTGTGACTGCTTAGTACATAAATACACTGGACCGCATTTCTGATATCACAACAACGAATAGACTAAAAAATAAATCACGTTCAACTGTAAATGACATTTTCGGACATCTGATGTTGTTAAACGTCTCTATGTAGTTGGTTTCCACTTTCCAAAGTCGCCACAATGCTATGTTTTTTTCTTTCACATTCAAATCGATTTTCAGTTTGGCTTAGCATTTATGGGATTTAACATTTACTATTTTCCATTTAAAGAATATTTCCCTCTTTGCATTTTGAGCTTTCTTAATTTATTTTATTCAAGTCTTTGATGAGAAAAAAAACTTAATTGGCATTATTGAGAACAAAAATAACTGAAGCGGTGAACATTTCCTACCACCAATATTTGCAGACGCTGTAACGTCTTTCAACAATCTTCTTTATTTCAGTCACTTATTTTCTTGACATGAATCAGTTGGAAGGAGGAAACCGCCATTAGAATCGGAAATGCACCTGTCTCGTTCTCACATACCCTGGACCGCAACTGTCACTGCCAAGTTACAGCAGCAGTGAGAAGTTTCTCCGAATGTACCATCAACGTTTTAAAATAAACGCTGAAGTTATGTTTTTTTTTCCTCTCTCAAGTAAAACCGATATGCAACGTAATGAACACGTCCTTCATTATCTCAACAATGTTGCAGGTAAAGTCTCAGAGTGGAAGAGTAAAAATTGACTGAAATACTGTTCTCACGAGCAGGTGCTAACTGACAATTTAACAAAGTATTCGGATAAGTAAAACTGTGTAATATACGACCATTGTTTATTTCCTGCAAAATCCATATAGAGCTGCAAATAGTTTGACACCTGGCATAGATCTAACACAAGGAATGCATGACATAATCAATGTAAATGCTTTCTGCAAGATATCCATTTCCAGTTCATTTATGTATTAAATTACGAAACGAAGTTATGGAATTTAATTGTTATTTAAATAGAAATAAGAAGGAACACTTTTGACCAGATTTCATGATCATAGTAACGTTACAGTTACGCCGACTACTGCGGGGACAAAAATAAAAGCATAAGAAGTCGGTGCAGGAGGAGGCAATTCAGCCCTTCCAGCCTGTTTTACCCGTTGACACAAACATGGCTGATCTCATCTCAACCTCCACTTTCCAACTGCACTCCTTAGCACATTAACTATTACAAATTAAAAATCCATCTATCTCCTCCTTGACTTAACTCAATGTAAGGACATCCATTGGATTCTGCAGTTGTAAAAATTCACAATCCTATGATAGAAGCAATTTCTCCTCTGCTCCATTTTAAATCTTCTACCCTTGTTATAAAATTGTTATGAAAATTTAACTATCAATTGTTCCAAATGAAATCGCTATCTACTCTTGATCTTTAAAGGCGGGTCTTTGTGCGATTGGAAAATTTATGCCGCTACTGGATCGAGGTTACTGTCTTTATTCTCCAAATAAGTGAGCACTCCGGTATAGGAGTGTGATATTAAAAGGACACTGTCCCGCTAAATCAATAGTTTCCGTGAATTTCTACTTCTCACTTGTTTAATAGTACTTGCAATAAAATTCTTCAGCATTAGCGATGTGCTTGCATTACCTGATAAAGGTCATTTTCTGGCTATCGATGATGGGTCAATCGAGAAAATCACCAGATATCTGGTTATAGTTTAACAGGTTTAATTATAAGCACACTCTTTCGGAGAGACGCTCCTTCATCAGGTGATGAAGGAGTATCGCTCCGAAAGCTGGTGTGTTTCCAATTAAAGCTGTTGGACTATAACCTGGTGTTGTGTGATTTTTAAATTTGTACACCTCAGTCCAACACAGGCATATCCAAATCATGACCAGATATCTGAAAAGTGTTTTTTTTCTTTGCGAATCTGACTTTTATTTACTGTTGGTCGTCGTCAGGAAACCTCTGGGCGTCAATGATAAACAAAATCGATCAAGCCAGAAAGAAGCAATATAACTTTCAACTGCACATATGCCACAATTTTCCTTCCACTAATTGCGGACGCAGTGATATCCGAGTATCGAACCAGCAGCATCGAATTAAATACTGTTCTGCTTGAAGTGCTTTATCCCTTAATGATGTATACTTCGAATGCTGTCTTCATTTTAATAATCCTGAAGTTGTGGCTGAGGCAGTTCGTTTTAACTGCTTGCTGACTCTCATCGCTGGGAAGTATTTGGACCCTCGCCAACTGACTACTTTGGTCATTGTTGCTTGGTGGTAAATCTTAAATACGGAGCTGCAGTCTGTCTGTGTGCGGAACAGCACTTGATATTCGGTTGATGTGAGTGGCACAGGGTCAATTCTGTACAAAATTGGAAAAGGTACGGCTTTCTAACTCAATCCAAATCCTCAGCACGTCAACAGCTATAGTGAGATGCTGAAGTGATGGAGTCGATTTTCTTTTGGTGAAGGGTGTAAAGATGAAATTATATTTCTCATGTTCCATTCTTAACAAACCACAAAATAATGTAACTCACGGGAATGTTTTATTTTATAGAATTTCGTTCAAATTAATTTTACTCTTTGTCTATTAAGGGAGTTTCAGGAAGTAATCTCCGTTTAGATTAAATACATTGTCAAGGTATTAAGAAAGTTCAGCAAAATAAATTCAGAACATGGATTCGTCAGCAGTGAGATAGAAAATGTCTCAATGCATATATGCTTACCCTCAAGTTAACATGATACAACTTCAGAGCACGGCCCCATCTAGGACAGCAATGAAAGCTTCGTGAAAGTGCCTGCTTGACTCCGTACGTGACGGCAGTTGAATGTGGAAATTGACTAAATAAACAAATATAGAGTGGCTATTAAGCCAGCCACTTCACAACTCCAGCACTAATTCCATGCTTCTCACCTGAACAGGAGAATGCCTCAGAAATTCCACCATATGTGCGCATTATCATACTCAGTGCAAACTTCAAGGGAGTTTACTTAAGCAGTACTTGTGCAACTTTAATAAAAAACACTGAAAGTAAAATCTGGAAAGCAGAACTGTTAACGCAGCTGCAATGTTTTATATCCCAATCGAGAGAATTGAATTGCAAGTGCAAAATTCATCCGTATTGAACAAGGTATTTCTGATGTCAAGGCCGTTAATTTGCCAAAAGCAATTTAGGTAATTATTGAAGAGTACGTTTTGAGTCTCTTCAATGAGTTGGAAATTCGAATTCAGTCACGTCTCACAAACGATTAACATGAATGCAGAAGATCTTAAATCCGAACTGAATTGTGTTAAAACCATGTGCATTGTGTAGCAAACGTTGCTTGCTTCCCATCATATCTGCATCTGAAATTTTACAAATGAGCTTCTTCAATACAGTTCTAAAAAAATGGAATAAATGACTTTGAGCCCGATTCACTTCAGAACTATCTTCTAAACGTAGCATTCAACAGATTCATTGACTGATATAATCGATCGATTATGGCAATCAGATACGTGAGGAAAGTCATCACAAGAAGCATAACCATTTAATTCATCTCTAGGTAATGGAAAGAAGCAAAGACTTGTAACATGATTGTTTTATATCCAATCATAAAATCACCAGAAGTACCAAACAGGAGGAAGATTAGTTCAAATACTCATCAGGCGTACTCCATCATTCCGTAGAATCACGGTTAAAACTCATTTTGATCTAATTTTAACACTGAAACACTACTGTCTTTTTATTCCAGAGTACTCAAGTAACTCTATTTCAGTTTCAAGTCCACCAGTGGCCAACGTTCTGTAAAGTATTCTGCATTATTATTCTCCATTTTCATCTCGGCTGCAAACAGGCAATCACTAGTGTCCTCTACACTAAAGCTAACAAATCAAAATCAGAGTACGCTATCATGAAATTTGTAAGGCACAGCATATTCCTCCTCAGTCCTGTACCCGGTTCGTCTGTCAGGAACACAATTACTCCACCTGTTTTTTTTTAAAGATAGCATTCTTAACCGAGAGCACCACATTCTAATATTCACTCTGATAAAAGAGTTTAGGCTCGAAACTCCAACTCTTCTACACCTGGGAAACTGCATGACCAGCTGCACATTTCCAGCACCACACGTTTTGACTCATTGTTTTAGCTGTCGGTCTTCACATAGACATTGACCAATCAACGGTAACCTCTGGGCTGTATATGAAAACGCTGGGTTAGCTTTGCAATATTTTTCTCCTCTCCCAAATGCTGATATTGGTGCACGTGGCCCGATGCTATGACTTTAAGTGGAAATTTTCTTTTGTTTCCGGTAAAATAAACAAGGAAATGAGGCAAACAGCTCTCCCCTTTGTTTCTAATAAATGAATCAGTTACTGTGTGGTGATACTTCAATAGTCCTTGTACAAGATGTCAATGCGAAGGATGCAACTGCATTTCAGATGGATATTAGTATGTATTATTTTCATCAGATTTATGACATGTAAGTAATTAAATTAATGGATCATTGAAATAAATTAACAGTTAATTGATAATCATTGGTACTTCAAATGTATGCCTTTTTGAGTCCTCCTTGTAGAATAATCACATCTATAATGAGACATTGTCACGAATAAGGAGAATTGTGTATCCAATTCGGCATTGTTCTTAAACTTAAAGAGAACAGTAAGTGTCAAGATGTACAGAAGAAATCCGTGAATCAAGTTAATAGATTAAATATAAAACAGTTTAAGGGGCGATCTGCGTAAAAGTGAAGCTAATCATCCTTAAATTGTAACCAGAGAAATGAATAATCATAAAGTACTTGAGAGCTGAAATTCACAATACGAAGAGAGTATCGAGGTTCAAAACACAATCAGAATGATAAATTAGAGCTAAGCCTATTCAGAGAGTGATGGGGGGGGGAGGTGGTGACGGATGCGCATACTTCCAAAGATTTACATCTGAGATGGTTTAGACATGATAGATTATCTGCAGTGTCCAGGAAAGTAGAAGCTACATCGGTTATCCATGGAAAGTGCGGGATCCGGGGGAAGGGCGGATCTGGGTTGGATGCTCTGGAGAGCCAGTGCAGGTTGGGTAAGCTGAATGGCCTCTTTATTTACTGTACTGATTATGTGATCCGTTGAAGTAGTGAAACTCAATCTTTATTCTTGTGAAGCCCTTTGAGTAACATTTTAACTTTTTTGTTGAATTCTGGCCACGATATTACAGTAGTCCTTTTTTTTTGCACAACATAAATCAGCAACTCAATAATGGGAATGGAATGTTAACTTACCGGTAAAAGGACATGCAAAGGATAATGACAGTGCGGTCTTCTCACGACTAAAATGCTTTTGGTTAGGGAATAACAGGGATGTTATCTAGTGTGGTTTCGGATGTACAGAACAAAAACAGGCAATTCATTTCTCAAAAAAAATGGGGAGCAGAATATGTTAAACAGGACGCTCCTCTGAAATCTCAACAGCTATCTCACATTATGGTACCATTTCTGTCCTCCTGCATAGCTGGAACCACCTTTCCTGTTCTGATTTTGTTAAACCGCATAGTAATCAGAAGACATTCAAGTATAAACTCTCATTCTTCTCTTTAATGGATAGACATACTCTATATTTCCAAACTCATAGTCCGGGTTCAGTGAGTAACAGCATCATTATCAATATGGAAATTTGAACTGTTCACTCAAGAGTAATGTTTTACATCCTCACTTCGGTATAAGAGCTCTGCTTTTCTGTTAGTTTCCATTATTAATACCTGCAGTCCTTTGGCTTCTTGTGACTTTGATGAGTGTCGCCACTTCCACATAACCATGCATTAAGGTTTCTTTGTGCTCTGCCCTTTTAAGATTTATTTTAGGAACATGTGATCTCTATACGCTTGCATTCGAATTTGCATCTGTTCATTCAGGTAAATGCGAATTAAACTTCTAAAAAATGAGAAATTAAGAATCGAATGATGACCATGAATGAATTATCAATTGTCAGAAAATCTCATCTAATTCAATAATGTCCGTCAGGGAAGAAAACTACCAGATTCTGGATTGGTTGTGCTGGAAGAGCACAGCAGGCCAGGCAGCATCTGAGGAGCAGTAAAATCGTCGTTTCGGGCAAAAGCACTTCATCAGTAATAAAAAGAAACCTACCAGCCTTACCTGGCCAGTAAAATATGCTACTCCAGATTCATATCAATGTGATTGAATCTTAAGTGTCCTCTGTATGAATAAGGATGGGCATTAAATGCTATGTAGCCAGCCACGCCATCATCCTGTGAAAAAATGAATACGTAACTGCCAACTTTTTATCTGTTTTTTATTGTCAGATTATTAAAATCTGGAAAGTTTTGGCAAAGTTTTACCTTAACTAAGTAAAATAGAGCTTTGGGTATTGGAGAGTAGGCGTGAGCTGCAAATCAGTTGAGAATGGATTTAATTTGGAGCACGTCTGAGGACATGGAAGTTAGAAAAACGCTCCTATATTTCGGGGATATAAATCAAAAATGAAACGATTTTTTTGTGCATTACATGTTGATCACGTTGCATGTTACAGGTGAAGAGACAGTTTCACAGTCATCCCCATCTCAGACTCCGAGTGAATGGAAGACTGTATCGATACACTGTCACACAACTATTTCATTCTATGCGATATACTGGTTCGTGCAAACTCCGAATCAGAGCCTGAAGATGTTGGTAATGGTGACCGGAAGCGAGACAGCAAGTAATGGTAGATTTCGAGCCGTCAGTCGAATTGAAGAGAAAAGCAGCTCTCTGACTATGTCAAGCTTGCGTCTAACCGACACTGGAACCTACTTTTGTGCTTTGCACACAGTGTGGAAAGAAGTGACAGTGTCTGCACAAAAACCTCCTCTACTAGGAGTATGCTGTATTTTGAGAAAAGTAAATAAAGGACGATATTTGAACTTTGGAAATGGATGATGAAAATCGGATAATATCCAATGTCTTTATGTCTGTCCAGAGGAGCTTTTATATAGATCTCGATGTAAATTAAAACGGGGATTAGCGCAAAGTGCTGCCAATTCGTTACTGGATAATTTGTGCATACTCCAATTATCGGCCGTTAACTGATGTCGTTCCCCAGAACCTCCACTGGAGCCTATATTTCCAGTGAATTTTTAAAGGGCATATGAAAACAGCTCGAAGCAAGGCGAAGCATTTCAGCTCCAGCATGTTTCCAAATATCATACTGGACATTGCATTCTCTCTGGAGACATTCCTGAGAAACCATGCCTTGATATTGGAGTGGGACAGTGCAGTTAGACAAATAAAGTAGCACGTTTCATGTGATTAAGCTGTCATGTTATACTGACTGTGATTTCAACACCATTTGAAAGTCAGTCATACTTCTATTGAGATTTTTAAATAGAGCATAGAACAGTACAGCACAGGAACGGGTATTTCCGCCCACTCCAAATTAGACTAATCCTCTCTGCCTTCCCTGGGTCCGTATCCTTCCATTCTTACATTATTATATGCTTATCTAAAAGTCCCTTTAACGTCCCTATCGTATCTGCCGCTAGCGCCATCCCTGGCAGCGCGCTCAAGTCTCCTACCACTCTCGGTTTAAAAGTACTGCCTCTCACATCTCCTTTGAAATTTCACTTTCGAGCCTTAGTATTAGTAATAACTTTAGTATTGCTCAGTAGTATTAGAAGAGTTATGGGAACCATCCAATGAAATGAAAATTTAGACGGAACTCATGCAGAGGATTTGGTTCTTCGACAAGGCTGTGGAAAAGAATGTGTGACCTGATCAGGTCATTTAAAGCTGCGAGGATTAAAGTATGATCTTTCTTTGAAACAAGACTCGTGGAAAAGTCGAATTATTTCACCAGGAGAGGCAGCGGTGGTTTTGTACAACTCCATCTGTCAATGTCAATTTCAATAGACATTTTTCATTTGTAAACTTGTAGGGATATATCTGACCTGTGTAATGGTTGAAAGTGCAAGCAAAAGTTTCACGATCAATCGATCAACTCAATTTTAAAATTTGTAGTCACCTGAAGATTTGCAGCTATTTTGGGAAGAGTTAGGGCTTACTATTGCCCACAGGTAAATGACAAACCTTCCCGATTTAATTCTGAACAGTGAGATTTTATTGTGTTATGAAACATTGCAGCAGTGCATCAGGGAGTTCGTACGGTGGACAAGATCTGAATCCGTGTTATGAATTTCCGTTCAGTTGAGGAAAGTTAATTTCTGGTTTGCGCTATTTTTGAAAAATATGGATTTAATCTGATAACAAACTACAGAACTTGCGATTGAGCTGTTATAGGAATGTACAGACATTCCAGTCCCTGTGTTCCCATAACTAACCAGATTTCACTCAGAATCCGAGAATCCCATAGTCATTTGGTCCATCAAGTCTCTACCGACTCTCCAAAAAGCATCCCACTCAGACTAGCCCCGCCTCCCCCATACGCAATCCCTGCATTTCCGATGACTATTCCACCTAGCTGAAACATCCCTGGATACTGCAGGCAATTATCAAGGCCAATAACCTCACCTGTACATATTTGGACTGTGGGAGCTGACCGGAGGAGCACCCAGAAGAAACAATGCAGGCACGGGGGAAAATGTGTAAACTTAGATTAGATTAGATTCCTGACAGTGTGGAAATAGGCCCTTTGACCCATCAAGTCCTTACCGAACCGCCGAAGCGCAACCCACCCATTCCCCTACATTAACCCCTTTTTTTATCTAACACTACGGGCAATTTAGCAAGGCCAATTCACCTGACCTGCACATTTTTGGACCATTTTGGGAGGGAACCAGAGCACCCGGAGAAAACCCACGCAGACACGGGGAGAATGTGCAAACTCCATACAGTCAGTCGCCTGAGTTGGGGATTTAACCCGGGTCTCTGGCGCTGTGAGGCAGCAGTGCTAACCACTGTAAACTCTCCAGAGACAATCTCCCAAGAGTGGAATCGAACCCGGAATTGTATCCCTTGCATCATTTATGAATGTAACAATCTCTCAGTGAATTGCAGGCTGAGATTCTGATAGAAACCCTTGGATGACCCAGAGATAAAGAAGGCTTCATTTCCTGCTCTAATTTAACTCTTTGTATGCATGAATAACAGTAGCCATACGGAAATGAACAAATTTAGGTTGAAAGCCATCGTGCTCAATCGAATCCTGTCAACTCGAAAAGTAAATAAGCAGGACTGGACCTGTACACAGGAGCTTTGTTGCTCTGTGAGAGATTGGGCATTACTGAAAGTGCTCGTTCTGAACTGATTACGACCACAATGATATAATTCACCCAAACTGTACGTTAATCAACTGAATGAACTTGCCTTTTGTACTGTACTTGTCACGATGTTGATTGCTAAAGCTCACAGTAATGGCATGGTTTACGAGACTGAATCTGTCCACACTGAAAGTTGGGCTCAATCTTGCTGACACATGGAGGTGCTCTGAACCGAACACGGCTTTGACCGTAGTGTACACAATGGGATTGAACAGGATCTGACTATATTTAACCGTGATGATTGCGACATGTCCCTGACTGGAGCAGGCCAGTCGTATCGGACTCTTAACCATGTCAAATGGAATGTGCCTAATCTGACCTTTTAATAAACACATGGAACACTTCTATGCTGAGCTTCATCAGTTTTCACTGAATATACAGATGTGGAACAGAATATTTTGACACCAAATATCTAAACTGAACCTCTTTCGCACTGCACGCAAGAACACTTCACTGGAACTACTGGTGTTGACCCGAACCTGTCACTGGTAGCAAAATGGCAGTTGTCTGACGAAGTTCACACTGAGGTACTTTTTAAGAACTGGGCCTGGGGACAACAAAGATTACCAAGCTTTACGGGAGTATCCATACTGAATATAATTAATCAGACTGTACCGTTTGAGCAGGTTTGAATCGCCTCGCATATGAATAATGATAACACTAAATGAATAATGATATTGGTGGCAAGTTGATAGCATTTGGTGTGTGGGTAAAATACGCTGTTTCTGTACACGGTCAGAGGTGATTTTGGTCTGGAATTAAAAATATTGTTTTTTTTTCTCTTGAATGAAGAAATATGACTGGTCTTATGCACACCCTTCAGTATGTGTGCATTTAACAACGGAATCACATCATTTGAGACGCAGCTGCAATACTTTTCAGCATACAAATTAATGTAAAACATTGAACAAAGTAATTATCTCCCTCGAGCACGGCATCACATATGAATATCATCTTCAGTCAATGAAATGCAGAGTCATTCTCAGCTTCACTATAGAAATGCACGCAATACTGGCAAGTCCAGTTTTTAACATTTATTATCCTGTCCTTGCAGCAATCGGAGTTCCTGGTAAATCATCGTAGTTATTTTTAGCTGCGTGAATAATGGGTCAGTTACATTAATTCTCTCACTTTTCAGGGAATGGTACTCCCGTTGCAAGTATATTTCCTCCCATTTACTGGAATAGCATTTCAAGCATCAGCAGTATAAGGGACGAATATTGTTTATTGAATGTTATTTCTTTTCTTTGACAGGATGAATTATTCAACGCTCTTAGCGTGAATTATTATTTTATGATGTCTCCACTTTGCTGACATAGGTTGGGGGCATCAGTGCTCTATCTTCGTCCTGTTACAAAGCATGGTTTCCAGTTCATTCCTCGGTTGCAGGCGTCTCTGAGTGTGCAAGCAAATTCGTAGGCATAGTGAGTTTGTTTTGAAATCATAAGGTGTTTTCGAACAGACTTCTTGAACTACTGCAGGAAACTTGCTGTAGGTAGATCTATAACTACGTGAGAAAGGGAGTTCCACGATTTTGACAGAGTAACAATGAACGAATTTGATATATTTGGAAGTTACCATTTTGGATGGATTACAGAAGAATTGGATGGCGGTGCTCCCTTGTCCTTCTTTGTGGTATTGGTATTGCGTTTGGAAGGAAATGGACACGAAGCCTTGGTGAATATTTGCAGTACATCGTGTGGATAGTACATACTACTGATACTGCGTGTTGGTTGCGGAGATAGTGAACGCTTGAGGATTTGGCGCCAATCATGGAAGTTCCTTTACTTTCTTGTGCATTTTTTTGGAGGTGCACGTATCTGGGCGAATAATTCGTCCCCCGTAGCACACCTGACCTATGCCTTGTAAGTGACGAATAGGCTTTTGGGCAAGCTGGAGGTTAGTTATTCACTGAATGATTCCAAAGCCTCTGACATGCTATTCTAGATACAGTATTACTTTGCTTGTCTGGGTCAGCGCTTCTTGAATTTGCGACTTGAGATATTGGATTTCTCCTGAGGCAATCCCTTTTGGCACAGCGATAGCATTACTTTGCAAAGTGAATGGCATTTTGAATGTGAGAACCAGACTTCATCACTGTGATTCTCATTACTACCAACACTGTTATGGACGGGTGTATATGCCACAGGCAAGTTGATGAGGTGAGATTAATATGATTCGCCCTTTTATTAGTTCTGTCACAACTTGCTGCTCGCCCAGTTCAACCACTATGTAATTTAGAACTTGACAAGGTCGGATCTTTCCAATCCACTGTTTGTCATGGACCTCAAAGCTTTTCACTCTAAGTATGTTCTGTGCTCTTTCCATAATCAGTACCTTGTCCAAGTGGTGCCCAGCATGCCGAAGTACTGACTCCAAAACCAGTTCGTGGAAGGAGGATTGGTGTATTCATCAGCAGTAATTTTCAATGCCTGTGTTAAACCTGGTGTCCTGAAAAGTCACGGCATGTGCAATTAATGTCAACTACTCTCAGCAGGACTCCCTTCCAACTGCTTATTGCCATGATACCACTTCACTTTTGGTCTTGCAGAAAACCAGTGCATAACCAGGGATGGTAATGGTGCAGTCAGAGACTTTGACTATAGGTTATATTTCCTTGATTATTATTTTTGGAAACTATAACTTGACAAGTCTGTGAGACAGATCACTAACATTCACAAGGCGAAGTCATTTAACAACAAACGATCTGAAGGTCAGAGCAGGTGATGTCTGCAGTTTTCCTCTCAAAAGGACATTAGTGAACATGATGCCTTCTTTCTGACAATTGTTCCATGGTTATCATTGGCTTTTTAATTACAGATCTTTATGAAATTCATATTTAGCATGTTGTTACGGTGGGTTCTGAGCCTATGCTTCCAGAACGTTATCTTTGACTCTGGATTACGTTTCTACCGCTAATATCATTAATGCACTTTGTTAACAGCATTGTTTTTCATATTAAAGTAATTGTCACCTTTATGATTTACAAGATTTTTTAGCTTAGCTTCATTTTATCAACATATTCATAATTTCTCCTAAATACTGCTATCATCACAAAATGTATATGTGTTTAACGTTAACTCTAAACCTTAACTATAATTTCTCCTAGTTGCTGCTATTATTGAAGAATGCAAAAGTACATATGACGCATTATTAGCAGATACTGCGGATAACTGAATTTCTTGTTATCGTAGTGTAATTCTAAATTTTAGTTGGAATCATCTTTGGATTATTTTCAATTAGTCATTACATTGCAAATGTTGTTGTCAACTTTTCACCATGTATCGTTATTCGATTACTATATTGAGTGATTGTCTTCTCTACCAGTAATGCATTTTACATCTCTCACTATTTTCACTTCGATTAGAAGTATAAAATTAAGATTACAATTCACGGTAACCTGAGATATATGATCATTTGTGCTGGTAGTCGAATATGATGCAGAGGAATTACTGCAGTTTATGAGACACCTTTTCTTAATGTGACTCACCGAGTTGCAATATCTAAAGGGATGACAGTTTAAGAGCAGAGAGGTGATGCTGGAATTAGATAAAATATTGGTATGTCCACATCAAGTATATTGTTAGCACTTACGAATCAATGTTATTGGGGGATGTGATTGCACTGAGAAGGTGCAGAGAAGACTTAACAGGATGTTGCCTGGCTGTAGAGTTTTAGTTATGAAGAGAGATTGGATGGATGGGACTGCTTTTCTACAATTAGAAGAAATTAAGCGGGGCAATGTTGAAATGCATAAAATCACAGGGGAATAGATAGTGTAAGCATGAAGAATTCTTCCCCTTTGTAGGAGAATTAATGACTGAGAGGTCCGGGGCAGTTATAGATTTAAAATGATGATCTATAGATTTTGTTGATATGATTATTGGGAATCTGGATCTCACTTCCTGTCAGGGTGGAAGGGCACAAACCCCAATAAACATTTCAGAAGTATTTAGATGTACACTGCTGAGGTCAGGGGATAGAAGTCTGTGGGCCAAGTACTGGAAACTAGGATTGGAATGGCTAAGTGAGTATTTATGACTGCTCCAGATGCAATAGGCCAAGTTCATTTTTCTTCTATCGAAGTCAATGAGTCTCTAACGCAACAATGGAAGTATTGTTATATGGTCATGTGAGAAGTTTAAACTCACCATTGCATTCCATGAAAAGAAAAATTCTTCGGCAATTCCCACAAAGAAAATTTCCAGGACCTCTCTGTACAGATGGACGTTTTGCTCTTTTGAGCAGTTGACTATCTAGTGCCTGAAATAGGTAATCGAAAATTGAAAAGTATCACTTTTGATTAATTCCCAGTTACTGTGTTAAGTGCGTTGATGTGCTGGTTTAATCTAATGTCCTGTTGAAACCTTGCCCTTTTTTTTCACTTTCTCACCTTACGTGTCACGACATTACATTGTTGTCCACTTAGTCTGGGTCATATATAAGATTGGGGAACATTTAAAATGGAGACCTCATTTAATCGTGCTTAATAGATCAATTGAGACTTATAATTAAATCTCAAACATTGAACTTATAATGGGATCCTGTACAATACATGATTGGAAAAAGTGCAGAAGAAATTTACAAGAATGTTTCCTAGACTCAAATGTCTGAGATAGGGAGAGATTAGACAAGCTAGGCTTTTCTTTCCTGTGGTGTGTAGGAGACTGAGGCAGATCTTATGGATGTATATAAGAGCATGAGAAGCACCGATAGAGTGAATGCACTCAGACTTTTTTCCAAGGTTGAAGAATCGAGGATGAGAAGGCATCATTTTAAGTCTCAGTGGAAAGAATAAAAGGGAACCTGAGGGGGCAACGTTTTTACACAGATGATGATATGCATATGAAAGAGTTACCAGCAGAAATAGTTGAGGCAGATACATTAAGCACATTTAAAAGGTGTTTGGACAAAAAGATGGATAAGAGGGTTTAGAAGGAACTGGACCAATTGTAGGGAAATTATGTTAGGGTGTGAGAAAATGCTTTTGGCATGGACCAGTTTGGTCCAAAGGTCCTGTCTCCAAGCTGCAGGACGCTATGACTCTATGGATAAATTATGGGTAGAAGGAATAATTTGTCTGAATTAACTCTCCTTTACTAACATATTTGCTACTTATCGTCTCTCCCCTTTTCCTTGTCTCTATTGCAGCCAACTTGATGGTGATAGTGATCCTGTCACAAAGAAGATGTGGTCTCACCAGATGCGTCAATTACTATCTAGTGTCCATAGCCGTGGCAGATCTCTTTGTAATGGTTACAGTTGTTTTACTAAACAGGATTGCTGGAATTTATTTTCCATTCAGTTTCCTGTCTATCACACCAATGTGCAGTCTTCGTTCTGCCTTAAACTACTCAGCCCTTGACGCTACTGTCTGGTTAACAGTTGCTTTTACATTTGATCGATACGTGGCCATTTCTTGCCAGACTTTAAAAATAACATATTGCACCGAGAAGATAGCAGCGTGGATTATAGGAATTATCTCTGCTCTGGCTTGTATAAAAAATGCCTTCTTGTATTTTCAATACGAACCTATGTACATAATTAACAACATACCCTGGTTCTGTAGCATAAAAATAATTGTTTATACATCACCTGGATGGACCGCAAATGACTGGATTGCATTTATTTTGACACCTCTACTCCCATTTTTTCTGATTATACTTCTTAATGCTCTGACAGTCAGGCATATTCTAAAGGCAAATAGGTCTCGCAAGAGAATACAGTCCAAGAGCAATACAGAGAGTCAGAGTGATCCAGAGATGGTGAAGCGGAATAAGTCCATTGTTTTACTCTTCACCATCTCCGGTAGTTTCATCCTGTTATATTTGCTTTGTTTTATATGGATCCCGTATGTCCGATTTTCAAATGTAACTTACACTTCAGTTTCCAATTTCAGCAATTCTACATTTATCATCCAAGAAAGCGGATTTATGCTTCAGTTATTAAGTTCCTCCATCAACCCTTTTATTTATGCTGGGACCCAGAGTAAATTCAGAATGGAATTACGAAATGCCATGAAATATCCACTGACCCTCATCATTAAATCGTTTAAGACATGAAAATAGCATGACTTAGCAATGTCATGTCACACAGGTCTCTTTCACTGTCTACCCAGTTTAAAATCGTTTGACAATTTAAAAATGTTTAAGGAGCTTTGCATTAAAGCATAAATCAAAATCTGTTCTCATTTACTTTACTGCTCTAACGAAGTTTGCTTACTTTCACCTCATGTCTTTCCTATGAGTTCAAGAATGCAAATTGGAACTCAGAGGCAATTCAGAAAACAGTTAACAAATACGGTAGATAATCGATTGGAATTAATTTTGAATTATTAAATTTTGAAATTCAGCACATTTAACATGGACTGTATGCAATGTTCTAAAATGAATTCAACACGTTTCCTTGCTTTTTATACAAAAGACTTTGTTACCAGGATGCACTCTCCTTTTCAAAGACGGTCAAAGACAGGAGTTCTCTAATTACCTAATAAAAAAAAGAGCAAGTATGGACTGCAGATGCTGGAGATCAGGGTCAAAGAGTGTAGCACTGGAAAAGAGCAGCAGCTGAGGAGAAGGAGAATCAACGTTTCCACCGTAAGTTCTTCGGATGCTACCGAACTGGCTAAGTTTCTCTAGCGCCGCACTCTTCGACTCTGATCTCAGATGGCACTAGTGCTAGCCTTACCAGTCACTTGGTGATTGGGTGAATTGATAAAATATTTATTTTGATCGAACTCATTCCTGCATATCTAATTATGTACACCTTCTAAATTGTGAACTGCTCTCTCGTGACTTCCATTGTGATACCAGTAGGTCGTCCAAACCATGGTGGCTCAGTTGTTCTCACTGTTGCCTCACAGCGCCAGGGACCAGGGTTTGAGTCTAAACTCGGGTGACTCTCTCTGTTGAGATTATGCATTTTCTCCGTGTCTGTGTAGATCCAGGTCTGCTGGCGTCACAATGGAAGTCACGAAAGATCAGTTCACAATGTGGGGGCACTAAATAATTACTATGCAGGAATAAGTGAGCGCAAAAGAAATACGTTATCAATTCATCTGATCAGCACGTGACTGTTAAGGCTCGCACTTGGCAATCCTGCTTTTTGTTTTCCACTCTCTGATAGCCTGGATGCATTTATCGTGGACACAGTATTCAAATTTTTCAAAGTTTAATGATCCAGTTGTGGTAGTTGTACGTGACCTGAATGACTCGTGAGTGAACAGCGAGCCATGGTTTATTCATGTTTGGAGCAAAATATGCGCCTCGTTAGAAACAACCAATGTTAATGCTGCTGTCGTGATTGAAAGCAGATTGACTTCATTGACTACGAAGTCGTTGATAAGGGTTGTTACCTTGGATCAATCAGGAAAGCCCTGGCTAACCAATGTAACCGCTGGAAAATATAAGCACTACTGCAGTATGACAACAGTGTGGAGAGACAAAATTAAAAGATAACGAAGAGATTACAACCTCCTCAGCTGAAGAAAACAAATCTATACACGCAGAAGCCTAAATTTGGATGCCCAGTGGCTCAATGGATAGCATTGCTGTTACTTAACACCAGCAACACATGTTCTATTCCAGCCTCTAATGATGATCTATGTGGAATTTGCACGTTCGTGTTGTGCCTGTTTGGGTTTCCTCTGGTTTATCCGACATTCAAAGATGTTTAGTTTACATGAGTTGTCCAAGTTAAATTGCGCGTAAAGGTCAGGGACGTAGGTTGTATCGATTAGTCAGGGGAGAGTGTCGAGTAATGCGTCTGGTTGGGTTAGTTCTTGGAGTGTCGGTGTGCACTTGTTCGGCCTGCTTCCACACTTTAGGGATTTTATGTTTGTGTGTGTGTGTTTGTGTTCATGCATATATAAAACCAGGAGAAAATATAAATGCTACTCCTTCATGGCAGTAGTGAGGGGAAAGAAAAATATATAACCGGGGATTAGAATGTCCACAATTGAGGAAAAAAAACTTGTAACCATAAAATTATAATCTATTCAGTTCAATGACTGAAGCCGAGTTGGCTGGCCATGGCCAGTGTACTGGGCACAAGTAAATAAATGGTGACTTGGTGACGGGATACTTGGCTCTGTGCAGTAATTTCAGTTTTAACATCTCACCAGAAAATTAGACTCTCTTCAGTTCAGGAAATTGAATATCAAGTGGCTGGCCATAACCAATGTACTGTGCACAAGGAAATAAAAGGTGATCTGGTGATAGCATACCAGCCTCTGCGCAGTCATTTGGGCTGCTTTTCGCGTCTCTTTGTCAATCCCTTAGTTCCTGATGCTTTCATAGCTTCCATGCCCATTTCACTTTTAATGATGATTACCTCCGACTCCAAGATTTGCTGTTCTATATCTATTGCCATTAGGATGGTTACATACAAGGGAACCTGGCTGATCAGAACGAGATGGGTGGACAGTATTTCGTTCGGATGATCGATTATCCGATTAATCAATTAAATGCCCATTATCTGGAGCTCGGAGATTTTTCAAGACTGCTATCTGTTCAGGAGACTGCAGCAGCACACAGCACGTGTGAGCCCTGAAACCGTCCAACACTGCCACCGGCCTGCTCTCCATACCCCGTCCAATGCAGCTCTACCAGCGACACCATGCCCAAAACTGCACATTGCCCACTCCCAAACCTCCAACCCGTCCGACCCCAATCCCATCCAACACTGCCCCCCGACGTTCGCCAAACTCTTTCCAACACCACTCCTTGCTCCCTCCAATTTCTCGCACGCCCGTCCAACACCATGCCACGCCCTTATCCAATACTGACCCCCGCCCGCTCCAAGCCACCCAACCGGTCCAACACAGCTCCTGCCCCATCCAACACCAGCCCAATGCTCAGTCCTCTGCCCAACACCGCCCCCAGTCCGGCACTGCTCAACACTGACACTCGCACACCAACCCCATCCAACATTACCACCCGCCTGCCCCAAACGCTGTCCAACACCGCTACCTACCCCATCCACTATCGTGCATACTATCCAACACTGCCCCCGCCCCCAATCCAACACTTACCCCCGCCACCCACCCTCGTCCAACACCACCCCGCCCCGTCCAAAACCAACACCACTCCGCCCTCCACCCAACACTGCGCCCTGCCCCGCCCCGCGAAACACCACCCCCGCACCCCAACCCCCTTCCTACCCCAACCCTGTCCAACCCCAAACCGTTCCCCAATCACACGCCCACCTCCAACACCGCGTCCCGCCCCTATTCAACACTGACCCCCGCCCACCCCATGCCACCGAACCCCATCGAACAACTTTGCCAGCCCGAAAACTATCCAAAATCTTGCCCGCCCGCCCCCAAACACCGTCCAACATCGCCCCGGCCCAACCCCATCCAAAACCTCCACCCACTCACTTCTCAACTCTATGCAACACCATCCCCTCCATGTTTGCCCCAACCCCGTCCATCCCATCCCCTCTCTGGGGCAGCCAGACTGGACATCAGCAACACGACTGCGCCTGCTGTTGCCTTTGTGGGGTGAATCTCCAATCAGCAAACATACAGACACACAGCAACAGCCACACACACAACTTTTTACTGCAACTTTTTGACAGGTTTCACGTTTTTCCTGTACAGGACAGTGTTGGAGAGATTATCTGGGGAAGGGGGAGTTTAGGGTACATGCCTGTGTCGAACTCCAGGGAAAATGAGGAGGAGAGAGAAAGGACGGGAGGTAAGTTAATTGGAGACGTGCCTGTTTAATCACTGTAAACAAAAGACGCAATCACTGTTGGAAACACACATTTGATGTATCATTTCTATCAAGACCTCGAGATCTCCTTCGGATAATCCAATTTTTGGATATTGGTATTCAAATAATCGAATTTCCTGTGTATAACACGCATTCAGCAATTCCTGTTCCACTGTTTTTGTGAAAAATATTGTCATGTGATCACAGATTATTGTATTATTGTGCAACCGCCAAAGATATCTCAAATGTGTCCCAGGTTGACAGCTGATGCATCCACCATAATTCAGCAGATATGGTTCCTGTTTACAAACATTGAGAACTGACTCCAAATGAGTCACAGCTGCCTTATCAGTTTATAGCATAGAGACATTCCAACTCTCCCGACAGTTAATCTTATGCAAAGGAACGTCTTAGTTTCTATTACACGTAGTAAATTTGTCAGTTCATTATTGCGATGTGCCACTATTTGCTACATTGCTTAACATGATCAATCGTTTTCCAGCACTGCAGGCCAATAATTGACTGCATGAAGTATAGCGGCACACCAAGATTTTAATTTTAGAGAAGATTTCCCTTGGAAGGAAAAGAAAGTACAGGCATTTCTCCATAGAAGATGGAACAGTACAACTGAGGAATGGGCCCTTCGACACCCAATGGTTGTGCACATTCATCTACTATCTTAAATTCCCCTATCCTATATATCTCCAAAATCACCCGTGGCAGCGAGTTCCAGACCCCTACCACTCTTGTCGAAAAAAAACTTGCCCTTCATACCTCCTCTCTACTCGCCCCCCCACCCCCACCTGAAATGCAAGTCTCCTTGTGTTAGACATGTGAACTCTGGGAAAAAAGAAAGACTTCTCAAGCAGACAGACTTGAAAACCTATTTTCCCGTTTTTGCAATGGTTTGAGCAGATAAAACGTAACTTCTGGCTGAAGGCAAAATATTGAAACCTGTGATTAAGATTAAATTCAGTACGATTTAAGTTCACATTGTTTTGGAATAATTCCTATTTCATCGTTGAATCAAATTTGATTGTTCACGAAATTTACTTGCACGAGTATTAATATTATTACTAAGTTAAATAGGCCCAGCTTCTGGATAAAGATCGATTGTCTTTTTGTCTTTAACTTAATCTGGAAAATCAGGAGTTCACACTATTGATGAAAAGATGTATCGTTACCTCGAGACAAAAATGAATATGAACTCCAGTGGTGCAAATAGATTGGTGGATTTTGCAAGAATGGAGAAGGAAATAATTATACTGGCCGTTTCTGCTCTATGTATATGCAGTTTGCTGTACACAATTTTTGGCATCTTGAATACATTAACTAACCACTACAGGCAGGTAATTGAATATCGAGCAACAACTTCAATTATGCTCAAACAACATGTCATTGAACATGTGCCTGTGCTGCATAGATTACATAATAATATTCATAAGCACAATAGGACTTTTCCATGGAAGTTAGCTTTCTGGTGTATTTGCTTTTCGAAATTTACACTAAAGAGGAGATCAAATGTTTAATTTTATCTCAAATCACTTAGTTGCTGTGTTGATCTATGAATGACTGCATACATTTATTAAGCATATATGTTTTGAGATAATTAAGTAAAGGTCTCGTGACGCAGTGAATCTCAGAATCACAGAATTGCACCAA
This sequence comes from Hemiscyllium ocellatum, assembly GCF_020745735.1. Taxonomy (NCBI): domain Eukaryota; kingdom Metazoa; phylum Chordata; class Chondrichthyes; order Orectolobiformes; family Hemiscylliidae; genus Hemiscyllium; species Hemiscyllium ocellatum. The sequence goes on from NC_083427.1 coordinate 5,470,894, forward strand.
AAGCAAAGGATCCTATTCGGAGCACGTGCTGTGAATTATAGCCAGCTGTGTCGTCTGATCATTTTGACTGTGCTTTTTGGATCTCCATTTTGTGGTCCCCACCGTGTAACAATTGATCAACATATCAACAATGTTAGGACCTCTTCTTTTAATTCTTATTTCTTTACTTTATATGCATTTATATTTCAGCTACAAATACAAAAATGCAGAAATGTAGAAATTTGCCGATATGTCTGCTTTTGTAGCTGCCCGTGTCATATGTATTTCTCATAGTTTAGACCGTCCAATCCAGACACAATAGTAGTAGAGCTGCTGTGCATCCTCTTCAGTGCAATCCCAGTGTGAACGTACTGATGAACTACCTTTTGGAACTGTTGAAGTTTATTTGGTTCGGTCAACACAAAATGCTGATTTGGAGGGAGTGAGGTGATTTTTGGCTGACTGTCATATCAGATTGTAGTTGTGGATGGGAAACAGTAATGAGACCCACGTCTGGAATGTAAATCAGGCACTACAATCTATTTCATTCCAAAATAACTATTAGCTACTTGTACATCAAGGCTCATCTGACACCGACTTAGCAATTCTATGTAGAGTTGTGACCTTCTTCAACTATTTCTCATATTAAAGTTTGCAAGAAATCAGTGTATTTTCCCCAGTAACTATTGTAAAACAATAACCTTTTGCAATTCAGTTGAGACGTAGGCTGCACTCATATTTTGGTATCGCAAACTAATTTATCTTTGCGATTAAATCAATGTAAGTTGAACTTTAAACTTGCTTGAAGTATGGACAATGCCATTCATTTATCAAGTCGAGTCTCACAAGAGAATGCGGCAATGATTTTGAGTTTAACGAATGGTATATGTTGCCTACACTGTGAGTGGACAGGAGATTGTGATCGTTTCATTGTTTGAAGATTTAGATATTGTGATCTTCGTGTAACTTTATCTCCAGTTTCGTTTTCTCTAGTCATCGGTAGATGATTTTGTCTGCCTTACAAAATTGATCAAAGAATATCTTGTCCAGACGATGCACAATTTCTCCGTCTTTCACGCATCATCTACAGTCCCTCTGTATAATCCTTTCCCTCCTGCAATGAGTATTAATTTGGCTGGTCCAAACCTCAAACAATGCACGTTGTACCTTTTACTGTAATCCATTAATTTTGCATCCAATGATTTCTCACCAGTCGAGAGAGATATATACTTTCCATTTCAATTTAAGCAAATGCTGCAGATGTTCTCAAAATACGTAGTACCTTCGATTCAAGATGAACATTGTTTTAAAAAATAACTTAATTTTCCTATGGTCCTTCTACCTTGGCAACATTCCACACTGGCCCCATCTCTAAGATACCACACTTTAATAACAGAGACATTATAGTAGTTGATTGAGATAAATTATCAGAAGCAATAAAGATAGCTGTTAGTATGAGTTGATGCACATGAGTAATATACTTCAACAAGCATGCTCTTACTAATGTAATAATCAAGCAAGAACATCAATTTCTCAGCTGACAGGTGTCCCTTTAAAAATCAAAACAGACAGATTTTTCTGATTTTTTAATATTTCCACTGAACTGAAAAACGACAGCACATGAGAACAATTACAATGCTGTTGTCTATGCTAAGCGTATGTTTATTGGATGCTGCCTATATTAGAACAGTTGATGATTACTAAGTACATAATATATTATCCCATTAAATATTTAAATAGAATAAAGTTATGCCAATTCTTCTTTTTTACATATTTTAACTGTGTTGTAAAAATAAAGCGTGTGGTGATTAAAGTTTCCTGGTAGACTAATCGAATCATACCTGAAACAAGAAACCTACACGTTCCTTAAAAAAACTATATATATAAAGGTTAGCATGTCGGCTATGTGCATATTATATTTTGGGGTCTTGTCTCGTCCACAATAAAAGCAACGCGTTAATTGAATATATAACTGTAGAATTTTGCCATAGTCTTAAAGCATCGTGTTTCCTAAATGCATAAACATGAGACCCGCAAAAACTTCAAGAAACTTATCTTGTTAGAGCAATTAAAATAAAGGATAAAAGCATCCAGTTGTTTCATTGGAGCCAGACGTCAAAAATACATGAAACAGTTCCCATGCTTATTGAAGTACACCCGCTGACAGAAACGCATGCATGCTGGCCTTTTCTATTTACTATCCCATAAATGCAATAATCATGTTATGAAAAGTGGGTTGGTTAATGACTCGTTCAGAAGTCATTTCTTGGCTATATTTAATGGTCGTCATCTGTGCCTTTTAACGAGAGCTTCTCTTCCAAACAATTGACCAAATTCGCGATTTCACTGTTCTAGTGATTTCTCTTCACCATATCATGACTTGCACTGAACAATATTGATTTGGTGTGATAATGGCATAGTTTATTTTATTTACAGTAAGCAAAAACCTTGGCATCACTGGTGCACTTTCGGACGTTAGTTGGTTGTATTACTTTCCTGTCAGTGTTTATTCTCATTATGTGATTATTTGAGGTAAGAGCGACAGCCTTCGGCATCAAGGCCGCATTTAAACGACTGTGGCATTATGATTCTGAGCAAAACAGAAATTAATGGGTATCAAGGATAAACTCACCACTGTTTGGAGTCATAACTGGCACGTCAGACGATGATTGTGGTGGTTTCAGGTCGGTTATCTCAGCTCCAGGAGTTCTTCAGGATTGTGTGTTGCTTCATGAATGACTTTCTCCCCATCACCAGTTCAGAAGTGGGAATATCCACCGATTATCACACTATGTTCATAAGCATTCGTGACTCCACAGACACTAAAGCAATCAATGTTCAAATGCAACAAGATCTGGACAATATCCAGGGATGGGCTAACATTTGACAAATAATATTGCTCCACTTGGCTGTCCATCATCTGTAGGGATCAAATGTGAAGTATGACACAATGCTTCCCATTTGTCTTGGTAGGCGCAGCTTCAGCAACACTCAAGAGGCTTGACACTATTTAGGACAAAGCAGCCCACTATAATGGTATCACATCCACAAATATCCACTCTCTTTTCCACCGACGCTCAGTACCAGCAGAGCGTACTACCGGCAATATGCACTGCTGAAATACACAAAAGATCCTGAAACAGCACCTTGCAAGCCTTCGATCACTTCCAGCTAAAAAGACAATGGCATCAGGTGGGGAAATACTACCACCCATAAATCCACCCCCCCCCCCCCCCCCCCACCGCAAACCACTCACCATCCTGACTTGGAATTAAATCATCATTTTGTTGTTGGGTGAAAATCCTGAAATTCGCTCACTCAAATCATTTTGTGTTAATCCATAACAGTTGGGCCGCAATAGTTAAAGTAGGCAGCTCACTAACACCTACTCAGCGGGAAAGAAGCATGAGCAGTAATTGCTGACCAGCCAGCAAAGCCCATTTCTCACAAATTGTCTTTTTTAAAAAGCACCTTCAATGAGGAAACATCTTTCATTGCCCCAGAGATTACCTCTTTTTTTATTTTGCTTTCTGGCTTGTTCACATAGAGTCTCACTGTTCAAGTGCATTGTTTAATTATTAGTTGCATTCTTGCTTTTGGCGTATTATCAAATCAATGCAATTACATGTTATGACCCATTGTGTCATTTTGGGTAATTATCATACTACAAATGCAGCTCTCTTGAGTAATTTAGAGGGATTTTTTTTGTCCGACAGCACATGTTCTGCGATTTCAATTGCGAGCAGCTACTTTTGAATTGTGTTCCTTGAAATTACCATGGTCTTGAACTCCTTGTTTATTTGTCTTTAAACATGTAATACATGAAAACATGACAAGTTTTATTCGCATGGCAAGTTTTATTTCTCATCATTAAGTCCATTGCTAAATTTTGGAGAAACACCTTAGTCTTTCTGATAGCACTACCTTGTGTTGAGGGATGTCTTCACATTTTGGGGACATTTCGTCAACTAATGCATAAATGTAAATGGCCAGAAATGGTAACTTGATTTCCCTTTCACAACTGTTGCTCTACGTAGTTGTGTTTCTCAAATTGACATTTCTGTCCTTTCAGTTCCTTGCTTAGTCAACATGAGCATGTCTGTTCCATAGCTAAAGTCGCAGTGATTGTGATTTACTTTCTGCGAAGATGTGCTCTCGCCAGATGCATTATTCATTGTCAGAAATCATGGTGCTGCCGAATCTTCTGTTATCAGTACAATACAGCATTGTTGGCATTTATTTCCCGGTCAATTTGTTGTTCATCAGTCCGGTGTGTGACGAACAGAGATTGTCAGAGATTACTCTGCAGGTATAACTGTCGCTTTCACCCTTGATTTGTTTGTACCCATCAGGTACCAGAAGTTTAAAAGTAAGTATTGCATACATAGGACAGCGGCTGTGGTGATCGGAGTTGTCTGTGTTCTAGACTATGTTCAAACTATACCTTGGCACTTTGATAATGAGCCTTTCTTTGTAAATGACAGTGTTCCCTTTTTCCTGCAGCATGAAATTAATGTTTTATAGGTCCAGTGCGGACAATTTCACTGGATTCTAGCTGTTTCAACTCCTTCACTCCATTAATTTTGACTTTCCTGCTCAAAAAGTTAGAGAATGTCCATTATTTTACTACTTAACAGCTTAAGAATTTTCATCCTGTTAGTATTTGTTATAATTTATACTTATCAGATCACATAGGATTCAGGCTGAGCGTGCAAAATGGATAAATATACTGGCTTGGCAGTCGGAAACAGAGGGTGGTGATAGAAGGTAATGTCTTTTGAGTGGACGCCTGTTCCCAGCAGCAGTCCACAGGGATTGATGCTGGTTACGTTTTCACGTGCCATTTATATGAACATTTTGAATGAGAATATAGGAGCTATAGTTGTCAGATGACGTGAAATTTAGTGGTGTAGTGGATAGTGATAAAGGTTGTCTGAGATTACAAAGAGATCTTGATCGATTTAATCAATGAACTGAGGATTGGCACGTGGAGTTTAATTTGCATAAATGTGAGGTATTCCATTTTGGAAGAGCAAATAAGGTAGGGCTTGCATAATTAGTCGTAGGGCTCTGGGTTATGTTGAAGAACAGAGAGACCGAGGGGTTATGGTATATATTTCTTTGAAATTTGTGTCACAGGCACACAGATTGGTTGAGAACGAATTTAGCACGAATGCATTCATTGTTCAGACGTTGTGCATAAAGGAGCTGCATGGTTATGTTGAGTTGTTTAGAATGTTGATGATGGTTCTTCTGGAGTAAAGTGTGTGCTTCTGATCGTCCTGTTATGGCAAAGATATGAGAAAATTGTAAAGGGTTCAGAACCGATTTACCAGGACGTTGCCAAGAACGGAGGGTTTGTGTTACAAAAACAGGTTGGATAAACTGGGATTTTCTTTTTCACTGGAGCATAAGAGGTTAACCTGGTGGACGTTTATAAAATCTCGAGGGACAGAAAGACGGTGAATAACAAAGGTCTTTTCACTCAGGTGGTGGAGTTCGAAACCAGAGGGTCTATTTTAATTGTGAAAGGAACATTTTTCATAGAGGACATATGGGGCAACGTTTTTACACAGAGTGGTTCTTGAATAGAATGAACTGCCAGAGGAGGTGGTGGACGCAGATACAGATGCAACATTTCGATGAATTCACGAACAGGAAAGATTTGAAAGATTCGGAGTGTTATATGCAGGCAAGTGGGAGTAGATTAGTTTGAAAACGTGGTGGGTGTGGACTAGTTGTACGGAGATGTCTGTTTCCAAGCTGCATAACGCTATGAATCAAAAGACAGCTCTGATAAATCTATCCCTTTTGCCAGACATTTAAATTCTTGTCAATCGACTGAAATTCAACACTCCTTCACTCCTACATTTGGTTTGTTTGGAGAGTGGTTCACAGACCTTTCTTCCCCAAACATTGAAAAGGGTAAAGTCGACAGTTTCTGACCTGTTCATCCTGTGAGTGTCCATTGTTCCAATCTCCCATTGTGACCATCTTAAATTGTTCCACGACTGTCGCAGAAGGATGACTGGACCCAAAATTTAACTGATTTTGGTTTTGCGCTGAGAGGTGCTACCAGACTGACTGGATGTTTTTCGCATTTTCACTTTTTCTAACTGTCTCAGTATTATTCACTCTCTGAAACATAATAAAGTCTGGAATTAATACATCAACATTAATGCTTATGCACTTTGCATTCCTTTTACTTGTGAGCAATTAGAGGTTGTTTTGACTCTCAAAAGCAGAGATCAGCTGGTCCCCGATGTATCCTAACATTTAGATTTGGCAGCATTAGGCCTGACATTTTCCCAGAGAGCGACTGCCTTCATACAGCAAGAACGACCATTTCCCCCAGTGATTAAGAATCAATTCATTGCTTCCAAAGATACTTCAAATTGCATCTTCGCTTTGAACATGATCAGCCTGAAGACTGAAGGCACCACCATCTATTACTGTGAATCTGTGTCACGCTGCAATTATGGTCAATAAGAGAAAAAAGAAGCCATATTATTTGAAGCTGGGTCAGTCCTTCATTTACAATTGTACAATCATCTGGAGTTTATGTGCCAGGTGTTCGAATAAGTGTTACTATGAACTTTTTATTTCTTTATTTATGTTATATTGTTATTTTTTCTAATTGTCTTCTTCTATTATTTGGAAATCTTAATCTTTTATTTTCGCAGGATTTATATTTAAAATTTGTACTTAGGTACCTTTGTACCCAACAAGCGCCATTCCTGAAGACTTGCAAACTTTTCACTGATTCAACATTGAACAGCTGTATTGTATCTGGGCGTTGTTACGCAAGTTTCACACTATAACGTGTAAAAGCGGAGATAATTATTAATTTACGAATTACCAATTGTCTGAACAAGTTCATGAGCTACTGTGTGAAATATAAAACGGCAAATTAACTGTTACCAACAAGCAGAAAAATAATGTAATGAAAGTCTATTGTGATTTTTATTTATCTTTGGTTATGAACATTTAAAATGCTGGTGGGTTTATGTTTGTTTAGTGCAGAGCCAGTTATGATGTGACCCATACAGTCATATGGCTATGCAACAAGAAAACAGACCCTCTGGTCCAACCAGTCCATCCCGAACAGCTGATCGAGTCCCAATTGCCAGCAATTGGACCATGTCCCTCTAAACCCTGATGAAGGGCTCCAGCCCAAAACGTCGATTTTCCTGCTCCACGGATACTGCCTGACCTCCTCTGCTTCTCCAGCATCCAAATGCTTTTTTAGTCGTTGCAACTGTACCGACCTCCACGACTTCCTCTGGTAGCTCGTTCCATACAGACATCACTCTCTGCTTTAAAAAAGTTGCCCCTTATGTTGTTTTTCAATCTTTACTCTCTTGCCTTAATTCTCTGCTCTCTTGTTCTGGATTCCCATACCGTGGGAAAAGGATTTGACAATTCAACCTTTTCATGCCCCGCATGGTTTTGTAAACCTCTATAAAATTACCCTTCAGCTTCGGAAACTCCAGCAAATAAAGTCCCAGCATACCCAGCCTATTTGTAAGACGACATTCCCGGCAACATTCTGGTGAATCCTTTTTCAACCTTCCCTAATTTAACCTCCCTTACAGCAGGGAGATCAGAATTGAATGCGATTTTTAAAAAGTGGCCTAACCAATGTCCAGTACAGGCGCAACACAACATCCCAACCCCTCTGCTTAAAGTGCTGACCAACGAAGACAAGCGTACCAAACGACTTCTTCGCCTCCCTGTTTATCCAAGACGCCAATTTTAAGCAACTATGCACCTACACACCCACGTCTCTCTTTTCAGCAACACAAACTCGAGGGAATTGTAACACTGTGACTATCACGCATACTAGGAAGAAAGAACTATGGTGACAGTGACTGCAAGGAAGAATTATGCACATTTTTGGCAACTGTGACACTTGTTTAAAATTCCTAATTATATTAGTAATTCGTTAGACAAATTACATTTGTGCTCAGTGGGTCCTGAGTTTGGTTTGTTTCCAATTGTTTTTTTTTATGAAAAGTAATTTGAGAACTCAAACTCAAAGTTGTTGGTGAGGAATTCAATTGCCAATCGTTTTTCCTCTGGTATTTATCTGTTGCGCATACTACGTGATCGTTTAACTTGAAACAACTCGTTTCTTTAATAGTTAGGTATTTCAACTATCTCAGTGGCAGCTAGCATCTGCGAGTTTTAGCAATAACAAGCATGAAGCTCTTAATGAGGTTCGAAACATTATCACAATATACTAAAATACCACTATTAATGTTTTGAATATATTGCAACTGCTAATAGCACAGTTGCCATTATTGTATACTGTGGTTTAGTTCGTTCATTCCACTTGATAACGATCCCTGTATTAAGATTTTCCTGAAGTGTTACATCTGAGTCTGTTAGTTTGAGCTGACTGGATTTTGATTCTCTTTCATCTGATCCATTGAAAGCGTTTGCAAAATCAGGCGGGTTTCAGGTTTTTTGTAGTTGGTGGTTTTTTTTCTGCCGAGGAAACTGGATGTCAATCTTACTTTACATTACAAATCTTTGTTATGATATTTTTCTTTATTCCTCGTATGGTTTCTGCATGTGTTCAACTCGTGTGGCACTCACGTCTGATTGTTTGTGAAGCGTATGTTATTTTGTAGCCCAAGAAACCAAGAGTAGAACCCATAAAAAACGAAAAATGAGAGAATTGCATTGTTTGAAATTCTCAGTTGTAATTTTAGACTGGTCAAGCCATTTTTTTTATTAACCTCATGCAAAATATAGCTTGTCATTAAGGTTTAAAATTGCCTATGAGTTAAGACTTCATAGCTAATACCAAAATTATTGCAGTTTAGAACATAGAAAATAGAAGATAGAATAATACAATGCAGTCCAGGCCCTTAGGCCCTTAATATTGTGCCGAACATCTATCATACCTTTTATGCAATTATAATAAGGTTAAATGTATACATCAAACTAATTATACTTTCATAATAAGGTGATTAATTAGCATTTTCCGGCATGTTTTACTGTACAAAGTGTGCTATTGACGTGAACAGGATAATGTATACGGTGGAAAGAATTTGTGAGTATTGCTGAAAATGTCTTAAGATCTAAATATTTTATATCTGTTCTCTCCAACATATAAAGCTTCTTTCATGACTCGTCTGATTAAATGAGTAAATTGTTTGATGGTGAGGGCTTTGTTTGGATTCTAATTTGAAATTTTCTGGTTATGTTATACTTTTGGTTCTGTTGAGAGCGTTTGTAGAGCGTTCTCCTGGGAACGTGTTGACATTTGATGATTTTTGTTCTGTGGTGTTTGGCTTTTAATGAATTCGTAATAGTTGTAAAGTAATTTTCTGCATTGTTTTGTCATTGATTACGCTGTCTGTGACAGTCAACTGTTTAAATTTCCTCATTGATTGCAAAGAGCATGCACTTTGCAATGAATTAAATTCCAACATAAGGCGAGTTGTAGAAATAAAGGAAAATCAGAGAGCTTACATATTACGTTTAAGTGTAAATGATAATCGCAGATTATTTTAAACCATGGTTTACATGCAATAGTCAGGCCTCAACTTCTTAATTCTATCCCAAGTTCTGTAGTCAACCATTTTGCAAATCACATAGGAACATTATATATTGCCTTCAACACTTTTGATGTTGAGCAAAGTGAAAAACCTAGAGTCAAGATCTATATGTTCCTGTGGAGGGGTAAAGGCAAGTTTGATAGGAACAGTGAACCCTGGATGACAAGAGATATTGAAGCTTTGACCAGAAAAAATGAGGTATGGCTCAGGCACAGTCAGCTGGAATCAATCAAACCCCTGGAGGTAGATAGGGGATACAGAAGTTTACCGAAAAAGAAAATCAGGAGGTCCAAAAGAGGGCACGAGGTGGTTTTGGGCGAGAAGATAAGGGGGAATCCAAAGAGATCCATTCAGTATTATAAGGGAAAAATAGTAGCTATAGAGACAAGGGGACACTTCAAAAACAAACGTGAACATGTCTGTGCAGATTATAGGCGACGGTCGAGGTCCTCAATGAACATTTCTCCTCTGTTCTGACTGTGGAGAAAGACATGAAGACTTGCGAATTTATGTATGTTAGGAGTCATATCTTGGAGAGAGACCATGTCAGCGTAGAAGATCTGATGGGCGTATTAGAATGTATGACGTTTGCTAAATCTCCTTACCCTGACTAGATATATCCAAGAACGCTACAAGAGACTAAAGAAGAAATTGCAGAAGCCATAGCTGATATTTTGGCAACATCGTTAGTCGCTGATGAGGACGCGAAGACTGGAAGTTAGCGAAAGTTGTGGTCTTATTCAAGGAGGGATGTAAATAAAAACCTGGGAATGACATAGCAGTACGGCTATATCTGTGGTCGGTATGTTACATGAGAAGATACTGCCATATAAGATATACGTGCATTTTAAAAAACAGGGTTTGATTAGGGATAGTCAGTATGGTTTTGTGAGTGGGAGATCATACCTCACTAATTTGTTAGAATTCTTCGATGAAGTGACCAGGAAGATTAATGAGGGCAGGGCAGTAGATATGGTCGAAACGAATTTCAGGAAAGCCTTTGATAAGACTCCACATGGTAGACTGCTATCGAAGATTAGATCACATAGAATCCAGGGTGAGGTGGCAAATTGGATAAATAATTGGCTTGATGATCGGAAGCAGACGGTAATATTATGAAGGATGCTTGTTGGACTGGAGGCCTGTGAATGGGGGAATGTCTCAGGGGTTGGTAATGGGGTCATTACTGTTTGTTCTCTATATCAATGATTTGGATGAAAATGACCAATTCATGATTACTATGTTTAGAGATCACACTAAAGTAGGTGGTACGATGGAGAGTGAGGAAGGTTTTCAGAAGTTCCAACAGGACGTTGATCAGTGGGGGAAGTGGACTGCAAAATGCCAGATGCAGTTATAGGTAAGTACGAAATATTGATTTTGTAAAGTCAAATCAAAATAAGAGTTTTGTGGGGATTTGTCGGGCCTTAGGTTGTGTAATGGAACAGAGGGATCTTGGAGTTCAGGTAAACGGTGGAGTCGCAGGTAGACAGGGCAATGAAGAAGGCTTTCACATACAGACCTTCATCAGTCAGAGCATTGAAAATAGATGTTGAAATGTTATGTTGCAGTTGTTCAGGATGTTGGTGAGGCCGCACTTGGAGTATTGTGTTCAGATGTAGTCACCTTGCTATACGAAGAATGCTATTAAACTGGAACGAATGTAAAGTAGTTTTACAAGGATGTTGCTCGGATTCCAGGTCTGCGTTATATGGAGATTTTGAAAAATTAGGACATTTTTCTTGAGAACGTAGGACAGTTATGGAGAATCATACAGAGATGTATAAGATCATGAGAAGCATGGAGAGGATTTTTTGTTTCTCGGTGTTAGGGAATGAAGGACTGGAGGGCATCAGTTTAAGGTTAAAGTGGAAAGAATAAAAGGGAAGCTGAGGGGCATCTTCTTTACACAGAGGGTGCTACGCGCATGGAATTAGATGCCAGCTGAAGTGGTTGAGGTGTGTATTTTAACAACATTTAAAAGGCATTTGGACAAATACACGGATAGGAAAAGATTAGAAGGTTATAGGCCAAACTCAGGGATATGGGGTTAGCATTTATGCACATTTTGGTCCGCATGGTCTAGTCCGTGCCTAAAGGCCTGATTCCGTGGTGTAGGACTTTGTGACTCAATGTAAGGATGTCATTGCATTAATTTTATTAATCATCAATCAACTTCCAGTTTTGCTGATAACTGTGCAGAATTAATCAGACTGGAAAAGGTAATTAGCATAAAACATTCTGTCATGAATATTTTCACTGGGAACACATGGTTTTCAGCGATTCTTCATTTTCATGACAGATCAAATTAATTAATTGTTATATCCCTGACTAAACCAGAGAAATGAGAATAAAAATGAAAAATTAACGAAGTGATTCAGTTAACAGGTGTCACAGTGGCACAATGGTTAGCACTGCTGCCTCACAACACCAGGGTCTGAGGTTCGGTTCCAACCTCGGGCAACTGTCTGTGTGGAGGTTGCACATTCTCCCAGTGTCTGCGTGGGTTTGATCTACTTCCCTCCCGCAATCCAAAGACTTTCAGGTGAGGTGAATTAGTCAGAGGGAAACAGGTCAGGGTGGGTTACTCTTTGGAGGGTCGGTGTGGACTTGTTGGGCCGAAGGGCCTCCTTCCACACTGTAGGGGATCTAATCTAACGCAGTGATTTCACTGTCTCTAGTCCATGTAATTTATATGTAAAGTGTTATGGTTTTCAACTGATTGTGCGCTCACAGCAAGCTTTCAAATAAATTCATATATTCTCCCCACATAAAATCATCTTTGTGAATACTTGCTGATAACATAGAAAATATATTAAGCAACCATGCGTTCAGTAATATTCAGAGGTTACAAGCTTGCAGAAGGCAGCATCTAGAGGACAATAGAAGATGTTCTTCATTTAAAAAATATGAAAATTTAGTATTTACTTTAATGTAAATGACTGAGTATTTCCATGTAATAATCAGAAGTATATTGCTCACATTTGTTCAGTGCCATGATTATTTAATTATACATCATTAAGGTCGTGAAGTACCTGGCAGAAACATATTTCCGATTTTTTTTTGCATTTTTATTATTCTTCACTACAAACTACAAAGAAATTAATTTACAACAAAATCACCTGACAATAAATTCTACTGAATATTAAAGCGTTGTTACAATAGGATTCTATGCTAAGTAGCAAAATCTATTCAAAATCTCCGAAATTCAGGAGCAGTTTGAAGAACATATAAAATTAAATGAGAGAATAAGATTTTTCTTACTGAAATAGTCTCTGATTGGTGAATAAAACCTGAATGAATCTGTATGTTACTTAGAATTATTAAGTCAGTAACTTGTGTTCAACGTGAAAATATTCTTATTCTCATGAATTCTTACCCTCTGGCTCAACTCATTTTATGAACATGAAGTTAGAATGTACTATTGCTATCAGTATTGTCATGACTTTGAGATCATGAATCTGCTTGAACAACAGTAAACTTTAATTTATGTCAAACGGAATTCAGTTTCTTCTGTCGATGTACAAACACTTTTCCTTGGCAGATATATAATCTTTGACCATGTGCCTCAAAATGAGATCCCTGATCAAATTGCAACAATCTGGGAGAACAATTCATCAACACGGGATAACTTGCAGGGATTTTGTTTGATTGTTCGCAATAAATAAATCTGCCATGGAGCTGTTTAATTAAGTACAATAGAGGGAACCATGTTGTGCATTTAATCCGTGACCCGACTGTGATGGACATATTTAATGGCACAATATGGAAACAGAAGTTATTCTTGTTATTTGAAAACGTATCATGAGCTGTTAATACTATTGAAACGTGGCAAATTATAATTCAAACATGGTAATGCATTTTAACCAAAGCAAGCCATTTGGTGTATAAACCCCACAGAGCTACTAGGGATGGAATTGCAAAACCTAATCCCGTAATCTTGACATTACAGCAATGTAGTTTCCAGTTAGGATGGTTTATGTCATGGAGTGAAACATTATAGTGATTTTGCTCCCCTGCAAATTCTAGCTTTCTACTTCGAGGTAGTAGAAGTTTTATACCTTGCAGGCATGAAAGAAATTTTAAGGAATTGTTGAAATGTAACCTGCATAGCTTTTACACTATCGATTGTTGTTACACGGGCTTGATGTATAACAAACTTGATTGTATTCCAATAGAAAGTGTCGAGCTCATTTTCTTCAGGACTTTTTCTGGCGCTGAGCTAGCCTAAACAGTCACACAATGACAGGAATTTAGGAGGGTGAACAAAGGACTCGGGCATTCAGTGTGAGGCATTCGGTCTTTACAAGGCCCTTATCTTGGAGAAGCAGCCAGGAGGTAGGGAGGGACACAGAAACCGATTAGTCAGTAAATATAGCACAGTGTTGATTTGGGCTTGTTCTTTACAAAGCACTTCTCTCAGAGCAGTGGAAGCTGGAGGATGGGGAGGAACGCAGTATCTGATAAGGCTATAACTCGAGTCCGATGCAGATTCAGGTCTAGTCATACAAAGTATTTAGCTTGGATCAGCAGCCAGGCGGCAGGGAGGGCCACAGTAACTGGCAAGCCTATAAATCGAGGAGTAAATTATTGCAGTTGCTGGAATTTGCCCTTAAAATGAAAAAAAAGTATTGGAAATCACAGCGAGTCAAGCAGCATTAGTGGAGAGAGAGCAAGCTCAAGTTTCGAGTCGAGATAACTGTTGCCACAAAACTAATCCGTTTTTTCTTCTATATCTGTTCCTTTTCTCAAGGATATTGTGTCCATTTTTTTGAGTGGGGTCGTGAACCACTCAGGGTCCAAATCGATGCAGCTTGGGCGTCGCGGCCTCCATTTGTCGAAAGGTAAGATCGAGAACAAGAGGGCTGCTGGGAAGTTGAGTGAAACCGTTTCATTTGGATGGCCACCATGGCTGTCTCTGCTGTTCAGAAGGGTGGGGAAAAGAGCAGGAGGTCGATAGTGACAGGGGATTCAATTGTAAGGGGAGTAGACGGGCAGTTCTGAGCTTGAAAACGAGATTCACTAATGGTATCTTGCCTCACAGATATGTTTGCCAGGGATATCTCAGAGTCGCTTCAGGACATACTCAAGAGGTAATGTCAACAGCCAATTGTCGTTGTATGAGATCCCACAAGCAGAATTTATGGAGTTAGGAGCTAAGTTAATACGTAGGACCTCAGAGTTAGTAATCTCAGGATTACTATCAGTGTGACGCCCTAGTCAGAGTAGGAATGATAGAATAAGCAAGATGAATGCGTGGCTTGATATATAGTGCAGGAAGGAGGGGTTCAGATTTTTGGGACATTGGTTGTGGGGGTGATGGGACTATTACAAATTGTCGGTCTCCACCTGGACCGAACTGGTACCAATGTCTTTGGGGGTGCTTATGCTAATGCTGTTAGGTGAGGGGGGGGGGGTGGAGATAAAGTTGTGTAGCAGAACGTTGGGAACCAAATGAGGTCAGAGGAGAGTAAGGAAACAGATACTAAAGCCGGTATGGAAATAAATAATGAAGTCAGCGTGAATAAGGGGAAGCAGAGGCAGGGAGCAGATGAACAATGCAAACAGACTGGTGGTCTGAGATGCTTTTGCTTTAATGAAAGAAATACGGTAGGTGTGGCAGATGAACTTAGGGCTTGGAATAGTACCTGGGAGCATGATGTTGAGGGAATGTCATGATTGGCAGAAAAACATCCCAGGATATCGATGCTTCAGGCGGGATAGAATGGAAGGTAAGAGGCATGGGAAAGTTGCATTGCCGGTCAAAGAAAACATCAGTACTATGCTGAAGGAGGGCACGATGGAAGACTCAAGCAGTGAGGCAATGTCGGCAGAACTTAGAAAAGGAAGGATGCAGTAACATTGTTGGATAGGTACGACAAGGCTCCCAAAAGTGAACATGATTAGAATATGTAAATACGTAAAAAGATCGTGGAAATGTAGGAGCAACAGAATGGTGGAGAATTTAATTTTCCCAATTTTGGGGTTCACTATGTGTTAGACGTCTAAATTAAGCAGAATTTGTATGGAGCATTCAGGAAGGTTTTTGCGAGCAGTTTGTAAATAGTGTAAATCGGAAAGACGCCATACTGGACACGGTATTGGGAAATAAGCCCGACCATATGGTTGATGCTTCAGTAGGGGATTACATTTGGCATATTGGTCTCAATTCCATAAGCATTAGAATACTCATGGATAAAGACAAGAATGTTCCTCAATGAAGGGTGCTAAATTGGAGGCAGGCCAACTATACCAAAATTCGGCTGGAGCTCGAATTTGTAGTTTGGGAGCAGTTGTTTGAAGATAAATGCACATTCGATATGAGGGATGCTTTTAAAGAGAGGTTACTTAGAATTAAGGAGAGGTATATTCCTGTGAAAAATTAGGGATCAAAGTGGCATGGTTAAAGAACTATGGATGTCAAGTGAAATTGAGAGATTAGCTCAGATGAAAACAGATGCAGACATAAGTTCTAGGCTAAGGAAGACAGACAAGGCTTTGGAAAAATATCGGGAATGTAGGACCGATCTGAAACGAGGCATTACGAGGGCTAAAAGGGGTCATGAGGTATCTTTAGTAAACAGGTTTAAGGAAAATCTCAAATCCTTATTTTTCTCAAATGTAAGGAGCAAGAGGGTAACTAGAGAAAGAGTTGGCCCACTCAGGTACAAATGATGAAGTTATGCTTGTTGTCAGAGAAAATGGGTTAGATTCTTAACGAGTACTTTGCATCAGTATTCATTGAGGACAGGTACATGAGGAATGTTGAAGTTAGGGATAGATCTTTGAGTACTTTAAGTCAAGTCAGCATAAGGAAGAAGGAAATTTTATGCATTAGAAAAGCATTAAGGTAGACAAGTCCCCAGGTCATGATGGGATCCAACCCAGGTTACCGAGGGAAGCGAGAGAGGAAATACTTGGGGCTTTAACAGGTATCTTTGCAGCTTCCTTGAACACGGCTGAGGTCTCGGAGGACTGGAGAATTACTAATGATTTCCCCTTGTTTAAGAAACGTAGCAGGGATTATCCAGGTAATTATACACCAGTGAGCCGGACGTCAGTGATCGGGAAGCTGCTGGAGAATATATTGAGGGATAAGAGTTATTCCCATTTGGAAGAATATGGGTTTTTCTGTAATAGGCCGAATGGTTTTGTGCATGTCTTACAAAATTAATATTCTTTCAGGAGGTGACAAATTTGATTGATGGGGGCAAGGGCTGTAGATTCATATACATTGACTTTACTAAGTCGTTTGAAAAGAATCCTCGTGATAGGTTGATGAATAAGGTGAAGTCGCATGGGGTCCAGGGTGTTCTAGCTAGTTGTATAGAGAGCTGACTGGGTAACAAAAGACAGAGAAGGGAGTTTCTCAAAATGGAGAAATGTGACCAGTGGTATTCCCCGGGGACCCTTGCAGGGACCACTATATATATATGTGTGTGTGTGTGTGTGTGTGTGTGTGTGTGTGTGTGTGTGTGTGTGTATTATATATATATATACACACACATACACACACACACACAAATATATGTACATACTATATATACACACAAATGATTTGGAGGAAGGTGCCAATTGTCTGATTAACAAGTTAGCAGATTACACCGAGATTGGTGGAGTAGCATATAATGAAGGGGACTGTCAGAGAATACAGCAGACTTTAGATAAATTTGAGAAATGTGTAGAGAAATGGCAGATAGAGTTCAAACCAGGCAAATGCGAGATGAAGATCCAATTCAAGAACGAACTATACAGTAAATGGAAATGGCCTGAGGAAAATCTACGTATGCAGAGATCTGGGTGTTGCAGATCCGTTGTTTCTTGAAGGTGCCAACGCAGGTTAGTAAAGTGGTCAAGAAGGCATACGGCATGCTTTCCTCCGTGGAACCGAGTAATGAGTACAGATGTTGGCAGGACATGCTACAGTTGCATAGGATTTTGTTTCTGCCACATTTAGAATACTGCGTACAGTTCTGGTTGCCACATTACTAAAACATTGTGGATGTGTTGGAAAGGGGACAGAGGAGGTTCGCCAGGATGTTGCCTGTTATGGAGGGCGCTAGCTATAAAAAGATATTGAAAAGATTAGTATTATTTTCGTCAGAATGATGGAGGTTGAGGTGAGACCTGATTGAGGTCTACAAAATCATGAGATGTATAGACAGGGTCGATAGCAAGAAGTTTTTTTTCCCAGAGTGAAGAACTCAATTACTAGGAGTCACGAGTTTAAAGTGAGTGGGGAAAGACTTAGGAGAGATAGGCGTGGAAAGTTCGTTACGCAGAGGGTAGTGGGAGACTAGAACGCGTTTTCAGTGGAGGTGGTACAGGCTGGAACGATAGCATCATTTAAAATGTACCTAGACAGATACATGAATGGACAGATAGCAAAGGGATACTGATGTTTAGAAAATAGACGGCAGGTTTAGATAGACGATCTGGATCGGCGTAGGCTTGGAGGGCGAAGGGCCTGTTCATATGCTGTAATTTTCTTTGTTCTTTGTTCTTTGTTCAGTGGTACATAGATGAAAGGCCTTTTTGTTTATACAAAAACAGGTGGGAATTTGGGCCAAAGCTTGTGTGTTTGAAGTGACTGTATAATGAAAGGGGTGTGGTTAGTCCTCGAAATTGAAGCTTTGGTTGAGTCAGTGGAGCTGTGTGGTAACAGACTGCTAAACTCGCTCTCCTTCTGCACTTCTAACTTCGAACTGTCAGAATTTGTTTCATTTTAACTCTGTTTAAGGGGTTTGTTCACTGGGACTGTCGTGCATATTCAGAATAGCGTAATTAATTCTATTTTCGATTGACTACATAGGTGTTCTTTAATTTTGTTCTATGTGTTTCATTCCATACATTTGGAAATACATTATTGTCCATCTTAAAACGTGGTAGTTAATCTAGCTAATTTATTCTATGTAATTTTCACAGTACAATTAACCCAAACAAATTGCAAAGTTGCGGTCTGGGATGCCTGCTTAAGAATATTTTAAGTGGTCTGGCCTAGTCTACGAGGCTGTTCATCACATTTCTTTGGCGAACATCATGCCGGGCATTAGCAATGAAACGGGAAGCACTGAAGATCTGAGCGGTGAAAAAGACAAGTGGACTATAAGTTGATGATTTTTAACTTTGTAAATCCCAGTCCAACAACGGCACCTCCAAATCAGGAAAATGAGACAGTGTAGGTTGGATGAGCTTCAGATTGGCTTCACAGCTTGGCGCAACATCGAGCACCGAAGGGCCTGATATCACTTTAATGTTCTATGTTTTATCCCTCTCAACGCTTCATATTAATATACGCATCCAGATGCCTTCTAAATGTTGCAATTGTACTGGCCTCCACACTTCCTCTGACAGGTCTATCCATACACGTACCATCCTCTGAGTGGAAATGAAGCCCCTTAGATCTCTTTTATATCTTTCCCCTCTCACCCTAAACTTATGCTCTTTAGTAATTGACCCGCCATCCCAGGGAAAAGAGCTTGCATATTTACGCTAACCATGCCCCTCATGATTTCGCAAACCGATATCAGGTCACCCCTCAGCTTCTGATGCTCCACAGAAAGCAGTCCCAACCCATTCATCCTCTTCTTATCGCTCAAGTCCTCCAAACCTAGCAACATCATTGTCACTCTCTTCTGAACCCTCTCAAGTTTTACAATATCCTTCCGACAAAAGGGAGACCAGAATTGCACACAATATTCCAAACGTGGCCAAACCAATGTCCTGTACAGCCGCAATATGATTTCCCAACTCCTATACTCAATGTTCTGTCCAATAAAGGAAAGCAAACCTAAGGCTTTCATCATTATTCTATCTACCTGCGACGCCACTTTCAAGGAGCTATTAACCTGCATCTCAAGGTCTCTTTGATCAGCAACATTCTCCAGGACCTTACCATCAAGTGTACGAATTCTGCTCTGATTTGCTTTTCCAAAATGCAGCATCTCACATTTATCTAAATTTAATTCCATCTGCCACTTCTCGGCCCATTTTAAAAAGATCCCATTGTACTCTGAAGTAACCTTCTTCATTGTCCACTACACTTCCAAGTTTGGTGTCGTCTGCAAATTTACTAACAGTGTAAATTTACCTCCTACGTGCACATCCAAATAATTTATGTAAATGACAAAAAGTAGTGGATCAGCACCAAACCTCGTCACACACTGGTCACAGGGTCCAGTCTGAAAAGCAACCCTCCACCAGCCCCCTCTGTCTTCTACCTTCGCTGAAGTTCTGTAACCAAATGGCTAGTTCTACCTGTATCCCATGTGATTTATTCTTGCTAACCATTCTACACTGCAGTGTTTCTATGATTCTATGACAGTTGCTGATGACACCAAAGTTGCACGTGTAGTGGACAGCAAAGCAGGTTACCTCAGACGGGGCCTTAATCAAATGGGCCGAGAAGAGGCAGATGGTGTTTAATTTAGAAAAGTGCAAGCTACTGCAATTTGATAAGGCTATTCAGAGCAGGATTATACACTTAATGATAAGATCCTGGGGAGTGTTGCTGAACAAAGAGATATATGAGTGCAGATTCATATTTCTTGGTATACTTTGGAACTAATGACATAAGATGAGAAAAATACGACGTTCTGAGGGGAGAATATGGGAAATTAGGCAGGCGATTTAAAAAGTAAGTCCTCGAGGATATTAGTATCTCGATTATTCCCGGTGCCACAAGCTAGTGAGAATAGGAATTGGTGGACAGAGTAGATGAATGCGTGGCTGAGGAGCTGGTGCAGGGGAGAAGGATTCACATTTTTGGATCATTGGAATCCCTTCTGGGGTAGACGTGACCTCCATAAGAACGACGTTTTGCATCTGCATTGGAAGGAGGCTACTATACTGGCTGGAAGATTTGCTAGATTTAAACCAGTAAAGATTGGGGGTGAGGGGCCGTGTGGGGATATCGTATCCAACATAAACTGGGACTGCCATAGTGTTAAGGGTTTAGACGGAGAGGAATTTGTTCAGTGTGCACGAGAAAGCTTTCTGATTCAGTATGTGGATGTACCTACTACAGAAGGTGCAAACCTTAACCTACTCTTGGGAAACAAGGCATGGCAGATGAGGGAGGTGTCAGTGGGCAGCACTTTAAGGCCAGTGATCACAATTCTATTAGTTTCAAAATAGTGACGGAAAGGGATAGAGTGGATCTGAATGTTAAAGTTCTAAGCTGGAGGAGAGCAAATTCGATGGTATTAGGCAAGAACTTTCAAATATTGTTTGGGGCGGAAGTTTGTATTTATAGCTGGAAACTGGGAAGCCTTCAAATCTAAGATTACCTGAGTTCAAAGACAAAATGTTCCTCTTAGTGTGAAGGACAAGGCTGGTACACCTAAGGATTGATGGGTAACTAGAGCAGTTAAGGTTTTGGTCAAGAAAAAGGTGGAAACATGTGTTAGGTATAGACAGCAGAGATCGTGTCAGCCTTAGAAGATGATAAAGACAGTAGGAGTATACTTAAGAGGGAAATCTGGTGGACCAGAAGGAGACATGAAATAGCTTTTGCAAATAGGGTTTAGGAGAATTCGAAAGGATTCTACAAATACATTACGGACAAAATGATAACTGGAGAGAGAATAGGCCTCATTGAAGATCACCAAAGGCGCCTATGGGTGGAACCACAGGAGGTGGGGAAATACTAAATCAGTGTTTTACATCAACAAGGTTGCACATGACAGATTGGTTAGCCAGCTTAAATCACATAGCACACAGGCAGATCTGGCCATTTGGATACAGAACTGGCTCGAAGGTGGGAGACAGGGAGTGATGTTGGAGGAGGATTGCTTTTCAAACTGGAGAACTGTGATCAGTGGTGTGACACAACCATTGTTGCTTGGTCCACTGCTTTTTGTCTTTGATTATAAATGATTTGGATGTGAACATTGGAGGGATGGTTAGTAATTTTCCAGACGACGTCAAAAGGGATGGTGCAGTGGACAGCAAAGAAGGATACCTCGCAGTACAATGGGACCCTGATCAGATAGGGCTGAGGAGTGGCACGTGGAGTTTAATTTAGATAAACGTCAGGTGGTACGCTTTAGACACACAAATCAGGCAGGACATATACACTTAGAGATAAGATCCTGGGGTGTGTCGCCGAATAAAGAGACCTTGGAGTGCAAGTTCATAGTTCCTAGAAGGTAGAACCGCAGACAAATAAGATAATGAAGAAGGCATTTGATATGCTTGTCTTTATTTGTCCGAGCCTTGAGTATCGAACTGGGGAGGTCATGTTGCGGCTAGACGGGACATTGGTACGGCCACTTTCAGAAATCAGCATTCAATTCTGGTCTGCCTGCTGTAGGAAGGATATTGTGCAATTTGAGAGTGTTCAGAAAAGATTGACAAGGCTGTTTCCAGTGTTAGAGGGTTTGAGCAAAAGGGAGAGGCTGAATACGACTCCCTGGAGCTTCAGAGGCTGAGGGGTGAACTAATAGAAATTTCTAAAGTCATGAGGGGCATGGATAGGGTGAATAGCCACGTTCTTTTGCCAGGGTAGTGGAGTCCAAAACTAGAGGATATCGATTGAAGGAAAGAGAGGGAGAAAACTTAAAAAGAACATAAAGTTAAAGGTTTTCAAGCAGAGGGTGATGCATGCATGGAATAACTTCCCAGCGATAGTGGTGGAGGATGGTGTAATTACAGTGTTTAAGGGGCAAATGAGTGGGTATATGAATAGGAATGGTTTCGAGAGATATGGGCCAAATGGGAAAAGATTATGGACGAAAGTTTGCTCGCTCAGCTGGAAAGTTGGTTGTCAGATGCTTCGTCACCATACTAGGTAAAATTATCAGTGGTCTCCGGTGAAGACTGACAACAAACCTTCCAGCTCAGCGAGCAAACTTACATTCAGAAGCTCAACCTGAGCTAGATATCTTCTCCAAACTCGCTAGGATAGATTAATTTAGAATACCTGGTTGTCATGGAGGGGTTACTCCGAAAGATTTCTTTCTGTGCTGTGCAGCTCTATGACTCTTTCAGTTATATGTAAGAATAACAAGGATGCAATAGTAGGTGATTTTGTTTGTCGAAGCATTTGCTAGGACTACCACAGTGTTAAATGTTCAGATGATGAAGAACTTGTCAAATGTGTTCAAAAATTTCTTTTTCTCATTATGTGGATGTTCCTACTAGAGAAGGAGCAAATATTGGCCTTCTCATTAGTATCTCATGAGTAAGCAGTCCATTTGGCCCATTGAATCCACACCAATTCTGCAAACAGCATCTTCCCCAGACCCACCCCCAACAGTCTACCCTATCCTATCCTTGTAAACTTGCTTTTGCCATGCCAAACCACATCGCTGGACACTACAGACAATTTAGCATGGCGAATCCACCTCATCTGCTTTTGAAGCGCTGCCACTTCATCAGATGTTTGTCGCAACCTGATGAAGAACCACCTGATGAAGGAGTAGTGTTCCAAAAGCTAGTGCTTCTAAGCAAACCTGATGGATTATACCTTGGTGTTGGGTGATTTTTAACTTTGACCAAGATTGATGGCATTGTTGATAGTGAAGAAAGTTAGCTAAAACTACAAAAAGTTCTTGATCAATTGTGTCGATGGGCTGAAAAGTGGCAGATGGATATAATCGAGATAAATGCAAAGTGTTGAATGTTGGTAAAACAAACAGGACTTCTACAATTAAAGGTCGTGCGTTGTTGGTGTTGTAGAACAGAGAGACCTAGAGGTTGAGGTGCGTAATTATTTGAAGTTTTTTTCACATAAAGAAAGAAGTTGGTTAAAAAGGCATTTAGCATACTTGCCTTCATTGCTCATCATTTTAGTAAAGGAGTTGGTACATCATATTGAGAGTTTACTGGATACTGCTAAGACCAGGTTTGAGAGACTGTATCCAGTTCCAGCGTCCACATTATAAGAAGAATATTATTAAGCTGGAGAGGGATTAAAAGAGATTTAACAGAATGTTGCCAGGAATGAAAGGTTTGAGTTATAAGGAGAGGCTGAATAGAACATAAACAATTACAGTGCTGTACAGGCCCTTTAGCCCCCGATGTTGAGCAGACCTGTGGAATCAATCTGAAGCCCATCAATCCAATAGGTTGGGGTCTTTTTTTCCCAGGAGGTTGACGGGTCACCTTTTGGAGGTTTATTAAATAACACAGAGTGTAGGTGAAGTGAGTATCAAGTGTATTTTCCCTCGTGTAGATTTCATGATTAGGGATATACTCGTAATGTGAGAGGAAAAACATTTCATGAAGACGTGAGGGGCAATTGTTAACAGAAAGTAGTTATGTGTGGATTCAACTTCCTGAGGAAGTGATGGATGCAGATACTTTCAAAAGAGATTTGGATAAGTAGAGGAATAAGACTTGTTTGGAGGGATATGGACCAGCGTACGCAGGTGGAACGAGTTTTGTCTGGGATTTTGGTCGGCATGGACTGGTTGAAACGAAGGATCTGTTTCTATGGTCTATGACTCTAAATCCCCTGACCCTAATGCTTTGCATTCTAGGATCTTAAAATAAATAGCTGCAGGGATAGTGGGTGCATTTTCTGTCATTTATCAAAGATGATTGTACTGTGCAAAATCAACAAAGGATTTATAAACTGCTACTGTGACACCTCTATTCAAAACGTAAGTGAGTCAATAAGTGAGAGAGGCACAAAATGGTTAACTCTAATCCGATTAGACAAATATCTATTGTAGAAAAAATATTGCAATCGTTTATTAAGGACGTAATAACATCACGTTTGGAAAATCATTATCTACTCAAACAAAGCCAGCAAATCTTCATGAAAGGGAAATAGTCTGGCTCAGTTTATTTGAAATTTTCTAGGAAGTCTCAACGAGAGAGGAAGGTCTCTGAGGTTTGAGTGTCCTTGGGACTCCTTCCCACAGAGAGCAGAGTGACTGTGTGTAATTAAGTCTGAGACAGTTAGATTCTTGATCGGTCAAGGATTATGGGGAGAGGGCGGGCAAGTGGGCGTGAGGAATGTCAGATAAGGCATGAGGGACTGAACAGCCTTCTCCTGTATTTAGTCCTTATGTTATTAGCATTGTAGTTTTCCTGAAGGCAGATAAAGCTCTACTGACTTTTTCTCAATAATGTGCATTTGCTACTCAACGCTGCTGCCAAGGCTGTTCCAAGTCACCTCAGAATCAAACCAATGCTGAATGTCAGTGCAGGCTAGGAGCCATTGGGTAGATGTGTAGTCATTGACCTCGACGTTGACGTGCAATGAGTGGACAAATGCATGTTCAGTGGATAGGGAAGGGGTTCGGAGATGATGCGAGTTTTGGAAAGCGTACATTCTGAAGGAGTCCCACAGTAAAGAGTGGCCATTAATTTACAATTACCCCATGATATCTTTTTTTTTTCGTCAGTTTAGATCATTTCAAACTGTGGAATTTTGCTCTGTGACTTGGTTGCAAAGAGTGTGGAAAAGGCTGCCAGTTCTGTGGCCGACACTTCAGGGAAGAATCGAAGCCCTGGAGAGAGTGCAGAATTGTTCTTATTTTTTTCTCTTTAATGACGCTGATTAGGGTCACACTTTTTGCCCATCTACATCTGCCCTGCAGATGGTGGCAGGGTGATGTCGAACTATTGTCATCCTTGAGGTGCAGATAAACCTACATTGCTGTGAAGCAGATCCAGAATTTTGACACGGCAATACTGAAGGCACGGTGATATAATTCCAATTCACAGAACTGGTGCAGCACACAAAGAAGCTATCTGGCACATCATGTCTGCACTGGCCGTCAGAATGAGAACCTAACCAATTGCCATTCTCCTTTAACCGTGAACATTGTTACGATGAAACGGACAGGTGATTGAAATACCCAGATTGCAGTACGAATCCTGCGTTGTCCTGATGGGAGTTGATTTTAGAGGCGTGGAGTTAGAGAGGCATACAGCACGAAACATGCCCTTCAATCCAATTCTTCCATGTCAACCAGGTTTCCTCAACTGATCTAGTCCCATTTACCTTAGTTTGGCCTGTATCCCTGTAACTCCTTCCAATCCATGTACATGCAACGTTTTCTAAATGTTGCAACTGCACCCACGTCTTCAATTTCCCTGGCAACTCACGCCACCCTCGGTATGAAAACGTTGCACCACAAATCCCTTTTAAGTCTTCCCCTGTTGATTTGAAACTAATGCCCTCGAGATTTGACTATCTTATCCTGAGGAAAAGACTTTGTCTATTCACCGTATCCATTCCGATCCTATTCTGTAAACCACTATAAGGTGAGTCCTCAGCCTCCTATACTCCAGGAAAAAAGTTCCAGCTCATCCAGTCTCTTCTTTTCATTCAAACTTTCTAGACTTGGTAACATAGTCGTAAATACTTTTTGTTTTGCATTGCAATCACTGAATCCCTTATTGTTAACTTCCTGGAGTGTTATTGTTGTTCTGAAAATGCACTGTCCTGACCATATACAGACGGCACAAATCGTGTCCACTGTCTACAAGGCAAAGACAGGAGTGTGATTGAAACTTCCCAAGTTGCCTAGCTCGAGTAACACTCAAGACGCCTAACACCACCTAAGAAAGGAACATCTCACTTGATTGGCATCACATGCAAAAACAACTGTTCCCCTCACCACCGATGCACAGTAGTAGTAATGTTGAACCTATATCACAAATATATGATGCCTTGCAGAAATTCAGCAATGTTCTTTAGACAACATCTTTCAAATACACAATTGCTACCATCTAGACGGAAAAAATAATTGGAACACCATCATTTGCAATTTCTTGTTTTATGCACTCATTGTTAGCTGACTAATAGGGTGCAGCAATGGGTCAGGGTGGCTTACTCTTCGGAGGGTCGTTGTGCACTTGTTTGGCCAAATGTCCCATTTCGTTATTGCAGGGATTCAATGTTTCTATGATAGTCTTAACTTGAAGTTTTATTATTATGTCATCAGTGCCATTGGATTAATATCCTGGAAGTCCTCTCCTTTCCCCTTTAGGAACATCCTTGTTGAGTTTTCTTACTATTTTTGGAGTTGCACACATCTTGGTAAGTGCGAAGTCTTTCGCCACACTCCTGACTTTTGTCTTGCAAACAGTCGACAGGTTTTGAGCAGTCAGATTTGAGAATTAGACTCTGCAGAATTTACATTGTTGGGGTAAATTACCACAATATACCTTTAAGTGAGCTACTTATTAATAAATTTCACAGCCAAATCAAGTACTGAAATTATAATTAACAACCAAAAATTATACCCATCAAGTCAGTAAAATTATAAGTCTGAGTCCCAACTTAGCAATTATCTGATGAATAGTGATATCTGGCCAGAACATCAACCAACATTAATCTAACACTCGGGGGGCATTTTCCAGGTTCGATCCTTTTACAGTGTTTTTCTTCAAAGTTCTGCTGTTTGATTATTATAAAAATTACTGTCCTTTGATCTTTGAAGAGTTACATTGATGTTTCTTTCAATGCCCTTTCGGCCAAATTACTGTGTCTGCAGCAGTTTCCTTATCAATTTCTTGTTTCTCGTTTCATTTGGCACTGATTCTGTGCCCGAAGCCACAGGATTTCTGTGACTAACTCCTGAAAATCTTCTGCCGTGTAATACTTGTCTTCTGTGAGAATAAAACATTCAGTTTATCAAGCAGGTGTGAAATACGTTTTGTTTATTTTACCTTGTTAATACATGGCTAATTGCTTGACACCCCGTCTTACACTTTGTCTTTGTTTCCTGACAGGTTATTTATTGCTGTGTTGTTATGAAGATTTCGGTGTACTTTAAAAGAGTTTTAAAAAAAAGCAGAACTAACGTACCACATGAAGTGTTCTCCAAAAGGTAAGACGGTAACACTTGATCGAACAACTCGATCAACTCGTTGCCTAGAGACAAAAACAAATTCGAATTCGGCCAATCAGTTTAAATTATACCCCGAAAAATACCAAAATCCAATCCAGGTGAATTTGGTATCTTGGCAATCTTAAAAGCCAATGATACAATCCTGTGCGTTGGGGGTATAAAACTGCGAAAAATTGAACAGTTAGGAAGAGAACTGTAAAAGACTGCCTGAAAAACAGCTCTTTTAAAAGTAAGTTTTTCGATCAGTGACTTGTGAAGTAGAAATTCCTAAGAAGAAGAAAAGAAGATAGAGGAAGATCCAAATAGAAAAAAAAACCTTCCAAAAGATGTTCAGATAAGCAGTGCTGCTTAGTAAATCGTAATTGAGGTTTTTATTGGACTAGTATTATAGACAAGAAGGTAAAAGATAGGTTAAAGTAAGAACTTGTACATAGTTCTTAGTTAAATATTCTCTTATACTTTAAGAAATAAAGTTGTTAATTTTTACTTTAAATAGTTCTTGTCTACTCAAATCTTGACAAATTAATTCACGGGATAAATCTTTTCTGTGTTGCTGGTTTTCAATTAAGCAGGAGGTTTTACACTTCGGGGCTCGGACCCGGGAACTGAACTGGTTTGGACAGATTTGATTAGATTTGGGGGTACGAAAAATCCCATCAGATTTAAACACTTGCACGTTTGTGTCCTATATGTTCAAATGAAACATTAGTGAGGTTTTGTTTTTAAATTTTCGGTGACTTGTGGTTAATTAAATTGAAAATGAGAGAAACGGCTCTTAAAATTCCAAAAGAGATTCTGGGATAGGAAGATGATTCTCAAATTTGCCAAGAAACTTTGGAAAGAAAGAAAAAGACCATACTATTAGATTTAGCAAATTAGTTAGATTTGGGTTTAGCCAAGGATAAAAGTAAAGCTAAAGCTATAATGGGGTTACTCAAAGGCGTGTCAGAGAAACAGACAAGTGTAGTCGAGGTAGAAAAACTTCACTTACAATTCAGGAAAATGGAGTGAGAAGATAAACAAAGCGAGAGAGGAAGGAGAGAGGGAGAGAGAAAGGGAACGAGATCGAGAAGAAAGACAGAGAAAGGAAAACCAGAGAGAGAAGGTAAATTTTAGCTGAGCAAAGATAGAGAAGAAAGGGAGAAACAAAAATACAGAGAATTTGAACTTGAGAAGTTGCGACTTAGCCAACAAAGTCAAGGAAACACGATGGGGATAAAAAGGGAAGGTAGTGATATATACCAGTATGTTAAAAACTCTGCCACATTTTGATGAGAAAAATGTTGAAGTCTTGTTTATTTTATTTGAAAACTTGACGAGACAGATGTTGTGGTCCGAGAACTTATGGGTAATGCTAGTTCAGACTAAACTGGTAGTCAGACCTCGTGAGGTATTTGCCAAACCCTCAGAGGAGGGGTCAAAAGATTTTGAAGGGATTAAACAGGCTATTTTAAGTGCTTAGAAATTGGTACCAGAAGCATATGGCAGCGTTTCAAAAACACAAAGAAGGAACCAGATGAGACTCATGTTAAGTTTGAAAAAATTAAACATAGTCATTTTGATCTATGGGTTCTTGGTTTGTAAATAGATAGGCCATTTGAGGCTCTCTGCTGGAGGTGTTTAAGCACTCACTTCCAGAGATAACAAGAATTCACGTGGAAGAACAGAGAGTTCAGGAATTAAGAAGGGTAGCAGAATTACCAGGTGAGTACATGCTTGTGCATAAGAAAATCTTCCCGTCACAATTTCATCCTGTGAGGGATAGAAGTTGGGAGGAGGGGAGATCCTAAACTATGAAACCAAAAGTAGAGAACACTGGCATGATTCGCTGACAGGTTAAAGAAGCCCAAGCGGGTGGAAAGGAGTTGAAAGGTCTTGGGTGTATTCACTCTAATGGAGTGGGAGACAGAAACTTACAGTGCCGGTGGTTTCAGAAGGGCACTGGGAAAAGGCGTTTTCACTGTCAGAAGGTGGTACATGTAAGGACACAATGCTGGTCTGAAAGAAAGATGCCGTGGGAAAGACATGGTTAAAGAATCTAAGCTAGTGGTTTTCACGAAGGTAATAAAGGAAACCCCAAGTCAGGCCGAGGAGCTGCAGGAGAGCACACAGTCTGGGCAGTGTCTGGGTATTGAGTTAGTTCCTGATCTACAAAGAAGTGTAGCCTCTGTGAGTTAAGTTTACTAAGAAAAAATAGGGGAAGAAGGACAAACAGTTATAATTTTGAGAGATACAGAATCAAACCAGTCACTGATAGTAAGGGATTAGAGATTGTGCACGTTTTCTGATCTGTTGCCCAAAAGTGTGTTGATTTCTGAGATAGATGGCTGGAAAATTTGCGTTCCCCTCTGTAAGATCAGATAGGACTGTCAACTTAAGGCTGGGGAAGTTACAGTCGGAGTGAATGACAGTGTCAGTTTGTTTTAAGATTGATTTGGCAGGATTCATAGTAGAGTGGCCAAGGAACTGAGGAGTTCAAATTTTTCACAGGTAGCCAGATCCCACTATCATCAGTCACGGCACAAACCAAAAAGTAAAGAGAAAGACGAACGAGCTGATGCCCTGTTTGACGTAACTGTGCCTGAAAAACCTGAACATGCAGAGTGTCAGATTTAAGTGATTAGTCCTGAAAGGCTAAGAGACGTGCCATAGCAAGACAAGATAACAAAATAAACATATGTGCATGTGTACTCTGAAAGGAAAATTATTCCAGAGGATTAATATCTGAAGGATAGAATCCTAAGGCAGAAATGGAGACCACGGCAGGATAGTGCAGAGGAAAAATAGGCCGAAGTGCACTAGATTTTCTTGCTGGTAGCGCACAGACTTGAAGTGTTAAAGGTAACATATGACCAACCTGTAGGAGGTCAGCAAAGACTCAAGCTAAGCTACAAAAACATTTTTATTGGCCTGGAGTGCGCACAGATATGGTTAATTTTTGTTGTGCGTGTCATACATGCTAAATGGTCGGTAAACCACAGGCGGCAATGAAATCAGCCCCTTTGTTGCCAATCCCCACATTTGAAGAATCTTTCATGTGGGTAATAATCGATCGTGCAGGTCCCCTCCTGAGAACTAAAAGTGGGAACCAATACTTGTTAACCATAACGGATATGTCTACCAGATTTCTGGCAGAAATGGAGACCACGGCAGGATAGTGCAGAGGAAAAATAGGCCGAAGTGCACTAGATTTTCTTGCTGGTAGCGCACAGACTCGAAGTGTTAAAGGTAACATATGACCAACCTGTAGGAGGTCAGCAAGGGTCAGCAAAGACTCAAGCTAAGCTACAAAAACATTTTTATTGGCCTGGAGTGCGCACAGATATGGTTAATTTTTGTTGTGCGTGTCATACATGCCAAATGGTCGGTAAACCACAGGCGGCAATGAAATCAGCCCCTTTGTTGCCAATCCCCACATTTGAAGAATCTTTCATGTGGGTAATAATCGATCGTGCAGGTCCCCTCCTGAGAACTAAAAGTGGGAACCAATACTTGTTAACCATAACGGATATGTCTACCAGATTTCTGGTGGCAATTCTATTGTGGAGTATCAAGGCAACAACGGTAGTAGAGGAGTTAATGGTTTTCTTTATATAGCATATGCTACCCAGAGAGATTCAGCCGGACCAAGGGTCAAATCTTACTGCTAGGCTGTTTAAGGAGATTATGGATAGCTTAGGAATATGGCACTTTAAATTCAGTGCGTGTCATTCTGACTACCAGGCAGCTTTAGAAAGGTGGCATCAGACCTTGAAGATCATGTTGAGAGCAAGCTGTCAGGGTTACCCGAACGATTGGAATAAAGGTATTCCATTCGTATTATTAGCCATGAGAGATGCCACAAACGAATCTACTCAGTTAAGTCCTTTGAGTTAACATTCGGTCATAAAGTGAGAGACCCTTTGAAATTAATAACACAAAAAAATGACAGGACCAAAGTTCGGGATCTCACGCATGTACTATATATCGGAAGTGAGAGAGAGATTAAATCGACTAGGTGAGTTAATTAAACAGCACCAAAGGAGGGCATGGTATGGAATGAAGCAGGTGGCAGATAAAATCTCTGAGAATCAGACTTTTATTTTTCTCGAGAGCATAATGTGTTAGGACTGTCACCAGTGACAGGAGATCCCTTTAAATCCAGGTTTAGTGGTCTCTATCAAATTGAGAAAACGTTGAGTCAGGTTAACTGTTTAGTAAAGATGCCAGACAGAAAACAAAAGGTATTGGGTATGTCATATGAACACGATGAAAACGTATTATACAGGACATAATGAACTGGAGAAACAGATGATAATTACGGAGTCAAAGAATGATGAATCAAATCCAGATGACAGAAAGTTTGAGATGCCTCAAACTGGATTAAAAAAAATGATGAAGACCTCGAGGAGTGGGATATGTTAGTGGGCTATCCATCTCAGGAATATAGAAAGCAGTTGAAAGATTAGTTACTGCAGTACAAGGACATATATAAGAATCAGATGGGGAGGACTAATGCTATTGTGAATGAGGTAGATGTAGGAAATGCTGCTCCAATAAAACAATATCCGTATTGGTTTAAAGCTTTCAAAGCCAGACAGGTCCGGATGGAGGTGGAGGCCATGCTCGACGCGGACATCATCGAACCGTGCCAGAGCGGGTGGGGTTTGCTGATTGTCTTAGTTCCAAAACTAGATGGGACTCAACGATTCTGCTTGGATTGGGGAAAGCCAATGCCGCTACAAAATCGGACTCAAATCCAATTCCAAAATTGGAGAACTGTATCGAGCAGGTCGGACAAGTCAGTTACGACACCAAGTTGGACTTAATGTGTGGTTACGGGCAGTTAACTTTATCAAAATAAATTTCTGCCTCTGCAACTCCAAATTGGCTAGAACAGTTTAAAATGATGCCGTTTGGAATAGAAAACCCTCCCGCCGCATTCCAAAGACTCATGAACAGAGTTGTGGCTGAGTTAAAAAACTGTGCAGTTTTACTTGGATTGTGTCATCGGCTTTAGTAAGTCCTGGAAATATCACATGATACAGTTGGAAGAGCTATTCGAATTTCAAAGAGAGGCAAAACTGGTGATAAACTTAAATAAACTTAAATAAAACGGAATTCCAGGAAGCAAAGGCGATATTCTTGGGGTGTAACATCGGTCATGGAAGGTTGACCACACAGAGCACAAAGATAAAGACCATCGAGGAATATCTCTGACCAACCTCAAAGAAAGAGCTGTTCTGATTCTTCAGACTCTATCCAAAGTTTGTTCTAAACTTCAGCAGTGTAGTAGCACCGTTAACTGGTTTGCTGAAGAAGAACACAACGGTTTGGTGGACAGAACAATGCCAGGAAGCATTCGAACTTTTCAAATCGATATTAACCATCAAACCAATTTTTAGCGACACCGAACTTTTCAAAATATTGAAAGTCGCTATCGATGCTAGTTGCATAGAAGTTGGAGCTGTACTCATCCAGAAAGATGGGGATGGGATTGAACTGCCAATTGGTTACTTTTTGCAGAAGATCAACATCCATCCGAGGAAATATTCTACTGTTGAAAAGGAACGATTGAGTTTGGTACTTGCGTTACAAGATTTTAATGTGTATGTCACGAACAATGTGTCAGAGACAGTTGTGCACACTGGCTTCAATACTCTTACATTCTTCGAACATTTTAAAGATAAGAAAAATTATACTATTTCATTGGTGCCTTTTGTGACAGGCTTTTAATTTAAAAATCATACATGTTTCGGGTCATAAGAATGTAATCGCAGATGTGTTTTCACGCATTTAACTGATAGAGTTCAGATGAGATTAGTCTTTATTTAATATTATATATACCAGTATATGTGAAGAAGTTAAGGTGAACTTATCTTACTGTTATTTCTATGTTAGGGAAAAAAATGAAGCCATCTTTTCATTATGATGGTTCATTTTTTCTTGAAGAAGGAAGTGTTATGAAGATGTGGGTGTACTTTAAGAGAGTTAAAAACAACAGAACTACCGGACACTGCACCAAGTGTTCTCAGTAAGGTAACAATGTAACACTTGATCGAACAACTCGATTAGCTCGTTGCCTAGAGACAGAAGCAAATTCTAATTCTGCCAATCAGTTTAAATTATACTCTGAAAAATACCAAACTCCAATCCAGTTTCAAATTAGTATATTGACAATCTCAAAAGCCAATGACACATTCCAATGCTTTGAGGGTATAAGATCTGGAAACATTGAACAGTTGGGAGGAGAACAGCCAAGCCTCAGTGGGTAAAAGACGGCCAGAAAATTTGCTCTCTTAAAAGTAACATTTATGATCAGTTACCTGTGACACAAAAATTCCTAAGAAGAAGAAGAAAAGACACAGGAAGATCCAAATTGGAGAACCGAATGCTGATTGGTTTTGAGATAAGAACTGTTGTTTTGTAAATCTCAATTGGGAGTTATATCACACTAGTACTATGGAAGGGAAGGTAAGAGAAAGTTTAGAGTAAGGACTCGCACATATTTGTTAGTTAATTATTCTCTCTTATACTTTAAGAAATAGAGTTGATTTTACTTGACATAGTTCTTGGCCACTAGCATTTTTTTTACACATTATTGCACGGGATAAATCTTTTCTTTGTCACTGCTTTCAAATTAAGCAGGAGGGTTTAACCCCTGTCGTACTATTGTGTAGTAGATTATCTTTTATTGATTCATTCAGTCCATGAAGTCATTAAAGTTCTGATGTTTATAATGTCACAGTCTATCTCCCTTGTTTATTATTTTTAATATGATAAGCAAGCATGAGGTATTTGGCCATTTCTCACATTCATTCATAACCAAGTTGCGTGCGACACCATGCCCAATTTAAAATGTGCCATAAAGATCCCTACAGCCTGAAGACAGGCCATTTGGCTCAACAAGTCCATACGGAAGAGCAACCCTACTGAGTCCATTCCCCTCTGATTAATGCACCTATCCCGCATAGCCAACTCACTGAACGCGCAATCTTTATAGTGTGCAAGGCAACCAGATCGCCTCGAGTAAACCCATGCAGACATAGGGAGAACATGCAATCCCCCTATAGATAGTCGCTCGAGGCTGGAATCGAACGCACGTCCCGGACACTGCGAGGCAGCAGCGCTAAGCACTGAGCCACCGTGCCACAGGCTACTCCACGTTGCAGTGACAAATGTATGTAAACTCAGTATCAATAAATGGCGTACAGTATAATGATCAATGAATAAATCATAAGAGTAATTATTAGAGAAATAAACGTGCACAAAACAGAACAGACTAATGGACATGCATTATCCATCACCCATTGCAGCGTTAAGATTATCATGTCTTAAAAAATTAATTCCTTTCTCAACTGCTACATTTGTTCCTGACGCCAACACCAAAGCATGATAGAAATAAAAGAAAGATAATCCAAATACACAAAATAATTGGACCAACAAAATATGAAATTGATACAATCCCATGCAGCCATAGGCACACCAATTAAGCTGATCCCAGAGACTGAACTTTTTGAGACTGCAAAGACACGGCCACAACATGACAGAAATTGTTGGCAGCACACAGATGCCATTGCTCAGACTGTCAGGTTTTATCAGATGATTATAACAAAGTTTTGGAAAATGTCAGTATGTTTATGTGAGTCGATGTAGGAAGATCATTGTGTGCTCTGAGGATATGATCATGTTTGCTCTGGCTTGCTAATCTGCGACATTTACCCATTACTCTTGGTTCCTTTTCTTCTTCCTTTAATTTTTACCCTGTTGCGTAATTTGTGACAGCATAATTCACGGTGACTTGGCTGCTTGATTTCAAAATTGGCTTGCCCATAGAAGGCAGAGGGTAGTGGTGGAAGGATGCTGTTTTTCTGCCTGAACGTCTATGACTAGTAGTGTTCCGTAAGGATCTGTAATGAGACCTCTGCTGTTTGTGATGTCCGTAATTGACTGATAAAAATGTAAGTGAGTGTGTTAGTAAGTTTGCAGATTATATAAAGATCGTTTAGATTCTGGATAAAGTAGAAGGTTTTCAAAGGATACAACAGGATATGGAATAGCAAATATGGGTGAAGTAATGGCAGACGAAATTTAATCTGGCGATGTGTTGGTGCTGCACTTGGGATGTCAAATGTTAATAAAGATCATATTGTTAATGGCAGGTCGCTGAACGACATTGATGTACCTAGGGCTCTTGAGATTCGAACCTAAAGCTCCCTGAAAGTGATAAAGAAGACTTATAGCATGCTTCCTTTTATTAGTTGGGGAATTGAGTACAAAAAGTTAGGATCTCTTGTTGTAGCTTTATAAGACTTTGGTTAGGGGACATTTAGAATATTATGTTCAGTGTTCAGTGCTGGTCACCACATTACAGTAGCTCCGATGAGGTTTTGGAGAGGGTGCAAAAGATGTTTACCAAGATGTTGCTTGGATTAGAGGGAGCGAGCTATAAGGAGAGGATGTTGTCTAACCTGGAGCAGTGGAGGCTGACGGGACACTTGATAGAAATCTATAAAATTATGAGCTGCATTGACACGATTGATGGTCAGAATATTTTTCTAAGATTTAAATGTCTAAAACGAGGGGGCATGCATTTAAGTTGAGTGGTGAAAAGTGCAAAGGCTTTGTAAAGGGCAAGTTTTGTTTGGGCACACAGTGGTACGAGTGTGGAATGCACTGCCAGGGGTGGAGGTAGATACAATAGGAGCATTGAAGGGAACTTTAGATAAGCACATTGATATTCAAGGAATAGAAGGATGTGGGCTAAGAGAACATGGAGGGATTAGTTTAATTTGATGTCATGTTTGGCAGAACTTGGTGGGCCGTAGGACCCGTTCCTGCACAGCACTGTTCGAGGTAATTATGTTATATACTTAACAGAAGATCTTCAAAGTCTGCCTAATTGTGTACTTCATACAGAGTGTGGTGGGCGTTTGGAACGCATTGACAGTAGAGGTGGGAGAGGCAGGCACGGTAGATTCATTTAAGATGCGTCTGTACAAATGCATGGGTAGGTGTGGAGCAGAGAGTTACGAATGCTTAGGAATTGACACACAGGTTTAGACAGTATACTTGGATTGGCTCAGACTTGAAGGGCCAAAGGGTCTGTTCCTGGGCTGTAAACTTTCTTTGTTTTTTTGTTCTTTGTTTAAACGATCGCTGAGTTGGATGAGCCCAATTCAATTCAATTCAAAGAGAATTAACGTGCTGTCCACACGGAGCCATCCTTTTAACGCCTGTGCACAAAGGAGTAGATCAGAATATGAGTTTATTGACACGTATTTAAATGAAAGCTGCAATGAACATTTTTTATGTCGTTCCAACACAACAACTACAGAAGCCATAGATAATAAATGCGTAGTAAAATTAAGACAAAGATCACCACAGTTAATAGCTCCTGAGATCAGTAAACGATGGAAGACTCGAAAGGTACGGCCGGGAGAAGGGAGAAGAACACCACTCCAGGCTCAGAAACACTGAGACAGAAGCCTCCCCCGAAGAAGATCACCACTCCAGGCTGAGGTCACTACTCTAGGGTGGGACCTGGATTACCTGAACACTGGAGGCGAAGAAGACCGCCATGCTGGGCCGAGACCACTTTTGTCCTCCCTCAGGCGCCAGGGCCCAGCTGTCGATCAGGATCATCAGGCTAGACTGTGACTCTGTGCCTGGGGAGCCAGCCTGGGCCCTCTTCCTCACTTGCCTGGAGACACCAGAACGGGATGAAGCGGTTCCCGTTAAACTGACATTAACGCCGCTGCCACCTGAGGAAACAGACAGACAGACCATCAAACAAAATCTTTAATTTCTGGAAAAGCTTCGCAGTTTTGTCAGCACCTGAGGACAGAAGACTTTTGGGTCCAGTGATTCTTCTTCAGAACTAATTGTATCAATGAAAACTGTACGTAAAATAAGCTAGAGACGGGATGTGGGAGGAGAAGAAGTAAATGACAGATGGAGATGGGGTTCAGATAGATAGAAAGACAGTTGGACCGACAAGAGAGGGAGCAAAGGTTCGCCTGGAATAATTAATAGCATCTGCCGGGGACCTTTAACGACTGACAATGTGTTGTTTGTGGTAGCATTAAAATGGCAAGGAGAAAGTGCAGACTCCAGCTGTTGGAGATTGGATTCGAGAATGTGGTGCTGGAAAAGCATAGCAGGCCAGGCAGCATCCCAAGATCAGGAGAACTGGTGTATGTCGATGACAAGGCCTGGCATGTGCGATTTGGGATAAGGACATGGGGGAAGGTATTCATGCTCCGCAGTTATTCCCCTCGATAGTAAGTCCAGAAGGTTGCAGCGTCCAAAAGCAGAAAATGAGGCACTACTACTTCAGCTTGCGTGTAGCTTCGCTGGAGTACTGTAGCATGCCTGAGACAGAGATGCTGGCTAGGGAACATGTGATAGGTAATCCTGGAGCAGTTCAGAAAGCTATTAACCAATCAGAATGGGAGCTGTGTGGGACCTCGAGATTAGAACATGCCAAAATATGAGTGCACTTACCGTCAGGAGAAAGTGAGGACTCCAGATTCTGGAGATCAGAGTTGTGAGTGTGGTGCTGGAAAAGCAGAGCAGGTCAGGCAGTAACCTAGCAGCAGGACAATCGACATGTTGGGCATTCCTGATGAAGGGCTTATTACCGAAATGTCGATGTCTCCTGCTCCTTGGATGCTGCCTGAATTGTTGTGCTTTTCCAGCATCTCAATCTGCAGTTATTGGCAACCAATCTGTCAAAGAGCATTTCCTGACATCCAAGCCATGACTACTGATGAGGAAGTCCGAAAGTTGTGTATTTCCCCATGGAGCAGTTCTGCACCTGATGGAAGTTGCAGATCTTTTTTCTTCAGATTCACAGTCTACAAATCATTATAGATAATAATGAATATAAATGAGTTCAGATTCAGCATTCCATACTTGTGGCTGACCAATCATGCCATGAAATACAACAACACTTCATTAACCATCACTTTTGAATCAGTTTTGATTTTGAAATAAAATGAAAAAAATGCAGCAATGAGTATGTGGCACTGCGCATTTTATTTCATTTAGTAAGACTTTAACAAAGCAATTGAAAGTGAAATATGATAGACTCTGGAACATAACTGTTGTTTTTTCTGAATTTCCGGTCCTGACTAAAGTTGTGATTTTTTATGTTTGCAGGGTTCTGGAATGGGTAAGATTGAAAAAGGTTAAATTCAATAAAAATATCAAACGAAAAGCTCACAGTCACTTTATCGGACAGCATGGATACGTCTTCTGCATCTGAATGTGGAAGGGTTGTTCATTCTTTGTTTTGTAAAACGTGACTGTCAGGTGCTCTGAGATACATTAACTCGAGCAGGACACCGCTGGAGAACTCAACTCGAGTTGCAGTTGGATGAAGGCAATCGTTTCTATCCCTGACCAACCTGTCTGTACCTCCTTCTCTCCACCTCTCACCTGCATTTTTTTAATCTGTCTTCTCCTGTTGAGGTCAGTATCTTATGTCAGTCGAGACTGGCTGGCAGGGTTCTTCTCCAAGATGAACATTTCTGAACAAGTCTTGTTTTCAAGACAATCCACTTATTTCTCTTGTCAAGATTCATTTGGCTCAGTTTCACGACCTTTGTGTATTTATGCATTCCTCTTTTGTTTTCAATTTTCTTATTCCCTTTTCAAATATTTTGAACAGGATTACTAGAATGGAAGGACTTGCAATTGGACAACTGAAAAGAAATACCATACTGAAAGCTGAAAGAGACACACTGTTTATGATAATTTACATATTCGCTCACTTTATAGATTCATTGAGTGAAGAAAATGCTTTTTGGGCCATTGAATCTGCAGAGATGGAACAATGCAACCGAAGGTGTGCGAATCCCAATTCCCTGCATTTGTCCCATATCGTTGAATGTTGTGATATTTGAAGTACTCATCCAAATATTTCTTAAAGTCTATAAGGTTTCCAACCAACGCTACCTTTCCAGGCAGTGCATTTTAGATTATCAGGATGTGAGAGTTTTTTTTTCCCAATTGCCCTGAATCACCTGCCTGTTATTGAAAAACCAAGCCCTCTTGGTTAAGACTAAAATTGTGCCCTTGAAGACGGGAGAATTTATTATGGGGAACAAGGAATTGGCAGAAGAGTTGAATACGCACATTAGATCTGTCTTCATTGGGGAAGACATAAGTAATCTCCCAGATGTAATAGTGGCTGAAGGACCTCCGGTAATGGATGAACTGAAGGGAATTTATATCTGGCAGGAAATGGGGTAGGACAGACTGTTAGGTCTGAAAGCTGATAAGTCCCCGGGACCTGACGATTTGCATTCCTGGATACTTAAAGAGGTGGCTCTAGAAATCGTGGATGCATTGGTAATTATTTTCCAATATTCTATAGATTCAAGATCAGTTACTGCGGATTGAAGGGTCACCAATGTGGTCCCACTTTTCAAGAAAGGAGGGAGAGAGAAAACAGGGAATTATAGACCAGTTAGTCTGACCTCAGTGGTGGGAAAAATGCTAGAGTCAATTATACTAGATGAAATTACGACTCATTTAGATAGCAGTAACAGTATAGGTCAGAGTCAACATGGATTTACGAAGTGGTAATCGACCTTGACTAACCTTTTGGATTTTTTTGAGGATGTAAGTATGGAGATGGACAAGGGGGATCCAGTGGATGTAATATACATGGACTTTCAGAAAACCTTTGATAGTGTCCCAAATAGGAGATAAGTGAGCAGAATTAGGGCACATGTTGTTGGGGGCAAAATACTGACTTGGATTGAAAACTTACTGGCTGACAGGAAGCAAAGAGTAGTGATAAGTGGGTACCTTTTAGAATGGCAGGCAGTGACCAGTGGGGTACCACAAGGTTTGGAGCTGGGACTGCAGCTGTTTACAGTATAAATTAATGATGCAGATGAATGTATTAAAAGTAATATTAGCAAATGTGCTGATGAAACAAAGCTGGGTGGCTGGGTAAAATTTGAGGAGGATATTATGAGAATACAGGGTGACTTGGACAGGCTAGGTGAGTGGACAGATCCATGGCAGATGCAGTTTAATGTGGGTAAATGTATGGATATCCACTTTGGTGGCAAGAACAGCAAGGCAGATTACTATCTAAATGGAGTCAGGTTAGTTGAAGGAGAAGTAAAACAACTTCTACGTGTTCTTGGACATCAGTCAATGAAAGCAAACATGCAGGTACAGCAGGCAGTGAATAAAGCTAATGGCATGCTGGCCTTCATATCAAGAGGAATTGAGTATAGGAGCAAAGAGATCGTTCTACAGCTGTACAGGGACCAAGTGATCCTGCACCTGAATTATTCTGTACAGTTTTGTTCTCCAAATTTGAGGAAGGACATTCTGGCTGTCGGGGGAGTGCAGCGTAGGTTCATGAAGTCAGTTCCTGTAATGGCGGGATGACCATATTTTGAAACACTGAAGTGACTGGGCTTGTGTACATTTGAGTTCAGAAGGATGATAGGGGATCTGATTGAGACATATATGATTATTAAAGAACTGGACACTCTGGAGGCAGAAGACGTGCTTCAGCTGATGGATGAGTCCAGAACCAGAGTACACAGTTTTAAAAGTTATGTTGGCCATTGAGAACAGAGTTGAGGATAAACGTCTTCACTCAGAGAATGGTCGATATATGGAATTCTCTGCCCAGAAGGCAGTGGACGCCAAGTCTTTGTATACTCTCAAGAATCTGATGGATAGAGCTCTTGGAGTTAGTGGAATTCAGGGTTATGGGGATAAGGCAGGAACAGGATACTGATTGTGGATGATCAGCCATGATCGTGATGAATGGTGGTGCTGGTTCGAAGGGACGAAGGGCCTACCCCTGCACCTCTTTTATACAGTCTATTGTCTATTATTGTCTTGCATTTCATCCCTCAATAAAGAAGAACAGCTGCTCTCTATTCACCTTATTGACACCCCACAATGTTTTCGACATCAACCATATTCCCTCTCAGTTATCTGCTCTCTTCTTATCGCTCAGTATTTCCATTCCAGGCAACATCCTGATGAACCTCTTCTGTGCCCTCTCCAGTGCTGTCACGTTCTCCTGTGGTGAGGTGACCAGAACTTCGCTCAATACACCATATGTGGTCTTA
The DNA here is from genome assembly GCF_020745735.1 of Hemiscyllium ocellatum. Taxonomy (NCBI): domain Eukaryota; kingdom Metazoa; phylum Chordata; class Chondrichthyes; order Orectolobiformes; family Hemiscylliidae; genus Hemiscyllium; species Hemiscyllium ocellatum. The sequence goes on from NC_083427.1 coordinate 5,512,348, forward strand.
CTAAAGCTCTAGACAATCCTTTGTCTTACACACTATGGAATGACTGATGTAAATGAATGTCCCACACCCTATCTCTGCTGTCCGATGTACGTGCTCTACCAACTTCAGGTATCTGTGAATAATTACTCCCACGTCCCTCTGTTCGACTAAGCTACCCAATCTCCTTCCATTCATTAAATCTGCTCTCATCTTGTTGTTTCTTCCAAAGTACATCATCTTGCAATTACCAGGATTAACTATCATCTGGTACTGGTCTGCTTATCTGGCCAATGTATTTATGTCTTCGTGTAACGTACAACCATCTTTGCTATTAACCATTTTGTCAATCATAGTGTGATCTGCAAATTTGCTTAATATTCACTCCAACATTTTCATCGATATAATTTGTGTAAATGACAGAAAATGTGAGTCCCACTGCTGATGCTTATGGTGCACCACTGGATACCCAGCCTCCAGTCAGTCAAACAGCCTCCTACCACTTTGTGTCCAATACTAAATCAGTTTCTGATCCATCTCGCCAAGTTTCTTCCAGTTCCATGTGCATGAACATTCTCAATCTATATCCCATGTGGGACCTTGCTTTGATAAAATCCATATAATCTACATCAACTGAATTTTTGTCATCCACACACTTCATCACATTTCCAAAAAATATCGAACAAATTTATCTGACATGGCTTCCCTCTGACAAAACAACGCTGAGTATCCCTAATTAACTCATGCTTTTTCAAGCAGATATTAAATTGCTCCTTCAGAATTTTCTCCAATAGCTTCCCTACCACTGACATAGTAGCGAATCATGGTTGCAAAAAGCACACTCAGTCCAGTGGGTACTGTGGGAAGGGACTTGGTCACCTATCTGAGTTGGAAAACCATCAACGCAGTCACACAATGAAGAGACTATTCACTGACTCCATGTGTGGGGAGGGATTCATTCAGTCATTTGGCCTACTGTAACACCATAGAGTTCAGTTTGACAGTCCTTTTTAATGCACAGTTTGCACTGAGACTCAGATATCCCATTAACATGTTTGCACTATTGAGATAACATTCAGTTGCTCTCACTGTGCGCCTTGATATGTGTGATCATCTGAACTCAACTGTCCACCAACAGGTAACACTGCTGAGAGACCTTTTAAATACAGTATAAGTTATAACGTACTGAGTAATTTACGTGGTGTCAGTGTTCACCTCTCCCAGACTCCTCCACACTCACCTCCAAAAAATTAATGCAAGGTGATTGCGGAGATATATTGCCAATATGATGGAGACAGCACAATCACCTCTTTTGCTGCTTCCCTTCCTTCCACAAGCTACTGCATCAAACTGCTTTTTACTTGCATTAGGCCTAAACCTACATAGATCTCTTGTTTCTCACTGATCTTTGGAGCGAGTAAGCGTTGTGGCAGAGACAATAGTGATCCTCTTAGAATCACTTCGAATAATTTGTGTGGTTCTTTTCAGGGAAAGCAACAGGATGACTGTTCACTGTCTAAATCATGACAGAAAACGAAATCAGGCTTCTTGAATCTCTAACAACTTGAACAGTTTATTTCTGTCCAAGACCCCTCATTTCTCTCACTGTATATCTGGGGAGACACGACACAAATTCACTGTATGCATCATTGTCCAGCAGTGTCCATTTCAACTACCGATGTCATTTTTACTATTGGATGGCAATGAAATTGTTGGTTCAACAAATATAAGTTCTGAACTAAACTCCCTCGGATATGAAGGTTCCCTATAGTTGTACGTTGCTTCCGTTATTCTCCCCAACCATACTGACCACAGCAACGTGCACCAAAAATGTGCAGGTTAGGTGAATTGGCCATGCTAAATTGCCCTTAGTGTTAGGAGAAGGGGTAAATGTAGGGAACGGGTCTGGGAGGGTTGCTCTTCGGTGGGTCGGTGTGGACCTGTTGGGCCAAACGGCCTGTTTCCACACTGTAATTGATCTAATCTAATCTAAACCCCTTCTGAGTTCACATTTCAAACTTCGAAAGTACTGAATGCAATGTTCATGAAACAGTGTCGTGTTCATTTTTCTACTAAAATGTGTGGCAACCATTCCGACAAAGTAAATAATGATGAAATTAGCGCTGAGTGATGAAACTCATTTGCCTGTTGAAAATATGTTTATTGTTTTTGATGATATTCTGGCCTAATTGAATCAATGGGGAATTGCACACAGTATAAGAGAAGGAACATTATTTTTTTCACACAGTCTAAACAGAGTCACGTCCATCCTCGAAGAATCTCTGAAGAAAATCAGGAAATGCACGGACAAGTAACTGGTCCAGTATACGCCATCTACTATCCTGTTCTTGCAGCCTTTGGTGTACCAGGTGAGACACTATGACCAATAGTCTATTTTATCCATCATTTTTGACCTTTTATCTGTTGTTGTGAGATTCTGAGCTATATCAATAGCGTCCACTTCTCTCCTCGTTCTCCACCAAAAATATCAATGTATTGCAGACTGGCACAGCAAGCAATTCAGGAGGCAAATGACATGTTATCCTTTGTCGAAATATTGTTTCAGTTTCACAGCCAATAAGTCATTATTTAGAAAATGGTGATGTGCACGTTTTATGTGCAGGTCTTTTCCTCTTGCTTAAATAATACATTACTTTCAGCAGAAAGTGCAGCATGGCTTCAGCAAATTGGTTCCAGCAATAATGTGGCAATCCTGTGAGGAGCGGATTGTGGAATTCAGGTTTGCATTCACATGATACTTAATGATGAGAGGTGACACTATAGAAAATTTTTATCACTAATATAAGGAACAGAGTAGGTTCAGAAAGCACGGTTCCAATGGTGTTACCAACGGCATCAAGGCATATGCAAACGCGAGAATAGCGCCTTAGTAGAACATAGAACAGTACAGCACAGAACAGGCGCTTCGGCCCACGATGTTGTGCCAACCATTGATCCACATGTATGCACCCTCAAATTTCTGTGACCATATGCATGTCCAGCAGTCTCTTAAATGTCCCCAAAGACCTAGCTTTCACAACTGCTGCTGGCAACGCATTCCCTGCTCTCACAACTCTCTGTGTAAAGAAACGACCTCTGACACCCCGTCTATACTTTCCTCCAACCAGCTGAAAACTATGCCACTTCGTGTTAGTCATTGCTGTCCTTGGAAATAGTCTCCGGATATCGAATCTATCTGTGCCTCTCATTATCTACGGCACCTCAATTAGGTCCCCTCTCCTCCTCCTTTTCTCCAATGAAAACGTCGGAGCTCAGTCAAGCTCACTTGATACGATAATCCCTCCAGTCCAGGCAGCATCCTAGTAAAGTTCCTCTGGATCTTTTCCAAAACATCCACATCTTACCTATAATAGGGCGACCAGAAATGAACGCAGTATTCCAAGTGCAGTCCAAAGTTGTATAGAGCTGCAACAACATCTCATGACTCTTAAACTCAATCCCCCTTTAATGAAAGCCCAAACGCCATATGCTTTCTTAACAACCCTGTCCACTTGGGTGGCCATTGTAAGGGATCTATGTACATTCACACCAAGATCCCTCTGTTCTTCCATACTGCCAAGAATCCTATCCTTAATCCTGTACTCAGCTTTCAAATTCGACCTTCTAAATGCATCACCTCACATATATCCAGGTTGAACTCCATATGCCACCTCTAAACCCATCTCTGCATTCTGCCAATGTCCTGTGCAGTCTACAACAGCCCTGTATACTGTCAATGACACCTCCAAATTTTGTGTCGTCTGCAAAGTGGCTAACCAATCCTTCAATCTCCTCATCCAAGTCATTAATAAAATTACAAACAGTATAGGCTCATGGACAGAGCCCTGTGGAACACCACTTACCACGACTTCCAGGCAGAATATTTTCCTTCTACTACCACTCGCTGTCTTCTGTGGCAGCCAATTCTGCATCGAGACTGCTATGTTCCCCTGAATCCCATTCCTCCTGACCTTCTGAACAAGCCTACCGTGGGGAACCTTATCAAATGCCTTGCTGAAGTCCATATACACCACATCCACAGCTCGACCCTCATCAACGTTTCTAGTCACATCCACAAAGAACTCGATAACGTTTGAAAGGCATGACCTGTCCCTCACAAAGCCGTGTTGACTGCATTTAATCAAGCCATGCTCTTCCATATGGTCATAAATCCTATTCCTCAGAATTCTTTCTAACACTTTGCAGACGACAGAAGTGAGACTTTCCGGTCTGTAATTGTCGGGGACTTCCCTGTTTCCTTCACTGAAGAGAGGAATTACATTTGCCTCTCTCCAGTCCTCAGGTACGAGTCCATTGGAGAGCGAAGATGCAAAGATCTTGGCAAGTGGTGAAGTAATTGCATTCCTCGTTTCCCAAAGCAGCTGAGAACAAATCTGGTCCGGGCCTGGAGACTTGTCAATCTTTATATTTGACAAAATTTTCAGCACATCAGCTTCCTCTATATCTATCCATTCCAGCATGCACACCTGCTCTTCAAGGTTTCATTCAATATAAAGTTAGTTTCTTTCGTAAAGACAGAAGCAAAAACTCATTTAGGGCTTCCCCTACCTCCTCAGACTCCACACACAAATTCCCTATGCTATCCCTGATTTGCCATACTCTTTCTTTGACTATTCCCTTATTCCGCACATAAGTTGAAAATGCTTTTGTGTTCTCCCTAATCCGTTCTGCCAAACCTTTCTCGTGCCCCCTCCTGTCTCTCCTCAGACCATTTTTGAGCAAATTCTTCGCCTGCCTGCAATCCTCTAAAGCTGAGCTTGACCCTAGCTTCCTTCACCTTTTGTAAGCTACCTGCTTCCTTTTGTCGAGAAGCTCCACCGTTGTCATCATTCCAAGGTTCCTTCATCTTACCCCTTCTTGCCTGTCTCAGAGGAACATATTTATTCATCACACGCGACCACTGTTCCTTAAGCAGTCTCCACATGTCTATAGTGACTTTTCCATGGAACAATTGCTCCCAGTCCATGCTTCCTAACTCATGTCTCATCGCATCAGAGTTTCCTCTGACCCAATTAAATATCCTTCCATTTTGCATAATCCTCTCCTTCTCCATATCTATGTAGAATGTGAGGCAGTTGTCACTATCACCAAAATGCTCTCCCACCACAAGATCTGATACCTGCCTCGGCTCATTTCCGAGCACCAAGTCTAGAATGGCCTCTCCCCTCGTTGGCCTGTCAACGTACTGAGTTAGGAAACCCTCCTGAACACACCTTACTAAAACAGCTCCATTCAAATCTTCTGCTCGAAGAAGGTTCCAATCAATATTGGGAAAGTTCAATTCACCCATTACAACAATCATACTACTTCCTCACTTTTCCAAAATCTGCCGACCTATGCCTTCTTCAATCTCGCTGTTGCTGCTATTGGGGCGCCTGTAGTAAACCCCTAACGAGGTGACTGCTCCCTTCCTGTTCATCATTTCCACCCATACTGACTCGGTAGGCAGATCTTCCTCGACAATGGAAGCTTCTGCAGCAATGATACCCTCTCTGAATCGTAGTGCTACACCCCCTCCTCTTTCTTCTCCCCCTCATTATTCTTTTTAAATGCACTGAATCCTGGAACATCCAGCAACCATTCCTGCCCCTGAGAAAGCCATGTCTCTGTTCTGGCCACAACATCATAGCACCAGGTACTGATCCATGCTCTAAGTTCATCACTTTTATTCCTGATACTCCTTTAAGATAAATTATCATCCTTGATCATCTTGGCAATGCAGGTACCAAAGTGTTGAACGGTCTACTCTTACGCAAATGGTCATATATTATTAATGCTGCAACAGAATTTCTGTTTAATGATAATGTCCTCAATGACTTATGAGAAGGACTTAGGTCACCATTCGTTCTGAAATAGTTGCTATTGGCATTATTTGTTTTGTTAGGTTGAGATCATATCAGGTTAAATGTTCAAGTACCTTAGAATAATTCTTACCGTCGTTGGTCAGTCATTAATATTTAGAACTGAGATGCCTCTTTGTTATTATTGATTTTCGAGGGCATAGTGTTCAACATTTGCTTTCTCGTTGCTATTGATGCCAATTTAGTTGTTCAAAATCACAAAGATATCAACAACTGGAAGATTTTTCGAGATTCTTTGTTAGGAAGGGAATATATAGCATATTGTACATAGTATATAGTACACAGAATATAAACTGCATGGGATCACAGCCTTCGACCCACAATGTTTGTGTCATCGATGATGCCATTCGAGCCTACTCCCTTCTGCCTGAACCTGATTTGTGCATCTCTATTTCTTGCCTGTGCCAGTCGAAATTCTTCTTAAACGTTGTTATCCTATCTCTTTTAATTACTTCCACTGGCTGCATATCCGGGATCTATAACCCTCTGTGTTGAAGAAAGCTCTTAAGTCTCATTTAAAAGTTCATTCTCTTACGTTTGACCCACGCCACCTGGGACAAAAACTCCGACCCCTATCCAAGCCCTAGCAGGATTAGATATTTCTATTAGGTTGCCATTCGCCTACAATATCATAGAGAAAACCGTCTAAGTTTGCTCATCACCTTCCTACAGCTCATACACACCAAACCAGGTAACATATTAGAAAACATCTCTTCTTCCCTCTTCAAAACCTCGGCATCCTTCTGATGTGCCAGAACTTCACACAATCCCCAAATTTGACTGACGTAAACTCTTATAGATATGTACTACGACTTACCAGCATTTGTACTCATTGCCCCAAACAATGAAGGTAAGCATGTAGTATGCCTTCTTTACCACTTTATTCACTTATGTTGCAAAAGCAGGGACCTATTGACTTGCAACCCATGATCCCTCTGTCGATCATATCGTATAAAGATGGCATTATTAAAAATATAATATTTTTTATTTGGGGGCCGTGTCTGTGTTATAAATTCAAGGAATATGTTGGCACTTATGATCTGCTCAAAGAATGTTTTAAATTTATTGCCAGTATCCGAGAATACTGGGATTCTGACTTGTTATCATAGAATTTAGAAACACCAGAATGCTATAATTTGAAGATAGTGTTACGACACGGGGTAAACCCTCCAGCTTAATTTAAACCAACAACACAGAAAAGGATGTATCCCGTGCTCTAATCTGTGAAAATTTGAGAGGCCAGACCTATTCAAAGTAAAATTAATAACTTTATTCTTTAAAATATAACAGAGAGTAATTAACTTCCAACTGTTTACAACTCCTTCCTCGAACTTATCCCTTCTATAATACCAGTCCAATAAAAAACCAATTAAGACTTACATGAAATTTCAAAATTTTAAAACCAACCAGCAATCGAATCTTCTCTATATCTTTGTCGGTAGTTTGGTTCTCCAGGTCAGTGTTGAGAGTTTTCTCTGTGCAAACTCATTCTGTAGACAGGTACCCCTCAGAGAGTTCTGACTAGGAGTCGACAACTGTTGGTGTGGTGCCAGTTCTCCTCTCAACTGTTCAATTTTCCTTGGATTTATACCCCAAAGCATAGGATTATGTCATTGGCTTTTCAGATTTTCAATATACTCAGTTCAATCTTGATTAGGATGTGGTATTATTCGGGCTATAATATAAAATGATTTGCCGAATTCGAATCATTTCGAAGCAACTAGCTACCCCAGTGTCTGGAGCATGTGTTACATTGTGTCTTATTCAGAACACTTGGTGCTGTCAATTCTAGCTTTTACTCTCTTGAAGACAGAGTACATCCGCATCTTCAGAAGAATAGGAGGATATTTTCGCGTAGTTTTCGTTTTTGCATGAACAGACAAGACTGACGAGCTTCTGCAGTGATGAGCATATGCTACATTGTCGAAAATACTATTTACAGCCGTACTTCTTAACACCGAGAACAAGATTGCGTATACTGACCGTATCTGAAGATTGTGAATCCTTATTATGTTTCATCAAAACACTTGATTTCACACCAAACAATGGAATTGAAACAGCCAACCGTTTGATATTCACGGGGAGGGGGTAATCAATATGTGCAGAAGTTGTGTTCATGCTTTCCCCAGGAGAGCGATCAATCGATTAGTAACTAGACAAATATATAAATGAATCGACAATTGGAAAAATAGAAACAGACATTTGATGTAAGTTCTTGAATTAATCTAATTTAATATTAATATCACCTGTTTGATGCAATACTTTAATTATCTATTTAAATTTGTTGAATAATTATGCTGATCAAGTGTTAATACTAGCAAATGTAAATTGGTAAAAACGTTTTAGACTTCATTTAGAGTCATAGAGATGTACAGAATGGAAACAGACCCTTCAGTCCAACCTGTCCATGCCGACCAGACATCCTAATCCAATCTCGTCCCACATGCCAGCACCCGGCAAATATCCCTCCAAACTGTTCCGATTCATATACCCATCCATATGCCTCTTCAATGTTGCAATTGTACCAGCCTCCACCAATTCCTCTGGTAGAACATTACATACCCATATCACCCTCTGTGTGAAAACATTGCCCCTTATGTCTCTTTTATATCTTTCCTCTCTCATCCTAAACCTATGCCGCCTAGTTCTGAACTCTTTCCACTATTACTAATTCTTCCTGAATTTTTAGTTGATCATATGCAATCAATATATTTTCAGCAGCTTGGACATTGTTTTGCTTTTTTTTTCTCATCAGCTTCCCTTCATTCATCTCTGCTGCACTCTTTATAAAATGTCGATCTCACACATTTGCATTATCAAGATGTTAACTGTTTTCTGAATTTAGCTTGCTCCATGAACTATAAGAATATATTCCTGAAGCCATACATGGATAGATGCCTGGAACCATATATCCAATGATATTCATTCTGGATACTAGCATGAAGTCAGCTTTAAATCTGCCAATGTGAACAGAGCTGATAGAGAAATTATAAATAAGCTTTGATCACATAAACCAAGGATGCAGCCAATTAATTTCAGTTAACCAAGAATACAATAAAGAGATTTTATTAACCCATTTTTCATTCATCTGCAGCTAACTTAGTGACTATTGTGATCTTGTCTATTGGAAGATGTGGTCTCTCAAGATGCATCACCCGCTACCTGGTATGGATGGCTGTGACTGATCTTCTGGTTATTGTCACTGGAGTGATATTAAACCGTATCAGTGTAATTTATTTCCCAGTTCGTTTTCTATCTATGACGCCAGTTTGTAGCCTCAAAATTTATGCAACCTATGCCGCCAGAGATAGCTCAGTATGGTTAACAGTTGCTTTCTCTTTTGATCGATTTGTAGCCATTTGTTGTCAGAAGTTTAAAAGAAAATACTGCACAGAATACATGGCTGGTGTTGTTATAGGAACAGTCTGTACTCTGAGCTGTTTTAAAAACATCCCGTGGTACTTTGTGTATGAACCTTTGTATGTGATTAAAGGTGTCCCATGGTACTGTAGCATTAAACCAACATTTTTTTCTGAACTCGTTTGGGCAATGTTTGACTTGATCGATCGCCTGTTAAATCCTTTTATCCCATTCCTCCTGATGCTCGCGTTCAATGCACTGACAGTCAGAAATATTCTTGCAACATTTCGCATCCGCAGAAGACTCCGTAGCCAAAGTAATGGAGAGAAACAGAGTGATCCAGAGATGGAAAATCGGAAAAAGTCAATTGTTCTATTGTTTACAATATCGAGCAGCTTTCTTTTATTGTGGATGACTTATCTTGTAAATTTTCTATATGTCCGAATCACAGACAACTATCAGTTCTCAGGTTTCAATGATCCAAAGTTTATTCTCCAAGAAAGCGGAAACATGCTTCAGCTCCTGAGCTGCTGCACCAATACATGCATTTATGCAGCGACCCAGTCTAAATTCAGAGAACAATTCTTAAAGATGTTAAAATATCCTTTGAATCTGATAATTAAAGCAGTAATACAAAGAAGACAATGAAGTAAGCTTCTGCAGAGTTTAGTGGTTTTTGATGGCTGATTCTGAACTGTTGTTTATCGCATGTCAGAACACAGGAACTCCACTACAGACACGTCCTTTACCTTGAACTGCAGTGCTACCGAAATAAAAACAACTTATTGGCGTATTTCTATTTCCTTAAATTTTGATTCTAAATTACAAAATTTCCAGCATTTTGTTATTTATGATCATTTGTCCGAAAAATACTTCTTGAACAGGAGGGATATGGTATCGACAAACAGAAAATACATAGTGCAAGATATCTAACTCTATTACTGTTACTGGATCCACGTAAACAGATAATGAATATGATCAAATGCTATATCATGTCTCGAGCACTCCTCGGAAATGAATTTCCACCTCGACGTTACCTAAATCCAGCAACTTGTGCTGTTGCAAATCTTCCAAGAATTGATCTTATGATGGCAGAAAATTTGCTCAGAGCATCTCAAAGCATTTATTACAAAGTGAAGCAAATGATTTAGCACTTCATAACTTGACAGAAAGCAAATAGTCATCAAGCCTCAAAACATGTCATATATCAAAACTTTACAATCTGTGCCTTTCAAGAACAATCCAAATATGTTTAATTTATGTAAGGTTTCTGTCTCTCCTAGCATTTGGGCAGTACTATCGAGATGCTCATCCGTTTCTGCTTGTAAAAACCTGACATTAAAATGTCTTATGCAGCTTCTGCCTCCGGTTTGGAGCCATGATTAAATGGACGTGTTAATTACCATGGGGGATGTTGTGATTTTATATTTGCGAATGTGGCCTCACCCCAATCGTAGTATGAGTCAGCTGTGCCAGTGCAAAACATGTATGTAGTTAGACAACTTACATCATGGTATGTTTTCGTTTGAATTACTTCATTGCGGGCGGAGCCATGCGGCTACATGATGAGCGGCTGCTTAGAGTCATAGTCATAGAGCCTTACAACACGGAGACAGGCCCTTCGGGGCAAACTAGTCCATGCCAATGAAAATGTCCATCCAGGTTAACCCCATTTATCTAGGCTTCACTCATATCCTATGGAACATTTCCTGTCCATATATTTATCCAAGCCTTTTAAATACTAGTAATATACCCACCTCAACCAATTATGCTGGGAGCTTATTCCATATGAGTACCACTTTCTATGTAAAACAACTGCGCCTCAGTTTCCCTTTTATTCTTTCTTCCCTAACCTTAAACTGATATTCTCTTGTGCTCAATTATCCAACCCTGGGAAAAAGACGGAATGCATTGTCCCTGGCCATACCTCTCATGACCTTGTCCGCTTGTATAAAATCTCCATCCCCACTCTATTAGTCTCTTATGCTCTAAAGAAAAATATTCCAGCTTGCTCAATTTCTCCCTGTAACTCAGACCCTGGAGTTCTGACAACATCGTTGTAAATATCTTCTGCATTCTTTCCAGTTTAATATCATTCTTCCTATAACAATGTGCTCAAAATTGAACACATTATTTCAAGTGCAGCCTCACCAATGTTGTGTAAGACTGCAACATAACGTTGCAACTTCTATACTCAGTACCCTGATTGATTGAAGGCTGGTGTGCCAAAAGCATTCTTCACTGCCTTTTCGACCTGCAACTCCACTTTCAGAGAACCACGCATCAAAACTCCAAGGTCCCTCTGTTCCATTACACTCGTTAAAGTTCTTCCATTCACCATGACACCTTGATTTGACTTTCCAAAGTACATAACCCACACGTATCTACATTAATTCCATTTGCCATTGCTTGGCCCACTTCCCTAGCTGATCAAGGTCTTGCTGCAATTTCTAATAACCTACCTCACTGTCCAGGATACTGCCTATTTTAGTGTCATCAGCAAACTTAAGAATCACGCCTTGGATATTCTCACCCAAATCATTGATAGAGAGAACGAACAGTAATTTGCACAGCACTGACCTCTAAGGCACTCCTCTAGACACAGGCCTCGAGTGCAACAAGGCCGATATTACTTCCGCTATTAGCTCTGCTTCCGAACATCAAGACAATTGTGTATCCAATTTGCCAGCACCCCCTGGAATCCATGCGATCTGACCATCCAGGGCACTCTTTCATTGGAAACGTATCAAAGACCTTGTTGAAATCCATATAAACTATGTCTACTGTTCTGACTGCAGCAATCTTCCTGGTCACTTTGCCAAAGAACTCCAACAAATTTGTTAGGCATGTCTCCCAACCACACAGCCATGTTGAGTATTCCTAATCAACAGCTGTCTTTCCGAACGAATGTAAATCTTATCTGTCAGAATGTTTCCAAACAACTTACCAACCACAGATTTTAGGTTTACCCGTCTATAGTTCCTAGGCTTTTCGTTGCAACCCTTCTTGAATATTGGCACAACATTCGCTATTGTCTGGTCTTCCAGGACATCACCTGTGGCTAATGATAATGCAAAAAATATCAGCCAGGGCCCCCGCAATTTCTTGTCTAAACTCTTGCAGTGTTCTCGGATATATCTGATCGGGACCAGGAGATTTATTCAACTTCACACATTCCAATACATCCAACACATCCTCCACTATGATATGGACTGTCCCCAATATATGACTACTAATTTCTCCAAGTTCCTAAGTCTTTATGTCTTTCTCCACTGTAAACACAGAGGGTAAAAAGTGAGGTCTGCAGATGCTGGAGATCAGAGCAGAAAATGTGTTGCTGGTTAAAGTGCAGCAGGTCAGGCAGCATCCAAGGATCAAGAATTCGACGTTTCGGGCCGAAACTTCGAATTTCCTGCTCCTTGGATGCTGCCTGACCTGCTGCGCTTTAACCAGCAACACATTTTCAGCTGTAAACACAGAGGAGCAATATTCATTGGAGATTTCACTGATCCCCTGTAGTTCTACGAATACATGTCCACTTTGGTCCTTGAGGGTTCCTATTCTAGCTATCATCTATACACATCCAGGGATTCTCCTGATCAGTTACCTGTACCTGAGCCAAGTCTCCTTCATTTTATTTTCCATTCAATGCCTTAGAATCTCTTCTCATACAGGTTTCACTATTCCTATCAACCTTATCTTTTACTGTCACAGGAACATACAGACCTTGAACTCTAGCTATCCCACTTTTAAAGGCTTCTCGATTAACAGAGGTTCATTTGCTTGCAAACAAACTATTCCAATCAACCCCTGCAAGTTCCTGTCTAATTCCAACAATATTTGCCTTGGCCCAGTGTAGAACATGAACCTGTGGATCAGTTTTTTTCCCTCTGCATAACTATTTGAAACTTAACAGATCTATGGACACTGGTCCCAGAGTGCTCTCCAATGTCACCTCTGTTATCTGTCCTGCCCTATTTCCCAAAAATAGGTAGGAGTTTTACCCCTCCCAGAGCAGGACTTGGTGCATGAAACATTCAAAAAAAAATTTACTCCTGGTCATTTTCAGGGAGCTCCCATGGGGATAGGTTTGCATGAGGGTGTGCATGGGACTAGGGCTGTATGTGGGAGGGGGCGTGGATGGGTGTGTGTTGGTTGGTGGCATGGATGTAGGTATGAGGGTTTGTGCGCATGTGTATGTGGACATGGATATAGGTATGAGCGTATGTGTGTGTTCACTCTGGGGCACACCTGGGCACATGGACACATTCCAACGTCATGGACCCTGGCACGTGATGCCAGTCGCAGTCTATGTTAGAAAAATTAACGTCTTCTATACGCCAAACCTATTGCTCCTACAAGTCTCCCCAGTGTCCCTACATTTTTGTTCTTCTGATTCCCGTTGACTATTTGTGGGCTTATAGTAAACCCCATTAAGGTCACCTTCTCCTTCTTATTTCTTATTTCCACCCACAAAGTTTCACTGGATGATGCTCCAGTTGCTTCATCTTTGACCACTGCAGTGATACACACCTTAATCAAAAGCGCTACTCCCCTCTCCTCTTTTCATCACCTCTGTCCCGCGAAAGCACATGTACCCTGGCACATTAAGCTGCCAGTCTTGTCCCTCCCTTAGCCATGTTGCTGTAATGGCTATAATAACCAAGTCCCACGTAACTATCCACACCCTGAATTCACCGGTCATACCTGTCAGCCCTCTGGCTTTGAAATACATGCAATTTAATCCAACAAGCAATCCTTGCTCTCTGTTGTGTTCAAGCGTGATCTATCTATTCACTTTAATATTTCTGATTAATGTATACTTTACCAGCCTGATACCTCCCTGATACTGAGGATTAATACCATTTAAACCCTCCCTAGAAGCACTAGCAAACTTCACCGCCAAGACATTGGTCCCCCTCCAGTTCAGATGTATCTCATTCCTCTTGAATAGGTCACTTCTGCCCCAGAAAAGGTCCTAATGACCTAAAATTCTGAATCCGTGCCCACCTGTACCAATTCTTTTGCCGCACATTCATCTGCCAGATCTTTCTGTTCTTACCCTCACTAGCATGTGGCACTGGAAGTAATCCTGAAATTACCACTAATGAGGTCCTTGTCTTTAAAGTTTCATTCTAGCTTTCGGTGATCACTCTGCAGGACCTCATCCCTATTTCTCACCATGTCCTTTGTGCCAACATGCACAATGAATTTTGACAGCCCACCCTTTCCCTTGAGAATTTCTGCAGCCGCTACAAAACATCCCAAACCCTGGCACAAGCAGGCAACACCAGAGTGGATTATATTTGTGGCCATCGAATAAATAAAAGTGTTTGTGCAACAGCTTAGTACCTGAAGCATATTAGCAAATTCGTTGAGAATACACTTGGGGACCTGAAGCATTTGATTTTATATCCATTTATGATTCACCTCCTTTCAGGATTTTTTTGAAATTCATTAATGCTGAAAACATTCATTACTGACCCCCTTCAATCAGGATTACACTCCTTTCTAGGTTTTTTGATAAGTCATCAATACTGAAAACATATTATTAACACCTTTCTATCCTGATTGAGTTCCTTTCAGGATTATTTTAAAATTAATCAAAACTGATAACATATATCATTGAAAACATTCAATCTTGATTGAGTCCCTTTGTGGGTTATATTGTAATCCATCCATACTGAAAACATATATTTTGACCCCCTTCAATCCTGGTTGACTTTCTCTCATTGTTGTTTTGCAATTCATCAATGCAGACAACATATATTATTGACTCCCTTTTTGTAATTCATTGATACATAAAACGTATACTATGAACCCACTCCAATCCTGCCTGAATTCCTTTCAGGGTTTCTTTGTAATTCATCAATACACAAAACATATGTTATTGACCCTCTTCAATATGGATTGACCTCCTTTGAGGGTTTGTTTGTAACTCATCAATACTGAAAGCATATCCTATTGACCCCTGTCAATCATAATTGACCTCCTTTCAGGCTTTTGTTTTGCGGTTTATTAATACTGAAAACATATGTCATTGACCCCCTTCAATCTTAATTGACATCCTTTCAGGGTTTTAGTTTGTAATTTATCAATAATGAAAACTATATATGATTGACACTCTTCAATCCTGATTGACATCCTTTCAGGGTTTTCTTTTCTAATTCATCAATACTCAAAACATACACAATATTACTGACCACCTTTAATCCTGATTGACCTCCTTTCAGTGCTTTTTTTGTGTAATTCATCAATGCAAAAAACATATTATTAACCACCTTCAATCTTGATTGAGGTCCTTCCACTTTCTTTTTTGTGATCCATCAATACTGAAAACATATATTATTGACCCCTTTCTATCCTGATTCACCTCCCTTAAGGCTTTTCTTGTAAATCATCAATACCAAAAAAGTATTGTTTACCCCCTTCAATCCTGATTCACCTCCTAACAAGATTTTTGTAATTCATCATTACTAAGAAAAGATTATCGACTCCCTTCAATCTTGATTTATATCCTTCCAGGTTTTTTTTGTAATTTATCAATACTGGAAACATACATTATTGACCCTCCCACCCTTTAATCCTGATTGACCTACTTTCAGGTTTTTTGTAAATCATTAATACTGAAAAAAACTATTGACCCCCTCCAATCCTGATTGAACTCTTTTCAGGGTTTTTTTTTGCAATTAATCCATACTGAAAATTTATATTATTGACCCCTTTCATTCCTGATTGACTTCCTTTCAGGGTTCTTTTGTGATTCATCAATACTGAAAACATATTATTGACGGCTTTCTAACCTGATTCACCTCCCTTCAGGGCTTTTTTTAAAAAATCATCAATACCAAAAACATACATTATTTACCCCCTTCAATCCTGATTCACCTCCTTTCAGAGTTTTTTGTAATTCATCATTACTAAAAAAAAATCAACTCGCTTCAATCTTTTCATTTTTTTTTCAATTTATCAATACTGAAATCACACAGGGAGAATGTGCGCACACCATACAGGCAGGCACCCGAGGTGGGAATTGAAGCTGGATTCCTGGCGCTGTGAGGCTGCAGTGCTAACTACTGAGTCACCATGCCGCCAAAGGGCATTCTGAATGATGTCGCATCCAAACCATTACTCTATATTTACTCCTGACAAAGCAAAATGTATTCAAAGGAAAAAGAAGCAGACAAAAGGGAGGGTGAGGTAACAATGGCTGCTGGGTACGTCAGATGAGATATTAAACTGAGCAGGAATTATCCCTTGTATTCAGGTATGATATTTACCTCTCAACCAAAATTACTGAGCAAGCACACTATCTAGTCAACAGGCTTGTGGGATCTTGCTGTGCAGATTTGCTGTGGTGATGCTATAGGTTGCAAGCCTGTCTCTACTTCAAGAAGAGTTAATTAACTGTGAAACTCCTCGGGACATCCTGAGGCTGTGAAAGGTTCCCCAAAGGGAGGAAGCATTTGGATGGGACGAAAAGCATTTGGATGGAACTGTGAGGCTGCAGTGCTGGGCAAAAGAGCAAACCAGTCTGATCCCACAATCCAGTTTCTTGTCAGTAGCCTCTAAGGGAGGATACTATAGATAGATAATTTAACTGAAAGGAGAGCTTCTGCCTGTCAGTCTTGAAGGCAATGATTTGCAGAATTTCTTAGTTCACTGGAGTAGAGGAATAGATAAAGAATGATATAGATATAAAATCCCTATAGTGTGGAAACAGCACTTCTGCCCAACAAGTCCACACTAACCCTCAAAAGAGTGATTATGCACAAGGTAGGACGGCACGGTGGTCATCGGTTAGCAGTGCTGCCTCACAACCCCAGCATCCTAGGTTCGATTCCAGCCTCGGGCGACTGTCTGTGTGCCCATTCTCCCCATATCTGGGTGGGTTTCCTCTAGTTTCCGCCCACAGTCCAAAGATGTGCAAGTTAGGGTGAATTAGCTACATTAAATTGCCCATAATGTTCGGTGCATTAGTCAGAGGGAAATAGGACTGGGTGGGTTACTCTTCGGAGGATCGATGTGGACTTGTTGGGCTGACGAACTTGTTTCCACACTAGTAGAATTCTTTGAGGAGATAACAAGGAGGTTATACAAAGGAGAGCCAATGGATGTTATCTATCTGGAATTCCAGAAGGTCTTTTGGTTAGGCTCTGAGAAAGACAGGGGCTCATGGTGTTAGAGACGAGGTACTAGCATGGATAGAAGATTGCCTTCATCCAGACAGCCAGAGAGTGAGGATAAGAGTGTTTAGGCTAGCATCCAGTGAGCAGTGTTGTTTCAGGGTCAGTGTTCGGACCACAACTTTCCACTTTATACATTGATGATGTGGATGAGGGAACTGAGGGCATTCTGGCTACATTTGTGGATGATACAAAGATAGGTGGAAGTACAGGTAGCATCGAGAATGCGAGGAGGCTGCAGAAAGATTTAGACAGGTTATGGGAGTGGGCAAACAAATGACAGCTGAAATGCAATGTGGAAAAATGTGAGGTCGAGCACATTGTTAGGAGGAATAGAGGCATGGACCAATTTTCTAAGTGGGGAGATAATCAGAAATCTGAAGTGCAAAGGGACTTGGGAGTCCTAGTCCAGGTTTCTACAGGTAAACTTGCAGGTTGAGTTGGTAGTTAGGAAGACAAACACCGATGTTGTCATTCATCTCGAGAGGACGAGAATAGAAAAACAACGATGTCCTTCTGAGGCTTTATAAGGCTCTTGTCAGACGACATTGAGAGTATTGTGAGCAATGTTGGGCCCCAAACCACAGAAAGGATGTACTGACCCTGGAGTGGGTCCTCAGGAGGTTCACAGCAATGATCCCAAGAATGAAAGGCTTAACATATATGAGGAACGTTTTGGGAGTCTGGAACTACACTCGATGGAGTTTAGAAGGATATGGGAGGGACCTAGTTGAAACTTGAAGAATACTGAACGGCTTGGACAGAGTGGATGTTGGGAAAATGTTTCCATTGGCAAGAGAGAAAAGCACCCAAGGGCACAGCCAGGGAGGACACTGAGAACAGATACAAGGAGAAAAGTCTTCAGCCAGAGAATGGTGACCTGTGGAATTTATTGCCACAGAAGGCTATGGAGGCCAGGTCACTGAGAATATTTAAAACCGAGACCGACAAGTTCTTGATTGCCAAGGGAATGAAATTTGATGAGGAAAATGGGCTTGAGAAAACTACCAGCCATCATTGAGCCATTGAGCAGACTCGATGGGCCAAATGGCCAAACGGTCTTATAGTCCAGCCCCTTGGCTGAGATGTGATCCTCATGTGAAACTCGCCCGAGTCATCTTTCTCTCATGAGCGAGCTGCCCTACGACTCTCTTGGACTCTGGTGACTACTGACACCCCAAGCCATGCAGTGGTTTGAAGTCAGGTAGCCACCAATGTCTTAAGCACATCGTTCAGGATGAGCATTAAATGCTGGCTCAGACACTGATTACCATGCTCCATTGATCAAAATTAGTAGACCTTCTAGCGATGCAGGATGCAGGATGGACACGACTGGGAATTAAATGTCAGACTATTCACAAGGGCAGATAGGAAAGGTAAGGGAGGTGGTGAACGACGATATAAATTACATGGTGAATAACGTTGAATCAATTGGTGTGGAAATTAGACATGAGAGAGTTAGAGAGTCATTCTCCGAAGAAAAGGTGACTGATAGGCTTAGTTTATAGGCCACCAAATAATAACATCACGTCAGGGCAGGCAATGAACAAACACATAATCAGTGCCTGTAAAACTGTATGGCAATTAACATGGTCGTGGTGGTTGGGGGGGGGGGTTATTCTGCATGTCGATTGGTCGAACCACGTGGTTCAAGGCAGCCTTGAGGATTGAATGTATCCACGACAGTTTTCTTCAGCAGACGGGGGAGCAAGCTATCCTCGATCTGGCCCTGTGCAATGAGGCAGAAATAAGTAATGATGCCACAGTTAGGGATCCTATTGGAAGGAGCGATCACAGTATGGTTGAATATAGAATATAGATTGAACCTGGGAAGACAAAATCGAATATCAATGGAATTGTGTCTTTCATTGCTTGAGGGATTGAGCTTAAAACAAAGAGATTTTGAACAGCTGTAGAGGGTGTTATTAAGCTACACCTGGAGTACTGCCTGCAATTTTGGTCTCCTTACCTGAGAAAGGATATCTTGGCACTGTAGGGGTACAGATTAAATTCATCCTGTTGATTCCAGAGTTGAAATGTTGGTTTTTGAAGAGAGACTGAGTGGACAGAGATTCTATTCATTGAAATTTTGAAGAGTCAGAGGTGCTTATTGAAACACATAAAAGTGTGAAGGAAATGCATAAGATTCAAGCAGGCAGAATGCTTACACTGGTAGGTGAAACTAGAATGATCAAGAAGGCACAAAAATGCCTCCCCTTCCTGCGGCGTCTGAGAGAATTTGTTCTGTCCATAAGGACCCTTCCCAACTGTTACAGATGAGCAAAGAACAAAGAAAATTTACAGCCCAGAAACAGGCCATTCGGCCGTCCAAGCCTGAGATGATCCAAATCCACTGCCTAAACCTGTCGCCCAATTCCTAAGCATCTGTATCGCTCTGCTCCCCATCTTCTCATGCATCTGCCCAGTCACATCTTAAATAAATCCACGTGCTCCCTCTACTACCTCTGCTAGCAATGCGTTCCAGGCACCTACCACCTTCTGTTTACAGTACTTGCCGCGTGTATCCCCCTTAACGTTTTCACCTCTCACCTTGAAAGCGTGACCTCTCATTACTGAATCCTTCACCGTGGGATAAAGCTTATCTCTATCTTCCATGTACATCCTTCGTGATTTGTAGATCTCATTCACGTCCCCCCTCATTCTCTTTGTTTCTGATTAAAACGATCCTAACCTACTTAACCTATCTTCATAGCTAGCATCTTCCATACTAGGCAACACCTAGTACACCTTCTCTGCACCCTCTCCAAAGCGTGCACATTTTTTTGTTAATGTGGTTGCCAGAACTGTACACAATATTCTAAATGTGGCTGAATAACTGTCTTGTACAATTTTAACATGATCTGCCAACTCTTATATTCAATACCCTGTCTGATGAAGGCAAGTCTACCAATTGCTGCCTTGTCCATTCCATCCACCTGTGCAGCAACCTTCATGGTACAATAAACCTTCACTTCCAGATTTTTCTGCTCATCAACTTTTCCCAAGGCGCCTCCGATTATCATATAATTCGCTCTAGAATTAAACTTTCCAAATTGCAACACCTCACATTTGTCTGAATTGAACTCTATCTGCCACCTTTCTGCCCTACTCTCCAATCTATCTGTATCCTCCTAAATTCTTTTACAGTCAACTATGCTTTATGCTACTCTACCAATCTTCGTGTCATCTGCAAATGTGCTGATCATATCAACAGTGCCCTCTTCCAGATCAATTTCTCCATTTCAAGAAACTCCCTTCAGCTACTACTCTCTCTGTCACCTGTTGCTCAACAAGTTCTTTATCCATCTAGCTGGAACACCTTGCACACGATGTGACTTTATTTCTCTATTAGTTTACCATGAGGAACCTTATCAAATGCCTTACTAAAGTCTACAGCCCTTCCTTCATCGATCAACTTGGTTAATTCCTAAAAGAACTTTATTAATTTGATAAGGCACGATCTCACCCGCACAAATCTATGTTGGCTATCACTGATAAGCACGTGTTTTCAAAATATAAATAGATTTTATCCTTCAGTACATTCCCAGCAACTTTTCTACCCCTTTAAGCAGTCTCAATCTGTAGTTACCCGGAATATCCCTACTACCCTTCTTGCACAGGGGAACAACATGAGCAACCCTCCAGTCCTCTGGTACCACACCTATGCTAAAGGATGTTACAAAGGTATCTGTCAGGCCCCTAGCTATTTTCTCTCTTGTCTCCCTCAGCAACCTCGGATCGATCCCATCCGGTCCTGTGGATTTGTCCACCTTAACAATCTCTAGCCTACCCAACATATCTTCCTATTAATGTTAACGTGATTCAGAGTAATCAAATGTTTATCTCTAATCTCACCATTCCTCATGTCCCTCTCATCAGTGAACACTGATGCAAAGTAATCATTCAGAATCTCACCCATTTTCTCAGGTTCGACACATCGCCTTCCTTCCTTATCCTTTAGTGGACCAATCCTTTCTCTAGTTATCCGCTTGCTTCTGATAGAAGAATAAAATAAATTGAGGTTCTCCTTAATTCTGCTCACTAAAGCTATTTCATGACCACTTTTAGCCCGCTTGATTCTTCATTTAAGAATTGTCCTACCCTCTTGATATTCCTTCAGGGCGCATTCTATTCTTAGTTGCCTGGACCATATGTACGGTTCCCTTTTCCTCTTGGCTAGTCATATGATTTCTCCTTTCAAACCACAGGAGAAATAGGCTTTTCCTATCCTTTGCTTTCAATGCGACATGCCTATCCTGCACTATCTTTGGCTTACATTTGAAAGCCTCCCCCACATCAAATGTAGACTTCCCTTCAAATAGCTGTGTTCAATTATCATTTCCAGATCCTGCCTAATGTTGATACAATTGGCCTTGGCCCAGTTTAGTAACCTTTCCTCAGGACCACTCTCATCTTTATATATGAGTATTCTGAAACTTACAGAATTGTGGTCAGTGTTCCCAAAGAAATCCCCCACAGCAACTGCTGCCACCTGGCCTGGCATATTCCCCAGTACCAGGTCCTTGCCTCGTCGGAATATTGACATATTGCTCGAGAAAACTCTCCTGGACGCTTCTTACAAATTCAGACCTCTGACACTGAGAGTATCTCAATCAATGTTAGGAAAATTAAATCTCCCATCACCACTGCTCTGTTGCTTTTGCATCTTCCCATGATATGTTTACCTATTTGTTCTACTACCTCACGCTCACTGTTGGGAAGCCTGTAACACAGCCCCAATAATGTAACTGCCCCTGTCTTATTTCTCAGCTCCACCCATAATGCCTCACTACTCAATCCCTTCATAGTGTCCTCCTTTAGCACAGCTGTGATATCCCTGACTAGCAATGCAACTTCCCCCCGCTTTTTACTTCCCTCCATGTCAAGTCTGAAGCGTCTATATCCCAGAACATTTAGTCGTCAATCATGTCCTTCGTTCAAGAAAGTCTCTGTGATTGCAATAATGTCCCAGGCATCAATACAAGTCCTAAATTCATCTGCCTTACCCATTATATTCCTTGCTTTTAAGTGTATGCACTTCAGCCCACATGTTCTTTTGTGCTCAACTGCTCTCTGCCTACTTTCCCCCTTATTAATGTGTTCATCCTGCCTATTCTTTCATTTCGATGCTGACTAGTACGTGGCACTGTTAGTAATCCTGAGATCACTAACTTTGAGGTCCTCCTTTTTAACATCTCTCATAGCTCCCTGAATTCTGCTTACAGGACCTCATCTCGTTTTTACTTTTATGCACCAAGACAACTGGCTATTCACCCTCCCCTTTCAGAATGCTCTTCAGCCGATCGGTGACATCCTTGAACCGAGCACCTGGTTACCTTAGAAATCATTCTGTCTGGGTGCACAACGACCTGGTAAAGCAACTGATCTGGCCAGGACGGTAAGGAACTATAGAAGGTCGTGATAATCTCCCAAGCCAAACTTCCAACCATGGACTTCATTTACCTCTCTTGTAGCAGTTAAAAGGCTGCCAAAACCCCTAATGATGCATCCCCCCGCAGAAATTCTCTCCTACAAACTCTTCCATCAGGCCGAAGATGCAGAATCATGAACGCTGGTTGCATTTTCAGGAAAAAAGCTTCTTCCCTGCCGTGATGAGAGAGATGAATAGTCTCTCAGATATCAAATATTATGGATGTCCTGTAATGGTGTAATCTGCATGCTTCACTCTGTTCAAGTTTTTTTTAAACTCGATCTTTATGTTCTTGCTTACTGTAATTTATTTGTATTGCTCACAAAGATTTCATTGTACTTAGGCACACGCGACTAAACATCAAACCAAATCAATTCATTGTCATCACCAGAATGCTGTCGGGCCTCATTGTCTTTGCCATATCCAGTGCGCCAACCATTTCTTTGACAAACTTTGGACAATCTGAAAATGAAGGTATTTTAGTCAAAGTAAAATTTCCATTGTAACTTTCCCCAGATGGTTTGTGATGTCACGACCCAGTCCCACCGAACCTGCACAACCTTGGGACTGCGGAAGGAAATTGGGGCACCTGGGCAAAAGCCATGCAGATGTCGGGTAAATGTGCACACTCCATGAAGATAATTTTCCAAGGCTGGAATCAAAACGGGTCCCTAACGCTGTGAGTAACAGTACTAACCACTGAGCCAGAGTGCCACAAGTTGATTCCATTTGCCGTGGAACGTGGTGAGCTGTTTATCCACTTTAACGTGCTAGTAGAGGCGCTTGCCTCGTGGTACTATTGCTGGACTACTAATTCCCGGTTCCACTCTGACATGACATTTGAATTTGAATTTAATAAAAGGCTGAAATTAAGAGTCTAAACATAACCGCGGATCCATTTTTTGGTTTGGAAATTGTTTGGAAAAATCCGTCTTGCTCATTAATGTCTTTACGGAAAGAAACAACCATTCTTAAATGTTCTGGCCTAAATGTCGTTATTAGTATCTGGAAATCTGTCCATCTCTAAAGCAAGCATACATATGCAATTGCAATGCGTCAAGATGACACTTTCAGCGACGTTAAGCTGCTGTCTGCATGAACAAGACACTAACCTTAGGCGACGACTCATACGACGACTGTGATGAATTTTCAAGCAAAAAAATACAGAAATAGTAAAACTTACAGCAATTCGCTGACGTTTGATATGCACATTAACAGGTAATAACATATTTATGAAATTGGAGACTTAAACTTGAAAGAGGACAAAACGAGGATTCCAGAGATTCAGAATATTTTCCACAACCATCAAACAGTCTAGAAGATTCGATTGTGTTTCTACATGAATGGGCTCTGATTAAAAGTTGTTAAAACACATTTGCATCGCTCAAAAAAGAGGTTTAGGTTAGAGTGGTGCTGGAAAAACATACCAAGCAACGAGGGAGTTTGACCCGACCCCACAGCTCACCAATAGGATAAAATATAAACTGAGGAACCTACAAAAAAACGGACAGATAACCAGGTTTGACCTACAAAGAATGAAACCTGAAAGCAACAAAACCACCAGGTTCTATGGACTACCTAAAGTGCACACACCAGTCATCCCACTCAGAACAATAATATCACTACCAGGGATACCATCACACAAACTGGCAAAAGAACTAAGGCAGAAACTGAAACACCTGATCAGCGGATCCAGACACTCTATACAGTCAACACAGGAATTCTTGGACATCATCAGAAATATACACATAGACAAAGAAAAAACTATGGTCTCATTCGATGTAACGGTACTGTTCACCTCTATCGACAAAACCCGAGCCAAAGAAACAATAGCCAACCTGCTAGACACACAGAACAGACAACAGGACGGTGAACCTATCAACAAAGATGGCATACTCAAACTACTGGACCTGTGCCTCACAACACACTTCACATTCAACAACCAAATATATAAACATATCAACGGCACACCCATGGGTTCACCCATCTCTGGACCCATAGCCGAAGCTGAAATGCAAAGATTAGAACAAACAGTTGTACTGCAAATTCAACCCAAACCCTGGGTCAGATATGTGGATGACACCTTTGTAATCATTAAAAACACAGAAATAGCGAATACACACAAGATCACCAACGTCACACTCCCAGGAATCCGATTCACTAGAGCGGAAGAAAATGACAACAAACTCACATTCCTCAGCGTGATGGTACAGAGAACACCGAACAGAGAATTTACCACAAAGGTGTACAGGAAAGCCACACACACAGACCAAGTCCTGAACTACGAAATCAACCAATCCAACACACACAAAAGAAGTTGCATCAATACACTGTTCAAAAGGGCCACAACACAGTACACCAGAAGTACAAAAAGAGGAAGAAGAACACCTATACAATGTATTCGCCAAAAACAGATACCCGCACAATTTCATCAACAGATGCCTAAGGGAAAGGCAACGGAACGAGGACATCCTGCAACCCAAAGGACTAGCAACACTACCAAACATCAAGAGCATTTCCGAACTGATAGCCAGACGACTACGACCACTAGGACTCATAATAGCACACAAACCAACAGCCACTCTCAGACAACAACTCACCAGAACGAAGGACGCGATACCCAGCATGACCAAAACCAATATAATGTACAAAATTCCATGCAAGGACTGCACAAAATACTACATACGACAAACAGGAAGACAGCTAAGGATTCTCATCTATGAATACCAAATAGCTACAAAACGACACGACCAGCTATCCTTAGTAGCCACACACACAGATGACAAGCAACATGAGATCGACTGGGACTACATTACTATTATAGGACAAGCCAAACAGAGAACAGCCAGGGAATTCCTAGAGGCATGGCACCCATCCACAGATTCAATCAATAAGCACATCGACCCGGACCCAATATACCGACCACTGTAACGGACAGCTGGAACTGACAACCAGAAGTGCGAGAGACAAACCACTATAAACGGCGGAGGAAACATGACAGAAGCACTTCACAGGAGGCTCCCAAGCACTGAGGATGTCACCTAGACAGGGGACGAAGCGCCTGTAACACAAATTCCCAGCTCGGCGAACAGAACCACAACAACACACAACAGGTCAGGCAGCATCGAAGGAGCAGGAAAATCGACGTTTCGGACAAAAGCCCTTCGTCAAAAAAAAGGTAGTTGACGACTGAACAATGGTTACCCTCTGCCTGCTTCGTGAAGCCTATAGACTGAAATTTGGAAAGGATAAAGCAAAAACACAAGTTCCCACATTTGAAACACAATGATTATGATGTTTGATGCTAAAGTGCAACAAGCGCTGATGAAGGAAAGTTGTATGCTGTCCCTCAAAGCGGAAGGGTAGAATACATTAGCAGGGATCTCTTTCTGCTGTTGTACAGGGCCTTGGTGAGACCACAAGGTATTTTGGTTTTGGAGGGAGCAGAACAAATGATGACCAGACTGGTTCCTGGAATGGCTGAACTGATATGCAGAGAGGCACTGACTCAGTTAGAACTATATTTACTGGAGCTTGGAAGAATGAGAGGGAATCTCATATAAATCTATAAATCTCTAACAGAAGTAGAGAGCGTCAACATAGAAAGAATGTTACCGATGACCACAGAATTTAGAAGCACGACAGTCTCCAAGAGCCGAGCTTCTATGTTCTATGTTTCTATTGAGCGTCACAATTAGATTTGGGGCTACATCACTTGCTCTGTGACCACATGTGCTGATGAATGATCAGGAGGCAGACTTTGGCTCCGTTTTCCATGAAAGATTGATTCTAATCGCAGGGAGTGGTGAAAGTCAATGCATTTGCTTTACCCCAATATCCAGACAGTCATTGTTTCCATCAAGAAATGTCAGTCGGAATGACATTTGGGTCTCAGCGTCCTTCATTTTAGAGGTGACACAGTGGCTCAGTGGTTAGCACTGCTGCCTCAGGGTCCTAGGTTCGATTCCAGCCTCGGGTGACTGTCTATGTGGAGTTTGCACATTCTCCCTGTTTCTGCGTGCGCTTTCTCTGGTGCTCCGGAATTGGCCATGCTAAATTGCCCATCGTGCTAGGTATATTAGTCAGAGGGAAATGGGTCTGGGCGGGTTACTCTGCGGAGGGTCCGTGTGGACTTGTTGGGCCAAAGGGCCTGTTTCCTCACTGTCGGGAATCTAATCTTAAAAATGATACCATGAAGGAATATAATGCACCCATGGAAACATAAACACCACCTGAGCAACAGCTGCACGTATATGTTTGTTACAAGGACTTTCATAAAACGTAACGAACTAATGAGCTCCCCCGAGCCTGGAAGGAGGCATAAATATCACAATTTTACACCGAAATTCTGAAAGAGCTCACTGCATC
The DNA here is from genome assembly GCF_020745735.1 of Hemiscyllium ocellatum. Taxonomy (NCBI): domain Eukaryota; kingdom Metazoa; phylum Chordata; class Chondrichthyes; order Orectolobiformes; family Hemiscylliidae; genus Hemiscyllium; species Hemiscyllium ocellatum. The sequence continues at coordinate 5,539,551 of NC_083427.1, forward strand.
TGATAGAAATGCATGAAGCACTAAAAGGTCTGCTGTTTGCCATTTACTATCCCGTCATTGCACTCGTCGGAGTTCCAAGTAAGTTACTGTGCCTAGTTAGTGACTGCACGAACAATTTCATTCGAATCACTTCTCCACCTTTCAGGTACCCTGTCTCCTACTTAATGTCTTCTCATTTTCCCATCACCAGTATATTGGATTTCGTTTAACTGTGATAAGTCTTTTGTCACCAAGTACGCACTACTTCAGTATTTCAGCCTCATATCCTCTCCCATTACTACATTTTGACAAAAATTGGCACGACTAATCTGTAATTTCTCCACGTTATCATGTTTATTTCAAATTCTAAATCATAAGGCTCCTTCATTCTTCCCCAATAATTTGATGTACAGCAGTATTCTGTCTACTAAGATATGTGCAATTTCATTTATCTATTTATGTGATACTTCCAGTTTCGTGCTTACACCTAACCAAGTAAATGTAGTTCTAATGTGTAAATGGTCCTGATGTTTTGGTGAATTTGCATAACGTTATCACGGCTCAATTCTATTATATTCTTGATTTGGAAATGCCGGTTTTGGACTGAGGTGTACCAAGTTAAAAATCACACAACAGCACGTTATAGTCCAACAGGTTTAATTGGAAGCACATTAGCTTTCCGAGCAATCATAACGCAGAATTTATAGCAAAAATTTACAGTGTGATGGAACTGAAATTATACATTGAAAATTAGCTAGTGTGCTTCCAATTAAACCTGTTGGACAATAACCTGGTGTTGTGTGATTTTTAACTATTATATTCTGATATTGACTATGTTCTTGTGGGTGAATGAATGAAACTGATTTTTGTGTAAATTGGTTCTGTGGTAGCACTGAAATTCACATATTGTTAACGCAGGTGCATATCATGTTTTGTTCTGTTATTAATTTCAGAGATGGACAGGTTTTTCACAGTATGAAATTATAAATTTATTGTGTTATTGACAAATACACAAAAGAAATGCGATGTATTAGTGATTGTAACTTGTAACCCTCTAATAACATATGACTGAATTTAAATAAGGAAAATGCTAATGCTGCAATATTATGTCACCGAGGTAATGGCCAAATCTTTTTGTCAGTCTGGATATGTTGGATCACGTTTCCATGGCCATCATATCTTGAGACAGAACTTGAACCCAAACATTCTCACCACTACAACACAAATCTGACGTGACTTCTACATAAACGTTGTTGTCATTACATTTTTTTAATGAATCACTGATACATGTCAATGTTTCTGTTCTCAGTGTAATGGACCAGAACAAACCCTATCAAAGCATTTCAAGATTTTAGCCCAGACCCTAACTTCCTAGTTGTATTAAGTAGAATGTACGGTTGATATTCGAGGAGTGATGCCGTTGTTCGAACCACTCGGTTTTAAACAAACCAGAATATTTTTGCACACAAACAAAAGAAAACTGAATTTAGAATAACCTAACTATTTGAAAGCACAACCAACACAAGAACACAACTAAGCAAAGAGCTGTTCCGATTTCCCGCGCCTTCGCATAACACACCACTTGGCAAAGCGAGATATTAAAACATAGGTTCTGATAGGAGAGAGATTGCAGAGAGAGTCAGACAGAAAACCTCTGCTGAACCCTGGAAACTTCTCCATCAGCACCTTTCTGACTAGTAGCTTCAAACAGATTGCTTGCGAAACAAAACCAAGAAAAACCACTGAACTGGGAGAATTAGCCACTTCTCTGTAATTGTACTCGTCTTTAAAAAAAAGTAAAAGCCTTTTCAAGTAGATAGTTCAAAATATATTGGAAGGTCTGCCTTTTCGAATTCTCTCAATACAAATAAGGGCAACATGAAGTTTTTCAAAGGACAACATCGCCATATCAGCCTCCACAGAGGTCAATCCATCGGCAGCGTCATTATCCAGCCCCCTTTTGCTTTTGCTGATGGTTCTTTAATGACTGATATCCTCTCTTTTCCTCCTTTCTTTTCACAACTCAGAAATGTTCAGATACCATGTTTACCATATCATAGACATAGACATAGAAAAATACAGCGCAGTACAGGCCCTTCGGCCCTCGATGTTGCGCCGACCGAAGCCTACCTAACCTACACTAGCACAATAACCTCCATATGCTTATCCAATGCCCGCTTAAATGACCATAAAGAGGGAGAGTCCACCACTGCTACTGGCAGGGCATTCCATGAACTCACAACCCGCTGAGTAAAGAATCTACCCCTAACCTCTGGTCTATACCTACCACTCCTTAATTTAAAGCTGTGTCCTCTAGTAACAGCTGACTCCATTAGCGGAAAAAGGTTCTCACTGTCAACCCTATCTAAACCCCTAATCATCTTGTACACCTCTATCAAATCTCTCCTAAACCTTCTTTTCTCCAATGAGAACAGCCCCAAGTGCCTCATCCTTTTCTCTATGGCTTTTCCACAGACATGGCACTTGGATTCTTGGTTCCAATGTCTGATGAACATGTCTGAGGTGAATTGTTAACCAAGATAGTGCAGCCCACACTTAGCAATACATTTTCAGAGTACTTGTCACTGTTTGCATCTCACCGTCTGCAGTTGTAGTCCGTCCACTCGACACCTACAGATCCCAATTTACTCATCAGCGTTGCGGCTCAAACTTACAACTGAGTTCTACTTAATATGTCCTTTTCAACGTGGAAGATAAAATTATTCTCATTTCGCTTTCATCCTGATTTTAATGTTTCTGATCATATTCACATTTCCAACACGGAATCATTTCAGAATAATTTTATGAATACAGTCACTTTGGATATGTGCCGGGCCATACATATTAATCATGTTGATTTAATTGCTTATTGTCGAATGCTCTATCGTTATTTCAGTATTTCCTACAATATTATAATGTTACCAAGTCAGCTTGAACTCAGTCGCTGTTAGAATTAATAAATTAGTTTTTCATTACATTGACATTTACTTTGTGTACTTTCTCATCTCGAAGCTATGATAATTCAAGTAAATAGTTTTGGATAGCTTTTTGAATAATAAACATTTGAGTTTTTCAACAGTTACAAAGATTCCATTAAAGGAGAGTAACTTCTTTTCGGAGTAAAATCTGTAACTCACATTTCTCTCTCTCCTCTCTCTCTCTCTCTCTCTCTCTCTCTCTCTCTCTCTCTCTCTCACTGTCTCTCTCTCTCTCTCACACACACACACACACACACACACTCCCCATCTCTCTCTCTCTCTCTCTCTGTCCATTACAGCTAACGTAGCAGTTATTGCGATCCTGTCTCGAAGAAGGTGTGGAATCCCTGGATGTATCGTATATTACCTGGTCTCAATGGCGGTGTCAGATCTACTGGTCATAGTTACAGCGGTTATATTAAACCGCGTTGCTGGGATTTATTTCCCGTTCAGTTTTCTCTCCATCACACCTGCGTGCAGTGCACGTTCTGCATTAAATTACGGATTTATAGACATTTCTGCATGGTTAACAGTTGCTTTCACCATAGATCGATCCATAGCCATTTGTTCCCACGCTCTCAAAAGAAGGTATTGCACCAAGCGTACAGCAATGCGCATCGTTGGAATTGTGACCACATTATGTTGCATAAAAAATATATTCATGTATTTTACATATGAACCGAGGTACATAGTAAAAAATACACCCTGGTTTTGCAACCTTAAAGATATATTTTTTACGTCAATTGCATGGGCTGCATATGATTGGATTTGTTCAATTTTAACCACTTGGCTCCCATTTATTCTGATCATAATGCTCAACGCTCTGACCGTCAGATACATTCTAGTGGCTAATAGGGCCCGCCGGAGACTCCAAACCCAGAACACGGGAAAGAATCAGAACGATGGAGAGATGGGGAAGCGGAGAAAGTCCATCATTTTGCTCTTTGCCATTTCAGGCAGTTTCATTCTGTGCAATGCATTGTACTTCATTACAATCCTCTACGTCCGCATTGTGAATCTTACTTATGCAACAGGTTCAGCCTTTAACAATCTATCTCTTGCTCTCAATGAAAGTTCATTCATGCTTCAGTTTTTGAGTTCCTGCATCAACCCATTTATTTATGCTGGAACTCAGAATAAATTCAGAGAAGAGTTAAAGAACGTGGTAGGATATCCATGGAGACTTTTCCTCAAAATGTTCACGATTTCAAAGTAGAAAATTGAAAGATAGTGTAGCGGTATTGTTAATGCATTAGTCATCCAGAATTGGAGTCTTATACCGGGAGCATATCTGGTGAAATCCTGCAATGATGCAGACCATTGGAATTTATAATTGGAACAAATAAATCTGGAATATACTGCTAGTCTTAATAACAGCGACTTCCAGCCTCTCTTACCACTCCAAGCTCATTCACTTGCAAAGTTGACATGACTCTTTCTACGTGTGACCCTAATTCATCTAAAACGTGTTGGACTACGAACTGTCCTCTGAAATCGTCTAGAAACAATTCATTTTCAGTGTCACTGGGGACAGCCAATGAGTGTTGTCTTGAATTTTTTCCATTCCATGAAAAAAAAAGTTTAAAAGGATAGATTGTATTCCAATAGTTCCTCTTCTTATCCATGTGCCCCCTCGAGAAATGACCTCATGCCCGGAAGAGCACCCTTCAGAACAGTTAACTGGTTGAAGACTGACCGTTTGGGAATTGTTTTAAAGGAAACCACTGAATTCAGAAGATGATGATTAATTAATTGTCAATTCCATACCCTTCATTACGATGGAGTCGCAGTCGCCTTTTTGACACAATTACCTTTCAGCAGATGTCGCGGATTTTGAGGCTTGGGTTCAAGTCCCTCATGCTCCACAGATTTACAATAACATCATGTTAGAGATCCAATCCTATTTCTTAGGAGTCAAGTGCCACTTACAACAGAGGTAGACGGAAAGATTTCGAAATAAAATGATTGAAACATTTCTTTGAACAGGACCGCTTCGGTTCTTTAAATAAAGCATAATGTAATGTATGTTGATGTATCTGTCTCATATTTATCTGCATTAAAATCAAAGTTGCTACTACTATCCCAAAAACAAAACAATTCCAATGAATGAATAGAAGTTGTCAGTTTGGCACATCTGAAAGTATAAACATGCAAAATCAAATGGAGCGCTCATCAGTAATCATATTTATTTTCGTGTTGACTTTGTAAAATGCTAAGCTGTACATTTGAATGACTATGTATCTGAGGGGCGATTTTAATGCTCACTCAATGGAGTCACAAAGTTTGTGCTGTAAAAGTGAGACCAGCTGTTTGAGAAGACATCCTCGAGGCCACTCACTGTAACTGTGCACGTTGCTGAGGTAAGAACATATGATGAAACGAAGGCCATTCTGCCCTTCGAGTCTCCAAACCATTTGTTTAGATCATGATTGATATGTGTCATGATCCCATAAACCCTGAGCCCCGGCCCATAATTCTTAAAAACTTTCGCTTACAACATAAGCTATTTCATATTTAAAGCTAACAAACTGATCTAACATTAAGTGCCTTTTGTGGAAGAGGGTTTTGAACATTCACCGCCCTTCATGTGTAGAAGCGCTTCCTAGCATCTTCCTGATTGACAGGTACGACTTCTCAGACTAGAAGTCTGAAATTCAAAGAGACTTTGGAGTTGTAGCCAACAATTCCCTCAATGTTAACGTGCAGGTCGAGTCAGAGGTTACGTAGGCAAATGCAATAATGACATCTGTTTTGACAGCATTGAATATGTAATATCAGTGATGTACTTAAGAGGCTCTAGATGGCGCTGGTAAGTTTGGAGTGTTGTGCGCAGTTTTGCACCCCATACCTCAGGAAGGATGTACTGGCTCTGGACTGTGTTCAGAGGAGGTGCACAAGAAAAGTCCCAGGAATGAAAAACTGAACATTTGAGGGACGTGGGTTTTTCTCGATGGAGTTTAGAAGAATGGAGGGGGAATTTACTTTAAATGTCCACAATACTGTGTAGCCTGGACAGAATAGATTTTGGAAGATGTTTCCATTCATGGGAGAGACTAGTTCACGAGGGTTTAGCCGCCGAGTAAAGCGAAGGCTTCTAAGAACGGAGAAAAAGAGAAACTTCTTATGCCAGAAAGTGGTGAATCTATGGAAGTCATTGCTCTACAAAACTAAGTATTTTCATAGAATCTCTACAGCGTGGAAACAGGCCCTTCAGCCTAGCAAGTCCACATCGGCCGTCCGAAGCATAACCCACCCAAATATATTTCCCTATCAGAGATTCACCCCTGAATAATACACCTAAATTACATATCCCTGAACATTGCGGCAGTTTAACATGGCCACTCACCTAACCTGCACATTTCTGGACTGTGGGAGGGTATCAGAGAATCCGGAGGAAACCCACACAGACAGTTGCCCTCGGCTGGAATTGAGCCTTTTTCCGTGACGCTGTGAGGTATCAGTTCTAGCCACTGAGCCACCGTCCACCTCATGTATTAGAGACTGAGATAAATAGTTTCTTTAGTTTCAATGGGACCAAGGTGAAGGTGAGAAAGCAAAAGAATCCATGTGTGAAACTCAGCAGCCAAGTTTGAAAGCAGGAGCAGACTCGATGGGCTGAATGGTCTAATGTTTGCTCCTGTATCTTTAGATCTCATGGCTTTGCTCCCTCAGTTCTGAATTTTTCGACAAATGGACACAATTACCCTTTATCTACCCTGTCGTTTCTTTCTGTTAATATCTTGAACACTTCCATCAGATCGCCCAGTTGACTTTCTCAGCTCGAAAGTATTTCCCTGGAGAACCCATGTTAAATGCTGTTGGGCTCCCTTGTTAATAAATCTAAATTTACCACATCAGACAGATGAATCGTAGTTTCTCCCGAAGCTTGATGCTTTACTTTCAAAAGTGCACGTAACCTTCATGAGCATTTCATCATTTTCTGTATCCACTTTGTTGCTTTTTATGTGAATGGATGTTGCCTGCTTTTCTCCAAATGTGAGTGCGCCTCTCAATAGTTCTGTTGGTGTGCTTCACATATTCATTGTGTTCTTCTGACGCGGTTCTCTTTCATTTGCATTCCGATTTTTCATCGTATCGCTTCGAATCTGCTTTGAACGTGAAAGCTTGGATTTCTTTCAAAATTCGACAATCAAAAGTTATAATAAATATCGTTAAATTAACTGTTGCAAATCTTTCTGGGGAAGGAAGAAACATTGCCGTGGACTGTAAGGAATATGCTAATATCGAATGCATTGGTTAGTACAGTTGTTAACACCAGAGTATACGAAGTAAGAGCAGAGTATTCTGACCCTCCTCTGCACAGTAAATGAATTGGTTCAAAGACCCTTTATTGCCACTGTGAAACTTCACGAAGTCCTCATCAAATGTATAGTTGCTTTAATAAAGTTTTTTTTATTATTATTTTACTTCGATGTAAGAATTTTTTTAGTTGCTATTTTTGTGGAGCGCTGGAGAAGTGAGATTTTAAATGTGCAGCATATTAAAACTCATCTCACCTTAACGTTGGCAAGTTGAAATCGCCCATGACTACTACCCTGTGGCTTCTGCAACTTTCCAAAATCTGTTTCCCAATCTGTTTCTCCACATCTCTTTTGCTATTTGGGGGCCTATAGTAAACAGCCAAAAAGATGACTCCTCCTTTCCTATTTCTGACTTAAGCCCATACTACCTCCAAAGGCAGATCCCACCTCGAACTGCCTTTCTGCAGCCATTATACCATTAATATTCCTTCAGAATTATCAATTTGGTAGTACAGTGCTGTGCAGCATTATAGCCACACAAGCGACAGGCAATGATCATCGACAAAAGAAACGTAAATCTAACCACTACCAGTTGTCACTCAATTGAATCACCATTTCTGAATGCGCTATTATCAGCTAGATGGAGATTCCCATGGACGAATACATTAAATGGTAAGTCATTGTGTGGCAATTATGTGAAGTGTATTTCATTGCCTGAATTCCAAACGTCTTCCAGCATCTTAAAGGCATAAATGAGTAGTGAGATAGAATGCCTTCTACTTTCTTGGGTGGATGCAACTCTAACAATATTCCAAAAGCTTTAATTTTCTGGACAAGACAGCCCACTTGATGGGAAACCCATCCAATACTGTCACATAGTGACAGCAATCAGAATTATTTATAATATACACTGTATTAACTCACTAGGTTCCAAAACCAGTTATGGCATATGTAAGTGACGTAGAAGCAATGACTTTTGTGCTGCAGATCCGGAAATATTTTTAATTATGTACGAGGCTTCCTGTTGCAAATAAAACACAGCATTTTTTCACAGGCCAGGGTGAAGATGAGTCCAGTAATTCATGCTCCCATCTTCGCACTGCAATGCTGCATTGGTGTAAAGGGCTGTCATAATGATTTCACCTCTGGAATTCTGCTCTTTTCTCCATTATTGAACCAAGGTTTCACTGAAATCAGGAGATGAGTGACACTGGTGGGGCCCAAACTGGGTGTCACTGTCCAGCTCACTGTTAAGCAGGTGCTGCTTTACAGCACTGTTGCATAAAAATTCCATTGCTGACAATGAATGGGGTTCGCTCATTTAGCTGAATTGTTCGTTGACAGAACAGAGCGATGCCAACAGCGCGGGTTCAATTCCCATCTCCAGTTTGAGGTTAATATGAAGTGCTGTTCTTCTCAACCTCCTCCCTTTCGTGAGTTCTGGTGGCCCTCATGTTAAATCACTAACAGTCGCTTGTCTCTCTCTTGAGAGAGCAGCCCCTACGGTCTTTTAACTCTATGGTGACACAACAGACTGACTATGGGATGGTACACTGATGGGATGGTAATTGACCAAATTTTATTTGTCCTGCTTTTAGTGCTTTGGGAATATCTGGGTAAATTGCCAAATTATCGTGGGCATGCCTGTGTTGTGCTTAAACAATAACTTGGCGAAGAGTGAGACAATTCTGGTGCAAAAATCTCCATAATGATTACCGTATTCTTGTCAGTGTTACTCAGGATTTTCATTGTCCAGTGCATCCAAATGTTTCTTGAACAGCTTGAAGATGAAGAAGGCATTCGATCAAAGTAAAATCGCCTTTGTTTGTTGCAGCAAGGGTCTTGTGCTGTCACGTGACCGCGTATCTTTTTGGAAATTCGGTTGCATGAATGAAATATTGCTGAGAAGCTAATCAGACATAAAATTCTGCTGGGAAAGTCGATCATTCAGACAATCGAGTCCAAAACAAACCAAGGAACAGCATCCCACCCAAACGCAACCATAATCGTTTCCCTGTATTTCCCATACCAATCCACCTTGCCTGCACATATTTGGGCTGTGGGAGGAAAACCAGAGAACCGCAAGGTAACCACGCAGAAACGGAAAGAATGCGCAAACTCAACACAGACAGTCGCCCAAGGGACGATTCCATAGGAGTGTAAGACGTAGAAGCAGAAATTAGATCATTCAGTCCATCGAGTCTGCTCCAGAATTTGATTAAGATTGATAGGTTTTTTAAACCCATTTTCATGTTTTTCTTTCACTTAACCTCCGATGCCTTTCGCAATAAAGATCATATCTATCCCTGTTTAGTTTATGTTCAAGGAGTTTGCCTCCACAGCTTTCTGTGGCAATGAATTTTATAGATTAACCACTCCCAGACTGAAGAACGCCTTATCTGCATTCTTAAGGGTCTTACTTTTAATCTAATGGAGTGCCTTTGGGTCCTCCTCTCTCCTACCAATGGAACCCTCCTCCCACGGACCACTCTGTCCAGGCCAGTCAGTATTCTGCAAGTATCAATTAGACCCCTTTTCATCCTTCTCGACTCCATAGTTTATACTCCCTGACGCCAGAAACGTTCTGTATATGTTAAGCCTTCCATTCGTGGGATACTCTTTGTAAACATCTACTGGGCGCTCAGAGTCAGTACATCCTTCCTGAGGTCTGGCGCCAAAATTGCTCACAATACTCTAAATCTTGTATGACCAGAATCTACATGAGGTCTGATTCCGAACCAATGCTCCTGGATACGTAAAGGAACAGTGCCAAAAAGGTTGCCACGGTGCCACAAGTCACTTCAGGCTGCTACACCTGTCCCTGCTGCATAACCGATTGTTTATTCACATCGATGCACTAGCGGAGGCGATGGCATAATGCTAGTAATGCTACACTATTAGTTCAAGGGTGAGGTCTCGTGTTCGAATCTACCATGGCAGATAGTGGAAATTGAATTCAACATAAAACAGAAATTAAGGGTCTCAAGATGACAGTGAATCGATTGTTGGTAAAAGATCATTGGGCTCATTAATGTTCCTTACAGAAGGAAGCTGCCACCCTAACTTGGTTTGGCTTCTATGTAGTTATTGGCATTTGTAAATCTTTTGATCTCTAAATCAAACATACTCAACGACTGAGATAGATAACATATGCAGTATCAAGACCTTGACATAATACCTTTTGATGATTTTCAACTTTTGTCTCCATGAAAGACACACAAATGTTATGAGACTACCCATACAATTTCGAGATATATTTTTGAGCGGCAATCTGGAAAAGCAAACTTTATGGAAAATGGCTGATGACTGAGTGCTCAACTGGACTTGGAATAAAATATTTATGCAATTGGAATCCGAAAATGGCAATAGACCAAAAAAAAAGAGAAACTTAAAACATTTTCTCTCACAATCAAACAGACAGAGAAAATTCGATTGTGTTTTCCCATGAATGGTTTCAGATTAAAAATTGTTTAAATAGATTTGCATTTATCCTTTTAAAAAGTGCTGATCATGATTGAATAATCATTTTCTTCTGACTGCTTCCAGAAGCCTAAAGACTGATATTTAGAAATTTGATAAGAGTACAGCAGCAAATAATTTCACGAATTTGAAACAGGAAATACCTGCGATAATGGTGTTTGATACTATTGTGTAATGGCGGTGAAGTACAGCAGATGATATTTTGGCATTCTTAATGGATACAATGATGTGGTCGTACCTGTGTTGAACTGGAGTGGACAAAATTAAAAAGAACATACCAGCAGGTTATCATCAAACTGTTGGACTAAAACAACTTCATCAAAGAAGGACAGAACACAAGTGCAGGGATGCATTTTGGCTTTTGCATAGGGCCTGAGTGAGACCACAGGATATTTTGGCGATGGAGGGAACAGAACGAATGTTTGCGAGAATGATTCCTGTGATTGTAGGACTGTCATAGAAAGAGAGACTGGATCAGTTAGAGCTGAATATGCTGCAGCTAAGAAAATTAAGTGGGAATCTCAGAAAGAAAAACCATGAACATCTAGCAGGATTAGGCAGGTTCAATATGGAAAGGATGTTCTCGATGACCAGGGAGTCAAGAAACAAGGAAGTCTGCAATAGTCGAATAAAGTGTTCCTGCTTCAAATTACTTTGTTTCTCTGGAATGAACAGAATTAGGGCTGCATCGCTCTTGCACTGTGGTCAAATGTCCTGAATAATGTTCAGAGGCAGAAATTTGTAGAATTGGCAATGGAAGTTTCATTTATCATCGCAGGTATCTATGCAAATCAAAGCTTAACATTATCTTAATACCCAGACAGTTACTGTCTCTATCAAGAGATGTTATTGACAAGGCTTTGGGTCTCAGCAAATATCGCTTTAGAAATATCACGAAGGTAAATAATTCATTCAACAATGCATCAACACTACCTGAGCAACAGCTGCACAGATCTGCTCATTACAAGGACTTTAATAAAACTGAATGAACTAACGAAATCCCCGGAGCATGGAATGAGACATAAATATAACGATTTTACACTGAAATTCTGAACGAGCACACAGCATCTGAAAGAAATGCACGACGCACCAAAAGGTTTGCTGTTTGCCATTTACTATCCCATCATTGGAGTAATCGGCGTACCAGGTAAGTTGCTGTGCCTTGTTAGTAACTGCATGAACAATGGGGATGCGGCAGTGATAGATGTATTGCATTCGAATTGTTTTTTGGACTTTTCAACTCCTCTTTCTCCAACTTAATGTCTTCTCATTTCCCGGTCACCAATATACTCGATTTCGTGGAATGGTGATTTTTTTTTTACCAGCTGTGCTTTACTTTGCAATTTCAACCATATGATCTCTTCCAATTCTATCCTTTCCAAAAAATAAATTTGGCATTATCAGCATCACATAATCAGTATCTTCTCCACATTATCGTGTTTATTTCAAATTCTAAACCACAACGTTTGTTAATTTTCCCCCAAGAAATGAAATTGGGCATTATTCTGTCTCTGGCAACACATAGCATTTCGATATTCTAATTATAAGATGCCTCCCGGTTAGTGCTTACACCTTACAAGGTAAAGGCAGTTCTCATGCGCAATTGGCCCTATTCCTGCAGTGAATGCACATCATGTTATCATGTCGTCAATTTTATTCTATTCTGCTATTGATTGTGTTATTGTGGATGAAATAAAGAAAACCTTATCGCTGTGTAAATTCGTTCCATCATCACACTGAAATTCACTTATTGTTATCAATGAGCAAATTACGTCCTGTTCTGTTATTCACTTCAGATGCGGATACGTTTTCAAATTGTCCAGTCTGTAATTGTAGATTTGTTGTTATATTGACAACTACAGAGAAGAAACACGATGAATTAATAATTGAGATATTAACAATAGAATAATATTGTTATAGAAACCGAGATAATGACGAAATCGTATTTAACAGTCTCAGTGGATATGTTTGATCCTATTTCCGTTGTCACGTTGTCCTGAGTGGAAATTTGATTCCAAACGTTCCCAACCGAGGTAACCACAATATCCCTGCAACAAAGAGCTTAAATGACGTCTGCATAAACATTGTTATCATTACATCTTTTTAGATCACTGATATCTGTGAGTTATTTCTTTCTCAGCCTCTACAGAACTCAGTCATTCAGCATGGTTAGCCTTCACCAATTCGCTGTTGCTGAGGCTTCTTTTATGACTGGTTTCCTTTATTTTCCTTTTCTCTTTATCACACAGAAATGTCCAGACAACATCGTCATCATGTCCTTCAGACTGAGCAAAACCGTACAAATTGTAGGAACTCTCATCACCATGATGCATAGATTCTTGCTTTAAACGTCCACACAACAATGAAGTCAACTGTTGAATACACAGTGTAGCAGGTGAATTGGGCGACATTTTAAAAGAGGTTTCCATTTGTTGCACTTCACCGTCTGCAGTTATAGTCAGTCCGCTCGATACCAACAAATGCCCATTTGTACTCGGTGTTGGGGCTCAAATTTACATCTGAACTCTACCTAACATGTTATTTTCAAAGTCGAAAATAAAAGTATTGTCATTGTACATTCATCTTGCTCTGAATATTTTTGAGCACCATCATTGCTGACATTAACATCAACGAATCATTTTGAAATAGTTTCTTGAATGCAGTCATTTTGGATGTGCAGTGTGACATATTAAATGTCCTTGTTAATATTACTACTTCTTCTCAGTTGCTCTATCTTTAGTTATTTCAGCATTTCCCAAACGATTCTGTACGGTTCCTAAGACAGATTTTTTTTTAATCTTGGAAGATGTTAAGTTAATTTTCCTTTCTGTTGACATTACTTGGTGTACTTTCTCATCTGGAAGGCGTAATGAATTGAATAAATAATAGCATTCCGAATAATTTGCATTCGAGTCTTGCATCATTAAACTCTTAAATTTCCGAAGATTTCATGAATGAAGAACAAAATCTTTTGTGATTAAACTCTGCAAAATTCATCTTCTTCCTCTATTCCTCTTTCTGTTTATTACAGCTAACTTAGCAGTTATTATGATCCTCTCACGAAGCAAATGTGGTATCTCTGGATGCATCGTTTATTACCTAGTGGCAATGGCGGTGTCAGATCTACTGGTCATCCTGACAGCTATCATATTAAACCGCGTTGCTGGGATATACTTTCCGTTCAGTTTTCTCTCAATCACGCCAGTGTGCAGTTTGCGTTCTGCATTTAATTATGGAGTTATTGATAGTTCTACCTGGTTAACAGTCGCTTTCACCATTGATCGTTTTTTAGCCATTTGCTGTCGGGCGCTCAAAATAACATATTGCACCAGGAGGATAGCAACATACGTTGTTGGAATTGTGGCCACATTAAGTTGCATAAAAAATGCATTTGTGTATTTTATACATGAGCCAAGGTACGTGGTAAAAAGTATACCCTGGTTCTGTAACATAAAAGATACTTATTTCACTTCAATTGCATGGACTACATATGACTGGGCTCGTTCAATTTTATCCATTTGCCTCCCATTCATTCTGATTTTGCTGCTCAATGGCCTGACTGTCAGATACATTCTCGTGGCTAATAGAACTCGCCAGAGACTCCAGAACCAGAACATTGGAAAAAATCAGAGTGATGCAGGGCTGGAGAAGCGGAGAAAGTCCATTGTTTTGCTTTTTGCCATTTCAGGCAGTTTCATTCTGTTCAATGCATTGTGCTTTATAATAATCCTGTATGTCCGCATTACCAATCTTATTTATGCCTCCAGTTCCGACTTTAATAATCTTCTTTTTGTCCTCAATGAAAGTGCAATCATGCTTCAGTTTTTGAGTTCCTGCATTAACCCATTTATTTATGCTGGAACTCAAAACAAATTCAGAGCTCAGTTAAAGAATATGGTACAATATCCTTGGAGACTTTTTCTGAAAAGGTTGAACATTTGAAGGTAAGCAGGAGGGAGAGAATGCAATGGTATTGTCAATGAATTAGTAATCCAGAGTTTCAGACCTATACTTAGAATGTACATTGTGAAACGATTCAATGAAGGAGGTCATTGTCATTTAATTTCAAACCAATAAATCTGGAATATAATGCTGGTCTCAATAGCAATGTCTTCCAATCTCTCATACAGAGCAAAGTTAATTCACTGAGGGTCCCCGGGAATAGAAATCTACAACATTCACCAGATTGTGTCTATAAGTGATCCCAATTCCTTTGAAATGTGGTTCACTACGAACTGGTCTCTGAAATATTCTCGAAGATAATTCAATTCAAGGGCCATTGGGGAAGAGAGATTGTTATGATGCTGGGGTCTTACCTCTATGTGAACTAAAACCAAATGCCCAGAAAAGTAAAATATGAGTGAGTGATAGAGATCGCCTAATTTCCACTATTTTAAGAAAAATAACAATTTAGTTTCCAAACAGAACAATAAACAAAACTATTAATAAACTGAACATTCTTTCCCATAACTGAACACAATCGTATTAACATGCTGTTCCAGTAACGCACATATTAAAGTATGACGTTGAGATGGTTCAAATGAGGCAATGGAGACTTACAGATTAGCTCAGAAGGATTTAAAAAGAGAGTTAAGAAGAGCAAGGAGTGAACATGAGCACGTCTTTCGCAGTTAGAATACAGAAAATCCCCAAAACTTTCTATAGGTGTGTGAGAAATAAAAGGATGACGAGGGTAGGAATAGGGCCAGTAAAAGAGAGAAGTGGAAGGTTGCGTGTGGACCTTGTGGAGATCGGAGAGTTGCTAAACGAATATTTCTTATCTGTTGTCGCTCAGGAAAAGGCGAATGCAGTAGATGAGAAGGCTGTGATACTGGATATTAGACTAGTATAGAGGAGGTGTTATCAATTCTAGAAAGTGTGAAAGTAGCTAAGTCCCCCGAGCTGGATGGGATTCAAAGATTATCCAAGGATTCTTTGGGAAGCTAGGGAGGAGACGGCGGAGCCTTTGGCCTTGATTTTTGAATCGTCATTGTCTCTAGGTTTCGTACCAGAGGACTGGAGGATTGTAAATGTTGTGCCCTTGTTCGAGAAGGGCAGTAGAGATGACTCAGGTAATTACAGACCAGTGAGCTGTACATCTGTTGTAGGAAAAATTTTAGAAAGGATTATAAGAGATAGGATTTGTAATCATTCAGCAAGCAACAATTTGATTGGAGATAGTCAACATGGTTTCGTCAAGGGCAGGTCGCTTTTCACAAACGTCATTCAGTTTATTGAGAAAGTAATCAAGCATGTGGATGAGGGTAGGACAGTTGACATGATATACATGGACTTTGTAAAGCCTTTAATAAGGTTCCACATTGTAGGCTTTTGGAGAAAATGTAGAGTCATGGGATTGAGGTTGATTTAGCAGTTTGGATTAGAAACTGGTTTTCTGTAAGAAGGCAGCGAGTGGTGGTTGATGGAAAATATTTAGCTTGGAGTCCGGTTACTTGTGGTGTATCACAAGGATCTGTTTTGTGACAGCTGCTGTTTAACATTTTTTCTAAATTATTTGGACGCCGGCATAGGTGGATGGGTAAGTAAGTTTGTTGTTGACACTAATGTTCGTAGGATGGTGGACAGTATGGAAGAATGTTGCAGGTTGCAGGGGGTCTTCAATAAGCCGCAGGTTTGGGCTGAGACGTAGCACGTGAAATTCAATGCAGATACCTGTGAGCTGATTGAGTTTGGGAAGAATAACGGGAAGGCAGAATACCTGGTCAATGGAAAGATTCTAGGTATTATAGATGTGCAGAGGGATCTTAGTGTCCATGTACATAGACCACTGAAAGTTGCCACCCAGGTTGACAGTGATAATGAAATGTTGGCTTCATTTAATTTTCTCTAATTCTTAATACCATTTCTATAAAATGCATATGTCATTAATCTAATTAAGTCTGCACATATATCTAACATTGGAATCGGTACTGTCCAACCTTATCTTAGCACTGGCTTTTAAAACCGTCATAACATATCTGCTGACACATTCTTACCACCTGAAACATGTACAATTTCTAAATTTAAAGTCAGTAACATAATATTCAATGCAATTGTTTCACGTTTTTGTCTTTACATCTTTTCAAAATGTGACAGGATTTGTGCTAAATGTACACAACAATCTCGAACAAGTTGTTCATAACCTAAACATTAAAATGTTGTCACGCCTGTACGAAACTCAATAACTCTTCTTCGGTAGTGGAGCATTTTCTCTGGTGGATATTTCGTTTCTTTGAAAAGTAGCCAATTGGATGTTCCGTTTTACTTCTTCCTGCATCAAAACACCTCCAACCCCGTTGTCGTTAACATCGATTACAACTTTAAAGGATTTCAACACATTTGATGGGCTAAAACTGGTCAGATGGATAATGTGATTTTCAATTTCTCAAATGCCTCCTGCCATTGTTATATACACTGAAATTTTGTGTTCTTCTTTAGTAAATCTTTTAGTGGTTCCACCACACTGCTGAAGTTTGATGCAAATTTTCGGTAGAATCTATTCAGTCCGAAATCTTGCCACATCCTCTTTCTTTGAAGATGGATGTGGAATGTTCTTTAATGGCCTTCATCTTCACGTTCCATGAGGTCATCTTCCATGTCCGAATGTATGTCGTAACAACATCACCTCTGTCTTCGTGAATTCTGTATTCTTTGTATTTGTTTTGCCAATTTCATTTTCCATAATTGTTCGAAGGGTTCTGCCAACTGTATTATGTGATCTTTCCATGAATCGTTGAAGATCACCACATAATCAAGGTATACAGCACAATTATTTGATCTTAATGCAACTCTGTTCGTAATCTTTGGAACGTTGCTGGTGCATTCTTGATTCCAAAGGACATAACTTTGAATTGCGATAACTCATTTGGGGTTACAAATGCAGAAGATTCTTTCACTTTCTGTGATAAGGTTAATTGCCAATTACCACGCAATAAGTACAAATTCATGGTGTAAGCAGCTTACCTGACTTTCTCCATGCAGTCCTCCAACCTTGATACTGAATAGGAGTGCAATGAGCTGCAGCATTCACCTTCTTAAATAGTTGAATTCCATCAGGTTTGGGAACTAGAACGATCGGTGAATTCCATTGAGTTTAACTCAGTTTGATGGCATCTCCATTAAGCATTGAATCCATTTCCTTTTAGGCCTGTGCAGCTTTTAAAGGATTAAGCTTGTGGGTAAGTTGGTTTATTGGGATATAATTCCCTTTTACGAGATCGTGCACCATAGTAATAGTCCTCCCCATTCTATTCATGCGTGTGTCCTCATACTGCTGCAACAAACATTTCGATCACTATCCTATCGCATTTTTCTACGACTTCCTCGATATTTAATGTACTTTGAGGCACATCAAAATCCACGCCATCTGGACATCATTCTGCACCGAGGAAAGCAGTAACTAACACCTTTTCTCAAATTTCCTGTCGCTCTTATCGTATGGGTATCAGTGCATTGACAAAACATACCTGATATGTTTTTTGTTATCTATATGGCATCATTAAAAGATAGATTCCCGGATTCAACTGTTTTCCCAATTTGATATGGACCACTAAATATCGCTTAAAAGGGATCTACTACCGCTTGCAACAGTACTAATTGCTCGTCTCCGGATGAAGATGTACATGTTTTACGGTTTTTCACTAAATCCTCCTTCATTCTATGCAGTGCCCTCTTTCTGGTGTTGTCTAACTAATTCATGTACATCGTGTATTCTCTCGCTTATCTCAGTTATATGTTCTAAGTGCGAGATCTCTGACTTCTTTATGTAGTTTCAATGTTCCACTCACTTCATGTCCAAACATTAATTTAAATAGAATATACTGCGTAGATTCGTTTGTGTCTTCTCTCATAGCAATGAATATGAATGCAATACCTTTATCACTATCATTTGAGTCTTGAAATGGTCTTCAGGATGTGATGACATATTTTCGAGACGCCCTGAGATTCGGGGGAGGGTAGGGAAGAAGTACGCATTTGATTTAAAGTGCTTGAATTTAAGATATCCATTACTTCCTTAATTAGTCTAGGAGTAAAATTAGACGCTTGGTCTGACTGAATCTCTCTTGGTAGCCTATACCGTGTGAAGGAAGCTATTAAGTCCTCTGCTACTCTTTTTCCCTCATTACTCGGCAATAGAATTCGTAGGTGCATCCACAATGGTGAGCAAATATTGGTTCACACTCTGGTTTTAGGAAGGGATCCTACACAATCAGAACGCATGTGAAAGGTTCTTTGAATGCGAGAATTGGCAACAAAGGTTTTGGTTTTATTACTGCCTGCGACTTACCTATATTTGACACTGATGGTATGTGTGACACGAATTAATGACATCATTGTGCAGTCTAGTCAGTTCAACTGCTTTTGCAACTTAGCCTGAGTGTTCCTCATAGCTACATGTACATCATCTGGTAATGCATGTGCTACCGATAATACTTCCTGTCTGTACACTACCGGTAACACAATATTCCGCACATTTCGACTCTTAAATGACCTGCCATGTTCGCCGTTTTCATCCTAGAATTCTATCCTTAAAATAATTTCCATCGAGAATACATTGTGATTCCATTGCTGGGTTTGCAACACAACATATATCAATTATTGTCTAGTCTTTCCGTTGTCAGTTCATTAGCCTTTCAGGAAAAAATATCCCTCCTTGAACCGTCACTTGTTCAGGTTTTTTCCTGTTCCTTAAGAAAACTGAAACTCAACACAATGAAACTCAACTCCTTCGACTTTCTCTGACGTTTTTCCTTCTGGCTGAAACTTATAACAGTGGAGAATTTGTTACTACACAATCTGGAATAAATCAATGGTAGTTGACTTTTAACCCTCGATTCCCTGATTTACCGATCACTTTTCCACCGCAAGGGGCGTCACTCCCAACTTGGATCCCGTCACCTCATTACCAGAAACAAATTGGCAATAACTCCCACTGTTACTTCCACAGTCTTGATTGCCTCTGTAACCTGATGTTGCACAAAGAAATGTAAAATTTCCGCCATCTAGTCTATAAATTATCACCACCCGGGTAACATTTCGGAAAGAGTTCGTCTATTACTATTAGTGAGTGATTAAGATTTTAATTCCCTTCTACACCTGTTCTTCCTAAATAAACCTTACCCACAGAGGTGAGGTCTTTGCAGTGATTGGGCACCTTTCTTGATGTTTCTTTTACAACTTGCACTTATCCCACTGGTTTAGCCTCTTTTCCCACAGTGGCTTCCTTCAACAACCAGCATTGTAATTTAATTTGTCACGCCTTACAGATGTAGAAACAGTTGAAACCTTTCATCTCCTTTGCACACCCTGAGGCTTCTTTTTTCACCTGTGTCAAACTGCCACCAGTGTTCTCCATTTTTCTATTTTTTAGTGATGGATTTCCCCGAGAGAATTTATGTAAATCATGGGATGAAATTCCTGTCCGAAGATAAATGTAACTTTATGCAACAACACATATTCATCTGCCTTCTCTGCCATTCTTCTCACTTCTTGACCTATTGGTTCATTCACATGAGTTTTTTGCCATCTCTGGAAATAGATTATTAAACTTCTCCAGCAGAATAATTTCTCATAGAGCCTCATAGGTCTGAACAATTTTTAAGGCCCACACACATTTATCAATTGAACATTACTATGTTCAATTCGTTCAAACTCAGCATAAGTCTGACGTGGTTCCTTCTTTATGCTTCTGAACCGCTGTCTATCCGCTTTTGGTACCCATTTTCAGCTACTTAAAATAGACTTTTTGCCATCTGCGTCACCTCTTGACCCGTCACAGCTCTGCAAATACCTCAGTTTTTCTGCCTATCAGCTGGGTCTGAACTAGCATTAGCCACAATTTCTCTTGCCTCTCTTTATCTCCATGCAGTATTTCAAATGATGTTGCACAAAGAAATGTAAAATTTCAGTCCATTTGTCTATAAATTATCACTAATTCATGTCGAATCTGTCCAAATCCATGACTGGATTTTATAAGGTTTCGACTTCATCCTCATCAAAATGTGCTATTATTTTGAAATATCCATAACTTCTCCTTTCATCTTCATTGTGTTAACTGGAATTTCCTGACTAATTAGCAGTTTCTGAAGTTCAATTTCTATCTCTCTTTCTTATCTCTCTCTCTCTCTCTATGTCACCGCCACCACCCCACTCTCTTTTATTCAGCAAGTACCTTTTCTCCCTTTCTTTATCTTTTAACTGCAACCCTGTGGTCCAATTGCAATGTAATTCTTTCTAAAACTACTGCACTGCTCTGTTTCTCCGAAATACCTAAGTGCTTGAAAAACTGTACTAAAAGTCCAGCTTTCCTTTTGTCCAGAGATAAACAGATTTCTAACCTATTTGATACCATTAAATTTCAATCCTCTATCTGTCTTTCAAAACTTCCTTGGCAGATTTGGGAAGCATCCTCAAACCTGAGAATCGCTTTCTCAATGATAACATTGCTAAAGAGCCATATCCCTCACTTTTAATTTAACCAACCACAAGTAACAAAATTAAACAAATTTTCTTATGTAAGTTTTGTTTAAAGATCTAAGGCATTAATCAGCAAGTATTTAAATTTGTTGGGATCATTTGTACCCCAATTCATTTCAAATCTGTCCAAATCCCTGACTGGATTTTTCTAAACCTGTCCACGTCTGTCCAACACTCGGATGAGGAGCCACCAAACCTTTACAACCCGAATGTTTACCTTTTCTACTAACTAAACCAGACACCAGAAAAGCTCGGCTCGAATCGCAATCTCTTAAAGTTGGAGTGACAAGGAGCTCCTAAATTCCACTATTTAAAAAAAAATCTTCCTCTAAAAGTGAACATTAAACAAAAATGACTATTCACAAATCTAAGACCCCCTTTCTGTTATTTGTATGCACTCTTAACCAACTCTGCAATCATAATCTCTTCCAGCAAGACACTTATTAAAATTACATCAAAATAATGCCAAAACCACACAGTTTCTGGCTTCATCTGTGTATTCCCTCTTCCTGCTGTTGATCTCCGCGAGGCGTCTTCTTTCATTTTATTGTGAGCATGAAAAGGTACTTTTCATAGAGCGCATTCTCTAATTTCTTTGAGAGCAAGATCTTAGATTGTCAATTACCTCACCAACGAGTTTCTCCTTTCTCGGCAATTGTTCATTCTAAGCATTTTTCAAAATATCCATGTCATTTTCTCCCAGGTATCGATCGTCTGATTGGTTCGATGTTGGGAAAGCAATAAATTCAAACTCAGTTCTCTTTTAATATGCTGGGACATCATTTAAACTGATTTGGTAAATTTGAATTGTTGTCAAGACATCAACCAAAAATCGGATATCCATTCCACAGCTAATTTTTACATATCTTTAGTGACTCTGGGAGTGCCATCTAGTCATATATACGCAGGTGCCTGTACGTTTAGGGTGGTGCTGGAATAACACAGCCAGTCAGGCAGCCTCCGAGGAGCAGGATAAAAAGCATCCTGCTCCTCGGATGCTGCTTGACGTGCTGGGCTTTTTCAGCATCATTTTAATCTTGACTCTAATCTCCAGCATCTGCATTCCTCACTTCTGCCAAGGTGCTTGTAAGCTGTCAGTTCAGAACAGATTTCCCTGTCTCTTAAAATTACATACATTCCTTCAACTACATAACATGGTGGAGAGTTACAATTGGATGTGGGGCCATTTCGCGCTTCTACTGTGGTAATGTGTACTGAATAATGGATCAGGAAACAATTTTGAAGGATTTGGCGTGAAAGGATAATTTTTCATCGCCGGTGCAATTTATTGCTTTGCCTTTTCCTCAACATCCATGGAGTTATTGTTTACATCAAGAAATATTAGTGGGAAGGCTTTGAATCACAACGTATTTCACTTCAGAAATATCGTGAAGGTAAATAATTTATCCAACAAACCATATACACAACCTGAACAACATCTGCACAGATCTGTTTTTTTTTACAAGGACTTCAATAAAACTTAATAAACTAATGAGTTTTCTGGAACCTGGAATGAGTCGTTGAGATTCTAAATGAGCTCACAGTATCTGATATAAATGAATGAAGTAGCAAAAGGTGTGCAGTTTGCCATTTACTGTCCCGTCATTGCAGCAATCGGAGTTCCTGGTAAATTACCGAGACACTGACTGCACAACTGATAGGTAATCAGCAGCAAATGAGATATTTCAGTAGAACCACTTCTCCACTTTTTACGTACTCTCTCTCCGATTTAATGTCTTTTCATTTCCCCTTCACCACTGTACTGAATTTCATTTAATTGTGATAATTGTTTTTCTCCACACTTGCATTATTCAATATTTCAAACTCTCCTACTTTTATCGTTTTTGACAAAACATGAGATTAGCATGGAATTTCGCCATGTTATCATGTTTATTTCAAAATCCTAGGTATAACGTTTCTTCACAAAGCCCCTATAATTTGGTGTTTAGCTTTATTGTGTCTCCCGAGACATTTATAACTTCGTTGTCCTAATTACATGATTCCTCGAGTTTCGTGATTGCATCTTACCAGATAAATGTAGTCCTCATATGCAATTGGCCCAGTTTCTGCAGTGGATTGGGATAATGTTATCATGACGTCAATTCTGTTCATGTAGTTGAATTAACGAAGCCTTAATGTTATGTAAATTAGTTCTGTCGTCACACTAAAATTCACATGTTATTTTCATAATGAAAATTACGTCCTGTTCTGTTA
This sequence comes from Hemiscyllium ocellatum, assembly GCF_020745735.1. Taxonomy (NCBI): domain Eukaryota; kingdom Metazoa; phylum Chordata; class Chondrichthyes; order Orectolobiformes; family Hemiscylliidae; genus Hemiscyllium; species Hemiscyllium ocellatum. Next base: position 5,562,940 of record NC_083427.1, read on the forward strand.
TTTGAGTGAGTTGCCATATTGTTTACAGCGTGCAATTCTTTTTTTTTGCGATATTGAAAACTACAAAGAAGTGACACGATGAATGAAAATTGAGATTTGTTGATGGAAAAAATATATGACTGAATTTAGTTATGAAAAATATTAAGGAGACTGTATATAACACCAAGATAATGACCAAGTCTTTTTATCCGTCTGTCTGGAATGTTTGATCACATTTCCATGGCTCCATTCTCTGAGACAGAACTTGAATCTCAGTGTTTGCAACTGAAGTAATAAATTTCCACTGCAAGAAAAACATGAAATGATTTTGCATAAACATCGTTGTTGTGACATTTTTATGGATTACTGATATATGTCATTTTCTTTTTCTGCAACACTGGATCCTTCAGCATGTTTATCCTTCACAACATTCGCTGCAGATGATGACTGTTTCATGGCTGATTTCCTTTCTTTTCATGTTTTTTTCCCCACACAGAAATGCTCAGACACGATCTTCACTATATTTTCCACACTGAGTAACATTCCATAGATTGCACTAACTCTCACAGGCATAGTGCACTGGTTCTTGCTTCAAATGTCCACTCACTTATTATTATTTAACAATCCAGGCAATAATGCTCGAGTATTGAGCTACAATATGGTTTAATACTGTCTGCACCTTGCTTTTCTTTTGCAGTCCATCCAATCGATATCTACAAAACCCAATTCGTTACGTGGTGTTGGGTCTCACATTTACAACTGAGATCGACTTAACATGTCCCTTTCAAATGGAAGATAAAACTATTGTGATTTTGCATTCATCTTGATCTGAGAAAAACGTTGTACATCTTACTTGCTGTCCAACCATGTGTCCAACAATCAATCGTTTTATAATAGCTTATTGAATGAAGTCAATTTGAACATACAGTGTGACATACTCAGTGCCCATATTGCTTTAATTGCTTATTGTCGGTTGCTTTACATTTGTTTTGTATATTTTCGACAATTATCTGTAATGCTACCAAGTCAGTTATGTCTTAAATATTAGAAGACGCGAAAATAATTTGCATTATATTGACATTTATTTCTTGTATTTTCTCATCTGGAAGTCATGATAAATTGGATAAATACCATTGACTGGTTTTAAGTGTAATTTACAATTGAGTTTTGCGTTATGAAACTTTCAAATTTACAATTCCATTGCAGAAGATTGGTTTATTTTCAGAGTAAAATCTGCAGCATTTAGTTTCTTTTTTTTCACTCTCTTTGTACCTATTACAGGTAGCTAAACAGTAATTGTGATCGTGACTCGATGGAAGTGCGGTATCTCCAGATGTATTGCTTATTACCTAGTGACAATGGCGGTATCATAAATACAGGTCATAGTGACAGCTGTCATATTAAATCGTATTGCTGGAATTTATTTCCCATCATTTTTTTCTCTCAGTCACACTAGCGTTCAGTGTGTGCTCTGCTTTCAATTATAGAATTATTGATAGCTTTGCTTGGTTAACAGTCAATTTCACGATCAATTTGTATCCATTTCTTGTCTGATGCTCAAAATATCATTGCACCAGGAGAAAAGCAATGCGTGCTGTAGGAATTATGACCACATTAAGGTGCACAAAAATATATTTGCATATTTCACATATGAAACGAGCAAAATAGTTCAAAATATACATTAGTTCTGCAAACGTAAAGATATATCTTTCACTTCACTTGCATGGACTGCATATGATTAGATTAGATTAGATTACTTACAGCGTGGAAACAGGCCGTTCGGCCCAACAAGTCCACACCGACCCGCCGAAGCGCAACCCACCCATACCCCTACATATACCCCTTACCTAACACTACGGGCAATTTACCATGGCCAATTCACCTGACCCGCACATCTTTGGATTAGATTTGTTCAATTCTAATCACTTGTCTCCTATTCATTATGATCTTACTGCTTATCGCTCAGACCCTTCGCATATGTTCTCGTGGCTAATAGAGCCTGCAGGAGACTGCAGACTCAGAAGAGGGGGAAGTATCAGCGCGATGCAAAGATAGAGAAGCGGAGAAAGTCAGTCGTTTTGCACTTTGACTCTTCAGGCAATTTCATTCTGTTCAATGTATTGTACGTTATAACAATACTGTACGTCTGTATTGGGAATCTTAGTTATGCATCCCGTTCTGACTTTAATAATGCCTCTTTTGTTCTCAGTGAAAGTGCATTTATGTTTCAGTTTTTGAGTTCCTGCATCAACACATTTATTTATGCTGGAACCTAGAATAAATTCAGAGCTCAGTTAAATAATTTGGTGGAATATCCCTGGAAGCTTTCCAAAAGTATGTCAAGACTTCAAAGTCAGAAAAATGGAGAGAGCGAAGTTTTATTGTCAATACACTAGTAATCCAGAGCATCAGACGAACAGTGTCAGCAAATCTGGTGGAATTCTTCAATGAAGCATGCCATTGACATTGAAATTCAAACTAATAAATCTGGAATATAATGCGAGTTTGAATAATAGTGACATCCAAGCTCTCATGCACTCCCAGGTTCATTCACCAAGGGCCTCTACGGATGGACATCTGCAAAGTTGATTTGATTCTGTCTACGTGTGACCCCAATTCAACTGAATTACGCTTGGCTACGAACTGTCCGCTGCAATAGTCTGGAATACAATTCAGCTTAAGGGCCACTGGGGGCAGGCCATGAGTCTTGCATTTTTAAGAAATGCCCATGGCAGGAAATGATTGTCGAAAAAAAAAGGATACATTATATTCCAACAGCTCCTTTTCTTAACCAGGTGTCGCCTCGAGAAATGTATCCGAAAGACCAGTTAACAAATTGAAGCCTGACCATCTGGGATTTGTGTTAAACTGATCTTCAATGTAATCTAAAGATCTCAATTAATTAATTGTCAATTCTACAACCTCTCATTATGAGGGAGTCGCTGTCGTCAATTTGAAACAATTTCCTTTCTAAAGTTATCAGGGTTCTTGTGGCGCGGGTTCAATTCCGCTGTCTGCTCTAGCGTTTTCCAATAACATAATTGTAGTGATAGATCTGCACCTCCATCTCTGAAGGATCCAGTGCCACTTATGCCACAGTTGCACAGTAAGATTTCTAAATAAATTGATGGGGAAATATCATTGACCAGGACTGCTTGTCTTTTGTCTGCAAAGTGTTATTTAAAATATTTTGATTAATCTTTCTCATATTTAGCTTTATTGCCATTAAAGTTGCTACTTCCCTGCCAAAACAAAGCAATACAATGAGTGAAAATAATTTGTCAGTTTAGCACATCTGTAAATGTTATCATGCAAAATCAAACCATACCAGGGATTGTATTTATTTACCTAAATCTTTTGGCTTTGTAAAATGCTAAGCAGTACATCCAATGACTTGGGATCCAAGGGGCGATGTTAGGGTTATTTCTCACTACATAGAGGCACAAACTGTTAGATAATGGTGAATGTGGGTTGTTTGAGAAGAGATACTCAAAGCCCATCACTGCAATGATGGACGTAACTGAGATAAGAGCTTTTGAACAAGAATAGAACATTCCGCCATTTTTACGATCATGATTGACATGTGGCATGACAGCGTATGCCTGTGGCAAGGCCATAACTCTTGTTTACAACAAAAACTATCTCATATTCAAAAGTAGCGATAGATCTAACATTAACTAAATTTTGTGGAAATGAGTTTTGAACATCTATCGCCCTCTGTGCATTGAAGTGCTTCTGAGCATCTCTCCTGAATGATTGAACGGAATTCTTAGACTATTTATTCCCCATCTCCTGAATCTCCAAACAATAGAAATAGTTAATGTTTACCTACCCTGTCTTTTCCCTGTTAATATATTGTCAACTTCCTTGAGTACACCCCTTGACTTTGAAATTCAAAGTAATTCATCCGGAGAGCCTGTGTTGTTTGTTGGAAGCTTGGCAATGTTGTTGGACTTTCTTGTTCATAAATCTAAGTTTACTAAATAATCTCGATGTAACATAGTTTTTACTCGCAGCATTTACTTTCAAATTGCATAAAATCTTTATTGGTGTCTCGTCGTTATTTGTATCCAATATGTTCTCTGCATGTGGATTGGTGTTGATTGTTTGGATAGACATATGGACGAGAATGGAATAGAGCAGGTTAGATGGGCTTCGGATTCGTTTCACAGGGCAGTGCCACATCGAAAGCCGATGTACCTGTACTGAGTTGTAATGTTCTATGTTCTATCTATGTGTCTAAATGTGTGTGTGCTTCTCGCTAGTTATGTTACTGTGCGTCACATATACTGTGTGTTCTTCTGGTGCATTCGTCGTTGACTGTCTTTCCGATTTCTCATCATATCGCTTTGGATATTCTTTAGATCAGCTTTGAACGTGAGAACTTGGACTGCTTTGAAAACTCCACAATCAAACGTTGTACTAATGATCATTAAATTAGCTGTTGCAAATCTTCATTTGTAAAGGAAGCAACATTATCGTGGTCTTAAGCAACGGGGTGATATTCCACGCTTTGGTTATTAGAGGGTTGCTAGCAACTGTGTGCATAAAATAAGAGCAAACTATTCTAATCCACTTCCTCACATTAATTGAATTCATTCAAAGTCACTTCACTGCTACTGTGAAACTTCAGAAAGTCATTATCGAATATACAGAAGCTTTTTTTAATTATTATTTTACTCTGATTTTAGGTTTTGTTACGATAATATGTTTTGCGGGGCGCTGCATAAGTGAGATTTTAAATGTGCAGTGTATTAAAAATCACCACAGCTGAATGTTTGTTTGATCTGTACCCATCCAAGCGATTTGGCTGCACAGATTTCACAGCTCTCACATTCTCAAAATTGCCCATCTCTTGAGATGTGATGACCCTCGAGTAAAACCACGATCAGTCATCTCGCTTTAATAGGAGGTCAATTTAAGGTGAGAGGAGAAAACTTTAAATAGTACCAACGCCTAACCTTTCCAGAAGATGGTTGTGTAGGGAATGGACTGTCAGCGGAAGTGACAGATCCGGGTGCAGTTACAACATTTGAAAGACATTTAAACAGTTGAATAAATAGGAAAGTTTCAACAGGCTCACGCTGAAGTGTAATTCGCATGAGATACAGAGAGAGATAGTCAATTGGATTCAAATTGGGCTCGAAGGCGCGAAGAAGACGGTGATGGTTGAAGGTTGTTTCTTGGACTGGAAGCCCGCGACAACTAATGGTGTGCCAGAGAGGTCTGTGCAGGGACCTTTGATACTTGTTGATTACATAAATGACCAAGATGTGAACCTACAAGACACAATTATTAATTTGTGGGGAAAATAAATTAGGAGGTATCGTTGATAGCGTGAAAGGGGGTCAAAAATTGCAGCAGGTTCTTGATCAGATGGGCAAGTGGGCTGAGGACTGGCAATTACAATTCAATGCAGATATGTCTGAGGTGTTGCATTTTGGAAAGTTAAATCAAGGTAGGACTTACATAGAAAATGGTAAGATCCTGTGGAGCTGTGTGGAACAGAGGAACCTTGGTTCAAATACATAGTTCTTTCACATTGGCATTACAGATCGACAGGTTGGTGAAGAAAAGATTTAGCATGCTGACCTGCATCTGTCGAGGCACTGAGTAAAAGAATGAGACGTTATTCTACTGTTGTGTTTATTGTTGGTGATGCTACACTTGGAGTATTGTTTACAGTTTTAGTCACCCTGTTGTAGTAAACACATAGTTAAACGAGAAAGAGTGGAAAAAGATTTACGTGTATGTTACCAAGACTAGTTGATCTTTTTTACAAGGAAAGGTTGGTCAAGATGGGACTTTACTTCTTGGAATTTAGGAGAATGAGGGGTTACCTCATTTATTTGTAGAGACCCATGAGGGTCATAGATATCATGAATGCATTTTGACTTTTTCCCAGGGATGGAGATTTGCAAACTAAATGCCATAGGTCTAAGCATGGAGAGGTAAAGATTTAACATAGACCTGAGGGGCAACGTTTTAATGCAGAGAGTGATGCATATATGGAATGAGCTGTCACAGAAAGAGACTGAGGTAGGTACAATATCAACATATTTTTAAAAAATGGATAGGTACATAGACGGGAAAAGTGTCGAGTGATGTGGACCAAATGCCGACAATTGGAACGAGCTGAGTGGCCATCATAATCAGCATGGATCAGCTTGGGCCGAAGGGTGCACTTTAACACTCTGTGACTCTATGACTCAAAAAAGAAAAAGGTCATATGCAGAGTAGTGGAACTGGGTTAGTTTGCGAAACGTCGTCAGCATGTACAGGTTAGATTAAAGGGTCTGTTTCCGTGCTGTATGACGCTACGGCTACCTGACTGATGGTCATCTCGAACTATGACAACTTAAAAAATTTTAACATGTATATGATTCCTCTCCACATTCCTGAATCTGCATTTTTCGCCAATTTGATATTTATGTCATCGCATAACGGTTCCATGACACTTCTTCACCTTCAAACGCCTTTACCTTTAAAGGGCTTGAGGCAGTTAACAGGTTGTATTTATACATAAGCTGGTTATTCCTTCTGTCAGTTATCTGTCTCTGTCCTTCTTTGTAACCTGCCAGCCTGTATATCTGATCAACTTTGTTTTTCTCTGATGCTTATTGTTTCTTTCTGATTGAAGACACTCTGGGATGGAACGTTTCTCTGTCTAGTGACGATAATAATATCAGGATTGTTTCCAATTTGCTCCTCCCTGCGATATTTCTAAACGACAATTATGATGGTGAAAGGGATTAGAAGTCAATAAAATAATTGAAAACTCAAGTCATTACGTATTCGAGCAGGTTCTTGTCTCTGATAGACAAAGAATGCATATTTTAAGCGTCCAATTTGCAGTCTCCAGAGATGAAGCACTTCTGCACCGGGACAGATAAGGAAACGGAGAACTGTTCTCTCTTGAAGAATGGGAAGTTATAATTTAACTGAGCTGTTTAAAATTCTGAGACATTTGAGCAAACTGCATTATCAGCAAATTTCTGCCAAAAACTACAGAGCAAAAACTTAACTTAGAAAAGCAACGTTAGACTTTTCAATGCAGCTTATGTTTCAGCTATTTAGTGGACTGCTGTGAGTGCGGTAGAAACTGCGTTAAATCATATGGCTACATATTAAACAGTTCCAAACAAAAACAAACATAAGCAAGGCGTGGAATAAATAGCTACACATAAAATTCAAACTGAATTATCTCTCTACATGTGCTGCTCAGATTTTGTTCATTGCGAATATTAAATGTCACTTTAAATAAGAAAAAGGTTCTGCCATTGGTTTTTCATCAAGCAAGCTTTTTGTTTTACATTTCCAAACTGAATGAAGTAATACTGTGCATATCCTTGGTTCTAAATTTAAGGACACCTGCTTGGATTGATTCTGATGATGACCTGAATTTGTGCCACAAACATAACTTCAGAATTTGTTTACAGTAAGTAACTTTGAGAGATTGTTGTGAACATAAAGTTGAACGTCAAAACGATATAGACTGTTCGGTTGAAAGGGTATCAAGTGGAAGATGAAATTTAATTCATCAAACAGTAAAGAGCTTATTTATTGTTCAGGAAAGTTTAAACAATACTCAAAGAGGACATGTTTCTACAACGCCTTCAAAAGCAATGCAGAAGCAAAGGCTTTTGTTTTCAACTGTGCATAGGTTGGAGAACACGTAATTGAACATAGATGCCCAGTTGAAATTCGCATAAAATATTCCGGAATTTATACATTGACACGCTGAGAAAACGTACAAAATAAATTACATCAAACCAGTGTAACACAGTGACTTGCCTAAAATGACGAATTCTATTCTGTTATGAACCCTACTCTTTGACAAAACTTAGAAATATTGGCTGGAGTCCATTAAATATCAATGAGACCATTTCGGGGGAGGCGGCAGAGAAGTTGGAACTGTTCTTTCCTGCAGAACACGATGTTGTGATTTAGCTGAGGTCTTCAAAATCCTGAATGAGTTGGGAAGAGCAGGTAGTCAGACAGTTCCTATTGATGAAAGGACGACCAAAGCAAAAGGTCAAAAAACATCATTATAATCGCTTAATTCATCTAGTTTGGCACAAAGTCATTCAGCCCATCGAATCTGCACGAATCCTTTGACGAATGTACCAGCAGACCGAGCCCTAAACCTACGTATGCATTTACCGTGGCTAAGCTGCGCATCTTTGGATTGTGAGAGGAAAGTTGCACAGCCGATGGTTACCCAGACACACATTGGAAAAAAATCCCTGTTTACAGTCGCCAAGATTGGAATCAAAACCAAGTTCCAAATGCTGCGAGGTTGTCCTGCTAACTATTGAGCGGCCTTGTCACCAGTTGATAGCAAATACTGTTTTAAAAAGAAAATCTACTTGGGATATTTAATGCACCGCTAAAGAGCACTATAGCATTCAAAAGTGAATAGGCAACCAGCCTGGTATTTTCCTTTGAAACCATAGTTTTCCTTTATCAGTGATGGTGTTTGTTCGTTTTGTACAATAATCAGACCAAACTATCCAGGCATCACCCACATTCCGCTGTATGCTACTAACGCTTCGAACAGTTATTCTGTCATATGTTACACACTTCAGGTAGCGTCATCATCGTATTCACATCGATTCCTTCTGTCGAGCCTTGCATATTTTTTTCACTTTTGGCAGGTCAAATTCAACTCAGTTCTGATCTTAAAGTTTAAAAGTAAACCTTTATTGAAAATCATCCATTCTCAGGCCAATGGTATTGACCGAATTTATTTATTTATTTCTAATTTCAATCAGGAAACAATTCGGGTTAGTTTCGAAAGTGTGGCGCATAACTGGAACGATCTGCCAGTGAATTGGTAAAGTCGACTAAAAATGCAATACATAAACTACATTTTGGCAGATATATGGATAGGAAAGATTTAGAGGGAAATAGATCAATTACAGACACATGGGGCAAGTTTAGTTTTGTAAACTTGGTCGGCATGGATGACTTCGGGCAAAGAACATATTTCTATGCTGTATAGTTCTATGATCCTGTGATTGTAGACACACTTCTGATGAAAGTATGGGCATAAGGAACGCTGCCGTTATTCTGAGAGGAAGGAAAAGGGGCAAGGCAGTAGTGTAAAAAATATAACTCTCAAGGCTAATGAGACCGCCAAGGGCGGGTGTTGAGTAAGGGTAGGCAGGAAATTTTTATCGAGAGCAAGGGAAATCATAAAGTCTGGAAAAAAATAACTCTGTTTCTCTCTCCCCAGTGTTACTGGAGCTGTTGAATTTTGACGGGATTTTCAGTTTTTATTTCGCATTCCCAACATCTGCCGTATTTTGATTTTATTTGATAGCATTTTGAATTGGGTTATGCTGTTGTGTGCAGCATTTTCGCCACACACGCGACAGGCAATCACCAACCAAAGCAAAACTGGATCTAAACATTTTCCCTTGTCACTTAATGGAATTGCCATTGCTGAATACCTTATAATCAACTTGGTGAAGGTTACTGTGTACGAATATATTCAATTGTAAGTCAAGAGCTGGGAATTATGCAGACAGTATTTCATTTCCTGATTTCCCATTGTATTCCACCATTTAAAAGCAACCTCAGAAGTGAGGAGGAATACCAAATACTTACCTGGTTCAGTGCAACTCAAGAAGCTTAAATTTTCAGGACAAGATTGCTCACTTGATTGGAAGCCTATCCAAAACTGACACATAGTGGCAGCAGTCAACACTATTAAGAATGAACTCTGCACTAATTAGACAAGTTCCTTCCATAGTAACTTCTAAACCATTAACCTTAACACTTAGAAGGGTAGGGCAGAAGACTTATCAGAACACGAATGCATATAAGTTCGCTTCCAAGACATGCGCTATCCTTAAATCTAACTATAGCAGCATTCTGTTTCAGTAGCTGCATCAAAATCTTGATACCACCTTCCTTTCGCCCTGTGAATGTACCTTGACACCAGAACCATAGATCTTGAAATAACAGCTGATTGCCACCTTCTCAATGAACAATTGGGACGGACCCATCTCAGCGAACTAAGACAATATCCCATGAATTAATTGAGTAGGGAATTATCGGTGATGGGAAGAAGGCAGGAGAATGGATTCAAAAGCATAATATCATAATCTAATGGTGGACAAACTGAATGCGCCGAACTGGCTAATTCTGCTCCTATATCTTGTGATCTCATGGCTAAGAATTATTGAAAACCCATTCAGAGCCCGGCACTGGTGTAAGGAGTTGAAATGTTTCCTTCGATACTACAGGATTGTTTGATTCTCCCTGACTCAGCAAAAATAGCTCTGTACAAATGAATTGAAATGAGGCTTCCTCATATTCAACACTTAGGTCACATTGTAACATCCTTTTTGCAACAAAAAGAAAATTACATGGCAATGAACTGAGGAATTTCCAGGAAATTTTTGATGTAGATATTATCATAAAATGAAACGTTTACAGTTGAACGCAATAAGTTGGTACCACACTATATCACATCAAGTCTTTCACAGGAATGCAGTTTGATGCGATTTGTCGTCCACATTCCATTCATTCTCATCACTGCAAAGCATTCTAGTTTATCATTGACTGAGAAATTCTGAAAGATTGCATCCGATAACACTTCCATAAAGTTATGTTAATATCATTAAGAGAAACTGTTTTGTCCTCCACATGAACAGTCGAAATATAACGAATGTTATCCGATTTAGATAGTCACTGCTTTCTGCACCTTCATTTTCATTTCTTGATGTCAAAATATTCCCAAGAGCAGGTCACGCGTTAAGAATATGCTAACATTGAAAATTCTTAAAAATCATCTATTTTCAATTCATCAAATTGTGAAAAACCTTATCTGCATTTGATTTGTCAACCCTTTTGAAGTAAAACATGGGTTTCTCTTATGACACTACAGGAGAGAACAAATGCTCGGGTTGACCAATACCAATTCATAGAACTATCTGACATCATGGAAACAAGTGGAGAATCTTTATTTTGCTCTTTCTTTGGGTGTAATCTCTATTCTGTGCTAAGAAGAGTGATACTGTGCAAAATACTCGAGGTATGTCATGAACAATGTTTTCTTGAGACTAATCCTAGATTAACGAAAACAAGCATGCAACTAAGTGAATGGTTCAACAGCATTTGAGAAGAGAGAATTAAAGTTGACATTTTCCATCGAAAGACTCTTCTTTCTAAACTTCCAAATATAAACTCCCAATTCCACAATTATTTTTGTTTCTTTTCCACAGATGGTGTCATGGCTGCTGCGTTTCTCCAGCAGTTTCTGATTTCAAATTATATTCCATTCATAGGCAGTATTTTGTTATTCCAAAACAACCTAAACCTATGAGTAAAACTCTGTGATAATCCTAAAGATTCTTCATACTCTGCAAGAAATTTCTCTTCATCTGAATCTTAAATAGATAATGTTGGTTTCAAGAGAGCATTTGTCACAGTTCTAGAGTCACTAGGCAGGAGAAACTATCGAACTGTATATCCTCTCAGAACAGAAACATTTTCTTCCATGTTTAAATGAGTTCACCTCTGATGCTTCAAAACTATCAGTAATATGGGTGCAGTTGCCTTGTTCGCTCCTTCAGAGACATCAAGATCGAATAAGAGGCAAATACAAAATTGATGCCTGGTAATAGCTAAGGAATTATAAATGAAACCATTTCCATGTCATTCTGTCACTTCACACAGATCTGGCAGATCAGCAACTGCTCATGGTGAGACCAGTAATGAGTACCCAGGATGTGAATGGCCTAACCGACGGGATAAAGGACATTCTCTGTACATTGGAACATTGTGATCAACGAATTGGACATAATTCGAAAGGATGATAAGCATAAGTACCAACCACATAGTTCTTCAGTATCTTGAATTCATCAACAAAAGCAGACAACTGCTGCGACGGAAGAACACCCATCTTAGTCTGGAGGGGGAGTAGGACATGAAGAAGAAGTTACAAGATTTCACTGTGTCCTACACTCAAGTTTGTACCAGAGGAGCGATAGCAGAGTTAAATATCACCCAGAGCAGCACAGACCAACTTTACAAATTTAACCAGGCAGTGAAAGATATGGCTGCCCACTCAGAAATCAATCAGAATGATGGGTGATGTTCTATAAGAGACTGAAATCCTATGGAGGCATCAACAAGGTGACTCACATAAATTCTGTGCGAAGATAATACCTAAACACCTGTCACAGAGCCAAGAAACCATCCGCAACCATGTACCATGGTAAACCCCATCCAACCCAAACATGAATCCAGAAGTCTATCTTGAGTAGGGAGATAGAAACGCGAACTGACTACTGTCTTTGTCAGTGATTCCAGTGATCACTACTTCCTGACCACACCCATCTCGTGTCCTCCAAGTGGGAAGAAAGATAGTAGTTGCACGTTGATTTGATCCAGGCCACATTCCTCAAAACCTTTCAAGTATGTAGCCCAGACTCTTGTGAAACTTTCTTGAAATCCAGACATTGGTATTAGAGGTTCAGGTTTTGTCACCACCTGTGTTTTTACAATTACCTGACATGCATAGTACGTCTGGCAAAATTCAACTGCATGCGTTTGCAGACCATGCCAGTAAAAATGTTTCTTGTACTTTTGCTTGTGTTTTCCTCACTCCTAGATGGCCCCCAAGTGGTAGATCGTGCGCCACGCGCAACACCTCCTTTCTATAAACTACTGGCAATACGATTTGATGACTTTCTGCACATTTTTCCTCTGTCTGAATACGTGACGGTCTCCATTTCCTCATTGAGACATCATTTTTAAATGTAATGACTTCCATGGATCGATTCTGATTTCTTCTCTGTGTATGACTTTTGATAGAATTTCTTCAAATTTTCATCGTTCTACTGTAACTCAATTAATTTATCTGAGCCAAAGATGTCTGCGTTGTCATCTATTTGCTCTTCCTTTGTCTCTGCTATTTCCACTTCAACTTCCAAATATGTACTCTTTGATGTCTCCTGTTACAACTAGTTGCTTTGTGAACTCATCACCACACAGTCATGGAAAATTTCAGGATGTGTGTCCTGCAATTGTTCAGTTGCCTGAGTTTCCACGGGCCTTTCAAAAGCAGTAGGCAGTACCCTTACTGGTGAAAGAGTTGTATCATTAGCAAGGACGAATTGTATTCCTGAAGCTGAGTATTTGTCCAATGAAGCTACCAAGACTTCTCCACTCCTCTCTGGACATTCTAACTTCACTTTAAATAATTGAGCGCTTTTTGTCTCACCGTGAATTCACGCTACCAGTCCCAATTTCTGAAGTTCAATCTCTCTCTCTCTCTCATTTTCTCTTTCATCTGCTTTTAATCCAGATTTCTTGCCTGTTGCCTCTAACTCAAGCTGCTTCAATTGCAGTTAAATTTTAGCCACCTCTAAAGGTTCCGACGGCGCTTCAAGCAAATTTAAATTCTGAGCTGTTGGTGGGATTATCTTTTCTCTCCTCGCGGAAGGAGGCTGCTCCAAACCCAGTTTGGCTGCTAATTCCTGCAGCTTAACCTTAACCACTTTTCGTAAAACTGCCAATGTCACTTCTTCCACTCTCAGAAAACTCTTGGTGACTGAAAGAGCCATGGCTATGCCAAGCAATCTTTAAACCAACCAAACTATCACCCGGGATAAAAGACATTAACACCTACCACTCGCTGCATCGATTCCAACACCTCCACCCTTAGTTTGGAACATCACATCAAATCCCACAAATATCCTCCCATATGTTATGGGACAGGCCAAACCGCTCAAAGCATTTCAAGCAGCTAGCTCAGACACTAACTTTGCTTTTCGATTATATGCTGATATACAGTGAAACGTACAGGAGAGAATGAGCTGGTCAAACTACTTAGTTTTGAACAAAACAAAATTTATTTGTAAGATTACTGAATGAAATACAAAGAACAGAATACAGTATGCAGAATAATGTATCCATTCCAAAAACCCAGCAGGCGATTCCAATTTACAGTTGCTGGTCCAAAATACTTGCCAGCATCCCCATGAATATCTATTTACACAAAAGGTAAAACCAAAAGAAAGCTTACAGGCTTGAAGTTAGAGAGAGAGAGACTCCAGTCTCCTCCAGCAACCTTTCTTTACTATTAACACGCACACACACACATGGACTTATATATAGAGTAGTCGAACACAACAAAGATTTACTGAAATTGCGCTTGAGAGAACTGGCCAATTCCCTTTCATGACACAAGCGTTTTTTGTCAACTTGAAAGTCTTCTGGCTGAGGCAGTATTTGTTAGTTGTCAACAAATTGGCCCTAAAATCCTTCACCTCAGACATTTCAGAACCTGTGACGTTTACAACCTGTCTGAAACAAAAACCAAGGATAAGCTAACCTTGTGACACGAATAGCTTGGTCACAAAGTAAAATGTGTTCAAAACTAAATGAAAACGATTTCTGATTTGATGCAGATTTCTTTATACATTCTTAAACTTTCGCATAAAGTAGAGTTTTAAACTAGACGGTAGTGTGAAAGTAGTCTGTGTATGCCATGACATGGAAGAGAATGTGCTGCAAGGTACAGTACTTCAACTGTTAAATAAATCGATTTTCACATTTAATTGTTTTAATGGAGGTGCAGTGGATATTCGGTTCCACTCTGGTGCCACATAAATAAAAAGAATAAGCAGGCAATTAATAACTGAATCATAAAGCTGATATCTTCGATGATAAATGTCGAATTGGTGAAATTGGAACTTGCATTACAAGTAACATTTGCCAGTTCGACATATCGGATCTATATAAAACATAACAATTATAACAGGATGATACGACCTGAGGTGGTGAATAGTAAATCGATTGACTTTCTCCACTTCAGCATCTGTAGGACACACTGACCTTTTTTTCCCATTCCTCCGAAACCAGAATCCCCTCTAATATCTCTGTATCACCAGTGCATGCTTGACAGTTAAAACATTGACCAGTGAAATCAGGATAAATAGGCATAGAATTGTTAAAATAAATGTATGCCAGTTATGGCATATGTATGTGATGTAAAAGCAAATGCGCTCATGCTGCGGAATCAGAACTGTTTCTAATTATGTACAGAGCTTCCTAATGAAACTATAATGGGCCATTTTTACACAGGCCAGGGGGAAGATGAGTCCCAGAATTCATGCTCCCATTTTCATATTGCAATGCCTCCTTGGTGTTATTCTCACCTCAATTCTGGAATTATGCTCTTTTCTCCATGATTGCACGAAGACTTTAATGAGATCAGGAGCTGAGTGACGCTGATGGAAACCAAAGTGCGATTCACCGAGCAGGTAAAACCTTAGCAGCAGTTTTCTAGCACTGTTGATTAAACTTTCCATTCGTGTCGATGGAGAGTCGACTGAATGGACGGTAATTGGTCATGGTGGACTTCTCTTGATTTTTGTGCACTGGACATATCTGGGTGATTTCTCAAATTGTCGGGAGATGACAGTATTGTGGCTTAACCAATAGTTTGGCGAAGAGGACAACAAATTCTGGAGCACAGACTTTCATTATAATTATCATAATGCAATCAGAGTCCAAAGGCTTTGCTGTATCCAGTATCTCTAATTGTTTCTTTTGCAAGCATTTTGGACACTCTGGAGCTGAAGAAGAGTTTATATCAAAGTAAAACTTATATAGTTTGCTTACGTAATAGTCTTGAACTGTCACGTGCCAGTGTCTTCTTGAAAATTCGCTTGCATTAATGAAAATTGCTGAGAAACAAATCACACTTATAATCCTGCTGTGAAAACAGGTCATTCGGACAAGCGAGAACAAACAGATCCCACGACAAATATCTCACTAGACACAATCCCAACGTTTCCCAGCATTCCCCATGGCCAGTCCACCTAAACTTCAAATACTTGGAATGTTGGATAAACGCGCAGTACCTGGACCAAACCCCCGAGAAGCAGGGAGAATGTACAAACTGCGCACAGACAGTCGCCCAAGGGAGGAACCATAAGTCCAGAAGCATAAATTAAGCCATTGTGCCTATCGAATGTTATCCACTATTCAATTATGTCTGTTAGGGTTTGCGAACCCATTTCCCACTTTCTTCCCGTTTCATTTGATCCCGTTGGCAATCAAGAATACAACTATGTCTGTTTTAAATATGTTCAATGACCTCGGCTCCACAACTTTCTGAAGTAATGAATTTCATCGATTTACCAATCTAAGGCTGAGGAAGTTTATCCTTAGCTCCGTTCTTAAGTGTCTTCCTTTAACTCTAATGTAATGCCCTCAGGTCCTCCTCTCTCCTACCAAAGGAAACATCTCCCGATGGCCATTCGGTCCAAGCCGTTCAGTATTCTGCAAGTATCAATCAGACACCTTCTCATTTCACTAGACTTCATCGAGTATAGTCTCAGGTTCCTCAAACGTACCTCATATGTTCACCCATACATTGCTGGGATCATTCTCGAAAAGCTCTACTGAGCGCTCAGGGTCAGTGTATCCTTCCTGAGGGATGCAGCCAAAATTTCTCACAATACTTCTAATGCGGTCTGACCAGAATCTAAATAACGTCTGACTTTAATGTAGCCACCGTGTCACAAATCGATTCAGGCTGCCAAGCCTATTTCTGCCGAATGATCAGCTGTTTATACACATTAATGCACTCACGGAGGCGATTGCATAATTCTGCTCTCGCTGCAATATAAGATCCAGGGTAATATCCCATGTTGGAACCTGCCAAGGGACATGGCAGAAATTGAATTAAATAAAAACCCGACATTAAGAGTCTGAAGATGACCGTGAATCAATTGCCGATTGTCGGGGAAAATCCATCTGACTCATGAATGTTCCTTACAGAAGGAAGCTGGCATCCTAACTTAGTTTGAATTCTATGCATTTGCAGCTATCTGGAAATCCGGAGATCTCTAATTCAAACATGCACAACAATAGGGGTAGATAGTATATGCTTTGTCAATGACATGGCATAAGACCTTTGGCGATCTTAAACTGTTGTATCCAAGAACTACACACAAATAATAGAGTCTACTCATGCAATTTTGTGATAATTTTTCGGGAAATAAACAGGAGCAGCAAACTTTATCGAAAATGGCTGATGTTTGAATGTTCAACTGGACTTGGAATATAATGCTTCTGAAATTGGAAACCAAAATTGGCAAGACAACAAAACAAAACTATGATCATAGGAACTTAAACCAAATTTTCTGAGGATCAAACTGCTGAGGAAATTCGATTGTGCTTCTGCATGAATGGCTTCAGATTAAAAGTTGTTTTCATATAATTTGCATTTATCCTTAAAACGGTATTGTTAATGATCGAATAATCGTTGTCTTCTGACTATTTCTAGAAGCCAAAAGACTGAAATTTAGAAATTTGAAAATAATACAGCAGAAAATAATTTCATGAATCTGAAGCAGAAATGAAATGATTATGAAGTCTGTTCCTACTGTGTAATGGTGGTGAAGAATGTACATGGTATCTTGGCGTACATAGTGGATACAATTATGTGGAGATGCCGGTGTTGGACTGAAGGGGACAAAATTTAAAAACTCACAACTGCAGGTTATCATCAAACTGGTGGACTAGAATCTTGTGTTGTGTGATTTTTAACTTTATAATTGAAGGGTGGAATGCAAGACCAGGGATTTCTTTCAGTTTTTGAATAGGGCCTGAGTGAGATCACGGAATATTTTGACTGTGGAGGGAACGCGACGATTATTTGCCAGAATGATTCCTAGGATGGTAGGCCTGTGTAAGAAACGGAGACTGGATCATTGAGAACTGAATAAACTGCAACTGGAATCAATAAGGAGGAATCTCATAGAAAACTATGAAAATCTAGCAGAAGTAGACAGGGTCAAAGAGAAAGGTTGTTCTCGATAACCAGAGAGTCCAGAACCAAGGCTTAGAGAGTCGAATGGAGTATTCCTGCTTAAAATTTGTGTATTTCTATGGAGAGTCAGTAACCGGTTTGGAGCAGAAACACCACCTGAGAAACAGCTGCGCTGATCTGTTTCTAACAAGGACTTTAGCAAAATGTAATGAGCTAAGGAACTCCCCAGAGCCTGGAATGAGCTATAAATATCGCAATTTCACACTGAAGTTCTAAATTAGCACACAACATCTAAGAGAAATGCATGAAGCACCAAAAGGTCTGCTGTTTGCCATTTACTATCCGATCATTGGAGTAATAGGAGTTCCAGGTAAGTTACTGTGCCTTGGTAGTGACTGTATGAACAAGGGTAAGCGGCTGTGAAAGAGATATTTCATTAGAATAGCTTCGCCACTTGTCAGGTACTCTCTCCGGTTTAACGTCTTCTCATTTCCCCGTCACCAGTACACTCAATTTCGTTTATCAGCTGTAATCTTTTTACCTAAAATTCGCATTAGTTCGTTATGTCAACCTCAGGATCTCTCCCACTTCTATCCATATGACAGAAAGTGGTCGGATTAATATGTATCTTCTCCACGTTATCAAGTTTATTTCAAATTCTGAACCATAAAGCTGGTTCGTTTCTCCCGGATGTTCAGTAGCATTCTGTTTCTGGGAACACATGCAATGTAATTATTCTAATAATATGATTCCTCCGTTTAATGCTTACGCCTTATATAGTAAGTGTAATTCTAATACGCAATCGGCCCTCTTCCTGCACTGAATTCAAATAATGTTATCATAGCATCGAGTCAATTCTATTCTGGCATTGACTCTGTTCTTGTGGATGAATTAACGATACCTTATTGCTGTGGAAATCAGTTCTGTCGTCGTACTGAAATTCATATATTATTATCACAGAGCAAATTATGTCCTGTTCTATTATTCACTTCCGATGTGAATAAGTTGTCATTTTATCCATAGTGGAGAATTGTAGATTTCTTGCGATATTGACAACTACAGATAAGAAACATGATGAATTAATAATTAAATTTATTAACAATCGAATAAAGTATGAATAAATGTAGATCAGGAAATAGTTAATGACTCACTGTATAAATCGCAGGGAATGGCTACATCTTATTTAACTGTCTCTCCGGAAATGTTTGAACACGTTTCAGTTGCCACATTATACTGAGACGGAATTTGAATTCATTCGAGGTAACAACATTGTCCTTGCAACAAAAACTGAAATGATTTCTGCATAAACATCGTTATCATTGCATATTTATGGATCACCGATAAGTTTCTTTTTTTCCCCCCCTTCTCAGCCTCATTCAGATTGGCTGTCCTTCACGTCATTCACTGTTGCTGAGAGTTATTTAATGACTGACTTCCTTTCTTGTCCTTTTCTCTTCAACCCATAGAAATGCCCAAACAGCATATTCATCATATTTTCGAGACTCAGTAAAGTCCTATAAATTGAAGTATCTCTCACAACCATGATGCATGGATGCTTAATTTAAGTATCCATTCAGCAAAGAAGTCATTTCTTGAGCCACATAGTGGGCTACATTTTTAATAGGCTTTTGACTGCTTGCACTTCACCATCGGTAGTTTTTGACTGTCCACTCGATACTGACAAATCCCAATTTCTTACTTGGTGTTGGCTAACAAACTTACAACTGAGCGCTACGTAACATGTTCATTTAAAGTCGAAGACAAAATGATTGTCATTTTGCATTCATCTTGATCTGAATATTTTTGAGCATCTTCACTGCTGACGTCAATAACAACGAACCATTTTAGATTAACTTCTTTGGATGTGTAGTGTGAAATATTAAATGTCCTTGATGATTTAACTGCTTAGTCTCAGTTGATCTACCTTTAGTTATTTCAAGATTTTCTACAATTTTCTGTAGTTTTCCTATCAGCATTGTCTTGTTCAATCTTAGAAAACGTTAGGTTAATTTTGCTTTCTGCTGATATTTACTTGGTGAACATTCTCACCTCGAAACCATAATAAGTCGAATAAATACGTTGGCCAGCAATCTTCACAATTCATATTCGAGTTTTCCGTCATGATACTCTCAAATTGACGAAGAGTCCATTAAAGAAGATTGAATTCCTTTGTGATTAAAATCTGCAACATTCATCTCTTTTTCTCTCCCTCTCTCTGTATATTTCAGCTAACTTAGCAGTTATTGTCATCCTCTCTCAAAGAAGGTGCAGTATCTCCGGATGCATCATTTATTACCTGGTGTCAATGGCGGTTTCAGATCTACTGCTAATTGTGACTGCAGCCATATTAAACCGTGTTGCTGGGATTTATTTCCCTTTCAGTTTCCTCTCAATCACGCCAGTGTGCAGTTTGCGTTCTGCAATTAATTATGGATTGATTGATAGCTCTACCTGGTTAACAGCCGCTTTCACCATTGATCGATTTGTAGCCATTTGTTGTCAGACGCTCAAAATAACATATTGCAACAGGAGGATGGCAATGCACGTTGTAGGAATTGTGATCATATTAAGTTGCATAAAAAATACATTTGTGTATTTTATACATGAACCAAGGTACTTTGTGAAAAATGTACCTTGGCTCTGTAACCTAAAAGATATATTTTTTACTTCAATTGCATGGACTGCATATGACTGGATTCGTTCAATTTTAACCACTTGCCTCCCATTCATTCTGATTTTACTGCTCAATGCTCTGACCGTCAGATACATTCTAGTAGCTAATAGAGGCCGCAGGAGACTGCAGAAGCAGAACATTGGAACGAATCAGAGCGACACAGAGCTGGAGAAGCGGAGAAAGTCAATTGTTTTGCTCTTTGCCGTTTCAGGCAGTTTCATTCTGTTCAATGCATTGTATTTCATAACAATCCTGTATGTCCGCATTAGGAATCTTTTTTATGCCTCCGGTTCTGATTTTAATAATCTCCTTTTTGTCCTCAATGAAAGTGCAATTATGCTTCAGTTTTTGAGTTCCTGCATCAACCCATTTATTTATGCTGGAACTCAAAATAAATTCAGAGCTGAGTTAAAGAATATGGTACAATATCCTTGGAATCATTTCCTCAAAAAGTGGAAGATTACAAAATAAGCATAGAACATAGAACATAGAAAAATACAGCGTAGTACAGGCCCTTTGGCCCTCGATGTTGCGCCGATCCAACTCCACCTAACCTACACTAGTCCACTATCCTCCATATGCCTATCCAATGCCCGTTAAATGCCTATAAAGAGGGAGAGTCCAGCACTGCTACTGGCAGGGCATTCCATGAACTCACGACTCGCTGAGTAAAGAATCTCCCCCTAACATCTGTCCTATACCTACCACCCCTTAATTTAAAGCTAACTTAATAGCTGACTCTATACGTTGAAAAGGTTCTCATTGTCAATCCTATCTAAACCTCTAATCATCTTGTACACCTCGATCAAGTCACCCCTAAACCTTCTTTTCTCCAATGAAAACAACCCCAAGCAGCCACAGACCACGAATCGTATTTTTGATACGCTGGCTCTATGAAATGCTAAGCCGTACAACTGCATGATTTGGTATCTCGATGCGCTTTTAGTATTTTTGGTCACTAAATGGAGGCTCAAGATTCTTCAATAAATGTGAATATGAGCTGTTTGAGCATATGAACAAGCATATTCCAATCCACCCCGTGAACCATTTTCGCCATTAATTGAGATCATGCCTCATACATAGCATAACTACATATACCGGCCTCTGGGCCATAATTCTTGCTATCTTTTGCTTAAAATAAATATTATCTCAGATTAAAATAGTGATTGAGCTAACATTAACTACATTTGTGGAAGAGAGTTTTAAACATTGCCAATTGAGCATAAAAGTGCTTCTGAACATCTCTCCTGTTTGACTGGAGCAAATTCTCAGACTATTCCACTAGTTCCTGAATCCCCAAACAATGGAAACAGTTAATCTTTACTTATCCTGTCTTTTTCCTGTTAATATATTGACAACCTCTGTCAGATCACCCCTTGACTTTTCGAAACTCGATAGATTTTATCTGGAAAACCCGTGATGTGTGATCGACGCTTGGAAATGTCATTGGGATCCCTTGTTTACGAATCTAATTTTAACAAATAAGCTAGATGAAATATGGTTTATCTCGCGGATTTACAGTCACCATTTACTTTCAGAATTACATAAAATATTTAACAGTATCTCAATGTTGTTTGTTTCTTTCTTCTTGTCTGTATGTGGATTGATATTTCTTGTTTGTGTCCAGGTTTGTGAGCGCCTCTTGTCAGTTTTGTTACTGTGATTCACATGTTCAAGATGTTTTTCTCATGCAGTCGTCTTTCATTGTCACTTCGGTTTCTCAGTATATTGCTTTGGATCTCCTTTTGATCTGCTTTGACTGTGCACTTTTGGATTTCTTTCAAAATTTGACCATTAAAAGTTGTAATAAGTATCATGAAATTAGCAGTTGTACCTCTTCACTGGCCAAGAAGGATATTGTTGTGCAACATAAGGAACAGGGAAATATTCAGTGTTTTGGTATTTAGAAACTTTTCAACAACTGTGTGTGTAAAAAAAAATCTAAGTGTTCTAACTCTCATTTTCACAAAAATTGAATTCATTTAAAATAACTTTATTGCCGCTGTGAAACTCCAGAAAGTCATCACTGACTCTGCAGAAGATTTAAAGAAGCTTTTTTTAAATACTCTGATTTTAAGCTTATCGTGTACAATGTTTTGTGGGCAAATGAGATATTAACTGTGCAGCAGACCACAGCTCACCACACCTTGATGTTTGCTCGATCTGAAACAAGCTAAGCGATTTGGCTGAACAGGTTACACATCTCTCACTTTTTCAAGATTGCCCATCTCTTGAGAGGTGGTGACCCTCTAGTTAAACCACTACTAGTCGCCTGTCTAATAAGAGGTCATTTTAGGGTGACAGGAGAAAATTGTGAAGGGATCCGAGTGTCAACTTTTCCGGAAGGTAGTTTGTATATGGAATGAACTGTCAAAGGAAGTTGGAAATTCTTGTCCAGTTGTAACATTTGAAAGACATTTGAACAGGTGCATGAATACGAATGTTGAACAGGTTTAGCCTGAAGTGTAGGCTTTATGGGACAGAGACAAAGACAGCCGATAGGTTTTAAGGTTGGCTCGAGGATGTAAAGCAGAGGATGATAGTTGAAGATTGTTTCTCGGGATGGAGGGATGTAACATTAAGTGGTGTGCAAGAGGGGTAAGGTCTGGTACGTTTGTTAATTGTTAATGACATAAATATTCTGGATGTGAATGTACAAGGCATGATTAGTAATTTTTGAGTGATAGAAATTTGGAGGTATCGTTGATACTCTGAAAGATTATCATAAATTACAGAGGAATCTTGATCAGATGAACAAGCGGGCTGAGGATTGGCAATTGCAATTAAATGCAAATAAATGTGAGACGTTGCATTTTGGAAAGTCAAATCAAGGCAGGACGAACACAGAAAGTGGTATTGCCCTGAGGAGTGGTGTGGGGCAGTGTAAGCTTGGTGTTCAAATGCATAGTCCTTTGGAAGTGGCATTATAGGCAGGCAGGGTGGTGAAGAAGGCATTTAACATGTTGTCATTCATCCGTCGACGCATTAAGGAAAACAATTCAAACATTACCTGACAGTTGTCTAAATCGTTGCAAACGTACTTGAAGTATTGTGCTCAGTTTTGCTCTCCCTATTGCAGGAAAGATGTTGATTAACCGGAAAGAGTTCAAAGAACGTTTTCGTGTATGTTGCCAGGACAAGGGAGAGGTTGGCCAAGATGGAACTTTATTTCTTGGAACATAGGAGAATTAAGGTTTTACCTCACTGAATTGTGCAGACTCATGTGGGGCATATATAAGATGAATGTGTTTAGTCTTTTTACCAGGCATGGGGATTTGAAAAGTAAATGTCATATGTTTGAGTCGAGAGGGGAAAGATTCAACATAGATATGTGGGGCAATATCTTCATACAGAAAGTTGTGCGTACATTGATTGAGCTGCCATACAAATCAGCTGGGGCAGGTAACATCGCAAAACATAAAGACAATTTGGATAGATGCATAGATCAGAAGAGTCGAGCATGACATGGAACATCTTCAGGCAATGGGAACTAACCGAGTTGGCACCATAATCAGTATGGACCAGTTTGGGCCAAAGGGTCACCTTTAATGCTATATTACTCTACGACGCTATGATTCGAGAAGGAATGGTATCAAACACAGACAAGTGGAACTGGGTTAGTTCACAAATTTTGTTGGCACGTACAAGTTGGATTAAAGGGTCTGTTTCATTATTGTATGACGCTATGACTCCATGACAGATGGTACACTCGAACTATGGCGACTTAAACTTCGTTCATAATGTATACAACTTCCTCTCTACATTCCCAGAATCTCCATTTTTCTCCAGTTTGATATTCATGTTTCACAGTGACTACACTTCCATGACATTTCTTTACCTTCAAAGCACCTTTCCCAGTCCTGAGGTAGTAAACAAGCTATTTTAAACTTAAGCTGGCCATTCTTTCTCACAGTTACATGAACTTGAAAGGTGATTTAATTATGAAATGCATTCATGTTTTTCAGGCTCTACTTGACTCCATGTGGGGTTCCTCTGTGCCTCCATTTGCTGCTTTATCTGCTTCTGTCTTCCTCTGTAACTTGCCAGCCTGTATCAACTGTATTTTTCTCTGATGCTTATTGTGCTGATTGAAGACACTCCGGGATTGAACAGTCTCTCTCTGGTGACTATATCAATGCCAGGATTGTTTGCAATTTGTTCCTTGCTGCGATATTTCTAATAGGTAATCGGGATGGTGCAAGGGATTGCATGACATTGAAATATTTAAGATCTGATGTCATTACCTTTTCGAACAGGTTCTTATCTCTGATAGACAGTATATGTAGTTTGACCTTCCAATTTGCCATTTCCAGAAATGAACCACTTCACCTACAGGACAGATGAGGTGAGGGACAACTGTACTTCCTTGCAGACTGTGAAGTCATAATTTAACTGGGGTATTCTGAGACATTTGAGGGGAATAGATTGTGAGTAATTTTCTGTCGAAAACTACAGAGCAAAGCTTAAACTTACAAAAGCAACGTCAGATTTTTTTTCATGCAGCTTGTGTTTAGGCTATTGAGTGGAATGTTGTGTGAGTGGTGGAAACGCGTGAATTCGTTTAGCTACATATTAAACAGTTCCAAACAAAACATAATCTTAAGGTAAGCTAGAAGTGAGGACCAATGTATGCATATGAAATGTTCACTATTTCAATTCGATTCAAGTGCTGCTCAATTTTATTTTTATTTAGAATATTAAACGTGATTATTTAACCAAATAGGTTTGCGTCATTGTTTCGTCATCAAACAAGCTTGTTGCTTCATATTTCCAAACTGGATTGAGTATCATTGTGCACATCCTTGGTTCTAAGTTGAAGGACGCCTGCTCAGATTGATATATAGTGATGATCGGAATTTGGTCTCACAGGCGGAACTTCAAAATTTTATTGCAATAAGTAACTTTGAGAGATAACTGAGAGCATAAAATTGGACGTCAAAACGATACGGACCATATGGTTGAAAGGATGTAAAGTGCAAGGAGAAAATTAATTCAAGAGGAACCGTCATTGGCGACTCAGACAGACATGGGAAGAAACTCCCTGCGGACAGTCGCCAAGATTGGAATCAAATTGAAGTCCCAAATGGTGTGAGATAGTAATGCTAACCATTGAGCTGCTTTAACACCAGTTGAAAGCAAATACTGTTCCGAAGCAAAATCTACTTCGGATATTTATGCACTGCTAAACAATGCAAAGGTGCTCAAGTAAAATCATGGCATTCAAAAGTGAATGGGCAACCAGCCTGGTTTGTTCCTTTGAAAATGAAGTTTTGATTTATCAGCATGATGTTTGTTCCTTTTGCACAATAATCACACCAAACTATCCAGGCATCACCCACATTCTGCTGAATGCCACTAATACTTAAATACTTATGCTGTCCTGTGTTGCACACTATAAGTACCGTCATCTTATTCATCGATTCCTTACGTTCGGCCTTGCATGTCCTTTTTGTTGAATTTTTACATGCCAAATTGCACCCAATTCTGAGCTTAAAGCTTACGAGTGAAGTTTTGTTGCAAATCGTCCATTCTCAGGAAAACAGTTATGACCGAGACTTTTTTGTACATAATTTCAATCAGCAAAGAATTCTGGTTAGTTTTGAAAATGAGAATAAAATGCAGTGCAAACATAGAATGAGCTTCCAGAGAAAGTGGTAAAGGCGACTAAAATTACAATAGTTAAACGACATTTGCGCAGGGACATGGATAGGAAAAGCGTAGAGTGTTATGGCTCAATTGCAGGCAAATAGGACTACTTTAGTTTCGGAATCTTGGTTGGCATGGATGACCTGGAGCAAAAATCATTTTTCCATGCTGTATAGCTGTCTGGCCCTTTGATTTTAGTCACTCTTCTGGCGAACGCGAGGCCAAAAGCATCGCTGGTGTTATTCTGTGAGGAAGGGGAAGTGGCGAGACAGTAGTGTGTTAGATGCAACCCTCATGGCTGATGATACCATCAAGCACGGACAGTGAGCGGAGACAGGCAGGGAATCTTTTTATCAAGAAGAATGGAGAACACAAAGTCTGGAAAATGTAACACTGTTTCTCTCTATACAATACTACTGGAGCTGTTGAATTTCGACGCAAGTTTCCTGTTTTTCAACTTCAGGTTTCCAGCATCTGTCGCACTTTGATTTTGTTTGATTGATAGTTTTTTGAATTGGGTTGTGATGTCGTGTGCAGCATTTTCACCACACAAACGACAGGCAATTACCAACTACAACAAAAGTAGATCTAAGCACTTACACTTGTCACTCAATGGAATTGTCATTGCTGAATTCACTTTCATCAAATTCATGGAGGTTACATTGGATGAATGTGTTCAATTATATGTTAGAAGCTGAGAATTCTGCGGATAGTATCTCATCTCCAGCCTTCCAAAAGTCGTTCACTATTTAAGATGCACGACTCCGAACTGAGGTGGAATACCCTCAACTTGCCTGTTTGGTGCAACTCAAGAGGCTTAAATTTTCAGGACAAGATCGCTTACTTGATTCGAAACCCATACAAGACTGACACATCGTGGCAGCAGTCAACACTGTTAATAATGAACTCTGAACGAGCTCAATAAGTTCCTTCCACACTAAATTCTAAACTGTTAACCTCAACATTTAGAGGAAGACGAATAAGTGCTCCTGTGCATGCAGATTCGCCTCCAAGACAAGCAATATCCTTAATTTGAACTATAGCAACATTCCTTTTCAGTAGCTATACCAAAACCACGATACCACCTTCCTTAAGGCCTGTGGATTTACCTCCATACCAGAACCATAGCGCATCAAATAATAGCTGACAGCCACCTTCTCAATGAATAATTAGGATGGATCATAGATATAAGCTCAATGAGCGAAGGCAAATCCCATGAATGAATTCAATAGGGAATTACAGGTGATTGGAACAGTGCAGGAGAATGCACTGAAAAGCATATTAGTCATACTCTAATGGTGGAGCAGACTGAATGCGCCTAACTGTCTAATTTTGCTCCTGTATCTTATAATATTGTAATCGAAGAATTCTTGAAACCCCGTTCATAGTCCATACTGGCGAAATGAATTGAATAACTTCCTTCCAAGAACGTTTGATTCAACTTGATAAAGCTCTGCCCAAATAAAATGAAATTAGGCTTCTTAATATTCAACACTTCGTTCACGTCATAACTTTTTGTGTTTAAAAAAATGACATGGCAATGAACTGGCGAATTTGATGGCAAACGTTGATTTGGATATCAACAGAAATTAAAAGTTCTAACATTCAAAATGTTTCAAAATTGTTTCTTCTCAACTCAACAAAAAGAGAAACATCATATCTGCATCTGTCTTATTAATCCTTTTCAGAAAAAGATGCATGTCTCTTACCACACGTCTCATACTGCAGTACTCGAGAAAACAAAAGCACTGACTGACCAGCATTAATTCATAGAATTTTCCAGTCACCTCGGAAATGTGTCAACAAACTGTATTTCGTTCTCTCTATGGATGCAACGTCCATTCTGTCTTAAGAAGAGCAATACTGTGTAAAGTACAAGAGGTGTATACGAAACTTGAGACTTGAGACTAATCATAATTTAACACTTTGCATCCAAAGTCTCTCCTTTGGAATAAAAGCAATTCTGAACTTCCAATTATGAGCTTGCAATTCCAAAATTATTTTTGATCTTATTTTTACAAATGCTCTCATGGCTGCTGCGTTTCTCCAGCAGTTTGTGATTTCAATTTACTCTAAATCCGTAAGTAGTATTGTGCGAGTGTAAAACTTCCAAAGGTTATCGGTCAATGCCAATGTTCATTCGAAACGTTCTTCATGCTCTAAAAGAAATTCCTCTTCATCCGAGTCTGAAATGGACAAGTTGGTTTCGAGAGAGCTTTTGTCGTACTCCTGGCGTCATCGGGCAGGATAAACATTCGTCCTATACATCCTTTCAGACCACGTCACAGAATTTACTTTTGTCACTTCATAACTGTCAGGAATATGGGTGCAGTTTCCTTGATCTCTCCTTAAGGCATCTAAAGATTGATTAAGAGACCAGTACAAAATTGATGGGTGATAATATATTACGAATTACAAAGAAAACCATTCTCATATCATTCTCTCCCTTGACACAGATCTGACACTGCAGTAACTTTGTCGAATTTTGAAATGCTCCTCAGTTAAAAATTCATTCTTTCGGCTTTAATGAACGACTCACAGAGTTACTTTATCATCTAACGGTCGTCTAGAATCTTATTTTTATTGTGGGGTCGCATGGTGAGCAACCGCTCATGGTGAGACTGGTACGGAGGACACAGAAGAAGAAAAGGCTAAGCGAAGGGATTGAGGATATTCTCTGCAGAATAGAACATTGATTCCAAGATATTGGACGGAACTAGAACGGATAATAATCTTAAGTACCAACCATATTCCTCTTCAGCATCTTGAATTCATGGCAGGGGGTGGCAACCTGAGCTGTATACAGGAGGTGAGAGTTGATGCAAATGTGGGAATAGCAAGAGGTAGACAAGCAAGTGGGGAGGAGTTTCCAGGGAAGGAACCAAAGGATCACTTAAAGAGTGTTTGCTTTAACGCAAGGAGTATCAGGAATAAAAGTGATGAACTTAGTGCATGGATCATTACCTGGTGCTATGATGTTGAGGCCATAACAGAGACATGCGTTTCCCAGGAGCAGGAATTGTTGCTGGATGTTCCAGGGTTTAGAGCATTAAAAAAGAATAGGGAGGGTTGAAAACGAGGAGGGGGTGTAGTATTACTAATCATAGAGAGTATCACAGCTACAGAAGCTTCTATTGTCGAGAAAGATCTGCCTACCGAGTCAGTATGGGTGGAAATTAGAAACAGCAAGGGACCAGTCACCTCGTTAGGGACTTATTACAGGCCCCCCAATAGCAGCAAGGAGCTGGGGGAAAGCATAAGTCGGCAGATCTTGGAAAAGTGTGGACATAGAAGGGTTGTTGTAATGGGTGACTTTAATTTTCCCAATATTGATTGGAACCTCCTTCGAGCAGAAGATTTGAATGGAGCTGTTTCTGTTAGGTGCGTTCAGGAGGGTTTCCTAAATAAGTTCGTTGACAGGCCGACGAGGGGAGAGGCCATTCTAGACTTGGTGCTCGGAAACGAGACGGGGCAGATATCAGATCTTGTGGTTGGAGAGCATTTTGGTGACAGTGACGACAACTGCCTAACATTCTACATTGCTATGGAGAAGGAAAGGATTAGGCAATATGGGAGGATATTTAATTGGGGAAGATGAAACTATGATGCGATTAGACATGAGTCAGGAAGCATGGATTGGGAGCAATTGTTCCATGTTAAATGCACTATAGACATGAGGAGACTGTATCAGGCACAATTGTTGCGAGTGATGAATAAATATGTCCCTCTGAGACAGGCAAGAAACGGTAAGATAAAGGAACCTTGAATGACGAGAGCGGTGGAGCTTCTTGTCAAAAGGAGGAGGATAGTTAAATAAGGTGGAGGATGCTAGGGTCAAGCTCAACTCTAGAGGATTACAGGCAGGCGAGGAAGGAGCTCATAAATGGTCTGAGGAGAGCCAGGAGGTTGCACGAGAAAGGCTTGGCAGAACGGATTAGGAAGAACACAAAGGCATTTTAAACTTACGTGAGGAATAAGACCATGGTCAAAAAGAGTAGGGCAGATTAGGGGTAACATACGGAATTTGAGTGTGGAGTCTGAGGAGGTGGGGGAGCCCTAAATGAGTTGTTTGCTTCTGTCTTTACGAACGAAACGAACTTTGTAGTCATTGAAACCTTTGGAAAGCAGATGTGCATGCTGGAATGGATAGAGATAGAGGAAGCTGATGTGCTGAAAATTTTGTCAAACATTAAGATTGACAGGTCGCCAGGCCCGACCAGATTTCTCCTCGGCTGCTTTTGGAAACGAGAAATGCCACTGCTTCGCCACTTGCGACTATCTTTGCATCTTCGGTCTCCACTGGAGTCGTACTTGAGGACTGGAGAGAGGCAAATATAATTCCTCTCTTCAAGAAAGAAAATAGAGAAATCCCCAGCAATTACAGACCAGTAAGTCTCACGTCTCTCGTTTGCAACGTGTTGGAAAGGATTCTGAGTGATAGGATTAATGACCATCTGGAAGAGCATGGCTTGATTAAATGCAGTCAACCCGGCTTTGTGAGGGGCAGGTCATGCCTCACACACCTAATCGAGTTCTTTGAAGATGTGACTAGAAACGTTGATGTGGGTCGAGCTGTGAATGTGATTTATAAGGACTTCAACAAAGCATTTGTTGAGGTTCCACATGGTAGACTCATTCAGAAGTTAAAGAGGAATGGGATAGAGGGGAACTTAGCTGTCTGGGTACAGAATTGGCTGGCCAACAGAAGACAGCGAGTGGTAGTAGAAGGAAAATATTCTGCCTGGAAGTGTGTGTTGAGTGTAGTTCCACAGGGCTCTATCCTTGGGCCTCTGCTGTTTGTAATTTATATTAATGACTTGGATGAAGGGATTGAAGGACTGGTCAGCATGTTTGCAGCCTACACAAAGGCTGGAGGTATCTTTGACGGTATAGTGGGCTGTTGTAGGCTGCAGCGGGACATTGACAGGATGCAGAGATGGACTGAGAGGTGGCGGATGGAGTTCAACCTGGATAACTGCGAAGTGATGCATTTTGGAAGGTCGAATTTGAACGTTAAGTATTTGAATATTAAGGATAGGATTCTTTGCAGTGTGGAGACACAGAGGGATCTTGGCATGCAGGTACATAGATCCCTTAAAATGGCCACCCAAGTGGACAGGGTTATTAAGAAAGCATATAGTGTTTTGATTTTCATGAACAGGGGGATTGAGTTTAAGAGTCGTGAAGTCTTGTTGCAGATCTATACAACGTTGGTTAGGCCGCATTTGGAATACTGCGTCCATTTCTGGTCGCCCTATTATTTGAAAGATGTGTATGCTTTGGAGAGGGTTCAGAGGAGGTTTGCCAGGATGCTGCCTGGACTGGAGGGCTTATCTTATGAAGAAAGGTTGACTGAGCTCGGACTTTTTTCCTTGGAGAAAAGGAGGAGGAGTGGGGACGTAATTGAGGTATACAAGGTAATGAGGGGCATACATAGTGTCGACATTTCCCAAGGCAGAAACAGCTAACACGAGGGGTCATAGTTTTAAGCTGGTTGGAGGAATGTATAGAGGGGATGTCAGAGATGGGTTCTTTACACAGAGAGTTGTGAGAGCATGGAATACTTTGCCAGCAGCAGTTGTGGGAGCAAGGTCATTGGGGACATTCAAGAGACTGCTGGACATGCATATGGTCACAAACATTTGACGGTACATACATGAGGATTAATGGTCGGCACAACATCGTGGGCTGAAGGGCCTGTACTGTGCTGTACTGTTCTATGTTCTATGTTCTAAAATCAGACAAGTCTTGAGACGTGGGAACATGCAATCGAATCTGAACAGGGGAAGTGGGACGTGCAAGAGGAGCTATAAAATTTCACTGCATCCTACACTCAAGTTTGTATCAGAGGAGCCATAGCAGAGTTAAATATCAACAAAAACAGCACACACTAACTAAACAAGTTTAATCAGGCATTGAAAGATTTTGCCGCCTACTCAGAAATCTATCAGACTGTTAGGTGACGTTCTGCATGAGACTGAAGAATCTGGAGGTATCAACAAGGTGGCTCATATTAATTCTGTGCTGGGATAATACCTAAGTACCTGCCAAAGCACCAATAAACTAAGCGCAACTATGTGTCAAATTAAACTTGGTCCATAACATATATGAATCCAGGATTAGGGAAATACTAACGTGCACTAACAACTCTCCCTTGTCAATGGATCCAATTATCACTACTTCCTGACTCCACCAATCCCAACTGGGAGGAAAGATTGAAGTTAGAATTTGTTATGATCCAGACTCATCAAAACATTTCAAGAAGGTAGTCCAGGCACTTATGAAAGGTTCCTCAAACACAGAAATATGTATTAAAGATGTAGGATTTGTTACTGTCTGTGGTTTTCCACTTACCTGGCATGAGTGACTCATCTGGAAAAATTCGACTGCATGCTTGTGCAGTCGAGAGAAGCACAAATGTTTCCTTGTATTTTCCTTTGTGCTTTCTTCACTCCCAAGTGGGAACTCGTGCGCCACTCGCAACACCTCCTTTCTATACCCAACTGGCAATACGATCTAATGAGTTTCTGCGCATTGCTCATCTGTCTGGACATGAGATGGGCTCCATTTCCTCATTGCAACATCATTTTTAAAGTAATAACATTCAAGAATACATTCAGCTTCCTACTCTGTGTATGCTTTTTGATACAATTCTTCAAATTTTCATCTTTCTGCTGTAACTCAAGTAATTCGTCTGAGCTAAGGATGTCTGCATTGTCATCTACTTGCTCCCCCTTTGTCTGTGCTAATTACACTTCAACCTCCATATCTGTAACTTTTCGATCTCTCCTATTTCAGTTGGTGGCTTTGTGACCTCATCACCAAACAGTCATAGAAAATTCCAGGAAGTGTGTCCTGCAGTTGCTCAGTTGCTTGGATTTCCTCTAGATTTTCAGCCACAGTAGTCAGCACTTCGAACAGTGAGCCAAGGACAAATTCTATTCCTGGAGATGAGATTTTGCCCAGTACTTCTAGCACGAATTCTCAATTTCTCTCTGGACACTCTGACCTCACTTGACATAATTGTCCCCTTTTTTGTCTCACCATGAATTCGCGTTATCAGGATATCTTCTGGCAATGGTCCTTCAGAAGTGCATACCTCCTCCTCTTATAAAATCACAGACTGAGAGGATCCTGTGTCGCTGAATATTGCAACCACTTTACGTGCTGCTCATCTTCTGTGCAAATAAACATTACCTTTGTGCGTATATTTTTAAGACGTTCTCTAACCTCCTCCTTAACTAGCGTCCGATCATTTGGTACATTCTGGAGCAGCTTTATAGCCTCCACTGTGCTTTCTGTTAGCACTCAAACAAAGTTCATTGGCTTATACTGTTTTCCTACATTCTGGCATTGCAGTGCTACCGCTAACCCATTAACACTGTGATTTCATGTAGCCTAATATATTGCAAGGAAAATGCCAGAGCTTTCTAATTTCTTTGTCCCCTTCAAGGGTTTCCTTTTTATCCGATGGTAAGTCATCCCTATAATTTTCACCGAGATCAAACTTTCCCTTTCCATGTGTGCATTTCTCTTTTCCACAATTTCTATTCCTCATGGAGTGAAGTCGATTGTGGAAGCCAAACTTTGGTTTCTGGACAAACTCATAATCATCAGCCATTTCAGCCGCTAATCTTGCCGTTTTAACTCTCCACACTTCCAATGGGTTCTCCCTACTTCAGAACGCAATTCATTGAACTCCTGCCTAAGTGTCAGTTTCTGAAGTTCAATCTCTCTCTCCTGTTCTCTGTCCTGTGTTTTTAATCGCAAATCATTGTCTTTTCCTTCTAACGCAATCTGCTTCATTTGAAATTGAATTTTATCTATCTGGAAAAGTTCTGATTTTGCTTTCAACAAATTTAAATGCTGAGCTATTGCTGTGATTGCCTCTTCTTTCCACAGGAAAGGAGGCAGTCCCAGATTCAGCTTGTCTGCTCATTCCCGCTGCTTGGCATTAACCCCCTTTCTCAAACACCACAAGATCACTCCTTCTAGCCCAGAAAACTCTTGGTAACTGAAGGATCCATTGCTATCCAAAGCACTCTTGAAAGCAACTAAATAAACATCGAGAATAAAAGACATTAACATCTATCACTCGCTGTTTCGATTCCAAAAACTCCACCCCCAATTTGGACTTGCAATGTAAATCCCGCAAAGCACCTCTAGTCTGTTTTGGGGCAGGCCATACTGCTCACTACATTTCAAGTCAGTAGCCCAGACCCAAACTTTGCTATTCAATTTTAATTCAGTGTACAGTGGATATTCCAAGAGAGAATTAGCTGGACAGACGTTTTCAAATAAAACAGAAGTCATTTACAAGATGCCCAAATGAAACACAAAATAATAGAATAACTTATCCTGTCCGAGCACCCAACAGACTACAGCAAGACTAATTGCAACAATACCCATAGATACCGCTTGACACAAAAGTTAAATTCAAACAAAGGCCTAAAGTTTCTGGTTATAGAGAAAGAGAGTTGGGGGGTTTGAAGGAGAGTGAGATTCCACGCTGGACTTGCTTCAAACAACTCTCCTTTTCACACACAAACACACACACACACACACACACACACACACATTGCATTCGTCTTGAACAAAGAATAGCTGAATTGCGCTGAGAGAAGTGTCCACTCGCCTTTCATGAAAGAAGTGTATGTTTTTCATAACTTGAAATCCCTCTGGCTGAGGCAGTATCTGTCTCATTGTAAGCAAACTGCGTCAATAATCCTTCACCTCAGACGATTCTGAACCTCTGTCATTTACAACCTCTCTGCACACACACACACACACACACACACACACACACACACACACACACACGGACAGCCTAATCTTATTAAATGACCGACTTCGCCAGAAAGTGAACACATTTTGCCAGTCTTCAAAACTAACTGGAAACAATTTTTGATTTGATGCAAAGTTATTTATACATTCTTAAATTGTCACATGAAATGCATTTTTAAAAGCAGACAGTAGTGTGAAATCAGTCTGTGTATAACATGTAATGGAAGAGGATGTGTGCTCCAATGTACAATACTTCCAATGCTAAATAAATCGTTTTTCGCATTTTATCACTTAATGTACGTACAGTGGATATTTCGTTCAACTGCTGTCTCTATGAACGGCACACAAATGTTAAGAGACTACTCATACAGTTGTAAGATACATTTTCGAGCAATAAACAGGAGAACCAACCTTTATGGAAAATAGTTGATGTTAGAATGTGCAACTGGACTTGGAATAAAATGCCTATGAAATTGGAATCCAAAATTGGCAAGACAACAAAAAAAAAGCAAGAATTGAATAAACTTCAACCATTTTCTACTCGGATGAAATAGCAGATTAAATTCGGTTGTGTTTCTTCATAATTGATTTCAGATTAAAAGTTGTTAAAATATATTTGCATTTATCGTAAAAACAGCGTTGTCAATGATTGAAAAATCATTCTCTTCTGACTGGTTCTGGAAGCCTAAAGACTGAAATTTGAAGATTTGTAAACAGTTCTGCAGAAAATAATTTCACGAATTTGAAGCAGAAATTAACTGACTATGATGTTGAATATTAACATATAATGACAGTGAAGAATGCAGATGATATGTTGGCGTTCACAATGGATATAATTATATGGAGTTGCTCGTGTTGGTCTTAGGTGGACAAAATGAAAAAGCACCCGACTCGACTCGTGTTATTGATGTTTAACTTCATAATGGAAGGATAGAGTACAGCAGCAATGATGTATTTTGGCTTTTGAATAGTACTTGAGAGAGAACACACAATATTTTGGTTGCGGAGAGAACGCAACAGGTTTTGCCAGAATCGTTCCTAGGAGAGTAAGCCTGTCACATAAAGAGAGACTGGATCAGTTAGAACTGAAAATGCTGCAGCTAGAATCAATGAAAGGGAATCTCATAGAAAACTATGACAATTTAGTACGAGTAGACAGAATCAAAGAGAAAGGATGTTCTCAATGACCAGACAGTCAAGAACCAAGGCAGTCTCCAAGTGTCGAATGGAATATTCCTGCTTCAAATTTCCATGTTTCTCGACAGACACACAACGGGTTTGGGGCTTTATCGCTCTTCCACTGTGGTCACATGTCCTAAATAATGATCAGAGGTGGAAGTTTGCAGAGATTGCATGGAAGTTTCATTTCTCCTCGCACATAATGATGATAATGAAAGCGTTGACTTTAACTCAATATCCAGGCAGTCACTGTCTCTTTCCAGAAATGTCATTGGTAAGGCTTTGGGTCACAACATACATCATGTTAGAAATATCACGAAGGCAAATAATTCATCCATCAAGGCATAAACGCTACCTGAGCAACAGCTGCGCGGATCTGTTTGCTACAGGGAATTTAATAAAACTTAATGAACTAAAGAACACTCCAGAGGCTGGAATGGGCTATAAATATCACAGTTTTACACTGAAGTTCTGAACGAGCTCACAGCATCTGATAGAAATGCATAAAGCACCAAAAGGTCTGTTCTTTGCCATTTTCTATCCCATTATTGGAGTAATCGGAGTTCCAGGTGAGTTTCTGTGCCTTCGTAGTGACTGCATGAACGATGAAGAAGCGGCAGTGAAAGATACATGCCATTAGAATCGCTTTCCATTTGTCAGGTACTCTCGCTCTTATTTTAATGTCTTCTCATTTCCCTGTCATCAGTACACTAGATTACATCTTACAGCGATAATCATTTTTCACCAACTTCAGATTACTTCATTATTTCAACCTCATGATCTCTCGCACTTCTACTCTTTTGGCGAAATATGGCTGGATTAATCTGCATATTTTCCACGTTATTAAGTTTATTTCAAATTCTAAAGCATAAGGCGTCTTCATTGTGCGTAGATGATTTCATGTTTAGCAGTATTCTGTTTGTGGCAACACATACAGTTTCATTGTTCAAATTACACGATGCCGTGTAATGCTTACATAGTTTGTATGCTTGTATGCTTACATGTTTGTATGGTTTAAAGCTTACACCATACAAGGTAAATGTGGTGCTAATACGCAATCGGCCCTGTTCCTGCAGTGAATTCAAATAATGTTATCATGACGTCAATTCTATACTTTTCTGGTATTGGCCCTGGTCTTATGGATGCATTCGCAAAACATTATTGCTGGGTGAATTAGTTTTGTCGTTGTAACGAAATTCACGTATTATTATCACAGAGCAAATTGCATGCTGTTCTGTTATTCGCTTCATATGTGGATAAGTTGCCACATTGTTCACAGTGTGAAACTGTAGATTTATTGTGGCATTCACAACTGCATATAAGAAAAAGGATGAATTATTAATTGAGAATTATTAAAAATAGAGTAATATATGAATAAATTTAAGTAAGAAAATTGATAATGGAACTACATTTGAAACAGAGTTAATGACCAAATCTTATTTATCAGTCTTTCTGGATATGTTTGATCACACTTCCGTTGCCACGTCATCCTGAAACAGAACCTGAATCCAAATGTTCCCACCCAAGGTAACAACATAATCTATTCCACAAAAAAAAACGAAATGGTATCTGCATAAATTGGTGCATATTTATAGACCACTTATATGTGTCTTTTTCTTTCCGTTGTCTGCTTTTACAAAAAGTCAATCATGCAACATCGTTGTCCATCACAGCATTCGCTGTTGCTGAGGGTTCTTTCATGACGGCCTTCCTTTCTGGTCATTCTATCTACAACACAAAGAGATGTCCATACACCTTCTTCATCATATTCTCCAGTAAATCCTGCAAATGGAAGGAGCTGTCATTGCCATGATTCATGGTTTCTTGCTTTAGTTATCCACTCAGCAATAAAGTCAATTACTGATCCACACAGTGGAGCACGCGCATTGGGCGAGATTTTAAACGGGATTTCCACTGTTTGCATTTCACCGACTGTAGTTATAGTCTGTCCACTCCATATCGACACATCCCTATTTATTAGCGCACAGTACTGCTTCGAAAACTTCCAACTGAGCTCTACCTAACATGTTCTTTACAAATTCGAAGATAAAATTTTCGTCATTTTGCATTCATCTTGATTTGAAATTTTTGAGCATCTTCACTGCTGACGTTAACAACAATGAATCATTTTAGATTAGCTTGGTCAGTGCAATCACCTTAGGTGTGCAGTATGACATTAAAGTGTCCTTCTGGATTTAACTGCTTGTTCTGAGTTACTCTATCTTTATGTCTTTCAAGATTTTCCACAATATTCTGTACAGTTCCTGCCAGCTGTCTTGATTAATCTTAGAAGACGTTAAGTTAATTTTGTTGTCTGCTGACTGCTTGGTGTACGTTCTCATCTGGAATCCATAATAAATAGAATGCATAATTTGGCCAGCATTCTGCACAATTCACATTTAAGTTTTCCATCATGAAACTCTCAGATTGACTAAGAGTAATTTTTTAAATAATGTGTTATTTTGTGAATCTGCGACATTCACCTTCTTTCTCTCTTCGTCTTTGTGTCTATTGCAGCGAATTTAGCCGTGATTGTGATCCTATGTCAAAGAAGGTGTGGTATCTCCAGATGCATCGTTTGTTACCTGGTGTCAATGGCGGTGTCAGATCTGATGCTCATCGTGACAGCTGCCATATTAAACCGTGCTGCTGGGATATATTTCCCATTCAGTTTCCTCTCAATCACGCCAGTGTGCAGTTTGCGTTCTGCATTTAATTATGGATTCAGTGATAGTTCTATTTGGTTAACAACCGCTTTCACCATTGATCGATTTGTAGCCATTTGTTGTCAGACGCTCAAAATAACATATTGCAACAGGAAGATGGCAATGCGTGTTGTAGGAATTGTGATCATATTAAGTTGCATAAAAAATACATTTGTGTATTTTATACATGAACCGAGGTACATTGTAAAAAATATACCCTGGTTCTGTAAGATAAAAGATGCATTTTTTACTTCACTTGCATGGACAGCATACGACTGGATTCGTTCACTTTTAACCACTTGCCTTCCATTCATTCTGATTTTACTGCTCAATGTTCTGACTGTCAGATACATTCTAGTAGCTAATAGAGCCCGCAGGAGACTGCAGAAGCAGAACATTGGAACGAATCAGAGCGATACAGAGCTGGAGAAGCGGAGAAAGTCAATCGTTTTGCTTTTTGCCATTTCAGGCAGTTTCATTCTGTTCAATGCATTGTACTTTATAACAATCCTGTATGTCCGCATCAGAAATCTTACTTATGCCCCAGGTTCCAATCTCAATAATTTCCTTTTTGTCCTCAATGAAAGTGCAATTATGCTTCAGTTTTTGAGTTCCTGCATCAATCCATTCATTTATGCTGGAACCCAAAACAAATTCAGAGCTGAGTTGCAGAATGTGGTACAGTATCCTTGGAGTCATTTCCTCAAAAGGTTGAAGATTAGAAAATAGGCAGTAGTGTGAGACCACAATGGTAGTGGCAGTAATTAGTAGTCTAGAGTTTCAAACTGCTGCTGAGAGCATACGTTGTGAAATATTTCAAGGAAGCAGTCCATTTCTATTAAATTCAAAACCGATAAATCGGCAAAATAATGCTAGACTCAATAACAGTGACTGGTTTAGTGGTGCTGGAAAAGCACAGCAGTTCAGGCAGCATCCGAGGAGCAGTAAAATCGACGTTTCGTGACTTCCAAGTTCTCAGCTAGCATCAAGCTCATTCGCCGAGGGCCTCTACGGATGGAAATCTGCAAAGATCATCTGATTGTGTACACGTCGGACCCCAATTCCTCTGAAGTATATTGGCAACGAACTGTTCACTGAGGTAGTCTGGAAAACAATTGAGTTTAAGGGCCACTGGGGAAAGGCAAAGAACGTGCCCTTCGAGCACTGTGTCCAGATGACCAGTTAACAAGTTGAAGCCTGGCCGGCTGCGAATTGCAATAAATTGATCTTCACAGTCTTCTGAAGATAGCAACTAGTTAATTGTCATTTCTACAATCCCTCATTGCGAGGGAGTTGCAGTCGCCATTTTAACACAGTTAACTTTCAGCATATATCAGGGTTCTTATAGCTTGAATTCAATTTCTGCCTGCTCTCAAGATTTGCAACAACATAACCGTATTGACAGATCTCCACCTCTAAGGGATTGAGTGCCACCTATCCCAGAGTTCCACAGCAAGTTTTCTTAACAGATTGATTGAAAAATGTCATTGACAAAGGCTGCTTGCCTTCAGTAACTAAACTGTAATGCAGCATATTTTGATTAAACTTTCTCATGTTTAGCTGCATTACCATTAAAGCTGCTACTAACGTACCAAAACAAAGTATTCCAGTGGATGAATACAATTTGTCAGTTTAACAGATTTGAAAGAGTAATCATGCAAAATCAAACGGCAGTCGCACATCACGAATCTTATTTATTTTTGTGTTGGCTCTGTAAAATGTGAAGCCATACATCCGAATGATTTGGGATCCTAGGGGGGCTTTTAGTGTTTTTGCTCACTAAATGGAGGCACATGATTGTTCGATAAAAGTCAATGTGCGCTGTCTGAGAAAAGGTCTTCAACACCCATCATTGGACTGGTGGACAGTGCTGAGATAAAAGCATATGAACACGCATAGTCGAATCCACCCCTTGAGTCATTTCCGCCATTTATTGAGATCATGTCTCATATGGGGGCATGGCTGCACATGCGTGCCTCTATGCCATAGTTCTTGTTATCTCTTGCTTAAAACAAAAACTATCTCAGATTTAAAACTAACTATTGATCTATCATTAACTGCCTTTTGTGGAAGAGAGTTCTAAACAAGTATTGCCCTTTGTGCATTGAGGTGCTTCTGAGCATCTCTCCTGACGGACTGGATCAAATTCTCAGACTATTCCCCCAGTTCCTGAATCTCCAAACAATGGAACTTGTTAATCTTTACCTACTTTGTTTTGTTGTTGTTAATATATTGATGACTTCCATCAGATAACCACATGGACTTCTAAACTAGAGAGAATTTATCTGGAGATCCCATGTTGTGTGTTAGACGTTTAGGTCCCTTCTTTATAAATCTACGTTTAACAAATACGCCAAATGAAACATGGTCTCATTCGCAGCTTTGCAGTTATGATTTGGGGTAACATGGTGGCTGCCGCCCGGCGTCTGAATCCGATTCCAGCCTCAGGCAAACGTCTGTGTCGCGTTTGCACATTTTCCCCGTGTCTGCGTGGGTTTTCGCTGGGTGCTCCAGTTTTCTCCCACAGTCCAAGGAAATGAAAACTCGGTGAATTGGCCATGCCAAATTGCCTAGAGTGTTAGGTCCATTAGTTGGGTAAATGTTGGGAAATGAGTCTGGGTGGGTTACTCTTCGGAGGGTCAGTGTAGACTGGTTAGGTCGAAGGGCCTGTTTCCACACTGTAGGGAATCTAACCTTACTCTCAGAATTACATAAAATCTTTACTGGTATCTCATCATTGTTTGTAACTTCCTTGTTGTCTGTCTGTGGAATGTGTTGCTTGATATTTTTAAATTTGTAAGCATTTCTTATTAATTTTGTCACTGTTCTTCACATGCTCAATGTATTTTTCTCATGCAGTCATCTTTCACTCTCTCTCCAATTTCTCAACATATCGCTTTGGATCACCTTTCGATCTGCTTTGCATGCTTGGATTTCGCTCAAAATTCGACCATCAAAAGTTGTGCTAATTATCATTGAATTAGCAGTTGCAAATCTTCGCTGGCCAAGAAAGTAATATTGCCGTGAACTGCAAGGAACGGGGATCTGTTCTGTGCTTTGCGTATTAGAGAGTTGTTAGCAACTGTGTCTATAAAATAAGACCGAAATATTCTCATCCTCATTTTCACTCAAATTGAATTCATTCAGTCATTTCATTGCCACTGAGACCCTTCAGAAAATCATCACCGAATCTACAGAAGATTTAAGGAAGCTTTTTTATTATTATACTCTGACTTTCGGCTTTTTTTTGGCTATGATATTTTTTTGTGGAGAACTAGGCAAGTGAGACCTCAACTGTGCCTCATATCAAAGCCCACCTCACCGCAACAAGCTAAGCGACTTGGCTGCACAGGTTACACAGCTCTCACTTTCTCAAGATCGCCCATCTCTTGAGATATGGTGACTCTCTGTTGAAACCACTACTCAGCGTCTCTCTCAAATAAGAGGTCAGTTGAAGGTGAGAGGAGAAAAATGTAAACGGATCCAAGGGTCAAATTTTCGAGAAGGTGGTTTGTATATGGAACGAATAATCAGAGGAAGTGGCAGATTCTGGTCTAGTTACAACATTTGAAAGACATTTAAAGAGGTGCATGAATAGGAAAGGTTTAGCAGGCTTAGCC
Source organism: Hemiscyllium ocellatum (assembly GCF_020745735.1). Classification (NCBI taxonomy): domain Eukaryota; kingdom Metazoa; phylum Chordata; class Chondrichthyes; order Orectolobiformes; family Hemiscylliidae; genus Hemiscyllium; species Hemiscyllium ocellatum. The sequence continues at coordinate 5,605,327 of NC_083427.1, forward strand.
AGAAGCGTATGCCATATAGGACACCGAGACATAACCAATTTGATTCAAATTTGGCTCGCGGATGTGAAGCACAGAGTGATGGTTAAAGGTTGTTTGCCAGACTGGAGGCCTGTGACTATGAGTGGTGTGCCAGAGGGGTCAGTACTGGAACGTTTGTTATTTGTTAATTACATAAATGATCTGGATGTGAATGTGCATGGCATGATTAGTAACTTATGGCTAATATAAATTAGGAGGTATCGTTGATAGTCTGAAAAAAATATAAATTGCAGAGCGAACTTTATCAGATTGGTGAGTGGGCTGAGGATTGGCAATTGCAATTCAATGCAGATAAATGTGAAGTGTTGCATGTTGGAAAGTCAAACCAAGGTAGGACTTACACAGTAAATGGTAAAGTCCTGTGGAGTGGTGTGGAACAGAGGGACTTAAGAGATCAAATACTTAGTACTTTTAACGTGGCATCATAGGTAGACAGTGTGGTGAAGAAAACATTTAGCATGCTGGCCTTTATCTGTCAAGGCATTGAGGAAAAGACAGTTTACAAATCATTACTGACGTTGTACTTGAAGTACTGTGTACAGTTTTGGTGTTTCTGTTGTTGGAAACATTATGTTAAATTAGAAAGAGTGCAAAGAGAATTTATTTGCCTGTTGCAGGACGAGTAGTACTGAGTTCCATGGAGAGGTTTGCCAAGATGAGACTTTATTTCTTGGAACATAGAAGAATGAGAGTTTACTTCATTGATGTGTACAGATTCATGAGGGTCATAGATATGATGAATGTGTTTTGTCTTTTTTTTCAAGGAGGAGTATTTGAAAAATAAATGGCATATGTTTACGTTGAGAGGGGAGAGATTTAACATGGACCTGAGTGGAAACTTCTTCAACAGAGAGTGGTGTATATAAGGAATGAGCTGCCAGAGTAAGTGGCCGACGCAGGTAAGGTAGCAAGATATAACAAAAATTTGGATAGGTACATGGATGAGAAGAGTAGAGAGGGACATGGACCATATTCAGGCTATTGATACCATAAAGAGCATGGACCGGTTTGCAACGAACTTTCCCCTTCAATGCTGTATTACTCTATGACTTGAGATGGAAAGGGGCCACACACATAGAACATAGAACATAGAACATAGAAAAATACAGCGCAGTACAGGCCCTTCGGCCCTCAATGTTGCGCCGACCGAATCCTACCTAACCTACACTAGCCCAATAACTTCCAAATGCCTATCCAATGCCCGCTTAAATGACCATAAAGAGGGAGAGTTCACCACTGTTACTGGCAGGGCATTCCATGAACTCACAACCCGCTGTGTAAAGAATCTACCCCTAACATCTGTCCTATACCTTCCACCCCTTAATTTAAAGCTGTGTCCCCTTGTAACAGCTGACTCCATTAGCGGTAAAAGGTTCTCAGTGTCTACCCTATCTAAACCCCTAATCATCTTGTACACCTCTATCAAATCTCCCCTAAACCTTCTTTTCTCCAATGAGAACAGCCCGAAGTGCCTCAGTCTTTCCTCATACGATTTTCCTACCATACCCGGCAACATCCTGGTAAACCACCTCTGCACTCGTTCCAATGCCTCCACATCCTTCCTATAGTATGGTGACCAAAACTGCACACAATACTCCAGATGAGGCCGCACCAGAGTCTTATACAACTGCAAGATGACCTCAGGACTCCGGAACTCAATTCCTCTGCCAATAAAGCCCAGTACACCATATGCCTTCCTCACAGCACTATTTACCTGGGTGGCAACTTTCAGAGATCTGTGTACATGGACACCAAGATCCCTCTGCTCATCCACACTACCAAGTAGCCTACCATTAGCCCAGTAATCCATCTTCTTGTTACTCCTACCAAAGAGAATGACTTCACACTTAGTTACATTGAATTCCATTTGCCACCTTTCTGCCCAGCTTTGCAACTTGTCTATATCCCGCTGTAACCTGCCACATCCTTCCTCACTATCCACAACTCCACCGACTTTTGTGTCATCCGCAAACTTACTCACCCAGCTTTCAAGCCCCTCCTCTAGATCATTTATAAAGATAACAAAAAGCAATGGTCCCAAAACAGATCCTTGAGGTACACCACTAGTAACTGCACTCCAGGATGAACCTATACCATCAACTACTACCCTCTGTCTCCTTCCAGCCAGCCAATTTCTAATCCAAACCTCTAATGCACCCTCAATGCCATACCTCCGTAGTTTTTGCATTAGCCTACCATGGGGTACCTTATCGAACGCCTTACTAAAATCCATATACACAACATCTACTGCTTTACCCTCGTCCACCTCCTTAGTCACCTGCTCAAAGAACTCAATAAGGTTTGTGAGGCACGACCTGCCCTTCACAAAACCATGCTGACTATCCTTGATCACGTTATTCCTATCCAGATGTTCATAAATCTTATCCCTTACAATTCTCTCTAAGACTTTGCCCACCACAGAAGTCAGACTCACTGGCCTATAGTTACTCGGGCTATCCCTACTCCCCTTCTTGAACAAGGGGACCACATTCGCCATCCTCCAGTCTTCTGGTACTATTCCCGTTGACAATGACAACATAAAAATCAAGGCCAATGGCTCTGCTATCTCCTCCCTAGCTTCCCAGAGGATCCTAGGATAAATGCCATCAGGCCCAGGAGACTTATCTATTTTCATCCTTTCCAGTATTCCCAAAACCTCTTCCCTTAATACTTCAATGCCATCCATTCTAATCACTTGTGACTCAATATTCACACCAGCAACAGTGTCCTGTTCCTGAGTGAATACTGACGAAAAGTATTGATTTAGTGTCTCTCCAATCTCACACAGGCAAATGAAACTGATTTAGTTTGACAAACGTTGTCGGTATGTGCAAGTTAGATTAAAAAGTCTGTTTCCGTGGTGTATGACGCTATGACTCCATGACAGATGATCCTCCAGAACTGTGGCGACTATGTCTTCGTTCATAATGTATACGATTTCCAATCCACGTTCCCTGAATCTGCATTTGTCTACAATTTGATATTTATGATTCGCAGTGACTACACTTCCATGGCACTTACTTACATTCGAAACACCTCTACGGGTCCTCAGGTAGTTGACAAGCTATATTCATACATAATCTGGTCATTCTTTCTGTCAGTTACAATAACTTGAAAGGGAGATGTATTTATGAAATGTATTCAATCTTTCAGCCTCTTCCTGTCTCAATATTTTATCTGTATGCTTCTGTTTGTCCCGTTTTTCTGTTTCTGTCTTCCTGTGTAACCTGTAAGCTTGTATACTTCATCAACTTCGCTTTTCTCTGATGCTTATTGTTTCCTTCTGATTGAAGACCCTCCGGAATGGAACGTCTCTCTTCCTGGTGACTATTTTAATATCAGGATTGTTTCCAATTTGTTCCTTGCTGTGATATTTACAACAGTTAATCGTGATGGTGCAAGGGGTTAAAATACATTAAAATAATTTAGACTCAAGTTATTACATATTTGAACAGGTACTTGTCTCTGACAGACAAAGTATGTATAAATGTTCAGATTCAAATTTACCATCTGCAGAGATGAGGTACTTTGCGACGCGTTAGATGGGGGAAGGGAAAATTGTTCTCCCTTGCAGAGTGGGAAGTCATAAGTTAACTGGGATGTTCGAAATTCTGAAATATTTGTAGTGAATATATCATGAGTAATTTTCTGTCTAAAGCTACAGAGCAAATATTAAACTTAAAAAGCCAACGCTAGATGTTTTTTATGCAGCTTGTGTGCAGGCTCTTTAGTGGAATGCTGTGAGTGCAGTAGAGACTGCGTGAAATCATGTATTTGCATATTAACCAGTCCCAAACAAAACAAAATCTGCACATGATGTATACACTGAATTATCTTTCTTCAGGTGATCAGATTTTGTTTATTTAGACTATTAAATGTGATTACATGAAAACAAAACAGGTTTCTGTCATTAGTTTGTTATCAAACAGACTTGTTGTGTTACATTTCCAAACTGAATTATGTATTATTGTGCACACCCTTGGTCTAACTTGAAAGACGCTTGCTCGGATTGATATTTAATGATGATCGGAATTTGATCTCACAGACGGAACTTCGTAATTTGGATACAATAAGTAACTTTGAGAGATTGCTGAGACCATAAAGATGAACGTCAAAATGATAAAGAGAGTATGGTTCAAGTTGTGCAATGTGCAATGTGAAAATTAATTCAAGTGGAACAATCGGTGGCGACTCAGACGGACTTGGGAAGAAACTCCCAGCAGACAGTCACCAAGGTCAGAATTAAATCCAAGTCCCAAATACTGTGCGGCAGTAGCCTGAACCACTGAGCTGCCTTGGCACTGTTTGAAAGCAAATACTATTTTTAAACAAAATCTATTTCGGATTTTGAATTCACTGCTAAAGAATGCAGCGGCTGTCAAGTTAAATCATGGCATTCAAAAGTGAATTGGCAACTAGCCCGGTGTGTTTGTTCCTATTGCACAATAATCAGGCCAAATTGTCCAGGTATCATTCACGTTCCACTGTGTGCCACGAATGCTTTGGACAGTTATTCTGTCATAAGTTGTAACTTCAGGTGAAAATGAACCCAAAATGCGATGCAAAAATGGAACGAGATTCGAGACGAAATGGTAAAGACAACTAAAATTGCAATAGCTAAACGACATTTGAGCAGGTACCGTCATCATCTTATTCATTACGATTCCTTACGTACAGCCTTGCATATGTTTTATACTTTTTGCAAGTCAAATTGTACCTAGTTCTGAGCTTAGTGGTTAAAAGTATGTTTGGTTGAGGACTATCCATTCTCATACCAACGGTTATGAGAGAGACTTAATTTAGTTTGTATAATTTTAATCAGTAATCAATTCTGGGTAGTTGTGAAAATGAACCTAAAATGCGGTGCAAAAATGGAAAGAGCTTCGAGAGAAAATGGTAAAGACGACTAAAATTGCAATAGCTAAAAGACATTTGGTCAAGTACATGGTTAGGAAAGGTGTAGAGGGATATGTGTCAATTGCAGGCAAACGGGACTACTTTAGTTTCAGAAACTTGGTCGGCATAGATGACTTGGAGCAAAAACATGTTTCCATGCTGAATACCTCTCTGACCTTATGATTGTAGACTCTGTTCTGGTGAAAATGAGGGCAAAAACAATAGAATTCTGGCGTTAGTGTATAAGGAAAGGGAAGTGGCGAGGCAGTAATATGTAACATGTATCCCTCATAGTTAATGATAGCGCCAAGGACAGACAGTGAGAGAGGAAAGGCAGGGAATTTTGATCCAGAACAAAGTAGAACACAAAGTCTGGAAGAGTTAACGTTCTTTTTCTCTCCACAGTGTTACTGGAACTGTTGAGTTTCTACGGTAGTTTTCCGTTTCTACTTCAGGTTTCCAGCATCTGACGCATTTTGATTTTATCTGATTGGCTGTGTTTTGAATTATATTGTGCTGTCGTGTGCAGCATTTTCACCACAGGTGACAGGCAATTGCCAACTAACCAAATGTAAATCGAACCATTTCCCCTTGCCACGCAATAAAATTGTCATTGCTGAATACACTATTATCAAAGTCGTGGAGGTTACATTGGACGAATGTGTTCAATTCTAATTCTTAAACTGAGAACAATGCGGATAGTGCATCATCTCCTGCCTTCCCAATGTATTCTAAAATTTAAAAGGTACGAGTCATAAGTGAGGTAGAATACCCTCTACTTGTCTGGTTTGTGGCAACTCAAGAGGCTTACATTTTCATGACAAGATAGCTCACATGATTGGAAACCCATACAAAAATAACACATGGTCAACACTACTAATAATGAACTCTGCACTAACTCAACACATTACTTCCACAGTCACATCCAAACTGTTGATCTCAACAAATGGAAGGTGAGAGTAGAAGATGACTCAGAACAACATTGCATGCAGGTTCACCTCCAAGACATGCACTATCCTTAAATCGAACTATAGCAGCATTCCCTTTCAGTAGCTATATCAAAACCTTAGTACCACCTTCCTAAAGGCCTGTGGATTTAACTCGACACAAGAACCATAGACCTTCAAATAGAACATAGAACGTAGAACATTGACCAGTACAGCACAGAACAGGTCCTTCAGCCCACGATGTTGTGCCGACCACTAATCCTTGTGTATGCACCCTCAAATTTCTGTGACCATATGCATATCCAGGAGTCTTTTAAATGTCCACAATGACCTTGCTTCCACAACTGCTGCTGGCAACGCATTCCATGCTCTCACAACTCTCTGCGTAAATAAATCACCTCTGACATCCCATCTATACTTTCCTCCAACCAGCTTAAAACTATGAACCCGTGTATTAGTAATTTCTGCCCTGGGAAATAGTCTCTGGCTATCGACTCAATCTATGCCTCTCATTATCTTCTATACCTCAATTATGACCCCTCTCCTCCTCCTTTTCTCCAATAAAAACGTCCGAGCTCAGTCAACCTCTCCTCATAAGCTAAGCCCTCCAGTCCAGGCAGCATCCTCGTAAACCTCCTCTGAACCGTCTCCAAAGCATCCACATATTACCAATAATAGGGCAAACAGAACTGGAAGCAGTATTCCAAGTGCGGTCTCACCAAAATTTTATAGAGCTGCAACAAGATCTCACGACTCTTAAACTCAATCCCCCTGTTCATGAAAGCCAAAACACCATATGTTTTCTTCAAAACCCTGTCCACTTGGGTGTCCATTTTACGGGATCTATGTACCTGCACATCAAGATCCCTCTGTTCGTCCGAACTGGAAGAATCCTATCCTTAATCCTGAACTCAGCTTTCAAATTCGACCTTCCAAAATGCATCACCTCGCATTTTTCCAGTTTGAACTCCATCTTCCACCTCTCAACCCATCTCTGCATCCTGCCAATGTCCCGCTGCAGCCTACAACAGCCCTCTATACTGTCAACGACATCTCCAACCTCTATGTCATCTGCAAACTTGCCGACCCATCCTTCAATCCCCTCATCCAAGTCATTAATGAAAAGTACAAGCAGTAGATGCCCAAGGACAGAGTCCTGTGGAACACCACTCACCACAGACTTTCAGGCAGAATATTTTCCTTCTACTACTACTTGCTGTCTTCTACTGGCCAGACAATTCTGTATCCAGAGAGCTCAGTACCCTGAATTCCATTCTTCCTGACGTTCTAAATGCGCCTACCATGGGGAACCTCATCAAATGCCTTGCTGAAGTCCATATACTCTACATCCACAGCTCGAGCCTCACGTTTCCAGTCACTTCCTCAAAGAACTCGATAAGGTTCGTGAGGCATGACCTGCCCCTCACAAAGCCGTGTTGACTGCATTTAATTAAGGCATTCTCTTCCAGATGGTAATAAATCCTATTACTCAGAATTCTTTCTAATAACTTGCAGACGACAGACGTGAGACTTACTTGTCTGAAATTGCAGGGGATTTGCCTATTTCCTTTCTTGAAGAGAGGAATTACATTTGCCTCTCACCTCCTCAGGTACGACTCCGGTTTTGAGCGAGGATGCATAGATCTTCGCAAGTGGCGAAGAAACTGCATTTCTCGTTTCCCAAAACAGCCGAGGACAAATCTGGTCCGGGCCTGGCGACTTGTCAATCTTAATGTTTGACAAATTTTCAGCACATCAGCTTCCTCTCTCTCTGTTCATTCCAGCATGCACACCAGCTCTTCAACGGTTACATTCACTACAAAGTTAGTTTCTTTCGTAAAGAAAGAAGCAAAAAACCCAATTAGGGCTTCCCCTAACTCTTCAGACTCCACACACAAATTTCCTATTCTATCCCTGATCGGCCCTACTCTTTCTTTGACCATGCTCTTATTCCTCACGTTAGTGTAAAATACCTTTGGTTTCTCCCTGATCCGTTCTGCCAAGCCTTTCTCGTGACCCCTCCTGGCTATCCTCAACCCATTTTTGAGCTCCTTCCTCGCCTGACTGTAATCCTGTACAGCTGAACTTTACTCTAGCTTCCTCCACATTATGTAAGCTACCTTTTTCCTTTTGATGATAAGCTCCACCGCTCTCGTCATCCAAGGTTCCTTCATTTTATCACTTCTTGCCTGTCTGAAAGGGACGTATTTATTAATCACTTGCAACAACTATTCCTTAAACAGTCTCCTCATGTCTATAGTGCATTTACCATGGAACAATTGTTCCCAATCCATGCTTCCAGACTCATGTCTAATCGCATCATAGTTTTCTCTTCCCCAATTGAATATCCTCCCATTTTCCCTAATCCTCTCTTTCACCATAGCTATGTAGAATGTGACGCAGTTGTCGTCACTACCACCAAAATGCTCTACAGCCACAAGATCTGATACCTGCCCCGTCTTTTTTCCGAACACCAAGTCTAGAATGGCCTCTCCCCTCGTCGGCCTGTCAACGCACTGAGTTAGGAACCCCTCCTGAACGCATCTAACAAAAACAACTCCATTCAAATCTTCTGCTCGAAGGAGGTTCCAATCAATATTGGGAAAGTTAAAATCACCCATTTCAACAACCCTACTACGTCCATACTTTTCCAAAATCTGCAAACCTATGTTTTATTCCATCTCCCTGCTGCAATTGGGGGCCTGTAGTAAGCCCCTAACGAGGTGACTGGTCCTTTGCTGTTCCTAATTTCCACCCAAACTGACTCAGTAGGCAGATCTTCTTCGACAATGGAATCTTCTGGAGCTGTGATGCCCTCTCTGGTTAGTAGTGCTACACCCCTTCCTCTTTTTCCACCCTCCCTATTCTTTTTCAATGCTCTAAACCCTGTAACATCCAGCAACCATTCCTGCCCCTAGCTGGTCTACCTCTTGCTACTGCCTCATCTGCATTAACTCTTACCTCCAATATACAGCTCAGGTTCCCACCCCCTGCTACACTAGTAACAAATAACAGTTGACAGTCAACTTCTCAATGAACATTTGGGATGGACTATAGGTATAAGCTCTGTGAGCAAAGCCAAAGTCCAATGAATGAATTCAGTAGGGAGTTATAGTTGATTTGAAGAAGGCAGGTGAATGGATTGAAAAGCATATTAATCATAATCTAATGGTGGAGCGCACTGAATGCGCCGAATAGTCTTATTCTGCTCCTATATCCTACGCCATTATAGTCTAAGAATTATTGCAACACCGTTCATAGCCCATACTGGCGCAACGAGTTGAACACCTTCCTTCTGTAGCCAAGATCGTTTGACTCTGCTCGACTAATCATCGATATCTCCGCACAAATGAATTGAAATTAGGTTTCCAAATATTGAACACTTCGTTCACGTCATAACAAAATTTTGTAAAGAAAATGCATGGCAATTAACTGAAGTATTTGATGGAAAACTTTGGTTTGAATATTATCAGAAATGGTAAGTTCTGACATTCAAGTGTTTCAAAATCGTTTCTTCTCTTCTCAGCAATAAGTGAAACATCATACCTGCATCTGCCTTATCAATCTTTCTCAGTAATATATGGATTTCTCTTCTCATTCTTATTCTGCACTTCTCGAGAGAACAAAAGCCCTTGAATGACCCAATATCAATTCATAAAACGGTCCTGTCACCACGGACATAAGACGAGAAGGTATATTTCTCTCTCTCTCTCTCTCTAGATATAATATCTATTCTGTGGCAAGGAGAGCAATACTGCATAAAGTACTCGAGATGTGTCCGAAACAATGTTTTCTAGAGAGTAACCGTAAGTTAACATTTTGCATCCAACGCATCTTGTTTTGGAAAGTAAAATAACTCGGAACTTCCAATTAAGAAGTTTCAATATCGAAATTATTTTGGTTTCTGTTTCCATAAATGCTGGCACGACTTCTGCATTCTGCTGCATTTTCTTTGAATTCAATTTATAGTAAATTCGAAGGCAGTATTTTGCTAATGTCAAAACTTTCAAAACTTACAAGTAAATTCCCATGATAGTTCGAAATGCTCTTAATTCAATGTACATACGCATTCCCACTTTGCGTCTACCTTTTGATACAACTTCTTCAAATTTTCATCTCTCTATTGTAACTCAAATAATTTATCTGAGTCTGCATTTTCATCTTTTTGCTCAACCTTTCTCTCTGCTAATTCCACTTCAGCTTCGATGTCTGTACTCTTCAATCTCTCCTGACCTCGTCACCACACGGTCATGGAAAATTCCAAGATGTATGTCCTGCAATTGTTCAGTTTCCTGAGTTTCCATTGGCTTTTCAGCCACAGTCGTCAGCATCTGACCAGTGAATTAGCCGTAGCATTAACAAGGAAAGGTTGTACTGTATTGCACTGCTGAGATTATGGCCAAAACTCCTGCCAAAAATTCTCCAATCCTGTCTGGACGCTCTGACCTCACCTGACGCAATGGAGTCCTTTTTGTCCAACCGTCAATTCCCGGTACCAGTACCTTCTCTGGCAACAGTCCATCAGAGTCTGCACCTCCTCATCTTCCAACATCGCAGACTCTGAGGATTCTGTGGCGCTTAATATTCTAATTTCTTTATCTGCAGATCCTGTCCTCTGCAAAACTTTACCTGAGCAGGTATATTTTTAAGAAATTCTATAACCTCCTCCTTAACCAGCCTCCGATCATTCTTTTATATTCTGAGGCAGCTTTCTGGTCTCCACTGTGCTTTCTGTTACCACTCCAACAAAGTTGATTGGGTTATACTGTTGTTCCACATCTGGCATTGCAGTGTGTCTCCGAAGCCACCAACGCAGTGATTGCATGCGGCCATATATATTGCAATGTAAACACCAGAGGTTTTTTTAAACTTCTTTATTCTTTTAAGGTTTTCCTTTTTACCCTGTGTAAGTTAGCCTTATATATTTCACCGAGATCTTACTTGCGCTTTTCTCAATTTCTACCTTTCGAGGAGTGAAGGTAATTCTGGAAACCAAACTTTGGTTTATTCATCAACTCACAAGCATCAGCAATTTCACCTGCTAATTTTACTGTTTTTGCTCTCTGGTCTTCCACGTGAGCTCTCCATACCACAGAAATCAAATTTTTGAACTCACATATGAATGTCAATTTCTGAAATACAAACTCTCTTCTTTTCTTTCCTCTGCCTTTAATCGCAAATCCTTGCCTTTTGCCTCTAATTCAAGATGCTTCATTTGCAATTGAAATTTAGCTAACTCTAAAGGCTTTGATGGCGCTTGCAGCAAATTTAAATACTGAACAGTTGCTTTAAATGTTTCTTCTTTCCTCACAGAAGGAGGCAGCTCCAGCTCCATCTTGTTTGCTCATTTCGACAGTTTGGCCTTAACCATCTTTTATGAACACACCTAGATTTCTTCTTCCTCCCCAGATAACTCTTGGTGACTGGAAGAGCCATTGCTATCACAAGAATTCTTCATGCAAAGTAAACAAAGAAAAGACCCCAATACCTACCACTCGCTGCTTCGATTCCAACAACTCCACCTCCAATTTGGAAGTACAATATAAATTCCACAAAGTGCCTGCTGTCCACTATGGGATAGACCGGATGGCTGAAAGCATTTCCAGTAGGTAGATATTGAACTTTAAGCATGTGTATAATGGATATTCCAGGAGAGAATCAGCTGGTCAAACTATTTCGTGTTCAACAAAACAGCATTTTTTCCCCAACATTACTGAATGAAACACAAGTAAAAAATGAGGTCTGCAGATGCTGGAGATCACAGCTGCAAATGTGTTGCTGGTCAAAGCACAGCAGGTTAGGCAGCATCTCAGGAATAGAGAATTCGACGTTTCGAGCATAAGCCCTTCATCAGGAATAAGAGAGAGAGAGCCAAGCCGGCTGAGATAAAAGGTAGGGAGGAGGGACTAGGGGGAGGGGCGATGGAGGTGGGATAGGTGGAAGGAGGTCAAGGTGAGGGTGATAGGCCGGAGTGGGGTGGGGGCGGAGAGGTCAGGAAGGAGATTGCAGGTTAGGAGGGCGGTGCTGAGTTGAGGGAACCGACTGAGACAAGGTGGGGGGAGGGGAAATGAGGAAGCTGGAGAAATCTGAATTCATACCTTGTGGTTGGAGGGTTCCCAGGCGGAAGATGAGGCGCTCCTCCTCCAGCCGTCGTGTAGTAACACAAAAAAAGCAGAAAACAGAATTCCGAATAGACATTTATTCGATCCGACAACCCAACAGACTATACTAATTAATGATGTTGTTACACAATAAAAGCGACAATCTCCAAACCATCGCTTGACACAAAATGTAAATTCAAAGAAAGGCTGACGGGCTTCAGGTTAGAGGGAGAGGAGTGTGTGTGTGTGTGTGTGTGTGTGTGTGTGTGTGTGTGTGTGTCTGAGAGAGAGACAAATAGGGAGGAAGAGAGTCAGAGAAGGTGTGAGTGGGGAGAGAGAGAGAATCCTCGCTGGTCATGCTTCCAGCAGCCTTTCTTCACTACACACACACAGTGCATTCGACCAGACCATGGAACAGACGAACTGCGCTGAGAGAACTGCCCACTCCTTTTTCATGACACAAGTATGTGTTTTTCTTAACTTTAAAGCCTCCTGTCTGAGGAAGGATCTGTCAGCTGTGAACAAATTGTCTGGAAAATCCTTCACCTGAGACATTTCAGAACCTGCGTTGTTTAAGACCTCTCTGAAACAAAAAAACAAGGACAGCCTAAACCTTGATAAAGGACCAGCCCCGTCACAAAGTAACACTTTTTGTCAGTGTTTGAAACTAAATGAAAACGGTTTCTGATTTGTGTTTTGATGCAGAGTTCGTTATACATTCTTGAATGGTCACATGAATAATGTTTTAAAAGCAGACGATAGTATGAAAGTAGTCTGTGTGTAACATGAGATGGAAGAGGACGTGCTGCAGTTCACAATATTTTTCATGTTAAATAATTGTATTTTCACGTTTAAATATGGCGCCCAGAGTGGAATGAAACATTTCAATCCACTCTGGGCACCATTTAATAAAACAATGACGCAGGAACTTCATATCTGTATGATATATCTGTTGTCTTCTATGTTAAAAGTAAAATTGCTGAAATTGGAACATGAATTACAAGTAACATTTTTGAGATGGATACATGGGATCTATATAAAACACAACAATTGTAACAGGATTAAACGACCTGAGGTGGTGAAGAGTACATCAATTGACTTTCTCCTCTTCAGTATCTCTCGGTCACACAGATTTTTTTCCATTCCTCCGAGACCAGAGTATCCTCTAAGATGTTTGGCTCACAACGGTATGTTTGACAGTTAGAACATTGACCAGGGTAATCAGAATAAATTGGACTATATCTGTCAAAATATATATAAACCAGTTATGGCTTACTTATGTGACATATAAGCCACGATTTAAATGCTGTGTAACCAGACATGCTGTTAATTATGTACATAGCTTCCGATTGAAAATATAAAGTGGCACTTTTGCGCAGATCAGGGTGAAGATGCGTCCTCTTATTCATTCTCCCTTCTTCTTCTAGTGCAATGGCGCCTTGGTGCTATGGCTACTATTCTCATCTCACGCCTGGCATTCTGCTCTTTTCTCCATGATTGCACAAAGGTTTTACTGGGATCAGGAGCTAAGTTACACTGGCAGAAGCCAAATTGCTCACTGAGCAGATCATTACTTCGTTGCTGCTTTATAGCTCTTTTGATTAAACATTCCATTACTGACGATGGAGGTTAGACTGAAGGGATGATAATTGGCCATTGTGGGCTTGTTGTGCATTTTGTGTACTGGTCATATTTGGGAAATTATTCAAGTTGTCGGGAGATGACTATTTTGGCTGAAACAATAGCTTTGAACGGAGTAGACCAGATGCTGGAGAACTAACTTTCATTACGATAGCCTTAATGCTGTCGGGGCCCACATGCTTTGCGGTGTCCAGTGTCTACAACTACTTCTTTGAAACATTTAGGACAATCGGAAGATGAAGAGGGATTATATCAAAGTTGAACTTACATTGTTCCTTTCCACTATAGCCTTGTGTTGTCACACGCCAGTGTCTTTTTTTGAAATATTCACTTGCATGAATGAAGTATTGCTGATAAATAAATCACACTTAAAATCATGCTGTGGAGGCAAGTTCTTCGGACGATCGGGTCCAAAACGAATCCTCGAACAGTATTCCATCCAGACACAACCCCCAACCGGTTTCCCTGCATTTTCCATGGCCAGTCCACCCCAGCTGCACATGTTTGGCCTGTGGGAGGAAACCAGGGGACCAGAAGGAAACCCACGCTGACACGGGGAAAATGTGAAAACTCGTCACAGACAGTCGACCAAAGAAGGATTCCATAAGACTGTGAGACATAGAATCCATTCTGTCTATCTAGTCTGTTTTACCTTTCGATGATGGCTGATACATTTTTCAAACCCATTTTCCCGCTTTCTTCCCTTAACATTTGATCCCCTTGGCATCAAGAACCTATCGATCTCTGTTTTAAAAATCCTCAATGATCTTGATTCCACAGTCTTCTGCGAAACTGAATTCCATAGATTCACCACTCTCAGGCTGAAAAATGTTCTCATTATCTCCGTTCTTAAGATCTTCCTATTATTATAATGCAGCGCCCTCCTGTTTTCCTCTCTACTACCAATGGAACCATGTTTCCACTGGCAATCTGTCCATGCAGTTCTGCAAGTATCAGTTAGACCCCTCGTTATCCATCTAGACTTTATCTATGAAACTCATACGTCATGCATTCTCATTTTCCTGCCTTCTTGCCATATCTCTTCAACACATTACCAACTAAATAATCCGCTTAACTCCTCCTTAAATTTACTCACTGTCTCAGCATCCACTCCACGTTCAGTTAGTGACTTCCACACATGCACAATTCTCTTGAACTCTGTTTTGAATTTTCTAATCTTTGTTCTAAGACGGTGACCTCTCGCCCTTGAATGAACTGCAAAAGATGGCATCTGTTCAATAACTTTTACATACACATCTTTTATCATGTTGAATACCGGAATTTAATCTCCACTCATGCTTCTAAATTCCAGAGAGTGTAGGTCTAAACTGTTCAACCACTCCTCGGAAATCAAGTCACTTATCTCTGGAATCAATGCAGTAAGCCTCCTCTCAACTGCCTCCAATATATTTCCTCAAAAAGTTAGATAAACTCTATGCAAAGACTCGAGGTGCAGTCTCACCATTACCTTGTGTATTTGCAACAATACTGTCTTACTTTTACATAATATTCTCTTAAATATAAAAGCCAATGTTCCGTTCATTTTCTTTATCATTTGCTGTATGTGCATACGAGTTTCTGGGATTCATGAACGAGGTACAAAGATGAGTCTGCACCAAATCATCCCGAAGTCTCTCCACAGTCGCCTTCTTATTTCAACGACCCAAATGCACGACCTTATAATTATCCATGTCGAACTCCATCTGACAATTTTTGCTCTACTTTTCTCACCGATCTATATTCATTCTTAATGTTCTTATTTTCTCATTGCAATTAAGCTTCCTGTCTATTATGTGTCATTCGCAACTGTAGTTTCTTCCTCTATCTCAAGGTTGTTAATACAGATTGTAAATAGCCGGAATCCCAAACCGAAACTTGTTGCATTGTACAAGTTACATTTGCTATTGAAAAAGCAGAGTTATCCTGACTCTCTGTCTTCTGTCATCAGCCAGTCAACTATCCACGCTAATACATTACCGCGTATCCAACATGATCCAAACTTGTGAATTAATCTTTTTGTATTTGCATTGCCCAATCAAACACCTTCCCGAAGACCAGATACATTTTACCTGCAGCATTGCCATTGTCCAATTTGCTTGTGAGCTGTTTGAAGAACACTCTCAAAATTAGCCAAGCATTATTTGACTCCCTTCATAATGGCATGTGTCCCGAATTTCTTTTTTCACTATCCTAATATCATGCCGTTCCACCTTCAGAGAGCTTTGGATAAATGTTCCAGATCCTTTTGCTCAATGGAACTTCATAGTATCATACAATTCTTTCACACTTTGTGTCAAGTTTTTCCTTCTAAAGTGTATCGTCATACATTTCTCAGGATTAAATTCCATCTGCTTATCTTTCTCTTTCTCCATTCCGTTTATATTTTTCTTTTCTTGACATTCAACCGCTCTCTTAAATACCCGAACAACTTTCTGTCATCTCTAAATGCACCCATCCAGCCGCTCACACTGTCATCTAAGTCATTTATCAAAAAAATGAATAATTAAGGACTCAGCAGATGGCACTTTCATCAACCATTGAAAACTGGCTTCCAATCATTAAAGCAGCCTTCTGTCACCACACTCTGCCTGAAGGAACACAATTAATTTTGAATCAAACCCATCAAATTACCTTGTGCGGAATATACGTTTACCTTCTTGATAATTTCCTATGTGAGACCACGTCAACAGTTTTGTTTAAATTTATATTACTAACCTCATTTACACATTTCTTCACCTTCTCACGTTTCGATCAAATTCAGTCGGCTGGACCATACTCTGGCCAAGCCATGCTGACTGTCCTGATCAATATTTGCGTCTCCAAGTGGAGATAGACGCTGTCCCTTAAAATTATCTGCACCAGTTTCCTGACCACTGGTGTGAGAATCGCTGCTGTGTTGTCCACTAGCTTATCTCTGAAATCCTTCGTAAGTATTAGGAATACATTAATCTTTCTCCTGTACTCTGCAACCTGCAGAGATTTGGTTTTTAAAATGTCATTGCTTCTACGATCTCCTCTCTTGCCTCCTACATCATGCTGTGACACATTACATCTGGACCGTGAGGTTTATGCACTTTCAAGCCGGCCAACATTTCTAAAACCTTGTTCTATCTGTGTCAATTCGCTCAAGCACCTCGCAGTCTCTCCCAAAAGCTTGCATACCAATGTCCTCATTCTCTTGGTTGAACGACACTCAATAAGTTGAGCTTCACAGCCCTTCTGCAACAAAAAAATTCCACAGATTCAGCACCATTTGATTTTAGAGATTCTTCCTCATCTTAGCTCTAAAACATTATCCTTTCTCTCCGAGGCTGTGCCTCAGCAGATTCGTCTCACTTGTTACTGAATATGTTTTTTTTCAACTACACTCTTCCCAGGCCTCATAGTATTCTGTAAACTTAAATGATATCTCCTTCATATTTCTAAATTCCATCGAGACCGGGTACATCGTCCTCAACCACTCCTCAAATGACAAACCCTTCATTCCCGAATTGCTTCTGCTAACCTTCTCTGAACCCATGAGAACTATGATATGGAAACGAAATTTGCTCACGACATGCCAAACCCGATCTGACTAGCGCCTCATGCAGTCTTAACGGTATATGTCAAGACTCGTGCATTCCGCCATTCCCAAAATGAATTTTACCATTGCATTGGCCTTCCTAATTGGCAAATTAAAATGCATATTAACCGAAAAAGTATCCTGATTGAAGACTCACAAATTCTTTTGTACTTCAGATTTAGAAAGCCTTTAGAAAATAATCTGCACCTGCATTCTTCCCACTAAAATGTATAAACTCACAATTTTCCATATTGTACTCTATCTGCCTCTTCTTTGCCCACTCGTCTTGCTTGTCCAAGTCTTTCCCAAGCCTTGCCAATGTCCTGCTTAAATATTTCCTCTATGTCATGTGTCTGGAAATTTCAGGCATTTGTTTTGAAACATGAGGTAAAGCAAATTTCATTGATTGGAATTCCGTTGGTTAAGTGAATCTCATTGAGTAGGAATTCCCAATTCATGTTTGCTTACTTGGGTGAATTAGTATGCCCTGGCTGACAGATATAAAGAGGAGTCTCGGGAATTCCACTCACTCTCGGGATTTGCACTTAGTTGGCTGTACAGCTTCCAAGTACTGTCCACCTAAAACTGAATGGTAACGTGGTGACAGAATGCGGGGCTCCTGGAGTTATTTTTAAGGTCACATGGATGGATGTAGTACAGACGAACAGTTTCTCCTTAAACTGGAGAACAACAACTTTGGTTTACATCAATTTATTAAAAAGTATCAGTTGTGTGGGAACATCTACACGACACTAAGTGAATGAAAAAGCTAAAGTCAGGGAATATGAGAAATGCAATCGGGAGGGTTTGAATTTGTACAAGGAAATCGGAATGGTTTTCGTATTCCTGCCTTTTACCACTGTGCCACAACTACAGCACACGCAAACTTTGTTCATGCTACTCAAATAAAATATCAGGACGGACCTAGTTGTGTAGGTGATAATTTGACTTGTAGCCTCTGTCGTGGTATGTGGCAGCAGCAACTCAACAGTCTCACTGCATGGCGGCCTTTTCCCGCCCGTCATGCAGTGTTTATTTGTCTTGTCGCTATTTCAGCAAGGATTCAGCATGAACTTGGAGTTTTAATTGGGGATTAGTGATGGATTTGACAAATGACAGAGCAGGCTTGAGATAATACCCGCTCCAGGATTAGATTACTTACAGTGTGGAAACAGGCCCTTTGGCCCAACAAGTCCACACCGATCCGCCACAAGCGCAACTCACCCATACCCCTACATATACCCCTTACCTAACACTACTAGCATGGCCAATTCACCTGACCCACACATCTTTGTGACTGTGGGAGGAAACCGGAGCACCCGGAGGAAACCCACGCAGACACGGGGAGAACGTGCAAACTCCACACAGTCAGTTGCCTGAGGCCGGAATTGAACCCAGGTCCCAGGCGCTGTGAGGCAGCAGTGCTAACCGCTGTGCCACCATGCCGCCATAAAGATTGGGTTTGAATGTTAACAGTGAGAACAGTACTAAAGAGTTCTATATCTTAAATAGCGTGGATGAAGTGTTGAAGGCATCGCTTCAAGGTTGTAGTATCATTGGAAGATTGGGTTTGAATGTCAGCGATGCCACGTTATTTTCAAAGGTGACACTTCTTTCACTCCTCTGCAATACGTTTCTGGGATTTAATTTGATAGTCTGATACGGAAAGGCAATGCAACCATAGACTGTTGCTGGGATAAAATAACATACATTACAGAAGAGCGACAACAGTTAGCTTTATGGAGAGCAACACAGACGTTTTGGAGTATACAGGAGTGATTTAAAAAAAAACGTGGACCAGTAAGAGTAGTGTCGAAGATGGAAACCAAGAGAGGGAGGTGAAAGCAGAACGATGCTGCATTTGCCAGTCTGAATAGAAGCACAATGTTCCCCAAGCAGTAGTGATAAAGGAGTAACGGCACAGAAAGGAGAGGCCTTAGCAGAGGAGTGCAGACGTGCTGCGGAACAGAGTAAAATAGAACAGAATACCCTTTATAGTCAAATGTATTCCACTGTAGACGTCGTTTTTAACAAAGCTTTAAAAAGCTTTCAGAGTGTCTGCCTTATATTGGCACCAAGTTAGGTACAAGTACGGAGGTACAAATCATGACCACGAAAGAGCATTAGAAAGCAGTTGCATCATTTTACAGATTTTTTTTTAAAAAAGTTATCAATACGACATCGTTAGAGGATTGCTGTTGCAGTCAGTTTAAAAACATCAAATATAAAATGAATTGCACTAGCTCAGCACAGGACCACAATATGTGTTCTGATTGCTCGCACCCGTTCTCAGACAACAGTGGTCCACACTCCACTGCAAGCCTACAGACCATCCTGTACAGGCACTCAGCTGCTCCAAGGTAAGTTTGAGGACTGCATCCTGCACGTCAGTTTCCATTTGGGAGTCACTGCTCACGAGATGCTCTGGGACTCACTGTCGTGCGCTGCTACAGGATTCAGAATAACAGTGCACATACTTTTCCTATGTAGAAAAGACAGAACAGACTAGTTCTCTGATGAATGGTCACGGGAGTCAAAATATTAACTTTGCTTTACCTCCATCGACGCTGCGAGACATGCTGAGTTTCGCCAGCGAATTTTCGGTCTGTTTCTGAATTGCAGCTTACACAGTTTTCTTGCTTTTCTTGCGAGTGAAAACAGGAAGCTGCCAGCACAGAAATAGATCATGTCACCCCATCTGCCGCTTTGAAAGAACTTTATGGATGTTTGCTCGGGAAAATTGAATGTACAAACGTAAACACTCAGTCATTAAACGGATCACACCATCACCCTTCGCCCACCACCCATGACCGTATGCAGTCAATAGTTTCAGAAACCTCACAGACCTTCAGTTTTCACTTTCACTCCCTCTCTACGCCTTTAAATTTGTGCACAACCTGTATTCAGTAAACATTTCCAGCTCAGATGTGAAACTTCAACAGTCGCTGATTCTGACCGTTGCGCTGTGTACTTTTACTGTGTAAATGAAAAAGTTAAATGGAGTGCTTACACAGGCCAAGGGTAATATCATTCCACGAATGGGACTCGATATAAGTGGTGATGTTGGGAGCACAACAAAACTGGAAATTGGCTATGCTGGTAGTGTCCTGAAGTAAATACTACGTAAATAGCAGTGCTCAGCTACATTGGAGTAGATATTTTTAAGATCTATCCCAAGAAGAATATCATGCAGAATGATGAATCATGAAGCAGACTGATTCAATACTGTTGATAAACTTTATGGCGTTTTAGGTAGGTCACACTTGTCATACTGCATAAAGTGCGGGTCACCATGCGACCAGAAGGATGTGGATGCTTTGGAGAGTCTACCGAAAACGTTTAACAGGATGTGGCCTGGTGAGCGGGGGTTTGGCTATGAAGTAGGTTGGAAAGACTAGGTTTATTTTGAACAGTTGAGGGGCGACCTGATAGAAGTTTATAAAATTGTGAATGTCATGGATAGAATGGAAAGTGTGATTATTTTTGCCAGGGTGTTGCGATCAATTACAGATTCTAGGCCCGAAGTTGAAAAGAGACGTGCAAAGGAAGTTTTACAAAGAAAGGGTGAAGAATGCCTGGAATGCGCTGCCAGAGGAAGCGGTGGAAGCAGACATAATAGCAGAATTCAAGAAACATCAGGGTGAAAACGTAAATAGGTAACGAATAGTGGGATACCGATCCTGTAAATGAAGACAATTTTAGTATGGAAAGGCAAAATGTGTTGGCGAGGGCTTGGAAGTCTGTAGTGCTTTTACTGTGCTGCACTCTTCATTGTTCTTTTTAAAGTGGAAACACGTAGGGTTTTTTCAATGTATGCAAACTTGTTTATGGGCCGTTACAACAAAAACATCGCAAAGTTCACACAATGGTCACCTGAGCTGTTTTATCATGCAGAAAAAGTCTGAAAGGGTTTGGCAGTTATATACGTCAAATGTGCAGAATTAGAGTTGTAGTCTTCAAATAGACAATCTGGACAAGATTCTTAATAGGACGAGAGATTAAGGATGTCAATCAGGTTGCTATCGACGCATAGTTCTAAACATATAAGCATTTTAATTATGGGCGTTTTGTAAGGCTTAGTTCAGCCACATTCCAAGTTTGTTATTCAGTAAAAAAAGAAGGAAAATTATCATTGTACTCTATCTGAACTGTTTAAATAATTGTGGATTTAGGCAAGTGAACAACAAAATGGTGAGAAAATGTTAGTTGCATTCCTTGAGCAAAGGTTTATAGGCGATGAAAAGAATGAATGCGTTATTAATAATAAATGTAAACTTAAATGTTCAAATAATAAATGATATAAACACGACAGCCAAGAAACCATTGACACAGGAGAAAAGTTGTAAAAAGAGAGATCACAAATGGGAAACATAAATAATTAAAACTTAAGTGCAGATGAAAATAATTCGAACAGTGAAGAAGAGTATCAGAAATTGGAGCAGGACCTTGGTCAGCTGGAGAAGTGGGATTAAAAATGACCAACGAAGCTCGCAATGACATATGAAGGTAGGAGTTCCATGCTAACTGGTAAGACCTTACGTTGTGTAGTGGAACAGAGTTCAGTTGAACGATTCTTTGAAAGTTGAGTCATATTTAGAAAGGGCAGTGAAAGTGGTTTTTGGCACAGTGGTCTTGATAATTCGGAGCATTGACTACAGATGTTGATGAGGCCGCATTTGGTTTATTGTGTTCAATTTTGGTCACCTTGCTATAAGAGGAATAATCTTAAACTAGACAGAGTGCAGAAGAAATTTGTTATTTTCGTTATCCATGAACAATATTCTGTATGCTAATTTAAACAGGAACTCTTACCAGATTCCCCAGGGTGAATTTACATCTTGGATCGACATTGATAAATGTTGAAACCTTATATTACAGATTATTACATAGAGATTTGCAGATAGGAAACTGAAACCAAGCATCACCTGTAAACTGGACAGAATCACTCGCTACATGTTACTGGACTTTGAGTTCCCGATCATTATTCCGTATTGCGTACAGCTTTTCATTACATTCTCCCCAGGTCTCTTCAACAGAATCTTCAATCAGTGTCCCTTTTCTCACCAGCATTTTCTCTTTTTATTTCAGATATCCAGCATGTGTAATTATTTTATTGCAAATGTTGCTCACAGATCTGAGTTCAGAAACGGAAATGATTGAAGTCGGAGATGTCGTACACTTGGTGTGTGTTAGTTTTATGTTTAGTCCTTTGAATTCATTTCCTGATTTTACAAATTATTGCATAGTTACGACACATTGTGCCCAAGTTGTCTGTCTGTTAAAGTACATCAGCTAACAGCACTCTCTACACCTTACTAAGAAGGTTACCGCACATTGTGAAATGTTCAGTTAGCTGTGGAGATGTTTCAACGCCTTGACCTACTGTGGTGTCGTGTGATGAAGATAGAGAAATACACTGTAAACCTATTTCTACCAAATGTACAATTATTATTATGGCTTTGATCCATCTGCTTACTTTTAACCTGTACTGCTGTACATCATTTATGTTTGAATAATCTCTAATGCCACCCGAATGCTTCAGTTAAACCAGCCTTCAGTGCACGTTCAGCCAGCATATTCCAGACACAAATCAACCTTTGCACTAATATTCATTTCTTGCTTCATGTTTGTTCATTTGTTAATTACGTTAAATCTATGACTCATTATTGATTTTTTTTTCAAAATTAGAAAGCCTTACTTGTTTTGATTCTGCAGTCGAATCATGCTTTTGATTTATTTTAACGAATGCATTCTGATGAACTATTGTGCTGACAGACGAGGTTCCAGTTTATTTATTACTTAATGATGATAAAGGAACAGTGACGTATGTACAAGCCAGCACTAGAGAGTAATGCAATGCTGCAGATCCGTTCACAAAAAAAAATTGTTAAAAACGGTATATTTAACATCGATCCAAATACTGAGATGTTGGGGCAGGTGCCTCAAATATGCAGCTGAATAACGAGATATGGAGAAGTATTTTAGTGAACGAAAGGGAGGTGGAGATTCAGGGTCGTTTAGAAGGGATATTCCAGATCTTATGTTCATGGTAGCTGATAAAATAAACAATAATGTTTCAATATTCATACACTGTGGAAACAGCCTCTTAGGCCCAACAAATCCACGCCAACCTTCAAAGAGTATCCCACCCAGACGTATTACCCAACTACTCTACATTTCTACTGACTCGTGTGCCTAATCTAGGCATCCCTTAGCGTTATGGGCAATTCGTCTGACCTGCACATCTTTGGACTGTAGAAACAAACTGCAGCAAATGGAGGAAACCCACACAGAGACTAGGAGAATGTGCTAACTACACAGAATCAGTCGCCTGAGGCTGGAATCGAACGAGGGCCCCTGGTGGTGTTAGATAGCAGCACTAACCACTGCGCCACTGCGTCACCCAATGAGTGCCCATTCCTAATGGCGGAATGATTAATATCTGTTGGGTGTGCATTCGTATATTTAAGTTGAGAGTAAACAATGTAATGGATGAGAGTTACAGCAGCAGATGAATGAGACTAGGACAGGGGCAGGTGAGGTTATTGTGGTAGAGGTGGGTTGTCTTGATAATGATGGGAACATAAGTTTGGAAACTCTTGTTGGGGGAGAATATTTTACCATAGTTATGAACGGTTTGTACACAGTACAATATCTTTCACTGCATCTTATTGTATGGGACAAAAATACATCAAATCAAATCAAATATCCTCACATCACCTCTCAACCTCCAGCCGCCCCCTTAGAAGTACGATCGCCACTCCCTCCACTCCTCTCCCCACCTGCTACTTAGCCTTGAGCTAAGGAGAATACCTGCATTCCATTCATCAAGGCCATAATATTATTACTCACCTCTAATAGGCTGCATTGAACGTTCACTGCTCCAAGCTTGCCGAGCCTCCCCGCTATGATGAAATGCATCATTCCAAGCAAAATGCTGGTGAATCCTTTCTGAACTCTCTCGAGTGCAATCACACAATTTTAATGTATGTTAATCAGAGAAGCGCACGTTATATTATCGATGGCATCAAATGCATTTGCGTAGTTCGCAAATAACCTCCCTGTACTTGTAAATGTTGTCATGACTGGGGGAAAAATACAAGAGCCCCTTTTGCCTTAATAGCTTCCTTATTTACCTGTTCTTCCACCTTCAGTGAACGATGGAAAAAGCATAACACGATACCTCTAATCCGGTGAGATTCTTAATTATGTTTTGCGTAGCTTGTGTTGAATTTAACTGAATCAAAGCTAATCGTTTATGAAGTCGGAAGATCTCAGCTCATTCCTCTGAATCACTGAAATAGTCATGCACATCTTCCACTTCTCAGCTGTAACTCCTCGAGAACACTGCAATCCATTTCAAATTGCTCCAGGATTTAGTATTCAATATTCCTTTATTTAATAAGGACGTCCTCATCATGAAATAAATCACATGACTCTGTAAGTCTGTGAGGGGGCGAATAAATCTGTGAAGGTGTTTAACTCAATCATATATTTCTAGTGCAGAATGTAGGTAAAGTCATCTGTTAGGATTTCCTCAATAGTCCGACCACTTTCCCTGTTATATGTGTCAGCAACATTTTCCACGTGGCATTTTGAGGGTTTGACTTACCAGGTGTAAAATATTCGAAGGACTATCTGCTGCAAACGTTAACAGATTTAAAGCGTTTTTCTCCCTTCTAATGAGAAGTAAAGATCACGAGAGGCAAATGTATACGTTTGTCAGCTGAGGTTTCTTATGTGTAGTTTAATGACAAGGTAACGCATTTGGAAATTGTGTAAGTGTTGCTTGGATGTTAGGTGATTATGGAGAACTGTGCATGCGGTTACCTCAGCCACTGCTTCATCTATTGGGAGGTCTGACATAGATTCGAAGACAGGTCTTTCCTGGATTTGAGGACATTGCATCCCAGTGATTGTATGACAGTGAGGGTTGGAGAGTATAGGGTAAATACTGCTGCTTGACCCTGTCTCACTCAGTGTGACATCAGATACAGTTCTCGCATCACACGTTCATACCACTCTTCAGTCAATATCATAATTTAATGTAGCAATGAATTTCCACAATGAATTTCCACAATCACTGCCTCAGAAGCAGAGTTTTCATCTTCCATAAACGACAGCACCTAACGCGTTGCAGCTTTAATTTTAGACAGCGTGCGATATCCTCTCGTTCCACAACAATCCACAACACTGTCAGGTATCTCGGATAAAGAAATGAACTTTCCAAAGACCTATGGATGAATTTACTTGGAAAATTTAATCTTCAGTTAATCATGAAAATGGCAGTTCAAGAGGTCCCTTTTAAGGAAAAAATTACAAAAATATTTTAAACTGAAATTGGCCATTTTAAAATTAGCTATTCTTTGGGAGAAAATGTTAACACGAACGTTTTCACTCTCCACAACTTCATATCTGGGAGAACAGAAGCATAATTAAGTGCATTCCAGTTCATTGTTCTTCAAACACAGGACGTAATTGTTGCTGGTTGGATCATAACTTAGTGCCCACCACTTTGATTGCCTTCTTGAACTTCTGCAGTCCTTTATCTATAGGCAGACGATCAAGGCTGTTGGGGGTGTGAGGAGTGAGTTCTGTTGTTTTGACCCAGTGATGTTGGAGGAAGAGCAATATACTTTCAATAAGGTTTCTTGAGTGGATTGAAGTGAACTCCCTGATGTTGTTTTCCGCAAACGGCTACTGGCCTTTTCCTTCCAGGTGATATTGGTCATGGACTTGGAAGGTGCTGTTCAAAGGAGCCTTCGCGAATATCTTTGTGCATCTCATGGATGGTTCCTAAATTGCTGGCGTTTGTGGGAGTGAACATTTGTGTATTTGTGCCGAAAAAGCACGATGCTTTGACCACATGGTGTTCTCAGGCAATTCATAATTTAAGGTAACAATGAATTTCAACAAGGAATTTCCGCAATTACTGCCTCAGAAGCAGATTCAAATGGCGAATGGTTCTGCCTTCAGATCAACACCTCTTGGTCCCTGGATGTGATGACCCTTGTGATTTACTGTCACGGAACCTGATTACCTAAGGGTGAATTCCAGTGAAGTCTACCTACCGTAGACATTTCATTCTGCTATCTTGACAGGTGGCTACATTTTCTCACGTGTGGGATTGAGGAGCGCAGTTGATGTAAAATAGATTGCACCAAATAGACTTGAGTTGGAACAAGTCGAGGACTTATTCAATGTTGCCAGTGACTTTAATCAGGCAAACGTCATGAATGTGCTGTGAAGTATCACCAACACGTCTCCTATGCCATCAGAGGTCCAAATACCTGCATTAATTCTACACAACCATCAAAGATGCATATCACTCCATTCCTTGTCAAAACCTTTAGTAAGTCACAAAACAAATATATGTTTCTTCTCCCAGCTTGCAAGAAATAAAAAAAAACTCAGGTATGATGATCCACTTCAGAAGTCATACATCGTTGGTCTGCGATAATCGAGGAGTTCCTACCTGACTGATCCATATTCAAGAATTCAGCGGCTATCATAAATGAGTGTGCCACTACCGTCACAAATGTCCTCAGTAAATGTGTAGTGGATTGTGCATACAAAGGAAGTTAATCCACCTGTCCACCAACCAGAGATGATAGATTAACCATAAAGTACACTCCCTAAAGAAGTCTTGGTCTGAGACGAATGTGTCAGGTAACCCTAAGCTGCACAAAAATCCAGGTATGCGTTTTGCAAAGTCACTAGAGATGCCAAGATACAACAGCAGACTAAACTAGAGTCCCATGCTAAGTTGTGGCAATCATTACAAGATATAACAGGCTACAAGTTGAAATCAAGTAGTATGGCTGATAGCAGGCCAGCCCTGCATGATGAGCTTAATACATGCAATGCTCCTTTTAAACAGAATTCAATGAAATAATGTTACCTGTGCCAACAGACTTGGGTGCACAAGTACCCAAAGATACTGCAGCGAGGTCAGATCAGCATTCTTGAGGATGAACTCACAGAAATAAACGGGTGTAGAAGAAGTTCCCACTGTGCATGTAGATTCTGTTTAGACTAGTTTGTAGGAGTATGTGCTGGCATTGTTCACTTCTCCTTCCTACGATGTGAGGTTCCCAACTGCTGAAGAACACCACAACCATCCCTGTGCCAAAGGAAAATCCGGCAATGGGCCTGAAAGAGCGATCACTCAGTGGGTTCTGCCGTCCAACAATATAAACAAGTTCTGGAGGTGAGTAATAGCACACGTAAATACAAGCGTCCAATATTGTGGCCTCACTGGTTCTAAACTCCGTTCTGGAATTTCGAGACAACAAGGACACCCAGATCAGACTCCTATTCATTGACTTCCGGCCGTGTACTCACCGTTTTAAGACAGCTCTTCCAAACCGACGAATTTATTGCCAAATGCAGCTCGAAATACATTTGCAAATTTGTTAATGGCACTTCCGTAGTGAATCGGATCTCTCACAATGACAAGACATTGTACATGAATGAAACAGATAGCTGAGTGGCAAGTCATAAATACAACTATCACTCTTTTAATGTCACCAGAATGAAGGAGCTGATCATTGAGTTCAGGAAGCATGATACATGGTGCTTAATTGGAGGTCGCCGAGAGCTGCAACGAGTAAGATTTTCAACGATCTGTGCTGGGCCATCCACGCTGACACTGCAATAAGCATAGCCTACCGGTGCTTGTAACTGTCTCAGAAGGCTATGGAAATTTATCATGTCTACAATGACTCTTCACAATTTTTCTCGATTCACCATTGAAAGCATTCTTTCCAGATGCATCATAATTCGGTACAGTAACTGCAGTGCTTAAGTTCGTTGGAAGTTACAGAGATTTCCGAACATAGCCCAGTCCATCATAAAAAAAACAGCGTTCCTTCGATTGTCTGTTCTATTCTAATTAGTTCCATTCTATTACACATCTGCAAGGTGCAATTTATCTGGTTAGCAGGCAGTACAGGAACTTTCACTGCATTTGTCAGCATGTGACAATATAAAATCAAATCACATCAAAATCCTCGATGGCCTCTTTTTGTTTAGTGTTTCCGCTGCTGCATTTCCCCAAGTGCGGAGTGCACCACCACACTGTCGACTTGTGCCTTGTAGCTGGAAGAAAAGCTCTGGGGAGTCAGACGCTGAGGTACTCAGTTCAGGACTCGTCACCTCTGACTTACACTGCAGCCAGAGGACTTATATTGTTAACGAATAGTTAGGTGGAAATTAAACCTTTAGCCTTGTCTCTCCGTAATTTATTTTCAGAACTACTGAGTGTATTCAACGTGTTTTTTTTTCTTTTATTTCAGATTTCTAGGATGATGGTTTGCTTCCATTAATAGAGGTAATCCAGTCTGTGTCAAAATAACTATTAGTGAATACGAGAAGATTTTTGGTATAAGAAACGCAGTTGAGACATTTTTTCGGTGCAGATAAATCAGAGTCAACCTTTCACGTCCAGTTCTGCGGAAAGGTCACTGGCGAAAAATCTGCTTAGCATTTCCAGCATTTTCTGTTTTTGTTTCTGACTTTCAGCATCCGAAGGTATTTTGGTGTCTTTTGTAGTCCCGAGACAAATTGCATTCAAGACATGGTAAACAATTATACTTCATCAAAACATTTCGAGCTTCAGCTATTCTAATATGTGTTTTTGTAACAGGTATAGCATTTGCTGTCCAAGGTCTAAACTATCCATTTCAACCCCCGGAGCGTGAGGTTTCTTATAAATGCAGCAAAATGCAGCACAACGTGGAATGTGATTAAAGCTTACTTTAGAAATGCACATATCATTAAAACATTGTGTGTTTTCCATTTTCTATTCTTTACATGCAGCTATTGGGATTCCAGGTAAAGTATTTGGATTTTAAGAATACTCGCTAGTTTGTAAAAAATTTAGAAATGTTATTCGTAAATTATTTATAAACATGTATAAATGTCTCATTTTGCGTCCAATAGCATATTATCCCAGCACGGATATCGTGCCTGTAATTTAAGCTGTTCTGTTTTCCTTTAAATGATGTACCTTTTCATTTTCAGGTGAGGAATAGGGAGAGAGCGGAGTTGAACATGTGGCTGCAAGGATGGTACAGGAGGGAGGGTTTTGGATTCTTGGATAATTGGGGCTCTTTCTGGAGTAGGTGGGATCTCTACAACCAGGATGGTCTTCATCTGAACCGGGGGGTAACAATATCCTGTGGGCGGGCGGGGGGGGGCGGATTTTGCTTAGGCTGTTAGGGTGGGTTTAAACTAATCCAGCAGGGGGATAGGAAACAAAATTGTTCTTCGAGTATAGGAAAGATTGAGAGTAGGGAGGTCCAAAATCAAGTTTCAGGGACGCAGTATGGCACCAGCAAGCAAGACGTTGGTTTGAAGTGTGTCTACTTCAACGTCAGAAGCATGCGGAATAAGGTCGGAGAACTTGCAGCATGGATTGGTACCGGGGACTTGCATGTTGTGGCCAGTTCGGAGACATGGATGGAGCAGGGACAGCAATGGTTACTGCGGGTTCCAGGATTTAGGTATTTCAGTAAGAACAGAGAAGATGGTAAAAGAGAGGGAGATGTGGCAATGTTGATCAAGTAGAGTATTGCAGTTGCAGAAAGAATGTTAGGAGACTCGTCAACTGATGTATTGTGGTCTGAGTTTAGGAACAGGGAAGGAGACATAACCCTGTTGGGAGTTTTCTATAGTCCTCCGAATAAGTCCAGAGATGTAGATAAAAGGAGAGCTAAGATGATTCTCGATAGGAGTGAGAGAGACAGAGTAGATGTTATGGTGAACTTCAACTTTCCAAATATTGACCGGGGACATTATAGTACGAACACTACAGTTGGATAAGTTTTTTGTCCAGTGTAGTGCAGGAGGGCTTCCTGACACAGTATGTAGAGAGGCCAACAAGGGGTCAAGCCACATTAGATTTCGTATGGTGTAACGAGCCCGGCAAGGTGTTAGACTCTGAAGTAGGTGAGCACTTTGGTGGTAGAGATCAAAATTCTATTATAAGTACGTTAGTGATAGAAAGGGATAGGTTAATACCACTGGGCAAGAGTTACAGCTGGGGGAAAGGCAAATACGATGCGATTAGACAAGATTTTGGAAGCATAGGATGCTGAAGGAAACTGCAGGGGATGGGTACATGAGAAATGTGGAGCTTATTCAAGGAAAAGCTCCTGTCTGTCCTAGATAAGTATGTACCTGTCAGGCAGGGAGGAAGCTGGAGAGTGCGTGAGCCATGATTTATGATGGAAGTGGAATCACTGGCCAAGAGGAAGAAGACTTATGTCAGGATGAGATATGAATGCTCCCTTAGGCACTTGAGGATAACAAGGTAACCAGTAAAGACCGAAAGAGAGAGCTCAGAAAAGCCAGGAGGAGACATGAGACGTTGTTGGCGGATAGAATCAGATTAAACCCAAGGCTTCCTATAGGTATTTAAGGAATAAAAGAATGATGTAAGTAAGATTAGGGCCAATCCAGGATAGTAGTGGGAAGTTGTGTGTGGCGTCTTAGGAGATGGGGAAGCATTAAATATTTTTTGACAGTATTCACTCTAGTAAATGACAATGTTGTCGAGGAGAATACTGAGATACAGGCCACAAGACTAGGTGGGATTAAGGTTCACAAGGAAGAGGTATTAGAAATTCTGCAGAGCATTAAAATAGATATGTCCCCTGGGCCGGATGGGATTTATCCTGGAATCCTCTGGAAAGGCAGGGAAGAAATTGCCGAGCCTTTGGCATTGATCTTCAAGTCATCATTGTCTACAGGAATAATGCTAGAAGACTGGAGGATAGCAAATGTGGTTCCCCTGTTCAAGAAGGGGAGTAGAGACAACCCTAGTAATTATCGACCAGTGACCATTACTTCAGTTGTTGGGAAAGTGTTGGAAAATGTTATGAGTGATCGGATTTATAATCAGCACGCTTTTGTAAAGGACAGGTCGTGCCTCACAAAACTTGCTGAGTTCTTTCAGAAGGTGACCACATAGGTAGGTGAAAGTAAACCGGTTGATGTGGTGTATATAGATTTCAGAAAGGCCTACGATAAGGTTCCCCACAGTCGGTTACTGTACAAAATGAGGTGGAATGGCATTGTGGGAGAAATAGCAGTTTGGATCAATAATTGCCTTGCTGAAAGAAGACAGAGAGCGGTGGTTGATGGGTAATGTTCATCGTGGAGGCCAGTTACCAGTGGTGTACCGCAAGGGTCGGTGTTGTGTTAGCTGCTGTTCATCATTTTTATACATGACCTGGATGAGGGCGTAGAAGGGTGAGTTAGTAAATTCGCAGATGGCACTAAGGTTGGTGGAATTGTGGATAGTGATGAAGGATGTTGTAGGTTACAGAGAGACATACATAAGCTGCAGAGCTGGGCTGAGAGATGGCCAATGGCGTTTAATGCGGACAAGTGTGAGGTGATTCACTTTGGTTGGAGTATTCAGAATGCGAAGTACTGGCTAATGGCAAGATTCTTGGTAGTGCAGATGAGTAGAGAGATCTCGGTGCCCAGGTACACAGATCCTTGAAAGTTGCCACCCAGGTTGACAGGGTTGGTCAGAAGGCATGCAGTATTTTGACTTATGAATAAAGGGATCGAGTTCCGGAACCATGAGGTTATGCTGCAGCTGTACAAAAATCTGGTGCTACCGCTGTTGGTGTATTTTGTAGAGTTCTGGTCACGACATTATAAGAAGGATGTAGAAGCTTTGGAGAGGGTGCGGAGGAGATTTTCTAGGATGTTGCCTGGTATGGAGGGGAGGTCTTACGAGAAAATGCTGGGAGTCTTGAGGCTGTTTTCGTTGGAGAGAAGAAGGTTGAGAGGTGACTTTAATAGAGACATATAAGATTATCAAAGGGTTAGGTAGGGTGGACAAGGGAGGTCTTTTTCCAAGTATGGTGACGGCGAGCACGAGAGGGTATAGCTTTAAAGTGAGAAGTGATAGATATAGGACAGTTGTCAGAGGTAGTTGCTTTACTCAGAGAGTAGTAAGGGTATGGAATGCTTTTTCTGCAACGGTAACTTTAAGTGCATTGTAGTCGTCATTGGACAAACATATGGACCTACATGGAATAGTGTAGGTAAGATGGGCTTCAGATTGTATGAGTGGTCAGCACAACATCGAAAGCCGAAGGGCCTATACTGCACTGAAATGTTGTATGTTCTATAATTTCTCCTATTTTACAGAATCGCCTTTTTAACATTTATTGTCCATTGATTTCTTCTATGGAACAATTTTATAACGTACAAAAAAAAACTCTCCTGATAATTACTCTGCACATTAATGGAACAACATGTTTCAATTGGAGACATTTATTTGGAACATTATGCATTGATCTTCTCACTTTCTACAATATTATTTGACTCCGTTCCAAGGTGATTTTCTTTCATGTACAATGCTTCTGTTTTAACTCCATAAGTTTATTTTATATCTGTACTCTTCCTTGTATTTAATAAATCGCAGACTTGTTGGAGTACAGAAGTGGAACATTCTTTACATCTTCTGCTCATCCGATCTCCAAGCAACCAATTCACTTTCTCCTATTCTCGCCCATTCTCTTCACAAACCTGATAATATTCTGCAAAGACAAAAGTCTAATTCAATGTTCAGCATTGCATTCATCACATCATGAGGCAGTTTATTCCTAACATCAACATATAGCTGTGAGCAAACAACATTTTGGTTTCTCTCTAACATTTTCGTTTATTTTTCGATTGTTGCAAATTTCTGAACTCCCGTTATTGATCATTTCACTAGTCGGAAATATAGCTTCTAATCTACTCAGGCATTTTAATTATTTAAGTTGCTCTCTGAGAACGACCATCTCAAGGTAAAGTGCTTTGCCATTGCATGTTGGGAACATTACTCTGAATAAACATGGCAAAGTTATGCTGGTGTGAATGTTGAAATGTTACAAAATTGTTGCAATTACTATTTTTGAGTCTGTTACATTGTAAGCGCTTTCACTGTGGCTCACTTAAAACGTAGTCTATCTCTATAAATATGGACTTACCACGACATTGGCCGTATTCACTGTCTGTGGACCATTGCATTGTCATTTTTTGAGATAAATGTTGAACAAGTTATGGTGCTCCATTTGTTCTGGAGGTGAATTGTTATTTAGGAATTAGGGTGCAAGTCTGATTTTTTTTAATGAACATTAAACGTTGCATAAAAATTCACCGAAATAACTGACTGTTTATAGGACTTGAAGTATTTGTTACATTCGATATAATTTAAGAATGAAGTTAATGAATAAAATGTTGTAAATACATAGACATTGACGAGCACAAAATATTAGTGCCCGCTCGTTAAATAATTAAAATTAGTACCTCAAGCGAATAGCACAGTAATTTCAACATTTATATGTAACACGATCTGCATAAACCCAACTATATTCTTCCCAATTAACTGCTGGTTCATCGACACTCACAACTGTTCATCTGAACATATCGACGACTGCAGATACTAAGGTCTTATGGAAATAAGTGTTGAAGTTTTGAAAGCAAATATCTACTGCACAGAAGTCATTACTTGTCCAGACAACAAACTGCAGCACTAAGGAAGGGTGCATTTTAAGAAATGTTTCTTGAATGAGGGGCGACATGATAGAAATTTCAAAACTAAGTGAGAGATAAAGAGCGAGTTAACAGTCGTTGTCTTTTAGCAAAGGTGGGAGATTTCAAGATGAGTGGGTGTATTGTGAAGGTGAGAGGAGAAATATTTAAAAAGACAAAAGAGGTGATTTTTCTTTTTGCATAAAGGGTATTTGGCGTGCAGAATGAACTTCCCGAAGAAGTGTTGGATGTGGGTACAATTACAATGCTTAAGTGACGTTTGGAAAGATACTAAAATACGAAAGGTTTGGAGGTGTATTGGTCAGGAGAAGTCAGGTGGGACTAGTTTAGTGTGGGATTGTGTTCGCCATGGACTGGCAATACTGAAGGGTCAAATTACGTCTTTTGTGTAACTATGACTCTTTGAACAAGCATTCTTTTATCTGCGTAGTTTCAGTGGTCCAGTTCGATAAGGTGGTTGCCAGGTGTTTATTGAGGTAATAAATAGAATGAAGAAAATCTTGAGTGTTACATTTCGTACCTCATCAATTTCCTTCACTAAGTTCTGTCAGACTGTGTTCGATTCTTCCAACATTTAACCAAAGAATTATCTGTATGAAATACACAAAACCAGAAATAGCAAGATAAACTCTGCAGGTCTGGCAGCATCTATGGAGAGAAAACATCAACTCTGTCTTCTCATCACAGATGATGTCAGCCCTGCTAAGTTTTTTCAGCAATATTTGATTTTGTGTGATTCACATCGTCAGCATCTGGAATTCCTTGTTTTATTTAATTCATTTGTACCACTAAGTTTCATGATACAATTACTGAATTCAGAAGACTTCATGTCCCGTTATTTCGAGTTATGTCATTTTTTGCATATATATATATTATATATATATATATATGTGTGTGTGTGTGTGTATGTGTGTATGTATTTATATATATATAATTTCTCCAGATTTTTGTGTGCTTATTTCAATGTGTCTGTAACACCATTCTCTCTAATTAACAATAATATGCAATTGATTATTCCTTTGCCATTGGCGTAACATTGAACATAAAATATAGAAAAGTAAAGCTCAGAACAAGCCTTTGGCCTACGATGTTGTGCCGAGATTCAATCCTAATGTCAAGTATAGTGACTTAACGTATGCACCCCTCAACTCACTGTTGTCCATGTGCATATCCAGCGGTCGCTTAAATGTTCCCAATGACATCTCTTCATCCACTACAGCTGGCACCGCATTCCACACATTCACAACTCTCTGTGTAAAGAACATACCTCTGACGTCTCCTTTACACCATCTTCCTAATATCTTCAAACAATGACTTCTCGTACCAGTCAATCCTGCCCTGGGCAAAAGTCTCTGGCTATAGACTCAATCTATTCCTCTCATTACTTTATATACCTTGATGAAGACTCCTCTCTTCCTCACTCTCCAGAGAGCAAAGTCCAAGCTTTATCTACCTTTCTTCATAAGGCAAGCCCTCCAGTCCAGGCAAAACCCTGGTAAACCTTCTTTGCACCCTTTGCTAAGCTTCTGTATCTTTCCTATAATAGGGCGATCATAACTGGACACAATATTCCAAGTGTGTCTCGCCTGGGACTTATAGAACTGCAGCAAAACCTCGGAGTTCTTCACCTCGAACCCCCGGTTCGTGAAAGCCAAAACATCATATGCTTTCAAAGTGTGTGAGAAGATTTGTAGCTCGGGTGCTCGTTGTTGTGGTTCATTTCGCCGAGCTGGAAATTTGTGTTGCAGACAGTTCGTCCCCTGTCTAGGTGACAGCCTCAGTGTTTGGGAGTCTCCTGTGAAGCGCTTCTGAAATGTTTCCTACGGCATTTATAGTGGTTTGTCTATGCTGCTGTGGATTGTTCAAAAGCTAGCAAGGTCAGAAAACATGATGCATGCCCATTGCTCATCTGATAACATCATCCTGGTTGCACCAATAACCTGGGTTAGCCCCTGGTCACCTTAATGTATGCGTTTCTACTTGGAGCTTTGTCTCATATTCATGCAATTCCTGAGCAATCAAAATTCATGCAGAGTACCATCACGTCCTACGTTTGGGATTATACCAAAACCACAGCCGCAGTCCGAAATGGAATGCAGCTATTCTCTCACGTTCTCTTTTGAGTGCCAATGATCATAACTATCAAAGCCATAGTCAGACTTTTTCCATCTGCGCTGTGTCATGTCACATTCGTCAGGAATTTGATGCGCCTGCATGGTCACAGGTTAGCACCTTCGTAAGTAGAGGGTGTAAACTATTGTGAAGGTGTTCCTTAATGTTTGAGTTGTTACACCTTTGCAGGATTCCGTCTTCTTGTTAATTTTGCTGATCACCTGTGTGATTGGTTGAGACTGTTGATATGGCAAAATTTCCATTGACAGATCATGACCCGGACTTTGACGTGTCTCCACATCTCACTACTCCTCACTCAGAAATTAGTCCTTTGAAAATAAAGCCAGCTGTCTTTGAAACATTGAAGAAACCTTAACTTCGCAGGGGGTTCCCGTGGGGTGGTGGCACAATGGTTAGCACTACTGCCTCTTAGCGACCAGGACTTGGGTTCAGTTCCCGTCCTAGGAAATTGTCTGTGCGGAGTTTGCACATTCTCCCCGTGTCTGCGTGGGTTTCCTCCGTGTGCCTTCCACGGTCCAACAATGTGCAGCTTAGGTGGATTGGCCATGCTAAATTGCCCGTAGTATTATGTGTAGTGGAATGGGCCTGGGTGGGTTACTCTTCGGAGGGTTAGTATGGACTTTTTGGGCGGAAGGGCCTGTTTCTGCAGTGTAAGTAATCTTATTTTAAAAAGAAATACGACATCTCATTAACCTGCTCAGTCGCCTGGACAACAATTGAATAACAAGATTTGCGAACAGTGTTATTCATATTTAAGTCAGGTGACTTCCCTTAGACTTAAACATCAAGACCGTGGAAGAAATAACACTGCAAGTTTCTTGATCAAGGAGTAACCCACTCAGAAGTGAGAGCTGGATAATTGTTATTTCAATATCAACACTCCTTGCTTCTGGGCCACAAGTTAATAATTTTGTCGACATCAATAAGATGTTAAGAACTCTTTAAGTTTGGATTCCATATTAAAATGCAGTCTTGAACTACATTTCCCATTTGCTGACTCATAATGTAATGAGATCACCAAGTTTAAAGTAAGCTAAGTCATAGATTCAAATCTTCTACAAATGGCATCAGATGCATTGAGGGCAGCTGGTAGTTCAACATACTTATAAATGTATCCAAGATCCAATAGAATCAATTTGATTTTACCACACTAAAAGCTGTCACTTTCCAACATTACAGGACAGACTAGCATTGTAGAATAAGGAAACAGCTTTGATCAGCAAAGAAGAGTTCGAGCATATTGTAGCGATATGGTAGATGAATCAATCGGCTGATAATTGAGCCTTTTGGTTCCTTATTTTCGAGGTAAATATCACGTTGTCGCCATATTCGTACAGACGATGCATGGCGAACAGAATGGATTCCAATATGGGAAGTAGAAATTAAGATTCTCTGACACGCTGGGTGTTCGTGATCATTCAGCAGTGGAATGTTCACGAGAAACCTCATGCAACCCTACGTAGCAGCAAAGAGACTGAAAGGACGTGAAGGTGGTGATTCCACTGAGAGGCCTATCTCGTGCAGAAACGAATTCAATCATTCCTTTCAGTTGTTGAATTAGTGTCACTTGACCCAGTACTCCAAGTTTAGGACGTGATATAAGAGTTCCTCAAAACTAATAAATCCACTCAAAGTTTGTTGCATTGAAGGCACTTTGCCCTTTTCAATTGCAGCACAGTTTTATATGTTCCACCCAAGTTGGGAACCACATTACACCAACAGTATAGATCTAATATTCAACTGCAATGATTTTAACCACTCCAGCAAAATGTTGGCCCTTCATACATTCATCCCTGTAGCGACACGTCACATTGTGCCATGTGTAGGGAAAGACTCAAGTGGTCGTTCTACTCTCAGACGCAAGCATATATTAAATGTTCTAAGTCCCCCTATTTGTTTCTAATGGCTGCTGAGGCTCCAAGGCAGCCACGGGGGGAATGATCCAAACAGAGGCAGTTGAGATTTAACTCGCTATTTTCCGTTATTTTTCTCTGTATATGAAATGCTCACAAATCTATGCCTCTCTATCATTCGATATGTTTCGCCTAATGTAATGTATTTCTATGAGAATGATTTCTGTATTTTGTTTTTCAGTGGGACTTACAATTACACATTCCTTTGTGACTGGACATTTTGTTGCTACGCTCCCGAAGGGATATCATTTTATTTTGGATTTTAACAAACACGGAGGTGGAGACATGACAAAGCTGGGGTTCCTTTATTAATAGGCGAGCGATGGTTATATTGGATATGTTAAAATTAGAAACTGGATAAATTCTGCGACAAACATTATCATTATTATCATTTTGCCCGAAAGTATCTTGCAACATGGCGTCAATAACATTTTTTTATTCAGTATCATAATTAAACAGGATTCGGCACTCATTCCAGTATACAAGAGATCCAAAATTATAAAGTCATAGAATCAAGCAACACAGATTCACGCCTTTTGTTCTAGTCCAATGACCAATAAAAACCAAACAAGATTAATCCCATTTACCTGCAGTTCGTCCACAGCTGATTATGGCCTGGCATTCGAAATGCTGTTTCAGATGATTTTTAAATGTTGCCAGGGTACTTGACTCCACCAGTCTCTCATCCAACTCACGCCATTTTTGTGGAGCCGTCGTGTGACCTTTTTGTTCGTCATATTTCCACTAAAACGTCTTGAACTCGATTTGAACTAATAGATTATCGTCTTAGACTAGCGGTCATGGGGAAGAGATTCCCACGATCTATCCATGTATGTCTCTTTTAATTTTTTTTAATCTATTAATCAAACACTGCCCTTCCCGCTCAGCATCCTGCTCACACACAGTCGTTTCAGTTTTTCCTTATAGTGAAACATTTCATTGAAGGCAATATCCTGGTTAATCTCCTTCCACTCCCTCCACTGTATTCAAATCCTTCAAACGGCATGACGATCAGAACTGTAAACAGCATTCAATTCTAGCTGGGTGCTCTGTCCAAGTCACAAGCTGATTAATAACAGATTATTGCCTGAGACCACCTACCTCATCATCAACTGTACCAACAATTTTCATGTCATCAGAAAACTTCCTGATTATAATTTCCGCATTCACATTTAAGTCGTTATTTTACATTACAAACAAGAAGAGTTCCTGCACTGAACCAGCGTTAGACCAGAGAATACAGGCTTACAATCACAAAATAAAAACACTGCACCAACACCAGTTGTCTTCTATGCAAAAGCCAACTTTGAACCCGGTTTGTCGACTTGGTTTGGGCTCGATTATTTTGGGCCAGCCTTCCATATGGGATATTGCCAAATGCTTTACTGAAGTCCACGCAAAACCACGTTCTCATCAATATATGCAGCCATCCTTTCAAAAATAAACTCAATTAAATTTGTCAGACAAGACACTCTTTTGACAAATCCATACTGACTTCCGTTGATCATTAAAATCAAAATCAGAAATTGCTTGAGTAAGTAGGTCAGACAACGTGTGCAGAGAAAGAAGAGTTACCGTTTTGTCTCCAGTGATCCTTCTTTAAATCTGATCATAGCTAGGAAATTATTTATGTACAAAAGAAAGAGAGGCTGCAGGAAGAAGTAATCCATAGGTGGAGATGAAATCCAGAGAGCGAAGAACAGTTACACAGACAGAGACATGAGGAACTATCAAACTGGGAGAATGAATAGTTGCTCATGGGGACCGTGATCGGCTGGCAAATGTCTGTAAATTTTAGCGGTCCATGTGATGACAAGACCTGATTTGTGGAGCTTGAGTAAGGGCAGGGGAGATTTCTGATTATTCCCTGCTTTTCTAAGTGTTGATGCAGTCTACTCCTCAAACATTTCACCAATGAATTCAGGACACCAAACCAAAAGCAAAAATCAGGTGGTCTGGAGGCATCTGTGGAGATAAAGCAGAGTTAACGTTTCATCTCAGAAAAAGGGTCACTTTCAGTATCTACAGATCCTTGTTTCTTTTGTTCTCCATTTAGTCTTTACCACTGACGTCAGATCAACTGGTATGTAATTATATGGACTATACATGCTACTATTTGTAGCCAAGAAAACAAGATAGAATAGATCTGGATTAGCTATCTTTCAGTCACGCTGCGCTGCACTTGTGGATCGCGAAGAATTTTGATACTTCTGCCAGTGCCCCAACAGTCTCCTTTCTTGCCATAGAGGCCTGATAAAGATTTCTTCAGATAATGGGTATTTGTGTGCTGTTATGAAGGCTAAAGCATCGACTAATTTTCCTTTATTAATCTTAGCATGTTCTGGAAATCACTATGCCAAATTAAGTTCAGGAATACAAGGTCCTTGTCCTCTGTGAATACAGACAAGAAATATTCATTTAAGACCACAGCCATGAACAGTAGCTCTAAGCACATGGAGCCGTATCATGTTCTATAATAGGTCCCAATTTTATTCCTTGGTAATCCTCTTACTCATAAAATTCCAGTGAAAACACTTAGAGATTTCTTAAAATACCTACCAGAGATAATTCGTGGTCAATCTCTGCCCTCCCATATTTTTATCATTTATACTCAGCCACTATTTACATTCTCTATACTCCCAAAGGGTTCGCCTGTATTTAACTTACTGTACCTGATATTTGTTTCTTTCTATTTTTTATCAAACTGTCAATATCCTTTGATACCTAGGTCGCCTTGAACTCTCCGTCCTTGTCTTTCACTTCCAAAGTCACATGTTTGCTTAAATTCTGATTGTACTAATTTTGAAAAATTTGCAAATTCCAAACGTAAACTTCTTTGAAACAAATTCTCCAACACTATGCTCACTATATATGATGATACTGAAATTGTATTTCTCCAAATTTCTAGACTTACTTTCTGCATTGTCCATATTCTTTTCTCTGATAATTTTGAAAACTACAAAGTTATCGCCATTATCAACAAAATGTTCGCCAACTGAAACTTCAACTACTTGACTGAGGCTGTGATCACCAATTACCTCTCGTCCTGCCCCATCTCTAGTAGGACTAGCCATGTACTGGTACAAAAATATTTATTGAGTTAAACAGATTGTCTAATTCTTTCTCGCTAAGGTGATCCCCGTTCGTAGTAGCAGTGCTGAAATCCCCTACAACTGTAATTCTATTTGTGTCACAGATTTTGTGATGTGTCTGTATATCTGAACCCTTGTTGCTCTGTGACTGTCGGGAGACCTGTAGTACAATCCTAGCAAATTAATCATCTCTTGCTTATTTCTAAGTTCTATCCAGGTGTGATCATTCAATGCCACTTCTACGATATTCCCCATCATTGCATCATTTAAGAAGGAAACCATCGCTGCAGTAATGTTCCCACCTGTCTTCCTGCCCTACCCCATCTCGCGCCAATCTCCCATAACCTGCAATATTTTACTGCCTATTCTGTCTTCCCTCAAACAAGTCTCAGTGATTGCCCCACCTACCGATAAATGCTATAACATTTTCAGCCTCACTAGTCAAGATCCTTGCCGTAAAATAGATGCAGTTTAGGTTTCTGAGCATCCTCATATTCGTATCCTAGCCATTTATTCTTCACCTACTTGACAGTCCTAACATTTCTTCCTTACCTAATCGGAGCGTGCTCCCTTATTTACACAAAATCTTGGCCCAATCTCACTGACAATTTGGTTGTAAACCTTCAAACCAACACGAGCAAACTTCACAGCTTAGATATCAGACCAAATCCTGTTCAGCTATAACTGCTCTCATATGCACCAGAAGCCATCACATTGATCCAGGTCTCTAAATCCTTCCCTCCTGTACCATCCAAATAGTCACATGTTCACCTGACTTACCTTCCCATATCTATGATCAGTAACGTAAGCCACTGGAAGCATTCAGTAAATCACAGCTTTAGATGTCTTCCTCTTTCGTCAACGACCAAACATTCTTAGTTTTGTCTGCATGACATGATTTATTCCTTTATCCACTTTGTTGATAGCAACATGAAGATGGCTGTTAACATTCGCTCTTCAGAATACCTGACAGCTGATCTGAGACATCTCTGAACCTCCTGCCACAAAACCGGTTATCAATTCCCATCAAATTGTAATCCCCTAACAATAGAAACCTTTCAATATATTTCCTGCCCTACTGCACGGCAGACAAATCTCTGCCAGAAAGTTGACCTATCACCATTCCCCTGAGAAGGCATAATGCAACACCCACCCACCCCCATCCCCGCCATCATGCTATATCTAGCTAACGTTCGAGGGCAGTATGTTCCTGTCAGGCTGTAAGGTTCACATGAATAGGCAACCCTGAAAGGCAAGAGAAAATGAGGTTTTGACAAGGACATTTAAGGAGGCGTGGCTCAGGTACATGCAGCTGTGATCAAGGGACACCCGAGAGCTATACAGGGAATGTAGGCGTTTGCTGAACAAGGAAATAATCAGGTCAAAGAGGGGTCACGGGATGGCCTTGACTGTGAAGTTTCAGGTGAATCCAACGAGTCTGTTTACGTATATTAAAGGAAAAAGAAAAACTAGAGAAGGAATAAGAGCCTCAAGGATCAAAATAGGCATGCATGGAATAACAGCAGGTGATGGGCGAAGTTTACAATGACTATGTCTCCTCTTTGTTTACAATAGAGAAAGACATGAAGGCTTGTGAACGTGGGGAACGTAGTGGTGATATCTTGGGGACAATCAATACCACAATAGTGGAGGCATAGGATGTATTTGAGTGTATGGAGGTGGTTAAATCCCCTGCACCTTACCAGATATAACCAGAAACACTGCAAGAGGCTGGAGAAGAAATTGTGGGTGACCTGGCTGAAATTTTTGCATCATTGATAGACACAGGTGAGGTTCAGAAGACTGGAGGTTAGCAAATGTTGCGCCATTATTCAAGAAAGGGTTGCAAAATAAAACCTGGCAACTTGAGTACATTCTCAGATAAGATATAAATGCATTTGAAAAGACAGGCTTTGATTATTAGCAGTCACCATGGCTTTGTGTGTTGGATATCACGGCAAACAAATTTGCTAGAGCTCTTTGACGAAGTGACCAGGAAGGCTGACGAGGGCAGGCCAGTGGGAGTAGTTTACCTGTATTTCAGTTAGCGCTTTGATGTGGTTCCTCATGGTAGGTTGCGCTGTAAGGTGAGATAGCATGGATTCCAGAGGGATATGGCAAACCGGATACACAGTTACCTTGATAGTAGAAAGCAGTGGATTATAGTGGAAACATGCTTTTCAAACAAAGGCCTGTGGCTGATAGAGTGACACAGGCGTCAGTGCTCGGCCAATAGCTTTTTGTTATCAATATCAATGATATGGATGAAAATGCAAAAGGCATGATTAGTATGTTTACAGATGACACGAATATAGGTGGTATCGTGAAGAGTGAGAAAGATGATCAGAAATTGCAGCTAGATCTGTCAACATTCCATTTGATTTCTTTCC
This sequence comes from Hemiscyllium ocellatum, assembly GCF_020745735.1. NCBI lineage: Eukaryota > Metazoa > Chordata > Chondrichthyes > Orectolobiformes > Hemiscylliidae > Hemiscyllium > Hemiscyllium ocellatum. Next base: position 5,648,604 of record NC_083427.1, read on the forward strand.
ATGCAAGGGCAATTTTCACCTCTCTCTTGAATATATGTAATGAAGTGACTACAACAACGTTTGTGGGAGAGAATTCCACAGGTTCACAATTCATTGAGTGCAGAAATGGTTCCTCAGCTCGGTCCAGAATGGCTTAAACCTTTTCCTTAGACTGAGGTCCCAGGTTCTGAACTTCCCCATCGTTGGGAATGTTCTACCCACTTCTGGATTGTCCAGTCCCAAAAACATCTTTTATGTTACTTCACGCCGGCAGTTTATTCATTTTCAGCAATTTAAACCCCAATCTATCTATTCTTTCTTCATATGTCAGACTTAAGAGTGACTGGACTGTAATTCCCAGAATTATCTCTATCACCTTTCTTGAATAAGGGAATGGCATTTGACACTCCAATCATCTGACACTTCTCCAGTGGCAATGTATTGGAGGAGATTCAGAGAGACAGGATTAATGATTACATGGAAAACTACAGGTTGATTAGAGGTAGCCGGCATAGCTTTTGATGGCAAGTCATGTGTTACAAACCTTATTGGATTTCATGCTGAAATCACAAAACACATTGATGAAGGTCGAGTAGGGGATGTGATGTACATGGATTTTAACAAGGTTTTTGATTAGGTTCTCCACTGTAGACTCATTCAGAAAGTAATATGGCATGGGATGTAGGGAAATCTGTCTTTCTGCTTACAGAAGTTTCTGGCCCATAGAAGAAGGTCGTGGTAGATGGATAATACTCAGTCTGGAGCTTGGTGAGCAGTGGTGTTCCGCAGGGATCTTTTCTGGTACCTCTGCTCTTTGTGATTTTTTTTGCTAAATGACAGAGATTGAGAAGTGGGAGTTAGGGTTATTAAGTTCACTGTTGACACGGAGGTTTGTGGGGTGTTGTATAGTATGAAGGGTTGTTGTGATTTGCAGTGGCACATTGACAGAATGCAGAATAGAGCTGACAGGTGGCAGATGGTGTTCAACCTGGGAAAGTGTGAAGTGATTCCCTTTGGAAGGTCGAATTTGAATGCAGAATGCAGGACTAAAAGCAGGATTCTTGGTAGTGTGGAGGAATGGAGGAATTTGTGGTCCAGATCCATCGAACCCTCCAAGGTGTCAAACACGTTGATATGTTTGTTCAAAAGGTCTTTTGGCTTTCATTAACAAGGGGATTAAATTTCAGAGGTGCGAGGTTACGCTGCAACTCTACAGAATCCTGGCGAGACCACACTTGGAACACTGTGATCGGTTCTGGTCGCCTCATTATATAAAAAAATGTAGAAGCTTCAGAAATGGTGCGGAGTAGATTTATCAAAATGCTTTCTCGACGAGAGGGCATGTCACACGAAGAAAGGTTGCATCTTGGGATTTTCTGGAGCGAAGAAGGATGACAGGTGACGTGGTAGATGTGCACAAGATGATGAGAAATATAGGTAAATTGTATAGCTAGGTATTTTACCCCATGGCAGACATTTCTATCACCAGGGAGGCTAAGTTTAGTCTCATTGGAAGAAGATTTAGTGGAGATATCAGAGGTAGGTTATTTACACACTAGATAACAACACTAGATATCACTTCTCAGTCTGTGAGACAAAAATGTTAATATGATAATAGAAGCAGCAAAACTAAAGGTATGGAGGGAACTGCTTTTAAACCGATAAGATAGAATTGGCCTCTATAGCTTTATTTAGAGCTGTTCATACACGAACAGAAATAAGAACTCCTGTAATCATATTGACATTGCTGTATGCAAATTCAATGCATTGGTTTTAATTTTCCTAAAGTCTTTAGTTACGAGTTCGGTTTCATGAATTCATTTAAAGCACAAATGATGGAAGGTTTCATTTTTGCAGAGGTAGATAGATTGCTAATTATGAACCGAATGAAAGATTATCGGAGATATCCATGAATGTAGAGCCTCACAAACTTTGAAGTAGAGTTAAGTTTAAAATCAGATCAACCATGATGTATTGAATGGAGAGAAGGTGCGAAGGACCCGACTATCTTTTTGTGCTTCACTTTTACATGTATACATGAAGCACTCTGCTTACTGACGAACACTGACTCTGCTCAAGAAGCTTCTTTTTTATTTTAAACCGTTATCATTGTGCTCCTGACTTCAACTGCATTGGCATGGAATTCCACGGCGTGGAAACACACTGTTTGGTAGAATATTGTGAATGTTGGACCAGTGTAAAATGAAAAATTAAGTGGGCGAAAATGGGTTCTGAAATATTTTTAGCAAACAGCTTTAAGGAAAGGGCCAAAGGTTTTTATTTATATGTAAGGAGCAAGAGGATAACGAGAGACAGGGTTGGCCGTCGCAAGGACAAATGAAGAAAGTCATATGTGAAGTCACATAAAATGGGTGAGATTCTTAATGAGTACATTGCATTTCTATTCAGGGATGAGAGGGACATGGAGGATGTTGAGGCTCGGTATAGATGTTTGATTACCCCGGGTGAAGTCGGCATAAGGAAGGACGAACAGTTGAGTATTCTAAAAGAAATTAAGGTGGACAAATCTCCAGTCCCGGATGGGATTTAATCCAAGTTACTGAGAGAAGAAGAGAGAGAGGCAATATCTGGAGCTTTAACAAATATCTTTGCAGCATCCTCAAGCACGGGTGAGGTCCAGGAAAACTGGAGAATTGCTAACGTTGTCCACTATTTTAAAAATATTAGCAGGGATAATCCAGATAATTATATACTGATGAGCATGGCATCAGTGGTCGAGAACCGGCAGGAGAAGGTACAGAGGAATAGGATGTATTCCATTTTGGAAGGAATTGGGGTTATCCGTGGTAGACAACATGGGTTTGTGTAGAGAAGGTCTTATATTACAAGCTTAATAAAATTAATTGTGGAAGTGACAGCGTTGATTGATGAAGGAAGGGCTGTCGATGACATATGCATAGACTTCAGTCAGGCGTTTGATAATATTCCCACACTGGGTGTATATGACATCCAGGTTTCACGAATTAAATTGTTAAATAACTTACTGGGCAACAGAAGACAGGGAGCAGTAGTGGAATGGAGTTCCTCAAAATGGGGAACTGTAATCAGTGGTGCCCCACAGGGATCCGTGCTGGGACCATTATTGTTTGTGACATACATACATGATCTGGATAAAGATATAGGTGCCCTGATTAACACGTTTGCAGATAATATTTGGATTGGTGGAGTAGCAGATAATCAAAAGAAGGTACGAGATTACAGCACATATAAACAGACTGGAGAGCTGACCAGAGGAATTGTTTGTGGAGTTCTGTGCATGCAAGTCCAAGGTGATGCTCTTTGGAAGAGCCAATTCAAGAGCAAACTACACGGTAAATGGGAAAGTCCTTGGGGAAAATTGATGCACAGAGACAACTGGGTATTCATTGTATCCTGAAAGTGGCAAGACAGGTCAATAGAGTGGTCAAGAAGGCATGCAACATTATTTCCTTCATTGGACTGGGTTTTCAGTACAATTGTTGTCAGGTCATGTTGCATTGTATAAGACTTCATATCGGCCACATTGGGAATACTGCGTGCAGTTCTGCTTTCCACATTACCAAAGTACATGGATGCTTTGGAGGTAGTGCAGAGGAAGTTCACTGGGTAATTGCCTGGTATGGAGAGCACTATCTATGAAGAGTGGTTGAGTAGATTGGGATTATTTTCATTAGAAAGAAGGAGGTAAAGCGCTTGTCTGATTGAGTTCTAGAAAATCATGAGAGGTATAGACAGGGTGAATAACAAGTCGTTTTATTTTTCCCAGAGTGGACGTCTCAACTACTTGCGATCAGGAATTCAAAGTGAGAGGGGAAAGTTTAAGACAGAAATGCGTTCTTTACACAGACGGTGGTGATTCCCTGGAACGTGGTTCCAGCGGAGGTGATAGAGATGAGTATGATAGCATTATTGAAGATATATCTAGATAGATACATGAATAGGCAGGGATCATATAGGTACGCCTAAGACAATAATGACATATTTCGGTAGAAGATCTGGACTGGTGCAGACTAAGAGTGCCAAAGGGACCGTTTCTGTACTGTAATTTTCTTTGTGTGTGCGTGTGTGTATGCACATATGTATGTGTGTGTGTGTGTCTCTGTCTGTGTGTGTGCACACGCACGTGTATGCGTGTGTGTGCGTTTCCGTGTGTGTGAGAACGTGTGCAGGTGTATATGCAAATATAATTGCCCCAAGGGTCTGAAGCAATTTGTGTTGAACTTCACTCTTCTATTCCATATTTAATAACAAACTACAAAATAAGTTGCTAAAAGTCTTCTATCCAACCTTACTGCATGCAAAACTTCTCAGTATCCATATTTTCTTCTCCTTGTACTAACTTTCTATGGACATTTAAATCGTCCCCAAAAGTATGAACGTTATGATTCCAAATGTATAGACAGATGTTTGCAACTTACCATTCTCTTCAGCCATTTTGTGTTCAATAAAACCATAGGCAACAATTTTCTGTTACTCTCAAAGATGGGCGAGTCCAACCATGCTGACCCAAATCTGTCCATGTTGAATGCAACCATATGGATCGTATCTGGACTTGATAACATTAAGTGCAAACCTCGTGAATTGTTTTGGGCCCCATATCTATACGGCGATAAGTTGGACAATTGCACTATTTTTGTAATGAATCTGTTCACTGTGTAACTAACCGCTCACTGAAGACTTTTCCAACAGAATCTAACGAATACCTGGATCTACCAATCATTCATAAAACTTACTATCTGAACATGTCAGCTTTCAGTTTAGCCACCAAGAAGTAACAATGTCGGGGATTGTTTGCAAAGTTGCTGTACTTATCTACAGTCAAGTCTTTTATTTTAACTATTCAATCATGAAATGTGGGCATCTTGAACATTTATTATTGCAGAAAGAACACTGTGAAGTGAAACACATTGCTCGGATCCGAAGTGTAATCAAGGGTCAAAGTTTATGTCATATTTCGTAAATGTCATTGATCAAATATGTTACTTGTTTTAAAACAAAATAATGGATACATAGTCACCATCTGTCGCAAATGTTATTTCAGGTTATTACACAATTTAATTTCCACCAATTACTCTGACACATTTCCTCTGAATATTAGCCTAGAGATTCTGATTGCAAACCAAATGATATTACAATTGCAATACTAAAACTAACAGATCTGATCAGATTCTCTCTCTATATAAAAAAAAACCTGCTTTACTGGATTAGTTTACACTCAATAGGATCACACTGGACTGTCACTTGTCCAACCAGAATGCAACGATATTGGCCTTACTTGTTCATTTCGAAAATAATCCTTGACTCGATCCTTCTACGATGATGTACAGTATTTCATGATGATTGTGACAAGTATTGAAAATAGTAGCATAGATCTGGGCATCTCCAGATCCGAAGAAATCGTTGTGAACCGTGTTCAATTAACGATCCAGAATGATAATATTGACTTCCATTGCATATACTGCTGCATCAAAGTTAATTCATCATTTCAGGGATACTTGAGCCCATTGAATTAGTGAATTACAATCACAGGCACCGAATAACCTTCACTTGGTTGAGAATCCCTTCTTGTCAGATTATCTCTGGCGAGTATTATTTTTCATTGAGTCAGTTTTAAAAAAGACCTAACGAACCTAAACACATGATTGCTTTCCATCGAACGCTGTATTTTACAGGCATATGTTTTAATTTTTATTTGCCTCTATCATAAAGTGTAACTGTAATTCAACAGTTCAATTCAGGAAGGTTTCACTGCAATTAAAAAAAATCTCCAAATCACACACAACATAGACACGAGACTTGCAGCAGCTGTGAAGAAAATCTTTACTTCACATAATCTCATAATCTGAAAGAAATCCCTGAAGCCTGGCGGTAATTATATGTATGGCTTTACTTTAAACTAGTGCAGAAACCATGTGAAAGGCAGATGCGAAATGCACGGATTGCCAACAGGTTTGGTGTTTGCCATTTACTATCCAGTTATTGCAATTGTTTGTGTTCCAGGTAAAAGTTAATTAACGTTTATGAGTATTTTGTTTCAGTTTTGCAAATTTTACCATTTATGAAAACTGCATTCGCCAGCTTGCCAGTATTTATTACTTGCTTTAATAGGAAGCCTGCTCCTTTTAGGTCCTTCACCATTCTTTTTATAACTTTTCGCCCTTTATGCCATAATCTTAGACACATTTGAAGCATTAATTTTGTGATTTACGATGAAATATTTGTTCTATTTGCCAGCATTACTTCATGCCATTGTGATTGCAATTCCTTCTTAAACGTGTATCTTAGCTTTTGTTGATAATATCTTGAACCATGCAAATTCATACGTACCACTTTCTCCTATTATTGTAAATTTTTATCTATTACATAAATAAGATTTTTGAACTGTTCGAACTTTAATATTGCTATCAAGCCTAAGTCCCTTCCTATCATGTTTTGGCGTCTTGGTATAATTATTAATCTCGTATCTAATTGACGTTTACACAAAATTTAAACATGCTCATCATTGTGCAAGTCTCGTTTCTTTTTTGTGTTTTCCAGCTCTACTAACTGTTGTTAATTCAGTGTGTGCTATTGAATTCGATGTTCCTCAGTTTAATGGAGAAACAACAATGCTGATATGCTATAGACGAACTGAACGCCAACACCAGTTGGCCAACACCGGTTATTGTAAAAATATTGATGGATTAAGCTGCAGAAATTACTTATCAAGAGCAATGGTTTTTTTAGATTTTCAATGCAAGTTACATTCCTTCTGAGAAAGACAAGGGTGTTTATAAATGTTAGCCCCTACATCTCATACGAAATGCATTACATTGATTGTTTCTTGCATAATTTATTCTTAATGGCTAGACATGAAAATGCCAGTGCTCTGTTGAATTCCAAAGAGAACAGATTTACTTTGTCTAAGTCAACGTTTATGCAGCAAATTAGGCCATATTTGATTCTATTTTCACTCTTTCAGGCATAAAGTTTAAACCTTATGGATCACTAATGGATTTAGTGAGAATATCACAGCCAAATTCGCAAACGAAATTCTGATTTCAAAGTGTGTTATGATGCGATTTTCTCCACTGAGATGCCAAAATTTCCAAACTTTTAAAAACCTGCTATTGCTTCATCAGCATTGTTACCAACATTTCATGTTTTTTTAAATTGCCTTATTTTGCTTACCCTTCCCTATATTTATCTTTTGTAGCTAATATGGCAGTGAATCTTCTCCTGTCTCGGAAACGATGTGGTCTATGCAGATATATTACTCTCTACATGATGTCTATGGCAGTAACAGATCCCCTGGTCATGTTTACTGGTGTAATTCTAAATCGAATTGTACGTAGGTACTTGTCAATCAGTTTCCTCTCCATCACTCCAATATTTGCTTTCAGTCTTGTTCTAATATATGCAATGAGGGATTCTTCTGTATGGGTCACTGTCACTTTTACTTTGGAATGATTTATAGCAATTTGATGCCAGAAGCTGAAAAACACATATTGCAACAGGAAACCACGAGTTTTTTATTATAAGCTTTGTCTGTGCTCTGAGCTGTGCTTGAAATATCCCTGTGTACTTTACCTGTGAACCTGTCTTTCTAATTGATAATGTTCCTTGGTACTACAACACCAGAATAACCTTTATTCGTCACCTGCTGGAATTGCATATAATAGTCTAATGGTGATTTTAACCGCTTGTCTTCCATTAATTATTATTTTGTTCCTCAACATTTTAACCATCATACATATTCTAGCAGCTGGTGATGCCCGCAGGCGGCTCCGTTCATATAGGAATGCACGGGACCAGACTGACCCAGAAATGTGGAAGAGGAGAAAATCCATAGTTTTACTTTTCTGTGTCTTGGGAAGTTTCATCCTGTCCTATTCATTGATTCTTATAAATATCCTCTGTGTTCAAATTGCAAGTATTAGGTATTTGTCAGCTTCAATTTCCACCGAATCCAATGTTATTATGGAGGAAAGCGGTTGTATGCTTCAGCTCTTGAGTTCCTGCGTTAACCCGTTTATTTATGCAGGTACCCAGAATAAATTTAGAAAGGCGTTAATGAATGGGATTAAGTACTTTTTTGAATCTTATTGTTATGTTAGTTAAGTGTGGCAACATTCGAACTCAAGCTAAATTAAAAGCTATATTCTGTTCTTTGTTTTTGGCATTTCTGACAAGACGTTGATTTCCCAAAACATTGTCGTTTAATTTGAGACCATCATGCACTTTATAATTCTAATAACATATTCAAAACTGCGACTGTTCTCTTTTGGTTTTCTCCTCACTATCAAGCTCCGTTCATTTTCAAGAGAGTCCGTGGCAGCAACATGGAAGTTAAAGTTTCAAAACTCTCATCTGTGTGTGCATATCATTTTAAATTGTATAAAGAAAAGAAAACAAAATCTTCATTATGTATCTGTTGAACACTTTGAAATTAAAGATAGACAACAAAATGCGACTACAGAACTTTCATGCATTATATCACGAAAGAATTACAACACCGAAGATATGAAACAAAAACAGTAATTTCTGAAGAAACACAGCAAGTCTAGAAGCACCAGTGGAGAGCAGGAGTTAATATTTCAACTCAGTGAACGTTCAGAAGAAGGGTCACTGGACTCGAAACATTAACTCTGCTTTCTCTCCTCATCTGTAGATGTTCATTTATATTGTTAGCACTTCAGCACAATTTGCCTGTTCTTTACTTTGGGAACAAAAGCATAACTGGAGAAAATAAACTAACACGGTAAATCTGCTTATTTTGCCATACCTATTTTCAAAATGGCCAAAGAAGTCGTCATTCCGGTTGTCATCAAGTCGAGACTTATTAATATCCCACTTTAAATGAATCCCAAATATAAGTCCCAAATTAGTTATTTATTATCATAGATATTGGAAGACTTTGAGAGAACACTTGCTACACACATCGATGAACACTATAATGATAATAGGTTTCTGGAATGTTCTCAGTGATTCTTCCCTCTCTCCAACTTCTTCAGTGCTGGGAACGTGCCTGGAAAGGGGAACACATGATTCATTCCTGCTTCTGTTTGAACGTACGTGATAAACAATGTGTAACTCAAAGTCCTGTTTAGGCATTTCAAAGAGTAGTTTAGAGCCAGATACGTTTCTTCAGGTATTGAGTTCCATGCAGGCAGATGGTGATTAATTTGTTTTCTGAAGTACATTGGCAAACTGGATTTTGAATGACAATCCAGGAGATAGAATTTTATCATTATATGTGATGACATTTTTTTCCTATATAACTTACTTAAGATTAGATGACTTACTGTGTGGAAACAGGCCCCCAACAAGTCCACAACCACCCTCCGAAGAGCAACCCAAACAGACACATTCGCCTATATTTATCCCTTCACCAAACATCAGGGGCAATTTAGCATGGCCAATTTACTTAACCTGCAATTTTTTTGTTCTGTGGGAGGAAACCCACGTGCACACGTGGAAAACGTGCAAACTCCACGCAGACAGTTGCCTGAGGCAGGAATGAAACCCGGGTCTCGATCGCTGTGAGACAGCAGTGCTAACCACTGTGCCACCGTGCCAGTGGAACAAAATAACCTAAAGTATCATTTGTTGCACACAACTGCTCATCAACGACTTTGTGCAACAACAGAGAACTTTAGAACTTCAGAATCTCCATTTATAACTCAGTCGTGGAATTCCACAAACAATCAACATATGAACAAAAGAACAAAGAAAATTGCAGCGGAGGAACAGTCTCTTTCACTCTCCAATCCGTTGTTGACCAACATCCTCTATCTAAAGCTGTCATCTATTTTCCAAGGATTTGTATCCCTCTGCTCACTACCCATTCATGGTCTCCCTAGGTACATTTTTATTGACGCTATCACGTCCGTATCTACCACCTCCGGTGGCAACGTAGTCAACCACCCATCAACTCCCGTGGGTTCGTTCCTCGGAGCACTCTTGGATTTCCGCCAGGTGCTCCAGTTTCCTCCTAAAATCCATAGATGTGCAGATTAGGTGAACTGGCCATGCTAAACTGCCTTTAATGCTCACAGATGTGTAAGTTGGGGGCATTATTCAGGAGCAATGTAGAGTCATGGGGAACGGGTTAGTTTGGAATACTCTTCAGAGGGTCTGTGTAGACTTGTTGGGCCGAAGGATCTGTTTCCACACTGGAGAGATTCTAAGCAATTTTTATCTGCATAAAGAATGTTCAACGCATATATCCTTTGAACCTTTCCTCTCTCACCTTGAAATCATGACTCCTAATAATTGTGTCCTCGACTCTGGGAAAAAACTTCTTGCTAGCCATCATGACTATACCTCTTTTGGTTTTGCAGAACTCAATCAGGTCCCCCGCCTCAATCTCCATCTCTCTAATTAAAATAATACAAATCTACTCAACTTCTCATAATCGCTCGCACCCTCCATACCAGGCAGCAATCTAGTGAACATCGTGTGCACCCTCTCCAAAGTTCTTTCTTAACCAGGCGACGAGATCTTTATGCAGTGTTCCCAATGTGGCCGAACCAAAATCCTATCAACCTGTAAAATGACCTGCCAATTATTGTACTCAATAAACTTTTCACTGACAGAAAGCATGCCATATGCCTCTTTGACCAGTCTATCGATCTCCGTTGCCACCGTCAGGGTACAATGGATCTGAACACCCAGATCTCTCTGTACATCATTTCTCCCAAAAGCTTTTCCTTTAGCCATATAATTCGCTTTTGAATTGGATCTTCCAAAATGCACCTTGAACTCCAATGTGCCATTTATGTGCCCAGCATTCCAATCTATCTAAATTCTGCTGCATTCTCTGACAGTCCCTCTTACTATCTGAGCATCCACCAATCTTAATGTCATCTACAAACTCGCTCATTAGACCACCTGTACCTTCCTCCATATCATTTATGTATATCACAAACAACAGTAGTGCCAACACAGATCCCCATGGTACACCATTGGTCACACTTCTCCATTTTGAGAAACACCTTTTCCACTATCACTCCCCTGCAGAATAGAATAGAATCCTTACAGTGTGGAAACAGACCCTTCAGCCCAACAAGTCCAGAGCGACACTCCAAAGAGTAACCTACCCAGACCCAATCCTCTACCCTATTATCCTTTTATTTACTACGGAATAATGCACCTAACCTAAACATCATTGAGCACTTTTGGCAATTTAGCATGGTCAATTCACCTAACCTGCACATCGTTTTGATTGTGGGGGGATGACAGAGCACCCAGATAAAACGCACACAACAACAAAGATAACGTGCAGACTCCGCATTGACAGTCACCCGATGCTGGAATCAAACCCGGGTCCCTGGCACTATGAGGCAGCAGTTTTAATCAATGAGCCACCGTCCCTTCGGCTTGGTTAACTGTTGCCCAGTCAGTTCTCTATCCATCAAGCTTATACACCCTGGAACCCATGCGACTTCACCTTCCTCATTCATCTCATTGAAAACCTAATCGAAAGCCTTTCTGATATCCTTGGTTTGCTTTTTTTTAAACAATGATGTTAGCATATATTTACTGCAGAGTTCATACTTTCCCAAAAATAACTAGAGTATTTAACACGGGTTTCGCGGTGGTGATGGTCTCATGGTGTTATCGCTTGATTATTCATCCAGTAAATCCATAATAATGCTCTGGAGACTTGGGTTCGAATCCTGCCATAGCATGAATAAAGACCATAAATGTAGAGTCGACTAATGACCATTAAACCGTTGTCAATTGTTCGAGCCCGTTTTGCTCTCTAATGCCCTTTACAGATGGAAATCTTCCATCCTTTGCTTGTCTGGACGGCATGTAACTCGAGACCCACAGCAATGTGTTTGACTCTCAACAGCCCTCTGAAATGGCCTAGCAAGCCACTCAAACATATCAATCGTGAGAAAGTCAGAATCAGGCGGACCACTTAGCATCACCCTACAAAAAGGAAAAGACCATGGTAAAACATCCTTGTCGACTATGCAAAGTATTCCTTATCAACGTCTTGGTGCTAGTGCCGAAACTGGGAGAGCTGTCTCAGAGACTAGTAGAGCAACAGCCTGACATAATCATTCTTACAGAGACATACCTTGCAGATAACACTCCAAACACCAATATTACCATCCCTGGATATGTCCTGTCGCACTGTTACGACAGACTCAGCAGAGGTGGCAGCACAGTGCTGTGCAGTATGGATGGAGTTGCCCCGTCCTTGACATCGTCTCCAGACACCGTGAGGCCTCAGCTTAAATATGAGCAATGAAAGTTCTTACAGGTGACCACATTCCGAACTCATTCAGCGGATGAATTGGTACTCTTCCATGTTGAACAGCACTTGGATGAACTACTGACGGTGGCAAGGACACAAAATGTAGTCTGGTTGGGAGGTTTCAGTGTTCACCACCAAGAGTGATTCGGCATCAGCATTAATGACCGAGCTGGCCATGTTGGCATATAACCGCTAAGCTGGGTCTGTGGCAGTTGGTGACGGAACTACCAAGAGAAAACTAATATAGATGACCTCTTTCTTACAAATCTGCCTGTTGCTGAAGCTTGTCCATGACCACATAGGTAAAACTTGACACTACCTCTTCTTGTTCAGACCAAGTCCCGCCATCACATTGAGAACAAAATCCATCGTTTTTTGTGGCATATCGTGTGCTGAATGGAACAAACTTTAAACCGATTTAGTAGCTCAAGACTCGACATCCATGAGGCGCTGTGGACCATCACCAGCAGTAGAACTGTACTCCAGTGCAATCTGCAAACTCATGGTCTGGCATATTCCCCCACTCAGCAATTACCATCAAGCCAGTGGATATACCCCGGTTCAATGGAGAATGCAGCATGGCATGCCTGGAGCAGCATCAGGCATACCTAAAAATGAAGTGCCAACATTAAGAAGCGACCAAACTGGAGTACTTCTATTTTTGTGGTAGATTAATACTTGACAACAAAAAAATTCGTTTATTTGTGTAGAAGTAATATTGTTGTTTACTGCAATCAATGGAACTTTTTTTACTGAGAACATTCCTGAACAATCATTCTTGGATTGTATCAGCAATGTTAAGTTTTGGTAACATTTAAAGAGTCGATTCCTGTGCACAAAAAAAGAAGATGAAATGAAGAATGGAAAAATAAACTACTGGAAATTCACAGGATAAAGATTATGTACATAAGGTAACTGGATGAATGTTTCGTGGAGCTGAAAATGTGTTGCTGGAAAAACGAAACAGGTCAGGCAGCATCCAAGGAACAGGAGATTCGAAGTTTCGGGCGTTATATATTTTCAGCTCTGATCTCCAGCATCTGCAGTCCTTACTTTCTCCTCTTCCATTTAAAAGCCAAACTGGAAGTCAGGTCTTGTGAAGTTCTCAGGAAAAAAAGGGTAGTTCAGACTATACGTCTGTGGAACATGCTTATGGTGGTGTGTGCCAGGAGCTTGGAAGGGATACATTTCGTCTCGTAAATTTTACAGTCCGAGAGACAGACTGACACGTGAAATTTAATATGAAAAATCTGTTATTTTTGGTCGACATCACCTTTCAAATAAATTATCCAGATCTGCCAAAACATTTGAATGATGAATTGCTTCGAAGTGGAAGGCAAATAGATTTTGCATGAAAGTTCCATTGCTTGCAGCTTTGCGTCTCTGCCTGTTGTGACTTTGAAATTGCCCAGGTGAGTGTTCAAGTATGCAACGCTTTTTTCATATAATTATAACACGAGAAATCTCTTATTTCCAACCAAAATGAAAAAAAAAGGCTCACTTTCTGTCCAGTTTAAATTGTAGACTTATCAATGTCTTGTTTGTCTTTCTGCATGTACTGTGGTTGTTGAGTTCTTAGTATCTAGTTCAAAACTGAAGGCATGTATTCCAGTGTAAGGACAGCATATGACTTCACCACTAAACGCTTGAAGTGAGGAGCTTTATTCTATCCAGGCGCGGGCTTCACAAAGTCTTGCATTTAGTACCAAATGTAGAATTTGCAATAATGTTGAAAAACAAGTAAGTGCGAAAAATACCATTACAATAATTTCCTCATTCCCAAATTTCTGAAATGCCACTCGAGTTCTCAATTGCTGATTCGAATGTAACATTTCATTAACTTTTTCGGCATTCTTGGCTCAAATTGTCAGCCAAGTTTTGTTTTGATGCAACGATTTGCATTGGTTACAAAGCTGCATTCAAAATAACAAGTCAAGGTGAATGTTCTGCTTCTATAGTGACTTGGAAGTGACCTGCTTATAAACCAGCAGGAAAATTATCATAAACTGCTGCGGTCACCTTGAAGACGGGTTTCAAGTTTCGCGTTCTATATTCATTGTTAATTCAAGACAGTTTTGGGCCGAGTTATTTAATTTGTTCCTCGCTGTTTCAAAGAACCGAAGGCCTTACTGTTCCTAATCAGTTCAAATTTAAGCACCCCAGTCCCAGCAGGAGTGCAGTCTGTCAACAACCTAAGTAAATACATCTACACTTGTACGTGAACACGTGGACTCATCGACTCAAACTGTGATGTGTTCTGGCATAAGAGGCAAAAAGAATATTGCAAGGGAAATGGAGGAAGTAACAGACATCCTACAACCACTTCGTGTGAAGTCTTGTTATAATAGAGGTGCAGAGAAAGAAAGAAAAGGAAAGCGTCAGCGAGCCGAGGAAAGTGAGGCACATAAGAATCTGGTGAAATGTCTTTTATAATATGCAGTCCAAAACATAAGACATTAATGCTGCACACTTGGAACAAAGTACTTTCAAATAAAGTTGTTTTTCTTTTCTTTTTTTTCAAATCTGATCTGCTATAATGTTACAGTCATAAAGTCAGAGAGATCTACAGCACGGACTATAACCATTCAGTCCACATTTTCATGCTGGAGAAAACGACCATATTCTGCAAATTCCATTTTCCGACACTCAGCCCATTGCTTTGAATAAATAGAATTAACAGCATGGAAAGTGACCTTCACTCCAACTCGTTCGCACTGACCAGATATCATTACCTGACCTAATCCCATTTTTCAACGTTTGTGAACAGTTTTGGGCACTGCATAAACGGCAGAGTGTGCTGACATAGGTGTGTTCTGAGAGATTGACAAGGATGATCCCAGGGATGAAGGACTTGTCGTATGAGTAGCAATTGCCGACTCTGGGGCTGTGTTCGAAGGAGTGTGGAAGGATGGCAGGAGGTATCTTTGAAACATAATACGAAGAGCACTGTTTAGAGTCAATATGCAGATATTTTCACGAGAAGCAGAGACTAGGACGAGAGGGCACAACGGCAGAGTGACGGGATTGCCCTTCAAAACTGAAATGAAAGGAATGATTTTCAGGAAGATGTTGGCAAATGAGTGGAACGCGGTGTCTCAGAAAGCTGTCCAGGTCGGGTTATTGAGTCTTTATCAGAAAGAGACAGATCATGTCTTATTTAGTAACTGGAACAAGGGTTTCGTGGAGAAGGCAGGAAAAGGTGCCGAAAAACATATCAGCGATAATCGAATGGTGCTGCAGAATTGTTAGACAGAATGCCGAATTCTGCTCCAAGATCTCTTTGACAAGTAATCTTATAGCTGACCTCCAGTCCCCAGAATCTCTAATGCGGCCTCAAAGGAAATGCCCTTTTGTTTTGCGATTGCCATACTCTTACTTTCTTTGATTCATTCAACAATCAGCGATACATTTTATCAGTCCTAGACTTTTATCTGCTTTAAACATGCCAAACTACTCAGTATCTTTTCTGTGCGTTTCCTCAATTTTACAATTCTTTCACAGACTTTCACCCTAACTTATATGGTCATCTTAATCATCATACGACTGAACACCAACGCAAAGTATTCATTTGGGATACTATCGGCATTCTCTTAGCTATGCATCCATTATTGCTATGGTTACTTATTAGCCTTACCGTTTCCAGTGTTACTCTGCTGTCTTTCATAAAACTTTTCAAAAACTTAAAATAAAGGAATATCCTCATGCCAGAACCCTTTTATATCGCCCCTTTATTCCACCAAAGTCTTTGTTGAGTTCTTCTTTGGACATTCTACACTCCTCCAGTGCTTATAATGTCTTGAGCCGGCGATTACTGACACAAGCTTTTTTTATTCAATTTTTAACTTATTATACGTTATTTTTACCTTCATGATCAGTGACACAGGATCAGCTGGCTGCGATTATTTCCCAATTTGATGTATGTGGGATGCTTCTCGGAGGGTCGGTGTGAATTCTATGGGGCACAGGGCCAACTCGCTTACTGTAGGGATTCTACGATTCTATTCTAATCTGTGTGTTCTCCATATTTTCCTGTTATGAAACAGATTTACCTGAGGCATGTGCTTCCAGTCGAATATGGCCAAGTCATGTCATATCGAGTTTATTTCTTTTTTCCTGAATAGTTCGTGGCCTATAACGCACTACCATTGCATGTGGTGTGTTTCATTTTAATTGTTACTTTATGCCCGTAGAATTCTTTTTGAAATAAATTTGATGATGTCATTTTTCTTTGCTGCAGTCAGAGATGCCCTGATCAAAATTGTGACCCTCCCTCTGATTTGCCTTCTTCGTTGCCTCACCTGAAGACCTTGTAAACCTCGAAGTTTGAGCTACAAAGCCTGTCCCTCGCTCAACAATGTCCCTCTGACAGCAATGGCACGATGCACTCAAGTTTCAGTTAATGACATCAACTGATGTGCTTTCTTCATCAGATTCCATGTCGCAAAATACGTAATAATATTTAAACTGGCCAAAATCTTCTATGTCGAAGCTGAACTGTGATATTCATATATTTCCGACTCACTTTTTGTTATTTCTTATGTTGGCGATTCTTCTTCCCTGACTGAACATTCTCTCTGGATCACAATTATTTCCTTGTTTTTGTTTTACACACTCCTCAACAACACAAGCACGAAGAGATTAACGTGGAAGGATGACTGATTCATCACACTGCAGATGCAACGCATCCACCTTCTCCAGAACAAACCACCCACAAAACAGTGCAATAGTCCCAGAAACCTAAGGCCAGAAACATTTTCAGCTATTTCTCCAGCTAAGCATTTATCTGGACAAAGTAATTTTGATACTGCTTAGCTTGTGACACCCAAAGTAATCCAAAGGGGAGAACACTGCCTGGAAGTGTAATTGCAACACTTTCAAGTCAGGCATTCTCGAAAGATTGGGAATAACTGAAGATAAATAGTCTGCAGAGTTACAGTTAAAATGCAGGCAGATGGCACAAAGCCATAAAATTAAATGCAGAGCTGATCAAAGCAGTACCAGCTGATTTGCTTCCTTGTGCAACAGAAGACATACATGACGCTGTATCGTCAAAATAAACACTGAAGTATTTCGCCAAGTTCAACCATCTGCCTATCCAACAGTGGCTGTACATTGAACTATATAAAGAAGAAAAACAAAGAAGGTTTACAACCCAGGAACAGGCCGTTTGGCCCTCGAAGACAGAGCTGACTCAAATCTACTGTCGAAACCTTTCGTCCAATTCCTAAACATCTGCATCTCTCTGCTTCCCATCTGCTCATTCATCTGTCCAGACGCATCTTACATGAATCTACCGTTCCTGCCTCGACCACCTCTGCTGGCAATGCGTTCCAGGCTCCTGTCAACCTCTATGTGAAGTATTTGCCGCATGTATCCCCCTTCAAATTTTTGCCTCTTAAATTGAAAGGTGACATTTCAGTGTTGAATCCTTCACCCTGGGAAATACTTTATCTCGATCTATCCTTTCTATTCCCTTCATGATTTTGTAGACCTCACTCAGGTCTCACCTCAATCTCTTACTTTCTAATGAAAACCATCCTAACCTACTCAACCTTTCTTTCTCGCTAGCACCTTCCATGCCAGGCAAACTCCTTGTAAATCTTCTCTGCAACTTCTCCAAAGTGTTCACATTTTTTTTGGTCTTGTGACGACCAGAACTGTACACAATAAGTGTGGCCGAAGCAAAGTCCTGTACAATTTTAACATGGCCTGCCAGCTCTTATACCCAATACCCGGTCACATGAACGCAAACATATCATATTCCTTCTTGACCACTCTATCCACCTGTGAAGCAACCTTCAGGATCAAATGGACCTGACCTCCCATATCTCTCTGCTCATCAACTTTTCCCAAGGCACTGCAGTTTGCTATATAATTAGCTCTATAATTAGTCTTCCCAAACTGCATCACCTCACATTTGCCTGGATTGAACTGCATCTGCCAACTCTTCACCCAACTCTCCAGTCTATCTACATTCTGATGTATTCTTTGAAGTCACCTATGCTTTCAGCTAATGCACCAATCTTCCTGCTACCTGAAAACCTGCTGATCATACTAACAGTGCTTCCAAATCATTTAAGTATATCAGAAACATCGGTGACCCCAGCACTGATCCCAGTAGAAAACAATTTTGAGAAACTCCATTCAACTACTACTCTCTGTCTCCCGTTGCTCAACTGGTTCTTTATCCAACTAGCTCGAACACCCTGCATACCATATAACTTCAAATTCTTCATTATTCTTTCATGGGGAACCTTATCAAACGCCTTACTAAAATCCATGTATGTGACATCTACAGCCGTTCCCTCACCAATCAATTTAGTTACTTCCATGAAAAACTTTATGAACTTGGTAAGGAACGATCACCCCCGACAAAACCATGTTGGTTGTCACTGATAAGCCCAATACTTTCCAAATATAGATATATTGTATACCTCAGTACCTTCTCCAGCAAATTTTGCACGTTTGAAGTCAGGCTTACTGGTCCATAGTAACCGAAATATCCCTCCTATCCCTCTTGTACAGTCGGACAACATGGCCAACCTTCCAGTCTTCCGTCACCTCACATGCCTTGAAGGATTCTACAAAGATATCTGTCAGGGCTCCAGCTACTTCCTCTCTCGCCTCCTTCACCAACCTGGGATAGCTATCATCCGGTCCTGGGGATTTGTCCACCTTAATAAACTTGAGCCGAACCAACACACCTTCCCTAATTCCGCCAACGTGATCCAAAGTAATTACACTTGAATCTCTAATCACAACATTCATCAGATCCATCCCCTCAGTGAACACTGATGCAAAATAATTATTCAGAGTCTCACCCGTTCTCTCATGTTCGACACAAAGCCATCGTTCTTTATCCTTTAGTGGACAAGGCTGTCTTATATGCTTGTCTTGTTAGGGAAAAGGCAGGAGATTGCGGTGATCCGCTGTACTTCCACAGAGAACCAAACTGGTCACATTGTATGGTAAGGGTACAGTTCCTCACTTGAATTTGGGAGCCATGCACCAACTACAAAACAAGCACCCAACCTAATATCAAACATCCCTTACTTATGCTGTCAGAGATTTTGGACTCAGATCTGTGAGCAACGCCTGCAAGAAATGAATCGCAAAGTAGGGCAACTGCTGAAAATATTAAATGAAAAGAGAAAATGCTGGTTACATGCTTGAGCAAACATGGCCATCGACTCATATAGGTCTTCAGCACAGAAAAAAAAGGTATTTTAGGTCATCAAGTCTGTGCTGGTCAAAAGCAAGCAGGTATCTATGGAGAGATTCTTTTTTTAAAAAACCCATCGTCCAGAATGAACTGATATAGAATTTGAAGAGCAATGTAAACTAATATGTACAACAGAAATTGAAAATACGACAAGCAAAACATTTCTCCCTTAGAACGATCTTGTGGAAAAATGAAGCTAGTCATCAAAAATCATGTCTTCATAGGATGGCCAACAGTGGAAATCTCATTTGAACACAACTGTCAGAAACACTGAAGTACTCAAATCGTTAAATACTGAATAGAGGTTTGTTTTAAATTGATTACGTGAGAAAGAGGAAGTCATGTTATGGTAGTGAGGGAATCAAACAGGCCAATAGTGAAGCAAAACGTCGGAGGGTCATGGATTCAGATCCACAGAAAGGGAACGGTATTTGTCCCGCGCCATGGAAATTCCCACAGATTACAGAGCACAGGTAATGGGGGAAAGCTGTAGCTCATATGCTTTGAAGAAAGTTAATGTCATTTATCACTGTCAGCTGAGGGTAGAAATTTAGAAAAAGTAAAATAGCTCCTTTGGTTTCAATTTGCTGGTATTCATTCACCACTTCTTAATTCTGCCAAAGAGAAGTCTGTACCTGCTCTCTACTACACTGTGCCCCTCAATGAAGTTGTCAGTCACTTGATTCGAAGAAAGAAGCTATTCCAAGTCTTGATTTCTGTCCTCGGTCTTCATGTGACTGAACAGAGCAGCAAATTTTGACACAGGAGGCATTATATCCCTTAAGTTGGTGGGAGAAAGAGAGCAGCATTTACTTAAGGGACATAATGCCTCATGTGTCAAAATTTGCTGTTCTGTTCAGTTACATGAAGACCGAGGATAGAAATCAAGACCTGGAGAATCTGCTGTCTTCGAATCACTCCCTCTGCACCTCCCAATTCTCAGCATTTTTTGTATCAAAGACCAAAAACATCTGTCAGCAGACATTAATGTTTCCGTCCATGCTCCAGGTACTGTGTGGTACTGCTTCCGTTGCGATTAAGAGTGATTCAATATAGCAAACAGTGAGCTTCAGTTCAGCCTGACAAAAGGAACACCGCTGACATAGGACAACACTGACACAGCATTTAACGCAATTAACAAAAAAAAACTTATTTGACACTTCAAATCAGCGTTAACATTGCTCACTTTAAAACTGTCAGTGCATGCCCGCTCTATTGGCCCTTCAATAACCCGTGATAGTTTCTGCATAATGAAAAATATGAGTGCGTTAATTTTACCGAAAGAACGCAGTAAGTCTGTTAATGAGTTCATCACTCTGCATGACATCCTTACTTATGTAGTTTGGTCAGTATGACCAGTATGACTCAATCCAGAGAATCAGATTGGCATCTGCCCAGGCAGTAGAAAAGACAAGGAGGAAATCCATGTGGAAGTACAAGGGCGGCAGATCAACGTTCGTTCACTGTCACAGATTCAATATTCTGGAATTCCCTTCCTGAGGGCATTGTGGGTCAACACATGGACAGTTGTGGTTCAAGGAAGCTGGTTATCAGCACTTTCTCAAGTCTAACTACAAACCCAGTGATGCATATAAATAAAAAGGAAACTGAGCAAACGTTCTTCCAAATTTGCCGGGAAATCTACTTCACGTGGTTTTTCCACGTCAAGTCAGTTCCAATGCAAGCAAGGTTCACTTTTCCCGCTGCCCTGGCCATCAGGAAGCACAGTAATTCCGTATCAGGGAACGGAGATTCCATGCACATCTACAACCACTATTTTTTCCCCTTTCTGGCCGAATCAAAAGCACAGAATAATACGGTGAGAGCAGAGGATACATACCTTAGCAGGAATTGTTACCCTAGGAACAGGTCGAGATAAAGCATTGATGCCGATTGAGGGAATGAAATAGAAAAAAAGGACCAGTGGTTATAAATTACTGACAATACCCATGGTGGCGGAAGGGGTGGATGATGATGGTGTAAGTGGTAAAGATGATTACATTAGCGTCGATGTTACGCCTGACCAATCTTAACTGTTCTTTTATATGCACTCTGGGCTGACTAGCCAATTCTTGTGCCGGAAGATCTTTGTATTCATTCTCTGCCTGTGTGTGGTTTAGTCCACTTGATTGATTCCTGAGATGAGGCAGATGTCCTAAGACGGAAAGGTCAGAGGAATGAATCTGTTCGCTCTGGAATTCAAAGCAAGGAGAAAGGATGGATATTCGCCATCATTGTTTCCTTTTCAACCTATTGCAAAAATCCATAGGTACGGTAAAAATTCAAGTAAATCAACCTGGATGTTGTCTTCTCACTAAGATTGCATGAGAAGATTATCAACGGACCTAATATTGACGGGGACTGTAGGGGTTTTCCATAACTTGATTTGAATCAAGATAAGACTCCGCTTTTGTCATCTTGAGAAGAGGATATAGGTAAGACGAGATTAATATGTAAGACGGGCAAGCAGGAAGAGTGCAGCATTGAGACTGACTAAATTGCATTTAACGCGAGTTAGCACAGCCATGATGGATTCAATGATCAGTTGCTGTAAACGCCCAGTAACTTTATTTGAGCTAACCGTCATTGGTGGATGAAGGTGATAGTTCAGAGGGGGCAGTGATGGACGGGTCCGGAGGGCAGTGCCAACGTGGAGGCTTGCGACTGGGATAATGCGGGGGGAGGGAAATTAAGGAAGCTGTTCCAAACCACATTTATCCCGTGTGGTTGCAGGGTCCCAAGGCAAATATTAGGCGTTCTTCCTCCAGGCTTCCGGTGGTAACAAGTTGGCAGTGGAGAAGACCCAGGAACTGCATATCCTGGACGGAGTGGGAGGAGGAGTCGAAGTGTTCGGCCTCGGGGCAGTGGGTTTGGTGGGTGCAGATGTCCCACAGATGTTCTCTGAAATGATCTGCAAGAAGACGTCATGTCTCCCAGATGTGGAGGAGACCACACTGGCTGCAACGAATGCAACCGATGACACTGGAAGAGGTGCAGATGAATTTCTAATGCATGCGGAAGGATCCCTTGGGACCACGGATGGAAGTGAGGGGAGTTTGTGAGAGCAGGCTTTGCACTTTCTACGGTGAAAGGGAAATGTGCCAGGAGTTAGTGTTTGTTGTTTGGAGAGTATTGAGGACTTGATGATGGAGTGACGGATTGAATGGTCTTTTCAGAATTCTGATAGCGGTGGAGAGAGTAATAAATCTCTGGAGGTTGAGTGCTTTTTGAGGTGGCAGCAATGGTGGAAGTTGATTCATTGTATGTGAAGGTTGGCGTGATGGAAGAAGAGTACCAGACGGTTCTGTCTGTCCTTGTTAGGTTGGGAGGGATGGGGTTCAAGGGCGGTGGTGCATGAAGAGAAGGAGATGCACTGGAGGACATCGTCATTCACATTGGAAGGCAAGTTGCGACTTGTGGAAGAAGGAGGTCATCTGTGACTTTCTGAAGTGGAATTGCTAATCCTGGGAGCAGACACTGCAGGGGTGGAGAATTGGGAATACACTATCGTGCTTTTAAAGGGGCTAGGGTGGGAGGAGGTATGGTTAGGTAGCTGAGGGAGTTGGTGGGCTTGTAGTATATGTCTGTGCTTAGTCGGTCGCCAGAGGTAGTGATAGAGAGGTTCAGGAAGGGGAAGGAGGTTGCTGAGATGGTCCAGGTGAATTTGATGTCTCTGTGGAAGATGTTGAACAGTTGATCAACTGTTCTAATTCCTCGTGGGAGCACGAAGTGGCAGCGATGCAGTCATCAATGTAGTAGAGGAAAAGGTGGAGAGTATTGTAGTAGTAACTGGGGAAAGTGGACTGTTCCACCTATCTGACAGACAGGCATGCGCAGCTGGGTCCCATGCGGACGCCCATGGCTATCCCTTTGGTTTGGAGGAAGTAAGATGATTGAAAGGAGAAGTTGTTTAAGATGAGAACCAGCTCAGCTAGGAGGACGAAGTGGTAGTAGCACGGTAATGGTTGGGACGGCATGAGAGGAAGGAATGGAGGGCTTGGACACCTTCGTCGTTTTAGATCAATGTGTATAGGAACTGGAATTCCATGGTGAAGATGAGGCTTTGGGGGCAGGAACACGAAACCCTTGGAGGAAGCCAAGGGCCTGCGAGGATGGTTCCTGGACAAACGGGAACAAGACGCTGTCGAGGTAGGAAAAGATGAGTTCAGTGGGAAAGGCAGAGGCTGAGACAATGGGTCGACTGGGGTAATCAGGTTTGTGAATCTTAGGAAGGAGGTAGAATCGGCCAGTGCGGGGTTCATTGACAATGAAGTTAAAGGCTGTGGATGGGAGATCCCCAGAGGTGAAGAGTCTGAGGATGGTCTGGGAGATGATGGTTTGATGATGGCAGATGAGGTCATGATCAAGGGCACTGTGGGAGGAGGTGCCTGTCAGTCGGTGACCGGCTTGGGCAGTGTGGAGGTCAGTGGATCACACAACTACTGTCCCCTCCATGTTTGTGGGTTTTATGATGAGGTTCGGATCTGAGGGCTGCACGTTGTGAGTGCCAGAGATTGGAGTAGGCCAGGTGGTTAGACAGGTTAATGCGCTGGATGTCATGGCGGCAGTTTGAAATGCAGGTAGGTCAAGGGTGTAGCCGACCAGCATGGGGCGCCCAGGTGATGGAGTGTGTTGGATTTGGGAGAAGGGGTCCTCAGTGGGTGAGTGGGTGTCTTAGCTAAAAAGTAGACATGAAGGCATGGCAGAGAAAGAAATTTTCAAAGACGCAACATGTGTCAAACTCTCACATGAGGGGCTGGGAATATGCGTGAATGTGGAGTTGTTGTGGAAATCAGATCAACCATGATATATTGAAGGCCTGAAGGACCAAAAAAATTTCTCTGGCTTCGTTTTTTTGATGTGTACATGTACCACCCTACTTACTGAGTATCACTAACTTCGATCCAATACTTTTTTCTTTCATAAGTCCTAATTATTGTGTTCACCTCTCTCAACTTTCTTCGATGGAATCCCTACAGTGTGGAAAAAGGCCTGGGGTTTGGCCCAACAATTCCACAAAAATATTCCGAAGAGTGTCCCATTCAGGCTCATCCCACTACTCTTTAACCCTACATTGCCGCTGACAAATGCACCAAGCCAACAATCACTGATGACAATGGACAATTTAGAATGGCTAATTCACCTAACCAAAGTCTAGATGAGAGTGGTGCTGGTAAAGCGCAACAGGGCAGGCAGCATCTGAGGAGCATGAAGATCGACGTCTCAGGCAAAAGCCCTTCATCAGGAATATTCCCACCCCCGCCAAACAATATCCACATAGGTACAGGGTCAACTTGCAAACTCTACACCGACAGTCACCCAAGGCTGAAATCGAAGCCAAGTCACTGGTGGTAGAGGCTGCAGGGCTAATCACTGAGCCACCTGATGAATATTCCTGATGAATGGCTTTTGCCCGAAACGTCGATTTTCCTGCTCCTCTGATGCTGCCTGACCTGCTGTGCTTTTTCCGAACCACTCTAATCTTGACTCGGGTTTCCAGCATCTGCAGTCATTGTTTTTACCTAATTGACCACACCAGCACTTCGTTGGACTGAGGGAAAATCTGCTGCCCCCAAACACCCCCCACCCCCATCCACACCCCCACCAAAGAAAATCCACATAGGTACAGGGTCAACTTGCAAACTCTACACCGGCAGTCACCCAAGATTGAAATCGAACCCATGTCACTGGTGGTAGAGGCAGCAGGGCTAATAACTGAGCCACCATGCTACCCTACCTATTACTGCAATCGCAACAAGGATCATGTGATGCTTCGAATCGTTATATTTAATTTGCTAACATATTAACATACTAGTTTGCAGTTCGATAACATATGATCTTCGCAAAATCTTTGAAGCTTTTTTTTCCTGATTGTGTCAAATGAGAAGTCAGTGAGATTATTAATACTCATTGTGTTTCAAAACCTTTTGCTACTGAGAAAAAATAGGACATCAACTGAAAATGCATATTCTCGGAGCAAGCATTCTGATGGTGATCAGCTTGGGTTTATGTGTGCACCATAAAATCGACAGTGCTGAACGCATCTTGGTGGCAGCTAGCATAAGGGAAGTGAATGAAGCCTGCACTGTACACACTAAACGTCATAGCGCTGCTGAGAGGGATTTTTCAGCTAAGCCTTTAATCCTGTGTTGAGCAGTAGAATCGATCTTTATTGATGTCTCCTTATCAATGCAGCAGGGAAGAGGTCTCTGGAAACAAACTCCGAGACACGTTGAGTCTTGCAATCAGGTACAGTGTGCTTATACATTCTGCCTTCCAACATTTACAATATTGACATTAGTGCTCGCTACCTCTTTTTTGATACAAATGTGGCAAATCCTGTTACTGCATGGTAAATGACACACAACTTTATAGACCACCATGAACTTACGATTTTATTCAGACATCCTTATTACTAATCCTTGGGCTTTCACAAAGTATCTCATACAATTATATTACTATCGACAATTGAAACTATTATTCAATCACCCCCTCCCCACTCCTGAACTTGCACCCCCACATCATTATCGTCCACACCCCCCACACCCCACCTTCTCCCACCGTTGTCAGGCTTCCTTGACATTAGAATGAGGACTGTCCTTTTATTTAAGATTCACTGTTCATAGAATTGTAGTAAAATCCTCTGATACCAGTTTATTGATTGCATTTATTATATCAACATGGGTATATACGTTTATTGAAGATATAGTAGCAATTGCACAGAAGTCATGATTATTTTACGATTATGTTTTTTGAAGCATACTACTTATCAAAATGGTCGCTGTAGCTAGATATGACGGTACAGTAATATAATTAAAATAACCAATGTCTAATCGACCAAATATTGAAGCTACGACTATGATTTTACGAATTTGTCTATATTGCACTATGTACAGAGTTGAGAAACAGGAAAGATGCAGTAACAATGTTGGGGCAGTACAACAGGCCTCCCAATAGCGAGCTTCAGATCTAGTCAAAAATATGTAAAAAGATTTTGGAAAGACGTAGAAAAACAGGGTGATAGCGAAAGGAGATTATTCCCTCTGCATATTCATATTTTGCAGCTAACTTGAATTCTGATCATGTCTCGGAAACGATGTGTGTCTCCACATTTATCACTCTCCATGATACCAATGACAGGAATACATCTCCTGGTCATGATTACTGGTGTATTATTAAACCGTATTTTCTGCAGATTCTTGTCACTGAGTGTCCTCTCCAAAACTCTGATACTTGCTCTCTCAGTTTTGTTATAACTTATGCCGTCAGTGATTCTTCTGTATGGGTGACTGTCGTTTTTCTACGAGTCAGTTTGTTGCAAATTGTCGCCAGAAGTTGAGAAACAAATATAGCAACAGCAAAAGAGCAGTTATTATTATAGTCACTCTCTGTACTCTGAGCTGTGATCGAAATATCCCATTGTACCTTACCTGCACACCTGCCTCTGTAATTGATGATGTGCCTTGGTACTGCAACACCAGAATAACCAGTTATTAGTCACCTGTGTGGATTACTTATGAAAAGTGATTCTAAAAGCTTGTCTTCCACTCATTATTATTTTCTTGCTTATTCTTTTAACCAAGTCGAGAGTATGTTGCTGGGAAAATACAGCAGGAAACTGATGAAGGGCTCATGTCCCAAACGTTGATCGTCCTGTTCCTCGGATGCTGTCTGACTTGCTGTGCCTTTCCAGCGACATACTCTCGACCTTGATAAAGCACCAGCATCTGAAGGCCTCACTTTCTCCTCCTCAATGTTTTAACAATCAACTAACAGCTTCTAATGCACACTGATGGCGAGGAGCCCATAGGAATGCACGGGTTCAGATGGACCCAGAAATGGAGAAAAGGAGAAAGTCCAAAATTTTATTTTCTGTGTCTCTCGAAGCTTAATCCTGTCCTAATCATTAATTCTTGTTACATTCCCCTGTATTCAACTTGCAAATATTTTATTTTTATCCGTCACCTTCAAATTCCACCGAAACCAATGGTATTCTGGTGGAAAGCAGTTACATGCTTCAGCTCTTGAGCTCCTGCGTTAGCCAGTTCATTTATGCAGGCAGCGAGGACAAATTTATAAAGGAGTTATTTAAAGAGATGAAACACTCTTTGAACCTGAATGTTACGTTATTTAAACGTGGGCATCATTGAAATTAAATGAAATAAATTAAAAGCTATATTACGTTATTTACGTTTGACATTTCTCACATCATATTTACGTTTCAAAACATCGTCGTTTCATTTCAGACCCTCACTCACTGTATAATTTTAATACTGCTTTCAGAAGTATTATAATTTTAAAACGGCTTTGAGGGCAGCACGGTGGCACAGTGGTTAGCACAACTGCCTCACAGCGCTTGAAACCTGCTTTCAATGCCTGACTCAGGCGACTGACAGTGTGGAGTTTTCACATTCTCCCAGTGTCTGCGTTGGTTTCCTCCCACAGTCGAAAGATGTGAAGGCCAGGTGAATTAGCCATGCCAAATTGCCCGTAGTGTGAGGTAAAGGGGTAAATATAGGGGAGTGAGTGGGTGGCGGTTCGGTGTAGAATGGTTGGCGTGAAGGGCCTCTTTCCACACTTTAAGTAATCGAATCTAAAAAAATGAATTCAGACAGTTCTCTTTTGGTTGTCTCCTCACAATCAAACTTCGTTCATTTTAAAAAGAATCGGTGAACAATTTGGCACCAACGTGGGAGTTAAAGGTTACAAACATTCATCTGTACTCGTATACCATTTTAAACTGTTGAGATAAAACAAAAACAAAGCTTCCTTAGGCATCTGTCGAACAAACTGAAACTTAGGGTAGACACTTAAGTGTGACCGTAAAATCATCATGCGTTATATATCGCAAAAAAATTACGTTTCTGAAGGTTCGAAAACTAAAAGAAGATTAATTGCAGAAGAAAGGCAGCCCGCCTAGAAGCAACATTGCACATCTGGAATCAACATTGCTCCTCCAGTGACCTTTCTGAAGAAGCGTCACTGGACTGGAAACAGTAACTCTACTTTCTCTTCTCATCCGTAGATTATCATTTATATTGTCAGCATCTCAGCACCATTTGTCTGTTCGTTCCTTTGGGAACAAAAGGGTAACTGCAGAAAATGATCTAACACAATTAATTTTCCGATTTTGCATTCCAGACGTTGTTTTCAAAATGGTCAAATAAGTCGTCATTCTCGTGGTCATCACGTCGAGACGAAGCAATATCCTTTTCTAACTAAATCCCAATTATACGCACCAAATTAATGACGAATAGAATTGCCAAATTGTTGGAATGATATCAATAATATTGGAAGTTTATGAAAGAACACTTCAGCCACAAATAAACAACAGCGGCAATGAAGATAGATTTATGAAATGTTCTGAGGGATTAATCTCTCTCTCCATCTATCTTCTTCAGTGCTGGGAACGTACCTGGAAAGCGGATTTCCCATGACTCATTCCCGCTTTTGTTTGATCGGACTGGAAAAGCTACCTGTAACTGAGTGTGCTGTTGAGGCATTTCAGAGAGCCGTTTCGAGATAGATACCATTTGTCAGGTATTGAATCCAATACAGGCATATGATGATTAATTTGTAGTCTAAAGTACATTAGCGTACACGACTTTGAATGACAATCCGGAAGATGGAATTTGCTCATTAAATGAGATGAAAATTTTGTTGTCAATGACTTAATTAACTGGATTAAAATAACCTGAATATTATTTGATGCACTCATCTGCTCATCATGAACGTTTGCTAACAACGTCAAAATTCAGAATATCCATTTAGAAGTCAACGGTAGAATTCCACAATCAATACATACATGAACAAAAGAACAAAGAACAAAGAAAATTACAGTCCAGGAACACACAGACATGCGGACAATATGCAAACTCCACACAGACAGTCACTCTAGGTTGGAATCAAACCTGGGCCCCAGGCACTGTGAGACAGTGGTGTTAAACAGTGAGCCACCGTGACATACTTTCTGTCAAGCGACTTCTCTCTACATCAAGCTGTTACACCCTGGCTCCATGTGACTTCATTTTCCTCTTTCCCCTGCCATGTGGAATCCTTACCAAACATTGTTCTCAATATCCTTGGTATTCCCATGAAAAAGACATTGATATAAGCAGATATTTGCAGGAGTGTTTATACTTGCACCAAACAAAAAAGGACTAAAAGCCAATGAATTCAGTGGAGGTGATGGCCTTGTCGTATTATCACTGGGCTATTAATCCAGAAACACAAAATCATTTCCTGGGGACATGGGTTAGAATCTCGTTATGGCAGTTAA
The DNA here is from genome assembly GCF_020745735.1 of Hemiscyllium ocellatum. NCBI lineage: Eukaryota > Metazoa > Chordata > Chondrichthyes > Orectolobiformes > Hemiscylliidae > Hemiscyllium > Hemiscyllium ocellatum. The sequence goes on from NC_083427.1 coordinate 5,678,334, forward strand.
TGGAATTTGAATTCAATAAAATAAATCTGGTCGACTGATGACCATGAAGCCATTATCAATTGTCGGAAAAACCCACTTGCTTCACTATTGCCCACAAGGGAATGAAATCTGCCATCTTTGCCTGGTCTGGCCTACCTGCGTCTCGAGAGCCATACCAACGTGCTTGACACTCAACTGCCTTCTGAAATGGCCTAGCAAGCCATTCAGTCTTGTCATTTGCTAGGAACGCGCAAGAAAGAAAATGAGACCAGCAGTTACCTTGTAATCGAAGGAGATAATGGCAAAAATACAAACAGCCTTGTCGACCATGCAATATCATCCTAACCAGCATCAGGGGGCGAGTGCCGAAAATGAGAAAGCTGTCTCACAGACAAACCAAGCAATAACCTGATCAAGTCATTCTTATGGAATCATAACTAATAGTAACACTCCAGAAAAAAAAAATACCATTCCTGCATATGTCCTGTCCCAATAGCAGGGCAGACACAGCAGAGAGAGAGGCACAGTGGGATTCAGATGGAAGGGAGTTGCCCTGGGAGTCTTTGACATCGACTCTGAACTCCATTAAGTTTCATGGCTTGAGGTTAAATTTTGGCAAGTAAAACACTTCCTGGTCGTACGTACCGTGCTCCCTCAGCTGATCAATTAGTACTACTCAATGTTAAACAATACTTTGAGGAAGTACTGAGGGTGGCAATGGCACAAAATGTATCTGGGTGGGAGGTTTCAGTGTTCACCATCAATAGTGGCTCGGCATCAGCATTACTGACTGAGCTGGCCAGGTCGGGATTGAAATGCGAGACTGGGTCTAGGGCAGTTGGTGAAGGAACTACTAGGAGGAAAAAGCATATTTGACCTCATTGTTACAAATCTGCCTATTGTACAAGCATCAGGCTATGATCGTACAGGTAAAACTGCTCACCTTGTGGAGACCAAGCCCCGCCTTCACATAAAGAACAAAATCCATCGTTTTGTGTGGCACTATCATCGTGCTGAATGGAACAGACTTCGAATCGATCTGGCAGCTCAAGACTGGGCATGCATAAGGCGCTGTGGGCCATCAACAGCAGCAGATCTGTACTCCAGCACAATCGGCAAACACATGATCCGGCATATTACATCACCCAGCCATTACAATCAAGCCACTGGATCAACACTGGTTCAAAGGAGAGTGCAGCAGGACGTGCCAGGAGCAGCATCAGGCATACCGAAAACTGAAGAGTCAACAGGGTGAATCGACCACACATGACTACTGCGTGCCAAACGATATGAAGAACAATTGACAGACAGAGCGAAGAGATCCTGCAGCCAATGGATCCGAAATAAGGTCTGCAATCCATCCACATTCAGTCGTGAATGTTGATGGACAATTCAAAAACTCACTGGAGGAGAAGGCTCCTCAAATATCCCTTTCCTCAAATATCCCTTTCCTCAATGATGGAGGAGCCCAGCACATCTGTACAAAAGATAAGGCTGATGCATTCACAATAGTCTTCAGTTAGAAGTGCCGACTGAATGATACGTCTCGGACTGCGTCAGTGGTCCACAACAACACAATACCAGTACCCAGCCAATGCGATTCACTCCACGTGCTACCAAGAAACGACTCGAGGCAGTGGATACTGAAAAAGCAATGGGCCCTGATAATATTCCAGCAATACTACTGAAAACACAACTCTAGAATTTTCCGCTGCCTTGACAAGCTCTTCCAGTATAGTTACTACATAGGCTTCGATCCAGCAATATGCAAAATTGACCAGTGACGTCCTGGACACAAAAAGCAGGACAAATCCAATCCGGCCAAATACTACACAATCAGTCTACTTTCTGTCATCAGTAAGTAGTGGAATGGTTCATCAACAGTGCTATCAAGAAACACCGGCTCAGGGACGCCCAGTTTCATTTTCTCCAGGGTCACTCAGTTCCTGATCTCCTTATAGCCTTCGGTGAAACATGGAGAAAAGAGATGAACTGCAGAGGTGAGGTGAGTGACAGCATTTGACATCAAGCCCGCATTTGACTTAGTATTACATCATAATGCTTTTGCAAAACTGGAATCAATGGAATCAATCGGGGTGTTTTTGGGAGTGATGGGAAATACCGATTGTTATCTTCATGCCTGGCCCAAAGGAAGGTGGATGTGATTGTGAAACGTCAGTCATCTCAGCTCCAGGACATTGCTGTAACAGTGCCTCCAGGTAGTGTCCTCGTCCCAAAAATCTTAAACTGCTACATTAATGACCTTTCCTCTGTCATAAGCTCAGAAGTAAGGTTGTTTGCTGATGAATCGCATAGTGTTCACACCATTTCTTTCTCCTCAGACACTGGAACAGTCGCGCTCAAATGCAACAAGATCTGGTCAATATCCAGCCTTGGGTCGATGAGCGGTAAAGAACATTCACACGACATTCAAAAGACTTACAATGAAGTCTTATCATCAATAAAGGCACACTCACCACCATCCTTGACATTCAACGGTACCACCATCACTGAATCCTGCACTGTCAACATCCTTGTGGTTAGCATTGACTAGATAGTGAACTGGACTCATCATGTAAACACAGTGGCTCAAAGACCAAGTCAGAGACAATGGATACCGCGGCAAGTAACTCACCTCCTGACCCCCCAACTTATGTATTCAACAAGTCAAGAGTGTGATAGAATACTCTCCCCTTGTCCGGGTGGTGCAGCTCCAACAACACTCAAGAATTTTGACGTCATCCAGGATAAAGCAATTCACTGACTGGTACCACATCAAAAAATATTTTATGCGTTCACCACGGATGCTTAGTAGCAGAAGTTTGTACTATATTTCAGATGAAATAAAGAAATTCACCAAAGACCATTAGACATGCCTTTCCAAAATTAAAACCACTTTTGTCCAGAAGGACAAGAGCAGCAGGTATTTGGGAACACCATCAGCTGCAGAGTACATTTCAAACCACTCATCATAAGCACTTGCCTTTCCTTCACAGTCGTTTGGTCAATATCACGGAATTTTCTACCCCCACCTAAACCACCCACCCTCCCCATCCCCCACCCGCCCCCGCTACCCAGCGTTGTGAGTCAACAAAGAGCAAGTGGACTGCAGCGATCCAAGAAGGCAGCTCACCACTACCTCGTGAAAGGCAAATGCCGGTGGCTATCAATACTGGACAGTCAGATAAACCAAAGTCTCACAAATGAATTTAAAATAATCTGTCACTGCTTTCAACCTGAGTACAATGTTACTGGTTGTGATTGCATTCAGAATTTCCCGATATTGACATTTAATTAAGCTATTTAGATAAGTGTTGATAGAACGATTTTTCGTTTTTTTTCTAAAGTATTTGTTTCAACATCAGCCATTAAACTTTGATACCAATATGCCATATTTAAATGGTATTTTTATACTTGACAACAGAAAATAGATTCATTTGCTTATAAGTTATGTCATCGTTTACTGCAGTGAATGGGAGGGTTTTGTTTTCTTATTTAAGACATTCCCGAGCAATCATTCTGGGACTGTCTCAACAATATTATGTATTGGTAACATTTAAAAAGTTTATTCCTGTGCACAAATAAAGATGCAAACAGAGGGGAAAAGAAACGACAGGAAATTCAGAGGGTTCATAGTGTATGTTCATACGGAACATGGATTAATGTATTGTGCAGCAAAGAATGATAGGTACACATACAGAGAGAGAGAAAAAAAACAGAATTCGAAACGGATTGAGACCTACATGCAGAGACGAAGAGTTGCAGATACCTGTATGCGGAGCTTCCAAAACCCATTTGGTAAAGATTGGCTCCGATACATTGTGATTTTTTTTGTCTGTTGTGAAAGCTTGTTATGCATTTTCTATTTTAAAGACTGTATTTGGAAGGAACACTGGACTTCTGTGTTTTTTTAAAAAAAACTAACTGCAAGTCACGTTTGTTAAATGAAATGTTAAGAAAAACAGTCCTTCCGAATATACGAAGGGATGCATTTCAGCTGCTTAATTTTGCAACGCTGGAGTCAGATTGATCCATGAAATTGAATATGGAAGATCTGTCAGATATTTGTCCAATTCGCATTTCAATTCTATACTCTAGCTCTACCAAAACATTTGAATGGACAACGTGCGAAGAAGTAGAAGGTAAATAGTTTTGACGTGAAGGTGCCATTGCTAGCAGTTTTGCATTTCTGCATGTTGTGACTTCAACGTTATCTAAGTCAATGTATAAGTGTGCAATGTTTATTTCGCGTATTTATAATAATAGATATCTCTTATTTCCAACACAATGAATAACGGCTGAGTGTCAGTCCAGCTTAATATTGTAGGCACATTAGAGTTATATTTCCCCTTTTTGCATGCATTGAGGCTTCTTGTGTTGTTAGTATCTCGATCCAAATTGAAATTGATGAAGGTATTGACATTCCAACGTATGGACAGCATATGATATCCCCATTAAATGTTTGACCTCAGGAATTTTATTCTTTCCTTGCACAGTCTCCACGCATTACGAATCAAACGTGGAATTTGCAATAGTGCTGAAAAACAACTAAGTGCGAACTAATTCCATTGCTATAATTTTCTCATTCCCAAATTTCTGAAATGCCATTCAAGTTCTCAATTGCTGATTCGAATGTAACATTTTCATTAACTCTTTTGGCGGTCATGGCTCAAATTGTCAGCCCAGTTTTGTTTTGACCCAACGTTTTGCATCGGTTATGGAGCTCCATTCAAAACAGCAAGTCAAGGTTGCACGCTCTACTTCTATTGTGCCTCGGAAGTGACGTGGTTGTAAACCAGGCAGGAAAATTAGCATAAACTGCTGTGGTCACTTTGAAGATGTTTTTCACCATGTACGATCCGGTTCACTGTTAAATGAAGGCATTTTTGGGCAGATTTATTTAATATTCTGCTGGCTACTTCAAATAAACGAAGGCATCACTATTCCTGATAAGTTCAAATTTAAGCATATCAGACGCAACAGTCATTCAGCCTGTCAACAACATAAATCAATACATGTACACTTGCACATGAACACGTGGACTCATTGACTCAAACTATGATGTGTTCTTTGGATAACAGGCAAAAAGAATACCGCAAGTGAAATGGAGAAAATGAAAGACATCCTACAACCACTTCATATGGAGAAAGAAAGAAAGAAAAACCTGGCGAGTCGAGCAAAATGATGGAAATACGTATCTGGCAAAATGCCTTTTATCATTTGCAATTCAAAACATATGAAATTAATGCAGCACAAAGAGCATTCAAGCAGAGGTTTTTAACTTTCCTTTTTTCAAATCTGATCTCCTTTAACTTTAGAGTCATAAATTCACAGAGATCTAGAACACCGAATATCGTCCTACAATTCATCATGCCCACGCTGGTGCAAACGACCTGACTATGCAAATTCCATTTTACAACATGAGGTGCATAGTTTTGGATGCCATGACATAGAATTAACAACATGGAAGGCGACCTTCACTCCAACTCCCTCGCACTGACCAGATATCATTAACCGACCGACATATTGACCAACATTTGTGAACACTTTTCGACACCGTATACAAGGAGGATGTGCTGGCATGGAGGGATTTCTGAGAGGTTTATTTACAAGGATGAAGAGCTTGTCATATGCGGAGCGATTGCCTACTCTGGGCCTGATTTCCAAGGTGTGTAGACGGATGACGGGAAGTTTATTTGAAACAGAATACGGAGAGAACTGGTTAGAGACAATATGGAGAAGATGTTTGCATGAGTAGCAGAGACTAGGACGAGAGGACACACCCGCAGAGTGACGGGATTGCCGTTCAAAACTGAGAAGAAGGAAAAACCAGGGCAGTGGAAAAGACAAGAGGAAAATCCGTCTGGAAGCACAAGGGCAGTAGATCAACGTTCGTTCACTGTCACTGATCCAATATTCCGGAATTTCCTCATTCAGGACATTGTGAGTCAACCTGTGAAGTGCAACCATTCAAAATATGAGTTCATTAGCACCTACCCAAGTCTAACTACGAACCCAGCGATGCACATTTCCCATGAATGAATGAGAATAAAAAGAATACTAAGCAAAAGCACTCCCCCACCCCCACCCCACCCCCACATTTGATGGTCATGTTACTTTACGCAGTCAGTTTTTCATGTCAAGTCTTTTCCCATGGAAGCAAGATCTACATTTTCCACTGACCTGGCCACAAGGAAGTACATTAATTCCCGTTCGGGGAATGAAGGTTCCCTGCCCATCTACAATCAATATTTTTTAATCCTTTCTTGCCAACTCAGTGAGGGCTGGGGATGAATATCTGCAGGAAGTATTATTGAGAAACATGTCAAAAACAAGCCAAGATGCCTATTGAGAGAGTGAAAATAAAAATGGACCGTGAGTGGTCACGAAGCACTGACTATTCTGATAGTGGTGGTAGGCGGGTGATGATGACAATGTAGGTGCTGCACTTGAGCCTGCATGTTATCTCTGAAAAATATCGACTGTTCATTTATAGCAGTACACAGGGCTGACTGGTCTCTTTCTGTGCAGGAGCATCTCTGTATTATCTTCTGCCTGCCTGTGTTGTTCATCTTCACACGCAATTTTCTCAGTAAGATTGCGTAAAGAGATTAACAACAGTCCAAATATTAACTAGGACTGCAAAGGTTTCTGCAGCTGGAATTTAATCAAGCAAAGACTCTTTTTTTTTCATTCTGAGAGCAGGATAGAAGAAATACGAGACAAATGTTCTGAGCAGGGCAAGCGGTAGGGGTGCGGCATTGAGAATAGTTACATTGCAGCTCTCATGACTAACCACAATTATGATGGATTCAATGAAGCAATCATCCAAAAACTTCATTTCAGCGCAATGTTGAGAGCCAGCGCTATTCTGACCCACCATTGAAAGAGATGGAATTCATATTCACGAGAACATTCCTGTTCAGTATCCAGTTTTTCTGATAACTGTTTCCCATTTAACATGATTTAAAAATAGTGCATGCCCAATTCAACTTCTATCATGCAAGAATTTCCCTCGAATGATTCTGTTTAAAAACCGGACAAGAACGAAACGGGCTCGCCATGATGAGTAATTGGCATTCATTATTCGGTCAATATACTCACTTCCGGCCACAGGAATTTTCCCCTTCAGTTGAAAAGATGCTGAAATTAATAAGGACTGAAATGTCCTGACACACAAATTAGAGGAAGAGTTGAATATTTTCACTCATATCCAGTGACTTTATATCTCATTGATCCCATCGGAATTGTTTTGGATTTGTAATAAAAGGAGGAAATACATTTTGTTTCGACAACTTACCTTCGAGCAATGAACTATCAAACCCTGAGAGGGATTTGAACCCCGGCTGCATTAGGAAGAGTATTAATTGCCAACTACTCGACCAACAAAGAATTAACAACACTGCTCCCGACATTGCTCTTTGCCACATGTTTTTTTTCACAACTAGCCACTTTTCTGCTCTAGACCTTGTCTTACCATGGAAATGAAAGAATTCCCTCATCTGTACCAATAAAAATTGCTATTCCCTCGGACATGATATGTACTCTTCTCCATCGTATGGAAAGCCTGCACTCTTTGAACTAGATTTTGCTCACATCCCCAAATGTGTCTCAGTGTCACACTGTTGTATATGTCCCTGGAAGACCATCTGCGAATGTTTCCAGAGGCCAAGATGCAGGACTTGCTGATCTATCCGTAAGGGCGTTAAATGAAAACTGAAGAAAATCTCCTGTTACATCGATCTTCCTGATATATTTTTTTTCTATCATTTTAACAATAAATCGCACAATGGATGTGACAAAAGGTTGTTTTATACATTTTAGACGACACTTTATAACTTCAGCAGAATCGGTGTTACAAGGAGAAGGCAGAATATTAGCAAGAAAAGAATCTCAAAGAAACTGGACAGTCATGTTGTTCTGAGTGACTCCGTCTGAAATATTCCATGATTCTCAAACCTCCACTGGGAAGTCGCTTGAGATCTGAAATTGATCCTTTCATCCACGTGGCCAGTCCTGTACTTAGTGCTGGGGGGTAAGACAGAGTATAGTGTCAGATTGCTCGGACTTTACTCATATGTTAAGCCTTCCTTTCCTGGGATAATTCTTGTGACGCTCCACTGGGTACATAGGGTCAAAGCATCCTTCCTGAGGTCTGGAGTTAACATTGCTCCCAATACTCGAACTGTGATATGACTAGTACCCAAACTTGGTCTGATACTGAACCAAGGTTCCTGAATCTGTGAAGCAACAGTGCTAAAAAAATTAGCGACTGTGACACAAGTGGATTCGGAATAAAAATCCACTTCATGCAATTTGACCAGCAATGCAGATGACAGAAATTGAATTCACTAAATAAAAACAAAAATTTAGAGTCTCATGATGACAGGGAATCCATTAACGACTGTTGGAGAGAAATTATCTGACTCATTCATGTCCTACACAGAAGGAAACTTCCATGCTTACGTGGTTTCGCCGATATGTAGTCATAGGCTTCTGGAAATCCGTCAATCTGTAAATCTGACATGCACAACAACTCGGGGAGTAAACATATGCAGTGGCCGTGACTTGCCTTGGGAACTTTGGCGATTTTAAGCTACTGTTTCCATAAGTGACACTCAAAACATCAGACTTCTTAAGAAATTCTGAGGAATTTTCGAGCAATAAACAGGAACAATAAACTTAATGCGAATGGATGATGATTGAATGTTCAATTGGACTTCGAATAAAATGGTTATGAAATTGGAATCCAAAGTTAGCGACAGAACAAGATAAAAACAAGATCACAGAAACTCAAAATATTTTCTGCAATAATCAAACAGTCGTGATAATTCCACTGTGTTCTGACATGAATGGTTTCAGATCAAAAATTGTTTAAATACTTTTGCATTTATTGTAAAAACAAAGTGTTGCGAATGACTGAAGAATCATTGTAATCTGGCTACTTATAGAAGCCCAGAGACTGAAATGTAGAAATTTGAATGGAATAGAGAAGAAAACAATCTCACGAATTTGATGCAAATGAAATGATTATGGGGTTTGATGCTATCATGTAAATGTGGTGAAGACGTCAGGTGATATGTTGGCCTTCATAATGGACGGAATGATCTGGAGGTTCTGGACTTGGGGTGGACAAAACAAAAAGCACACAAGCATCGTATAAGTGATGGTCTCGGACCGGCTGTTATTTGATTTTTAACTTCATAATCGAATTTAGAATAGAAGAGCAGGGATGTCTTACTACTTTGGCATAGGGTCACATTGAGACCACAGGGTATTTTGGCTGTGGAGGGAATGCAACGAATGTTTGCAAGACTGATACCTGGGATAGTAAGACTATCATACAAAGAGAGACTGGATTAGTTAGAGCTGTATGTACTGCCGCTAGGAACCATGAGGGGTATCTCATCGAAGACTATGAAAACCTAGCAGGAGTAACCAAAGATAAGGATTCCAGAACTAAGAGAGTCTCCAAGAGTCGAATGGACTATTCCTGCTTCAAATTACTGTGTTTCTACATAGATTCCCAACTGGGTTGGGGACCAAATCGCGCTTCCACTGTGATCACATGCACTGAATAATGATCAGGAGGCCGAGTTCGGCAAAGTTTGCCATGAACGCTTCCTTTCTCATCGCAGGTAACCAGGAAAATCAAAGCTTTCGGCTTATCTCCATGTCCAGGCCGCTATCGTCTCTGTCACGAAATGCTATAGGGAAGGCTTTAGGTCTCAGCATATTGCACGCTAAACTATCAGGAAAGTAAATAATTGTTTTATCAAAGCTTAAACAGCACCTGAGCCACAACGGCTCGGATCTGCTTGTTGTGACGACGTTCATAAAACCGAACGAATTAATGAGGTCTCCAGAGCCTGTAATGAATTATAAAAAGCACAATTTTTCACTGAAATTCTGAATGAGCTCACAGCATCTAATAAACATGCATGAAACCGTAAAAGGCCTTCTGTTTGCCATTTACTATCCCGTAATTGCAGTTATCGGAGTTCCAGGTGAGGTACTGTACTCGTTAGAGACTGCATGAATGTTCTGTAAGCGACAGTATATGAGGCACTTTGTTCGAACGCTTCACCACTTTTCAGGTACTCTGTATTCGAGTTAATGTCTTCTGAATTCAACTTCACCAGTACAGTGGACTTCCTTTAACTGTGATAATTGTTTTTCATCACACTTGTATTACTTCGGTTTCTCAACCTCATGATCTCTGCCACTTCAATCATTTTGACAACATTTGGCGGGTTTAATCTGTAACTTTTCCACGTTATTCAAATTCTAAATTCTAAATCATAAGGCTTCTTCATTATTCCCTGCAATTTGAAGTTCAGTAATATTCCATACTTTGAAGCGAATGCAATGTCATTGATCTAATTATGTAATTCATACCGTTTAGTGTTATATCTTGCCAGGTGATTGTAATTCTAATGGGCAATTGGCTCTATTCCTGCAGTGGATTTGCATATTGTTGCCGTGACGTCCATTCTATTCTACGCTGGCATTGATTCTGTGCGTGGGGGTGAATTAAAGAATGTTTACTGTTGTGTAAATGAGTTCTGTCGTCGCCCTGAACGTTGCATTTTATTTTCTCAGTGCAAATTATGTCATTTTCTGTTATTCATTGCAGCTATCCATAATTTGCCACATCGATCACAGTGTATAGTTGCTGATTTATTATGGCATTAACAACTACAGAAAAATAAATACAATGATTCAATAATTGTGACGCATTAACAGAAGAATAATGTATCAATACATTTAAATGTGGAAAATGATAAAGGCAAAGCATACGACACCGAGATAATGACCAAATGTCTTTTTAACAGTCTGTCTGGATATATTTGATCACATTTCCGTTGCCTAATTATCCTGAGATGGAACGTGAATCCAAACGTTCCGACCCAAGGTAATGCCTTTACCCCTGCAACAACATTCTGAAATGACTTCTGGATAAATATCGTGATCATTGCATTTTCATGGCTCACTGATACATGTTTTTCTTTTGTTCTCAGCCTCCCCAAACCTCAGTCGTTCAGCATTATTATCCTTCACAGCATTCGCTATCGTTGAGAGTTCTTTACCGACTGGTTTCATTGCTTTTCATTTTCTCTTAACCCTTCAGAAATGCCCACACTCATTTTAATCATATTATCCAGATTGAGTAAAATCCGACATATAGTACGATCTTTCGTAGCCATGATGAATGGATTCTGCCTTACAGTGTCTACTCAACACTGAAATTGTTGAAACAGAAAGGGACACACGTGCTTTGGGCGACATTTTACAAGAGTGTTTCCTTGTTTGCACGTTGCCATCTGTATTTGTACTCCATCAATTCGAAGCCAACAAATTGCAATTTATTCCTCTGTGTTGGAGCTCAAATTTTCAACTGAGCTACACAAAGCATTTCCTTTTAAAGAAGTTGATGATAGAATTATTCTCATTTTGCATTACGCTTGACATGAATCTTTTTTCGGCATCTTCACTACTGGTTTTTCAATAGTCAATCATTTGAACGTCATTGTTAGGTGTGCAGTGTGACATATTAAATGTCCATGTTGATTTAATTGCTTGTTATAAGTTAGACTAGCTTTAGCTAATTCAAAACTTCCTGCAATTTTCTGTACTGTTTGCAAATCAGTTCTGCCTTCTTCAATGTTACAAGGCATTAAATTAATTTTGCAATATATAGAGCTGTGTTGTTCTTTCTCATCTGGACGCTCTGATAAATTAGATGATAAAAAGTGTGGCTAGATTGCAGCACAATTCACATTGGAGATTTGCATCATGAAAGCATCAAATTTACGAACTATCATTGAAGAAATATGACTCATTTTGGGATTAAAATTTGTAGCATTCATTTTCTTTCTCTCTCTGTCTATTACAGCAAACTTAGCAGTTATTGTCATCCTCTCTCGAAGACGTTGTGGTATTTCTGCATGCATCACATATTATCTAGTGTCAATGGCGGTGTCAGATCTCACGGTCATAGTGACAGCTGTCATATTAAACCGTGTTGCTGGAATTTATTTCCCTTTCAGTTTTCTCTCCATTACGCCCGTGTGCAGTTTGCGCTCTGCAATCAATTATGGATCTATTGATTGTTCTACATATTTAACAGTTGCTTTCACCATTGATCGATTTATCGCCATCTGTTGTCCGACGCTCAAAATAACATATTGCACCAGGAGAATGGCGATGCGCATTGTAGGAATTGTGATCACATCATGTTGCATAAAAAATGTGTTTCTGTACTTCATATATGAACCGAGGTACATGGTAAAAAATATACCCTGGTTCTGTAACATAAAAGATATGTATTTCACTTCACTTGCATGGACTGTATATGAATGGATTTTTACAATTTTATCCACTTGTCTCCCATTCATTCTGATTTTACTGCCCAATGTTCTGACCGTCAGATCCATTCTCGTGGCTAATGGAGCCCGCACTCGACTCCAGAACAGGAATATTGGAAAAAATCAGAGCGATGCAGAGCTGGAGAAGCGGAAAAAGTCAATTGTTTTGCTATTCGCCATTTCAGGAAGTTTCTTTCTGTTCAATGCATTGTACTTGATAACAATCATGTACGTCCGCATTGGGAATCTTACATATGCTTCGGGTTCTGATTTTAATAATCTCCCTTTTGTCCTCAATGAAAGTGCAATTATGCTTCAGTTTTTGAGTACCTGCATTAACCCGTTTATTTATGCTGGAACTCAGAATAAGTTCAGGGCTGAGTTAAACAATCTGGTGCAACATCCTTGGAGACTTTTACTCAAAAAGCTGAAGATCTGAAGTTAGGCAATAGGGAGAGAGCACGCTGTTATTGTCAATAAATTAGTAGCCTGGAGTTTCAGACTGATACTGAGAGCATACTTTGTGAAATGGGTCAATAAAGTATGTATCAATAACAGTACTTTCCAAATTCTGACACAATTCCAACCTCATTCAGCGAAGGCTTCCAGGGATGGAAGTATTCAAAGTTGATCTGATTGCGTCTGTGTATGACCACAATTCCTCTGAAATGTGATTGGCTATGAACTGAAATAGTAGAGCAAATTGTTCAATTTAAGGGCCATTGGGGACAGGCAATTGATACGACACTAATATCGAAACTTTGTGTTCATCAAATCGAAACACCAAGGAAAGCTCGTCTTAGGTCATCTTCTGTTAAAAGATGAGTGAGTGGAAGGCTCTCTACTTCCACTATTGAAAGAAAAATGACAAATCATTTGCCTAATACAATAGCAAACAAAAAGCTCTTTCCCCTAACTGAACACAATCCAAACAACATGTTGTCCCGCTAACACACGTATTAACTATTACATCAACTTTATTTCAAGTCCACACAGTGTCTGTTTCCCTCCTACCTTCTCTCTTCCTCCTGCTGGTCTCCCTTCTTCTTTCCCTTTTCTGTGAGTATATTTTACAGGAAAAAGGGACCCTTTCAATAGTGAAAGTTTTCAAATACTTCATTTGAGAGCAGGCTTTTAAATGGGTAGTTAGTTCTCCGGGTCAACAGCAGTTGCTCTTCCAATTAGTGGCAGTCGGTTTGATGAATTGTACCTGTTTTTCTATCACCCAATGTGCTTTGATGTCATTTATCCGATATTGTCACAACAATACATTCACATTCGATTAGATCTTGCTATCTTAGGCATCGCATGAAGTACTTGGTTAAATTTGAATTGTTGTCAAAACAGCAACCAAAACCTTGGGCAACTGAGCCTACACTTTACGTTTGCATCAATATTCAGAAAAAAAGCTCCACTTCAAAGTGGTCATAAATGCTTTCGACTTCGTAACACAATGACTGTTGCCTTTGACAGCAATTGTCCATCAAATAGTTGAGGGGTGCACAGTAAGAATTATAAACAGATTGACTGGGATATATCTTTGATGAGAACTGCTTGCGTTCTGTAAATAAAGTAGAATGCAACACGATTTGATTTTTCTTTCTCATATTCAGCTGTATTACCATTTTGTTCAGGTTGTTACTAAGTTGCTAAATAATCGCCATTTCATGGATGAGAATAATATGCCATTTTGGCACATCAGAAAGTGTTAGCAGGCACAACCCAACAGAGAGAACACCGGGAATCTTATTTGTTCTTGTGTTTAATTTGTAAAATGCTAAACCGAATGTATCAAAGATTTTGTAACCTGGAGACGATTTTAATGCTTTGCGACAACAAATGGAAGCGCAAGTATGTTAACAAAAAATGAAGATGAGCTATTTCAGAAGAGATTGCGTACAGTTCTGGCATCCCTATTTTTGGATGAATGGAAAAAGTGCAGAGGAGATTTACCAAGATGCTTTCTCGTCTGGAGGGAAGGTCTTATGAGGAAAGGCTGAGAGATTTGGGTCTGCACTCATTGTAAAGAAGAAGGCAAAGGGGGATTTGACAGAGACATCCATGGTGATCAGAGGATTAGATAGGGTAGACAGTGAAGGACATCCACCCTCCCCTCTGACCTATCATCTCCATTCTCACCCCCATTCACCTATTGTACTCTATGTTACATTCTCCTCACCCCCAAGCACTCTCATTTATCTCATTACTCTGCAGGCACGTGCCTCTATTTCTGAAGAAAGGTTTTTGCCCGAAACGTCGATTATTCTACTCCTCAGATGCTGCGTGATCTGCTGTGATTTTCCAGTACCACTCTAATCGAGACTCTGGTTTCAGCATCTGCTGTCCCTGTTTTTACCTCGTTGATTTTCACCCTACTGCGACTCCTCTTTCAAGGATGCCTGCCTAGATGAAGCATTCTTTCTTTCTCTCTCTATACGAATCTCTGAGTCTCTCTCTCACTGCAACCCCCAGGTCATCTCCTCTACCATGAAGCTCTTCAACCATGTCCTGAAACAGACTCGCTACCACAGCATCTTCTGCCTCAGAACATTTCGACCTCAGGGCATCAATGTGGACTTCACCAGTTTCCCCATTTCCCCACCCCACCTCACTTCAGATCCAACCTTCAAGCAGAGCACCGTACCCATGACCTGTCCAAGCTGCCTATCTTCCTTTCCACCTCACCAGTCCACCCTCCTGTCTGACCTAGCACCTTCACTACCACCCCCATCCACCCATTTTACTCTTTGATACCTTCCCCAGCCCCCTCTCTTGATCCATCACATCCATCCCCACCCCATTCGCCTATTTTAATCTATGCTGCTTTCTCCCCAACCCAACCCCACGACGTGCTAACGTCGTCACTTCAGTCACATGAAGGAAATTTAAACAATGCTTAGATAAGCACATGGATGGTTTTGGGATAGTGTAGAGGACGAGATGAGAAGAGTTCATATGTCAGTGCAACATCGAGGGCCAAAGGGACTGTTCTGCGCTTTGGTATTCAATGTTCCATCCTCAGTGCCACTCGCTGAAACAGTGGGCATTGCTGAGATAAGAGCAGAAAGAGAATAGTACGCCGTTCAGTCCCTTGAGTCTCTTCCACCACTTATTGAAATCATGACTGATGTTTGGCATGACTCCATGTATCTGCCTCTGATCCAGAGCCGTGAATTACTTATAGTTACAGTGGAAAACATCTCGAATTTAAAACTACAAACATTTCAAACGTTAACTGCCTTCTGTGGACGAGTTTTTTTTCAACATCTCACCCCCCCCCCCCCACTCTGTGTGTCGAAGCGCTTCCTAGCATGTCTGCTGACTGATTGGACCAAATACAAAGGCTATTTCCCCAGTTCTTCAAACTCCACACAATTGAAATTCTTACTCTTTATCGAACTTGCTTTTTTTCATGTTAATGTCTTGAGGACAGCAATCAGATCACTTCCTGAGCTTCCAAATTCGAGATAATATATCTGGAGACACACATTCTGTGCGAGACGCTTGACATTGTCGTTGGGCTCCCTTGTTTGCCTCGATATATCTTAAATGACGCTGTCGTTCCCACCCCGATCACCTTCACTGCAACGCATTGCAGGCACCCACCAACCTCCACGTAAAGGAATTTACACGCATATCTCCCCTGAACATTTTCCCCCTCACTTTGAATGCGTGACCCCACGTAATTGAATCCCCTCTATGGAAAAAAAATCTTGTTATCCACCGTGTCTATACCTCTCATGATTTTGTCGAACTGAATCAGGTCCTCATTCAACCTTGGTCGTTCTAATGAAAACCATCCTAATATACTCAACCTCTCTTCATAGCTAGCGCCCTCCATGTCGGGCAACATCCTGGTGAACTTCCTTTGCACTGTCTCCAAAGCGTAAAAAATGAGGTCTGCAGATGCTGGAGATCACAGCTGAAAACGTGTTGCTGGTCAAAGCACAGCAGGTTAGGCAGCATCTCAGGAATAGAGAATTCGACGTTTCGAGCATAAGCCCTTCATCAGGAATGAGAGAGAGTAGCCAAGCAGGCTAAGATAAAAGGTAGGGAGGAGGGACTTGGGGGAGGGTCGATGGAGGTGGGATAGGTGGAAGGAGGTCAAGGTGAGGGTGATAGACCGGAGTGGGGTGGGGGCGGAGAGGTCAGGAAAAAGATTGTAGGTTAGGAGGGCGGTGCTGAGTTGAGGGAACCGACTGAGACAAGGTGGGGGAGGGGAAATGAGGAAACTGGAGAAATCTGAATTCATACCTTGTGGTTGGAGGGCTCCCAGGCGGAAGATGAGGCGCTCCTCCTCCAGCCGTCGTGTTGTTATGTTCTGCCGGTGGAGGAGTCCAAGGACCTGCATGTCCTCGGTGGAGTGGGAGGGAGAGTTAAAGAGCATCGAAATCATTTTCATAATGTGGCAAACAGAAATTTACACAGTATTCCAAACGTGGCCGAAGCAAAATCCGATACAAACGTAACATGGCCTGCCAACTCTTGTATTCAATACCCACTTATTGGGCACGTTAGCACAGTGGTTAGCACTGCTGCCTCACAGCACTAGAGACCCGGGTTCAATTCCCGCCTCAGTGTGGAGTTCGCACATTCTCCCCGTGTCTGTGTGGGTTTCCTCCCACAGTCCAAAAATGTGCAGGTTAGGTGAAATGGCCATGCTAAATTGCCCGTAGTGTTAGGTGCAGGGGTAAATGTAGGAGAATGGGTCTGTTTTGGTGCGCGTCGGTGTGGACTTGTTGGGCCAAAGGGCCTGTTTCCACACTGCAAGTAATCTAATCTAATCTACCCCGTCCAAGGAAGGAAAGCATGCTGTATCACGACTTGATCACTGTACTGACTTCCATTGCCACCTTCAGGGAACAGTGGACCTGAACACTCAGATTCCTCTGTACATCAATTTTCCCCAGGACTTTTCCATTTACCGGATAGTTCGCTCTTGAATTGGATCTTACAAAATGCATCGCCCAACATTTGCAGGGATTGAACTCCAACTGCCATTTCTCTGCTCAACTCTACAATCTATCCATACTCTGCTGTAATCTCTGATAGCCCCCTTCACGAGCTGCTACTCTACCAATCTTATTGTCATCTGCAAACTTGCTAACCAGACCACCTATACCTTCCTCCAGATTATTTATGTATATCACAAATAACAGTGGTCCCAGCACAGGTCCCTGTGCAACACCCACTGATCACATTTGTCCATTTTGATGAACTCCCGTTCCATTACTTCTCTACGTCTCTTGCTGCTCAGCCGGTTTTCTTTCCATCTACCTCGTACATCCTGGACCTCTTGCGAATTCACTTTCTTCATCAGCCTACCAGGGGGAACCTTACCAAACGCCTTACTGAAGTCCATGTCTGTGACAACTCCAGGCCTTCCCTCATCAATCAACTTTGTCACTTCTGCAAAGAATTGTGTTAAGTTGGTAGGTCATGATCTTCCTTTCACGAAACCATACTGCCTGTTACTAATATACCCATTTTCTACCAAATTGGAACAGATATTATCCATCAGTATGTTCTCCAACAGCTTCCCGAAAACTGACGTTAGGCTCATCGGTCGACAATTACCTGGATTATCCCTGCTACTCTTCTAAAGCAAGGGGCAACAATATCAATTCTCCAGTCATCCGGGATGTCACCCATTTTCAAGGATGCTGCATATATACCTGTTCAGATCACAGCTATTTCCTCTCTCGCTTCCCTCAGTAACCTGTGATCAATCCCATTCAGACTTGGGGACTTGTCCACCTGAATGCCTTTTTCAATACCCAACACGTCTTCTCTCCTTATGCTGATTTGGTCGAGAATAATCAAACATCTGTCCCCAAGCTCAGCATCCGTCTTACATCTCTCCTTGGTGAATTCCGATTCAAAGTAGTCATTAACAATTTCTCCCATTTTCTGGCTCCATGAGTAACTTTCTTACTTTCTGTTTGAGTAGGCAAATCGTTTCTCTAGTTATACTCTTGCTCCTTTCATATGAATCAAAGGCTTTGGGATAACCCTGTTTGCCAAAGATGTCTCATGACCCCTTTTAGCCATCATCAAAACTCGTTTCAGATTGATCCCGTATTCCTGATATTCTTTCAAAGCTTCGTCTGTTTTCAATCGCCTAGACCTGATGTATTGGCCCTTTTTCAGCGTTTAACCAGTCTCACAATTTCATCTGTCATCTGTTTAGGGAACAGGAGTGGGAGCTGGATGAACGTTGGGCCATGAGGAAGGCAGAGCCTGTGATAGACAAGAGTTACAGAGAAACAATTATTCCTAGGCACGAAGAAAGCTGGACAACTGTTCAAACAGGGAAAAACATTCAGTGGAGGGATCCCTCGGGGTCAGTCCCCTGAAAAACAAGTATACCGTTTTGGATACTCTTTGGATGGACGACTTACCAAGAGTGTACAGTGGGGTGCAGGTATCTGGCGCAGAGTCTTTCTCTGTTGAACAGAAGGGAATAGAAAAAACGAGGAGAGTGTTAGTCATTGGGGACACAATAGTTAGAGGGTAAGATAGAAGTTTTATTGGAAACGGACGAGACTCACGATTGTTGTGTTGGCTCCCAGGTGTCAGAATATGTGATGTCTCGGATCATGTCTTTGGGGTCTTGAAGGGAAAGAGATACAAGCCCCAAGTCGTGATCCACGTAGGTACCAACGATATAGGTAGCGAGAGATAGGGATGTAAGGCAGGATTTCAGGGAGATCGGGTGGAAGCTGAGAGCTGAAACTGAGTTGTTATCTCTGAGTTGTTACCCGTGCTAAGTGATAGCGAGGAAAGGAGTATGATGAGACATCCACACGTGGCTGCAGGGAAGGTGTAGGAAGAAACGTTTAAGGTACGTGGATAATTGGGGCTCATTCTGGAGAACGTGGGACCTCGATAAACAGGACAGTATTCAATTGAACCAGCGGGGTACTAATATCCTGGGTGAGAAATTGGCGTTGTCATTCAGATAGGTTTAAAGTAGCTCAGCAGGGAGATGGGAACATGAGGTGTCGTTCCAGCGCACAGGGGTATGAGAGTTGGGAGGGCATGGACAGAATTTCGCGGTCACGGGTATGTGCTGGCAGACAGCAAGCTGGTTTGAAGTGTTTCTACTTCAACACCAGACGCATCCGAAATCAGGTTGGTGAACTTGCAGCATGCATGGGTTTCTGTGACTTCGATGTTGTGGCCATGGATAGAACAGGGCCAGGCATGGGTGCTGCAGGTTCCATGGTTTAGATCTTTCATCGAGAACAGGCAAGACGATTAATGAGGGAGAATTAAAAATCACACACCACCATGTTATAGTCCATCTGGTTTAATTGGAAGCACACTAGCTTTCAGAGCGCCGCTCCTTCATCACAATGACCTGATGAAAGAGCGGCGCTCTGAAAGCTCGTGTACTTCCAATTAAACCTATTGGACTATAACCTGGTGTTGTGTGAGTTTTAACTTTGTACACCCCAGTCCAACACCGACATCTCCAAATAATGAGCGAGAGGTGTGGCCTTGTATGTCAAGGATAGTATAATGGTGGCTCAAAAGAACTATTGACGAGGACTCGGCGATTGAGGTAGTCTGGGCTGATATTAGGAATAGGGGAAGAGTGGTTGCTTCTTTTTGGTCGGCATCTGTAGATTTCCAAGGAGGTTGATGAGATGATTGACAAAATGGTCCTGGGTAGGAAAGGAACAGGGAAAGGACTGGAGGATTTTAACTCCCCCAATATTGACTGGAAATGTTATAACTCTCGTACATCGGATGGATCACATTTTGTCCAATGTGTGCAGTAGGATTCCTGTCACAGTACTTTCAAGGTCGGACAAGACGGGAGGCTACATTGGATCTGGTGCTTGGGAATGAACCAAGCCAGGTGTTTGATTTCGTGGGAGGTCAGCACTTTGGAGAGAGTGACCATAGTTCAGTTACATCTAGTTTAGCGTTGGAAAGGGATAGGTACATGCCACAGGGCAAGAGTTATCGATGGGGCAAGAGCTATTACAATCCGATTAGGCAAGACTTAGGATGCATAGAATAGGGTATATGGGTACAACTGAAATTTTTTAATGATCAGATATTGCATGTCCTCCACAGGTATGTCCCGGTCAGGCAGGGAGGAACTGATAAGTTAAGGGAACCGTGGTTTACTACAGAAATTGCATCGCTTGTTAAGCAAAAGAAGGAGGCTTAAGTGATGGTGAGACGAGGTGGTTCAGATGAGGCGATGGAGATTTTACAGATTAGATAGGAAAGATTTAAACAGAGAGTTAAGAAGAGCAAGCGGTGGACATGAGGAACTTTTATCTGATAGAATAAATGAGACCCTTCAGCCTTCTATAGGTATGTGAGGAATAAAAGGATTAGTAGGGTAGGAATAGTGCCAGTCAAAGACGGAAGTGGGAAGTTGCGTGTGGACCCTGTGGAGATTGGAGAGGTGCTAAACGAATATTTCTCTTCTGTTTTCGCTCAGGGATAGGAAAACATTGTAGAGCAGAAACATGAGCTATGTGATATTAGACTAGAAATGATCGAGGTTAGTAAGGAAGAGGTGCTCACAATTTTAGAAGTGGTGAAAATAGACAAGTCGACTTGGTCGTTTGGGATTTATCTAAGGATTATCTGGGAAGCTAAGGAGGCGATAGCAGAGCCTTTGACTTTGATCTTTGATTCGTAATTGTCTGCAGGTTTCGTACCAGAGGACTGGAGGAATGCAAATGTTGTACACTTGTACACTTGTACAAGAAGGACATTGGAGATGATTCAGGTAATTATATCCTAACGATACTTACGTCTGTTGTATAAAAAGTTTTGGAAAGGAATTTATAACCATCTATCAAGCATCAATTTGATTTCAGATAGCTGACATGGCTTCGGCAAGGGTTGGTCCTGTCTTACAAACCTCAGTGAGTTTTTTTGCGAAGATTACCAATCATATGGATGAGTGCCGCCGCACTTGGAATATGATAGACCGTTCTGGTCGCCCCATGACAGGGAGGGTGTGGCAGCATCAGAAAAGGGGCAGAGGAGATTTGCCAGAATGTTGCCTGGTCTGGAGGGAAGGTCTTACGAGGAAAGGCTGAGAGACTTGGGTCTGATCTTATTGGAAAGAAGAAGACAAAGAGTGAATTAGATATAGATATACAAGATGATCAGAGGATTAGATAGGGTAGGCAATTTAAGTCTTATTCCTTGAATGATGACGTCAACTTGTACAAGAGAGCATATTTGCATAGCTAAATGGGTGGGAAGATGATAGAAGGTTACCAACCAAACGCAGGCAATTGGATATATTGGAAACTATTATGGGGCACCATAATCAGCATGGACCAGTTTGGGCCGAAAAGCCTGTTTCAAAGCTGCATTACTCTATGACTGTATGACTCTCGAGGCAACGGAGTCAAGTACTGATAAGTTGAACTGGTTAGTTTAGGAAACATGGTTTGCATGCACAAATTAGACTGAGGGGTCTTTTGCCTTGTTGTATGAAGCTATGACTCCATGATAGATGGTCCTCAAGAAACTGGCAATGTTACTTTTTTTATACTGTATAAGTTTCCCTCGCCACATTTCGCGAATTTGCATTTTCCTCCAATTTGATATTTACGTTACAACAGTGACGACACTTCCTTAGCACTCTTTTGCTTAAAATCATCTTTCAAGGTCCTGAGATATTTAACAGGCTGTATTTATAAAATAGCTGGTCATTCTCTCTGCCGTTATTATAACTGAAAAGACAGACCTATTTATATAATGTATGCATATCTTTGAACCTCTACCTGCCTCCGAGGTGACTAAGCTTTTGTTCACCGCTTTATCTGTCTCTATCTTGCTATGTAGCCTGTTAACCAGTAGGTCCCATCAGCTTTCTTTATTATTCTTTGATGCTCATTGTTTCCTTCTTATTGAACATTCTCTGGGATGAAATACATGGCTCCAGTGACTATAGTGAAATCAGAGGTGTTTACAATTTGATCTTTGCTGCGACATTTCGAACAGGTAACCATGATGGTGCACCTGAACAATGAAAAACTCAAATCATTTCTTATTAGAACGGATTCTTTTCTCAATAGACAAAGTATGCATATTTGAGCTTCCAATTTCCAGTTAATTTGTCTCCAGAGATGAGGCATTTCTGCTATGTGAAAGTTAGGGCAAGGAATAACCGTTCCACGTTGTAGAAAATAACTTTATAATTTAACTCTAATGTTCAGGAATTTTCTGTCGGAAACTATAGTGCAAAGATTTAATATAATTTACACAGGCAATATTAGATTTGTTTCTGATGAATCTGTGCTTAAGCTATTTAATTGGCTGCCTGTAATGTGGGAGGAAATGAGATAAATCATATTTCCTAACGTAATGAGTTCCAAACAAAACATAATTTTAAAACAGGTAAGAAAAGAGAACGAATAACTGGACATGAAAAGCCAAATCAATTCTCTCTATTCAGGTATTGCTTAGTTTTTGTTCATTTGGAATGTAAAGTACGATTTTGTTGAAACTTCAATTTCAGTCATTAGTTCCACATTTTGTTTCGTATTTCCAAATTTATTGAAGCATTCCAATGCAGATTCTTTGTAATATGTTTCAGGACACCTGCTCGGCTTAATATTTGGTCCTTCACTCAGCTTAATATTTCATTTCACAAGTGGTACGACAAAATTCGTTTGGAGTGTGGAATTTTCAGAGATTGCTAAAAGCACAAAGTTTAAAATCAAGGCAAGAGAGATAATTCGTCGTTAGTGTGTCATCGAAACGTAAAGAGTTTCTTTTCGTTTTCCAGAGAAGTCCAGACAACTCCAATAAAGAAAATGTATAACTTCAAAAGTGATGCATCAACAAACGCTTCTACTTGCAAACGTGCACATATCCAAGATGGCGCCACTAATCGCAGATACCAAGATGAACAAGGTGTCCAAATTTCAGGACTTTATAACTTGTTTCACTGAGAACAGACATAAAAAAAATTAAACCAATATTAAACAGTGCTTGCCTCAGCTGGCGATTTGCTATAAGTTATGGACCATAAGTTTGGTTAATTGTGGGAACAGTACCTCGAGTACATTAAGTGTCAATGAGGCCATTTCTACAGGTGAAATACTTATGCTACATCGACAGCAGATAATTTGGAACTGTTCGACCCTGCAGTAAACAAATGTGTCATTTCACTGACGTCTTCAAACTCTTGATGGAGTTGTGCTTAGCAGGTAGTCAGGCATTTCCTGTTGAAAGAATCAGAGCGCAAAGGTTTAGTATAATGGACAAAATAAGCAAAAACATCATTATAATCACAGACGGTGTGTGAAGAGATCAGTCAGCCAATCGAATCTGCACTGATCCATTGAAGAATATATCAGCAGACATAGCACCTGAACCTACGACCACATTTTCCACATGGAAGCTGCATATTTTTGGATTGTGAAAGGCAATAGGAACATCTGGTGGCAATTCAGACAGACATTGGGAGAACCTATTCGCAGACAGTCACCTTCATTTTAATCAAAACCAGGTCCCTCGCGCTGTGAAGCAGCAGTACTAACCACTGGGCAACCTTGGCATATATTGAAAGCCTGTGCTTCTTCTTTCAGAAAATGACTGAGGATATATAATGCACTGCTAAGGTGCTCACAGGAGGCCAAGTCCAATCAGTGAATTGACAAGAGAATTGGCATAAGGCCCAGTGGGTATTTTCGAAACAGAAGTTTTGATTCATCAGTGATATCATTTGTTCCTGTCGTGCAATAACCAGACAATAAATCTATCCATGCAATACGCACACTGCACAATGCGCCACTCATGTTTCAAGCAGTTATTTTGTCTTGAATTACATAATCACGTCAGAATAATCTTATTCACATCGATTCCTTACGTACTGCCTTACAAGTTTTTTTTTACTTTTTGAAAGTCAGATTGAGCTTAACATTTAAAAATGAAGTTTTGGCGCGAATCACTACAGGCCAACGGTTATGATAGAGACTCAATGTGTTTTATACTTTCAATCAGTAAAACAGTCGGTTTACTTTTGAAAGTGATTGTAAAGTGTGTCGCAGAAATGGAACGAGCTGACAGAGGGAGTGGTAAAGTTGACTAAAATTGCAATACCTAAAATACATTTCGAAAGCTACGTAAATAGGGAAGTTGAAAAATGATATCAGACAATTGCAGGCAAATGAGACAAGTTTAGATTTGGAATCTTGTTCGACATGGATGCTTTGGGCCAAAGAACTTGCAATAAACCTTCATGATCCTCACTGAACATGGGAGTTATACTTGGAGGAACAGAAACAGGCGAGGCAGTAGTGTGTGGCATTCACCCCACATGGCTAACTCAACCGCCAAAGACGAATGGTGACTTGGGGCATGCAAGAGATCTTTATCGAGAAAGAGGGAGAACACAAAGTCTGGAATAAATGACACTGATTCAGTCTCCACAGTGTTACTGGAGCTGCTGGGCGACTACAGGATTTTCAACTTTTACTTCTGATTTCTAGCAGCTGCAGTATTTTCAGTTTGCTCGATTAATATTATTTTTAATTAGATTGTGCAGTGGTGTGCAACATTTTCGAGACACAAGCGACAGACAATGACCATCTACCACAAAAGTAATTGTAAATGATTATCCTTGTCATTCAGTGGAATTGCCATTACTGAAAGCACTGTTATCAACTTGGTGGAGGTAATCGAGGACATGTATTAAATACTCATTCAGAAGCTGGGAATTATGCGAAGGTTTTACATCACCTAACTTCCCAACGACACCCAAGATTTAAAAGGCTCAACTCAGGAGTCAGGTGAGCTACCCGATATTCGTGAGGCTCGGTGCAAAACTAACAACATTCAAAAAGTTTAAGTGTTCAGGACACGGCAGCCCATTTGATTGGAAACCCATCCAATATTGCAACATCCTGACAGCAGTCAGAACTATTCATAATTTAAGGTACAGTAACTCACTAAGGTCCTCCCGCAGTAATATGTAAAGTATCAAATTCAACAGCTCGAACAATAAAGCAGAATATTTATCAGAGCACCACCGGATGCAAGTTCCCTGCAAGACATGAACTTTTCTTAATTTGAAATTTAGCAGCATTCATTTTCAGTAGCTACATCAAAATCTTGATAGCCCCCTTCCTTACAGCTCTGTGAATTTACCTCCATCCCAGAATCATACAGCTTCAAAT